>NC_140676.1:14687500-15303465 GCF_054131305.1 Coturnix japonica | reverse complement strand
CGAGCTCCGACCGTGCAGCGCAGGACACGCAGCCAGACAACTGAGAAACATATCGGACAACACGGGAACCACGCGCTGAAGGTACGTCTATGTAAGTCAATGCAATGAGCTCGGGACGCGCACGGCGAAGCACGGAGCTGGGCACCTTGATCCTCTGCAGCAGGTCCCGGCTCCTCTCTATGGCCGCTCCGAAGCCCCGTCGCGGTGCCGGTGCCGGCTCCTCCCCCTCCCCGCCGTCCTTCTCGCCGCCCGCCGCCGCCTTCACGCCCAGCGCCATCCCGAGCGCCAGCCCCCAGCCCCAGCGCCGCCCGCCGCTCTCCCGGTGCCGGGCCGCCCCCAGCCCGACCGCAGCCACGCGCCGCACGGCCCGAACCAGCCCGGCCATGGCCAACACGCCGCCCCGCCCGCCAGGCGGCTCCAAACTGCTGCCGAGCGCTCGAACCGAGCCCAGAACGCGTCGAGCGGGAGCGGCGGGCACGGGACGGGACAAGCAGCGGGGAGGGAGGGGAAGCGTGCTGCGTGTAGGCTGCGTTAGAGCGGGTTCCTTACGAACCTTTAATTCCCCCGAATTCTAAACTCACGAGAACAGTTCTGCGCTCCAACCTACTGAGCAGCGTGGAGCCCAGCAGGAGCCTGCAGGATGAACTGGAGGGCAGGGGCTCACCGAACTTTGGGGAGCAGCAGTGAAAGGAGAGAGGTTTAAAGTTCTCCTTTGTTCTGTTCGTTCGGATTTATTCGGAACCAATTACACGTCCCATTGCTCTCCGCATTCATGAGCTTTGTAAATAACTAAATAACCCCTAACTTCTAGTTCTGGAAATGTTGGATCTGATGGAAAATAATGGGGAAAAGCTGGAGCTGCCAAAAATAATGTCTGTGTCAGGTAAAATGAAGAAAAATAGGAAAGCAGCAATTAAAAACCCCATTATCTATAAATAGATCAGTGGATACAAGGGAAACTGATGAAGGAAGATAGAGAGCAAAGTGCAGATGGCTCCGCCGCGTTCACGCAGTAGGTGGCAGCATGAAACTTCATCAGTTTAACCATCAGCCCAACACCCGCACTGCAGCCGGGCCCCTGCTGGCACAGTGTCACTGAGCGCAGCTGGAACCCTCGGCCTGGTCTGTTAATTGCCCACTCGTGGTCACTACAGCAGTTCCCAGGATACTGCTGTTATCAGGTAAGGCAACATCAGATTATAGTACACGTATTGCTACATCAGCAGTGCAGCCAAAAAAAACCAGGCGCTGCTTTTCCAAGATGTATATAACTGTGTTACTTACAGTTCTGTGTTTAAGTCCTCCCCGATTCTATTGGTGGTGGTGGTTCTTTTGTTTTTCCCCTCTAACTAAGCTTGTAAGTAGGTGAATGAATCCTCCAACAACTTCGCCCACAAACATCCATCAGGAACCAATGTAGAAGCGTGCAAGATGTCTGCAGCAGGAGAAAAAAGTCACATTAAAAACACTGGGTTTCCAGACACTGAGATCAACGTGTTCATCCTCAGCTCTGCCTGAGCTGTGATTCAGATGTTGGTCAATCTTAGCTTCTTGGGGAATTCAGTTCAGCGCTGCTCGGCAGCACCGCTCCTGCTGTGCCGGACCCAACACCCCCCAGCACAAAGCAGAGGAGAGCTGGTAGATCCCAGGCCCAGCCAGGAGCCAGCAGGAGGGGCCTGATGCTGCTTCTACGCAGCGTCTCATACCTGGACGCCTGCAGCACAACAGGCCAGTCAGCATTCGTCTGTCTTACACACACCATATGAAGAACACAGCTCTCCCTGACTTACTCCATTTTCCTGTAAGCTGAGGATGGTCACTTGGGAAACATTTAATTTCCATAGAACAGAAAGTGAAAGTTTTATAGTGCCACGTCGCTGCTTCCTTTGTTTTATGGAAATTCCATCGGTCTGACAGAGTTCCTAGAAACAACAGGACGGGAACCTGGGAAACATGCTGTGCATCATAGAAAGGAATGCTGAACAGACCACACTGGGGCCAACAGACCCTGTGGAGGGCACACACACTGTGCTGCTTCTCTGTGGGAACATCAGATCTGAAACACTGGCTTCTCAGAGGGGATTTCCTCATACGTGTAATTCAGGGCCTGCTTTGAGCCTCTGGGGACTCGAAGGAAAAATAATTGTCACCAGCTGAAAGTCAGTAACTAAGGAACGTTTGGGAAAAACATCAGTGTTAAAAAAGAACAACATAAAATAAACACCACAGCAAAACCAGCACCAGCAACTGAAAGAAAAAACAAAACCACAAGAAGCCACACAGAATTACTTCCTGTTTTTCCTTAAGTTCTTCTCCAGAGAGGACTAAACAATTGCATCCCTGAGAACGGCTCCACATTCACCATTACAATTCAGTTGCTGTGCATAACGTGTAACCCTCTCCAGCTTCTCTCCCTGCTCTGTGGGCAGATGGACCACACAGCACTTGGGAAAAGCCGTCTTGCATGAGCACTGAGCACCTGGCAGCATCACTGCTTCCCACTCTTACTCCTGACCTATCTTTTCAAACCAAAGCAGACTGCTGCACAACAGAGTAACAGTGCAGAGGGGATGCAACACACACAAAAGATGAAATATATTTACTGTAAGGCATCATTCTGATGCTTGTGTGTCCAAAGCTGCAATTATAACGCACATGCCATTCAGACAACTTTTTGGTGTGCTCTGAGAGGAGCTCCTCACAAATGAGTGGTCAGTACCTTTCTCTGCTCTTCTCCCCAGCACACAGATCTTAACGAGATGAACAAGTCCCAGACGTGAGCAGCAGGAAACGTGGCAGTGAGAACTATGACTGCCCTATGCTGGCTGATGTACTGGACAGAGATAGACCCTCCTGCCACGCTTGTGTGCCACAGCTGAGCAGCACCTCTGCAGCGTGTGCCTACCTGCAAGTGAGAAAAGCAACAGGCATATCTGCACTGACAGAAAGAGCAGCAGGAGGAAAAACCACCTTCCCAGATCTATATGAGCAATCACACGCATCCTGGTGTGAAGAACAGGATCTTTACTTGCATTTACTGTCTTTAGCTGTTCTTCTGGATGGAAGAGCAGATCAGATCTTTCTCAACATCTGGTATGCTGGCAATTTTTCCAAACCCTTTAACATTATTTGAAGCTCCAGCATCTCGTTGTTTTTACTGATATCTACTATCATGAGTAAAGGAAGAACATGCTAGAACATGCTGGTTGCTAGCCCTTGCTCCACAACTCTGCTGTTCTGACCATCTATTTTAGTGTGGTTTCACTTACCTGCACCGCAATTACAGCTTTATTCTGCTCTGCAGATATCTGTGGGACCACTAAAAATATTCTTTGTGACACAAATTGCACAGGCTGGTCAAAAACAGGAAAAAGCCTCTTATCAAATTAGTAACATCTCAGATATTTGGGTGGAGGCATTTGGCACCGGGCTTACATATTCCTACGGGAGCGTGTCCGTGCATACCATACAGACTGCGCTCCTTTGTTTCATATCCTTGTTCCCAAGTTGAGGCATGTTTCAAAAGAGCCTTTCTGTAGAGGTGTAAGTGCACAATTACTGTACGCTACACACACCAGGCGGAGGGGATTTTACTCTGCCCCTTTCTATACATGTCAGATCATATGAACCCAATTTACACAGCCTGCAAAAACTAAAGTAGGTATTTTGTACCTTTGCATGCAGACCTATGAAAAATAGCTAGGAATTAAAAACTTTGCTGCTGGGGGAACACAACTACCTGAGGTGATGGACTTCTGAGGTGATGGACTTCTGAGTTTTTTCCTCCTGCCACTTAGAAATCATCTGCTGGAGCTGGAAACATGATTTCTTTGACCTTGAACCAAACCAGAACATGCCATCAGCACAGAACAGTCTCCTTGGTTACCATGTACGGGCACCTTCTGATGTATAGCAGTGGATGTCATGTACGCATACACACCCAGCCTGCAGTTAGTGTGATTAACAATACTAAAAAAAAAATCCAATAAATGAAAAGCAGGTTTACCACCTGCACAGTCATATTTATGTCTGCCACTCAGTTTGAACTCCTTTTTATTGCACTGCCTCAAGTAACAGTGATTATGTAGTGGGAAGGTTATTAAGGTACTGATGAAGGCTTCAGAAGAGAATCAAGCTCAAGGTGTGCAAAGGCTGAAGGGAAAGCTGTGTTCCACTTCGATGATGACAACATTTCTTCCAAGCGGTGCAATGAAAGCTAACAAGCTCCTACATGACTTGGCACCTGTCAGATTTAAACAACAGGTGTGAGTGAAATGCATCTCCTATATGGGCAGCTGGTGTTCTTGTACATTCTCAAACAGGAAAACAAAACAGAAACTAAGGAAAATTCCCACCTTCAGAAATATATGAATAACCAAAGCAAAGTATCACAATTTTTACTGTTCATACTAAAGTAGGGAGTGTAGTTTCTACACTACTACTTTAAAGGCAAAACGGAAGGAAAAGAGGATCTGGGAAAACAGATGTTAGAACTTTCTGCTTTTACTGTGCTTCAAATAGGGATTCTGAAATCTCCAGCCTTTAATTCAGCATGCAGGTGTTCTGCTGAGATCAGCACCAACTGCTGCATGTTCTTCACCTCTGAGCATCAGTCTCTTCCTTTAGAAACTGAAATACAGCATTACAATTGTGGCTGGGGACAGCTGTTTCTTTTTAAAACCTACATACCAAACGTAACAGCAGCTAAAGACCCAGCAGCTTGGACTTGGGAGAGAGCTTCTTATTTTGTAATGACTCTATAATAAAATTCAATGCTAAAACGTCTGGCTGAGTCCAACTGGTAGGTCTTGGCTGTATGTACAATAGATATGGCCACAGTTCTACATGCACTTATCCAGTTCAGTAAAACAAACTGCTAAGAAACAACTTAGCTAAAACTGCAGAAATCCCTATATAAACTATCTGTGCTTAAATATAAGCTTGGATTTTATAGCCTGTTTCTTAATTCAATCCATCAAAACTGTAAATAACAATTGACAAGAATAATGAGCTCACAATAAACCCTTCCAAGCAGTCCTTTTGCTTGCTAATGCCTGCAGCTGATACACTGACATGGAAGCAGAGGGGGAATTTGGCAACTTAATTACTCCAAACAGTGTCTGCTCCTCCTCCTCCTGAGACACAGGCCGATGTGTTTTGTATTGTCATCACACAACAACAAGTTCCAGCACACAGCACCTCCCATGGATGAACAACCAGCTTGGTTCCCTTAGGCTTCCTCTTGTGCCTACAAACCCACCCAGCCGCTAATCTCCAGGAAATGCCCTGCACTCAGACATGTCTGTGTGCGCAGCTAATAAAAGCACATGCACATCTGCTACATGTTTGGTAAACGCTGAAAAGCAGCAATTAATGGCGGTGGTGCTTTATTTCTGGTTTGTTTCTTTTCTTCTTCTTTTTAAGGTATCGTGATTTCCTTGCTAAAGTAACTGATAATAAAGTCCTAGCCTTGAAAAACTTAAAACTTCAATTTTTTTTAGCTTCTTAGTTAGCTAATTACATTTTTACCCCCCTTTTCTTGCTAGCAATATTAAGACACTGCAGTAGTCAAATTGTCCAGTGTAACAGATACTCCCAACACAGTGCAGTAAAGTTTGCCAACTCAACTGACTTTGAGCAGTGTGCACGATACTTTTTACTGCCAGATTTCTCTCCCGGGAGCTACAGCTCTGACAGGCAGTGCCCCACAGGCGCAGGCTGCCGTTTCAACCTAATTTCTTAAAGAAAAGGGCTTAAGTGTCACTCTTATCTCTGTCTCTCATCGTATCAAACAACTTTTAAGCTCACTGAATTGTTTTGGCCATAGAGAACTCCAGGAGGAAAATTATATTTCTGCAAGGACCAAGTTTTGTGAATGCAGGGAGCCAGTAAGATAGAAGGAGCATGTCCATGAGCACCCTGGTATGAGGAAAGGCAGACCCTGCATTACACACCTTATAGCTAAATGTGCTTCTTTGTGGAAGAAAAAAAGAGAGAAACACTCCAAATCAAGATCCTTACCTTGGGGAACACTGAATGAAGCATAGTTTTGCCACTTAATGTATTTTATAGTTCACATTTCTGACAAAGAAGCTGCGTGAGCAAGAAATCCCCATTTGTTACAGAGTTAAATCAAAGGTCAAATTGTTTATTTTATAGGCCTGCATTTCCCAGCTTCATGTGAGTTGTGTGTGATGGGCACTGCAGGCAAAGGATCTGCAATGTCTAGAGGCTTGGAATATATGCCAGAAAGAGATTTCCATGCTCCAGCAAATACATAAATATTATCACATACACACACACACATTTATGTCTGTTGGCAATCAGTCAGCCAAAATTGCCACTTGGAGTTTCACTTTTCACTGCTCCCCTCAGCTTTCCTTGGAGCCAGAAAGCTTTTATTTGCTTATTACCAAGCTTTATGGCATCAGCTGCAGCAGTACGCTTGGGGAAATCTGTTCTAGAAAGAGACTCATTTTTTTCAGATCAATTCTTATCTCCTTATATGCACACACTTGCCCTGCTAACAGGAGACGATCACAGAACCCACAGCTTTCTCCTCACTGTTACACAGAGCAAGAGATGAATTCACTTTCCAAACCACAGCAGTTTGTGATCTCCAAGGAAACAAAAAAGCAGTGAACAAACGGTCTGACCTCACTCAGGCACATCATGTAGGACCTGAGCACGGATCCTGGATCATAAACACTATTCAGTGGAGCAGGCAGCACATTTAATCATACAAGACTCATAGCCAGGAGCCAGGAACTCCTCTGATCAGCTCCCAGCACAGCCTCAGGCCCAGCCCTGCAAACTACCACCTACTTTGCATAGCATTTGCTGCTGCAAACAGCCCTACTGACTCCAGCAATGCCACTCAAAGCTGGGAGCTTGAGTGCTCAGAGCCCAATTATCCATCATTTTATCCTTGTGCTAAGAAACAAGAATGAGATTAGTATAACTTACCACTGCAAATCTGTTATTTGGAGATTTAGACTGTCAGGCTCCAACAGAAGCTTAAGGCACTACCAGAGCCTTTTAACACTTATTTTGCCTCCCAAAGGCACTTACTTACATGGGAATGTGAAGCCACACATCTCCTTTCCACTCAGGTTGTCTTCACAGCAGCCAATGAAGGCCTGCAATGCTGCAAACTTCTGCCTTTCATTCCAAAATAAAAAAACATAACAAAACAACCCTTCCTCCATCCCACCAAAACCCACCACCCTACGACTCCCCTTTAAACTGACCCCACCGTGTACGACTTTACCCTTTCACTGCTACACAAGCTGCTGAGCCACTTGATTTCAGTTGCTTGCTAAGGAGATCCTCTGATGATCTGGAGGGCTATCTATAACTGTCTCCTACCAAGCTCCTTTCTGCTAGAAGGATGTACAGCATCAGCTTTCAGTGATGTACTAAAGAAAAAGAAGGGGTGAAAATTATTATGAAAGATATGCAGTGCTTTTACTGCTTTTACATTTTACTTTAATGTCTGTCTTCCCTTGAGTGATGGTCGCTGCCTGCATCCATCTGGAAACACAATCAAGTGATGGGGGGGGGGGGATAGATTCTCACAGTATGGCCCCCCTAAGCAGCTGCAGATCCACCTAAGTCCAAACCACTGCATTTCATTGCTTTTCTTATATGCTAGCTTAAAAGCAAAGGGGAAACTGAAAACCAATGTGTAACGATGTACCCAGTGAGACAGTGCCAATATATATGTTTTACACAGCAATACAGACATTAGGATGATGAAAAATCACAGGAGAGTACGATTTAAAAAATGTCCTAAAATGTGCATTTTATTCCATATCATTATACAATGTTTACATACAGGTATACTTTTAAAACTGCTCAAAAGAAAGTGTGAAAAATAAAGTGAGGCGAATATCGATTTGTAAGTTCCACCCCCTCCCCAAGCTCCACACAAATAAAATACATTTTAAACAATCTCTTCCAAATTTGTGTTTTCTCCTGAATTTATTGAATCTTTCATTTGAACATGAAAAATACAATTGAAGGAATACTCAAGCGGAAATGTTGACCTACACTTATGTAACGAGTTGCAAGTTTACAATTTAAAACCTTCATAAGCCTTTGTTTTACTGTGTTGACCACACAGCCTTCGTTCTATTGAAATCGAAGGCACAAAGTCCAAATCCTCACAGATCAGTAAAATGCTGATAAAAATAAATTACTGTGCTCAACAAGTCCTGACTCATCGGGTATCAAATAAAAGCCCCTACAGAGCTTTTGGATCCAAATAGCACCCTTTATGCTGGATCTTTTTTGAGGATGTATCATGCTTGTTCAAAACTGTGGTTGGCACTTGAGGTGGGACGCTACCTGACAGAGCCAGGATTCTTCCAAAGACTAAGCATTCCAATCTCTGAACTCTCTACAAAGTGTAGGTAACATTTTGTTGGGAAATGGCACATTTAAACCATAATGAAATAGCTTAACCCGCATACAGCTTGCCCTTTTTGGTACTTCCCTGACCCCTGCCTGATAATTTAGCTGATGTTGTTGTGACTGTGGTGAAACTAAAATAAAGACATGTTTATGGGGCTTCACGGCAAGCAGGTGTAAAAATAATAACAATGTGGTTGCTGCTAAGAAGGTTTTCACATGTTGTTTAACTCCAGTAAAGTTTGATCCAGCATCTGATGCATATTAAGGTTTTCTTCTTTGGCATGCGCCACTTTCTCTGTTGTGGGATCAGAAAATCAAAACATGAATAGCAGTTCTTCAGAGGCACCGATTCTCAGAACATGAAGGCATGCAGTGATCATTTCTAATTAAAGGCTCGGAAGGTGAGAAATATGCATGATCATAAATACTGATACCCTCAGAGAATACGTCTAGAAAGAATTTCAAATTAAGACAACAAACAGCAGGCAATACAACTTTAGAACTGTTTGCAGGTGCATCTGCTAAGAAAATGCACTGCGAACAGATGAGATTCTTGTATGTTCTGGAAGCTCTTTGATGCAAGAATGCAGGTCAGGGAACGGAGGCGGGATTTTGTTTGTTTGCTTTTAGGTTTTTGCTTTGTTTTTAAGCAGGGCAAGAAGAAAATAATTAGTTTCTTTGGAGATCCATACTTTAAGTTCAGTGTAATTCAGAACTTCCAAAGAACAAACAAGAAATTAAAACCAATCTCCCTTCAGTCAAGTCATTTTTAATAATGTATTTCTTCTATGGCTTAAAAAAATAAAAGAAGTTAGTAGCTTTATGTTGCATGCACATTCTTATAGGACTATCGTTCAACACACTTACATGGTACAATAATAAAGCACAATGCTGTAGAACTGCATCCTACCAGATTCCAGTAACAGTGACTTCACACTAATGCAAGCATACCTTTAAACAACTGACCAGGTATTTTCAGGTGGAGCTCCCATTCCTAGCATGTTTTATTGTTTTTTTGTTTTGTTTGTTTATTCTTTTGGTCAATGGCTTTTGGTTTTGCCCAATCCATAGTTATCCAAAATCAGCGCAGTGAAGTGTCCAGATAGCAAAACAGCTGTGAGCAAACTTTGTGTTGCTTTTGGAATAGGAATCCTGAACACTCTCCTCTCCCCTCCTTTCCAGTAAACCCCTCAGGGACAAATCTGACACCATCAAAAAGGTGGGTCTCTGCACAAGAAAGGCTCTCATTTTTTGAATACTGCTCGTTAAGTCCTCTGAGTGTTTACTGGAAGTTATTACTGCACAGTCAAATTAAGAGCAAACTGCTCCTCTAATGTAGGTGTGCGTACAGATAAACAAAAGCCTCATCAGAAGGAACAGAGTACTTTTCCAAAACAAAATCAGAATTTAATCCATTAATATACCACATAATCAATGGCCTGAAAAGTCAGTTTCTATGTTTCTTGCTCATTTCTACTTTTACTGATTCATTCTCGAGGAACTTTTGGAAGAAGCAGTTTTAAAATAAGTTAACAACATAGTCACACTACAGTTTAATCCTCATTCAATGCCAGCTTTAGTTCATTAGTTAGGCGACTGTTTTGCTCAAGTTGCTGGTAGAGTTGGTCTGTACAGGCAGCAAGCAGGTTAGAAGGAAAAAAAGAGGCAGAATGAAGACAGATTAGACAGAGAAAACAGATAAGTTAATAAAGAAACTGGTCACACCACAGACAGATCAGTAACAGAAACATTTTACCTTTGTTTCTAGAATCCTAGTAATTAAATAGCCACTCCAAGGAACGGCTATTGCAGCCAGCAATGGACTGGCTACCTCTTCTCTATAGAGAACAGCTGTGCAACAAGCAAATGCGAGTAGAAGAGCTATGGCTACATTCCTAGAAGAGCCACGTCCTCCTTTAATCTCTACAAACAATGCATGGCAGATTGGTTTTATGAGTGCCAATTTTCTTTGTGAATAATTCAAGATGTGGTGGAACCTCATCTGACAGCTGGCAGAAAGCAACTGTGTCCAAACCAATCTAACTAATGGCAGGAGAGATGCTGATAGCACAAACTGCCCTTGGGTTTCATTCTCATTATACTTCTACCATGGAATTTAACAACTGAAACGTTACTTCTAGTAGCGAAATATACGGTTTTTATTGGTATAAACAAACTTCAGTATCCTCAGACTGTCAAGTGGTACCTCATTAAAAAAATCAACTCCAAAACACTCGGTGAAAATGAACAGGATGGTTCACTTTTATGGACAGAAAGAACACCCATCATAATGTTGTGACAGTGAATTTCAGTCAGCATTCTGCAGAATGAAAGCAAACTTTGAAAGGTTTTGACTATTTTTCCTCAAATTGTCTGTGTTGGTCTCCACAGTTTAGATTGAGTCTGCACTTCTAACTTCTTGATCCCAGATTATTCTGCTACAGGAAATGAGTGGTTCTTTCCCACAAGCTTCCTAGCAGCTTTCACAGAAATCCTCTTCCCCACAGCGTCTGGTCAAAGCAGCTCACAGCTACAGCACAGTGTGCACAGTGAGCTGCTCTGCAGAGCCTGCCTGCACCGAGTGACAACAACTCACTTCTTCCCACAGCCAGCTCAATGGGAGCAGGGCACAGTTCATATGACTATGCTTGGACCAGCAACACCTGAATTTCTGTCTCTCTTATGAGGATAACATTAGACACTAAGACATACATGAAAAAAAAAACAGAGACCTCATAAATAACTTAAACTCCATTTTGCTTGGCACAACGTATTTAGTTGTTATTTAAACACGACAACAGAATTTCAATCAAGAATTTGATGCTTACCTTCATCAAGAGAATCACTCTCTTGATGTATTCCAGTCTTCCAGTATTTCTCAACATCCAAAATGAGACTAAAAATCTCAGGTCAAGTGTGGAAAGCGTTTTGTGAGTGTACTGTAAGCTCTTAACTACTCACACAGCTGTGGCCAGGTCACAACTACCTTACTTGGAGGAAGAGACAAAGGCCTCTGCAAGGAGCCACCTCAGGCAGAGTGGGGTGTTTGACAACTGGCACAGATCCCCTGCAGCTCAGCCTCAGCAGAACTACCCCTGTATACCATGCAGGCCAGGCAAACAAAGTGTCAGAGCCAGCCCTGCACTTGTGTCAAAAACACTCACACACACTACTTGCTACACACAGCCAGACCTCGCTGGATGTATGAAGCAATGCACAGGCCATGTCCAATGCTGACAGGGTACTGAAATACGCTACACTGAAGAACCAGAACAGTCAACATCAGTGTAGATGGGCCAGCTATGAATCGTGTGTGCAGCTATCTGGATAAATGCACTGGATTGCCTGTTTCTAATTCTCTGTCCAGCAATCCATCACTCCTACAGTGAAGACAGCTGACTGTGTATGTTTGGTGGGAAGAGTTAAGTATTAAGAACAATCATGAGATTTCCACCTTTTTAATTATTACTAGGCTTCTACCCTGGATTTTATTTCCTTATTTCTTAAGAAAAAAGTTGAGGAAAAAACCACTACGGACACAATAAAACAAACTGGAGAACAAGAGGCTGGGCTTGCTGTAGTGTAACATACACTGGCTGAGCTGATAAATGATGGGTGATCAAATGTCTGAGCTTCCAAATCTGGAATCAGTGTTTGACACCACAGCAGATCTGCCTAATTATTACATTAATCACAAAAAGTTTCCTATTCCAATTCTGAAACATTTTTCATACATGAGAAGTCTAAGCTCAGAAATCTAAGCTAAGCACAAGAATGGAAAGCTACAGAAGTGTCCCTGCTCAACCTTAGATCACATCCTGCCACTCAGGAGAAGCATGAGGAGAAAAAAAAAGCAAGCAAACAAAATCTTTGCAGAGGAATCGAGGGGTGGAAGAGGGAAACGCTTCTTTCTGCAAAACATATTGAAGTTTTTATACTGTCCCTTTAAGTCTTAAGTTTAACCTGATGAACAAATACATTTACATGAAAGCAGAAAGTCTGAAACATCAAGCGAGGAGAAAATGTAAAGAGAAAAGTCAAGGGTTCAAGTGCTCTCTCAGGCAAGATCCCACGACCAAGTGACCCCAAGGCAGCAGTGCCTCTGCAGATGCTGGCCCAACAATAACAACTGAGAAAATTCCCACTATATTTGTCATTTTAACTGCATCATAGTTTGAGAAAGAGAGAGCACAACGGGTCAGCATTAACCCCAAATACCAAGAACGGGTATTCTCAGCCCACAGACAGCTACCGCTGCCTTTGCACTTTTAACATTAAGGCAAAAGCGTTTGGGGGGGGGGGGGAACTAAAAAAAAGCAAAACATTAACAAAAACAAAATCTCTGATGGCAAAAAAAACCCCACACAACATTTTATTTTTTTATTAATAACTAAAATAGCTATTTGAATAAATTAAAGGCAAGGGGATAGCCAAAGGAATACAGCTGGGATGTTTATTTTACATTTAGAGATGTAGAGTTTCTGTACAATAGAGCACAAAGAGCATGTTCTGAAACAGGTGCCAGAAAGATAGAGCCAAGTAAGCTAGAAGACAGGACAGGGAGCCATGAAACATCCAAAAGCTTGGAAAGATGTTTTATCCAACCCGATGAAGATGTCTTTGGAGAAGTGAAGCAAAGAAAATTATCTGCACAAAAAGAAAAAGTGAGATAAGGTAGGACATAAAAAAAAGTGCACTAAGAAGTCCAAAAGAAGCAATAACAGCACAGCAAAATCCAGCATGCCGGGATGACTGCTAGTGAAATGCCACACCATGCTGGGATTGGAATGCGATAGCAATTTCCTCATGTACCAGAGGGCTACATTTGAAAGCCTGTTTTCCATCTGCAAATATCCCAAATGAAAAAAAAATACACAACAAAACCAACAAAAACAAGTTGTAACCTCTGTTACAAAGGAGGGAAAAAACCACCCTTTGTTCAAAAAGCTATTGAGCAAATGCAGATGTGCTGGTACATAAAAAGAGTGGGAGGGGGGTAATGAAGAAATGTAGGGATTAGAAAGGAAAAAAAGAGGGAAACAGTTAAAATATGGATGCATGCAAAACACATTTAGCTCTGAGCCAAGCTGCAGTCCTGCTGAAAGCACCAGCCTTCAAAAGAAATGCTGGAACTGAACGTCACACCTCACAGGCACTTGAGAAAGCAAAATCTCTTCCTCCCCACGCCAAGTGTATAGTGCAAATGAAAGGGGTGAGCATGGGAAGGAGGATTTAGCATAGCTGACCTCTGTTCAGTTTTATGTCAATGCAGGAAAAGATGGTACATATCAGACACCACAAGGATTACTCACACTCCTAACTAATGATTGCTTTCTGTTTTTTTCCCCCACCCCCAATGTGCTGTCCCTACTAGCTGAAGCTGACATTATCACACTTCTGGCATTTAAATTCATTACTGTTGCCCTCCACAAGATACATACGAACAACCAGAACTTCAGTTGTCACCTTTCTGCCTCTAAATCACAAAGTGTCTTTACCTTCCACACTTTGTAATTTAGTGGTAGCAGTTGAAAATTCAATTGTAGTGGAATTCAATTCAAGCAGTTCAGGAAATTTAAGACAAATGCAATCTACAATTATGAACAGAGCTAATTCTAAGTCCTTCTAAAACTTATGTAAGAGCTCTGCCAGAATAAAACTGAAGGCAGAAGAACACCCTCTGAATGCGGCATGTGTTGAGATAGTAATTTCTAGCAAATTCAAAGTGATGATAAAAAAATACTTGAACAGAGGTCAACTAGAAGGATAAATGCAGAGCTACAAACAAATGGCAACCACAGGATATAAGGATCGCTGATGCACACTGATAAAACACACATGAGCTCATGGATTAGCTTACAAAATCACCATGAGTATTTACCAGGCTTGGCACGACACACACCCACGCTCTGCCACGGTAAATAAATGGTTCATGGTATTTTGTACATCTAACCTCACTACAGTAATGCATCTCCCACTACAAGGGAGTATAATTTCACAAAGCCAGAACCACACAATCAATGAGGGCAGGGAAGCAGGCACAGGCACAAGCTGTAAAGACATTTACATGGAAGTCATATCGTTGAGAGCATGGTCCAGCTCCTCACTGATGGCTTTGTACTTCAGTTTCTGAGCATAAAGCTCATCTAACGGTCCCCAAGGGAAGGCAGAGGTGCACAAGGAAATGGGAGTGCGGTCATGGGATGGAATGAGAAGGCAGTGGTGTGGGATACCATCCAAAAGCAGCAGGAAAGGGTAGGAATGCACAGAAAGAAGTGTTGAGGCAGACATGACAACAATGAAAAAACAGCATCAAAATACAAAATTAAGGAAGAATAAAAAACAAGAGCAAATAGTTTTCTGTTCATTAACTGCACTGCCGGTGGGACAAGCTGTGATCTGGATACAACAAAGCATAGGAGGGAAGCAAAAATCTGCCTCCTTGTCCTGGAAATTTGTTTCAGTGCTCATAAGAAAGGTACATGGGAACAGCAAAAACCCGTACCATGGATAGGAGAGCTGAAAACAGGGCTCTAGGAGATGCTAACTCTTTAAAGTATTTAGCTTTCTTCTCTGCTTCCCGAAACAGTGACCACACATTTTCCATGTGTTACCTAGCTATACTTCATACTCCTTACATGTAAGTCTGCCATGCCAAGTAATCAAACTGCATAAAATCCTAGACTTGATAGAGCACACTGAAGTAGGAAGCTCCATACAAACTTTGACTACCAAACTGCTCAATTATTTACCCTGGAAGGAGAAAGTGCATTCAGCTGCAGTTCTGAAAGACTTATCAAAACCTTAAAACAAACGCCATGAACGTAAATAAGGTGTCCTCCTCAATCTGTATGCAATCCATTAGCTCTACTAAAAACCAGTCACTGTTGTTCTGTCCTGCCCTTATCAGAACATAAATTAATTCAGCTTGCTACATTCTTAACTATTAGAAAACTAACAGAGCTCTTTATCAGCTTTTTAGTATCATGATACTATTTATCTCATAATTTACCCTATATATTTATATAGTTCCAAGCTGAAGCATGTAAAGCAAAAGAAGTGAAAAGTCTTGAGAACATCAAAGAAAAAGGAACAGGCGAGAGCAAAACATTTCACTAGAAACACATAAATTATCAATGTATTTGAATGGGAAATCATTTTACCTTTTTTACTTTTTAAGTAGACCCATTTATGTGATCTGGACAATTTAGGTGAGTAGGTGTTGGGTAGTGAATAAAACCATGAGAATAAAGACCTGTATCTCTTTAGTAAGTGCAGGAAACAAAGATCCATACCTTCTAGATCATCAATGCTCTTCTCCAGCTTGGTTACTGACCTCTCAGCAAATTCAGCACGGGTCTCAGCCTGAAGTTAAGATCAACACAAACAATTGTAGGAAATACACACATACTACTTACAAATAGAGGAGCAATAATTCAAAGGAGGAAAAAAAGAACGATGAAAAGACGTAGATTTAAAATAGAACAATAAGGTGATGCTCCTTTTTATGAGATATCCAATAATTAACTGTCCCCAAAGAGACATATTCATTCTTAAAGAATTCAAGTACTGTTTATATTAAAAGAATCAACACTGTACTGGAAGATCTGTTGTACATAACAGCTCTAATTTTACCTCCTTCAGTTTGTCAGTTAGAACTTTAATCTCCTCTTCATATTTGTCTTCTTTCTGCGAGTACTGTAATTAGAAAGAAAACCACTGCTATTAGACCAGGTATTCTACAAACATAAAAACACCTGTCTCCTAGTAGATCAACTGTATAAAAGGGAGTAATATGGGCCTAACAAGATTAATTCCACTTATCGCTGTGGATCCGCTGTGATCACACACAACTTATTACAAAAGCAGAATTCCCCTGAAGTTGTATTCCAACACTACACAGTGGAAAATTACATTTTTGAAGAGGAATAGTATTTTGAGAAATTAAATGTTAGCACATAAGTGCCACATTCTATAAATAATATTTAATTCTTATAGGCTACTTAATAAAAGATGTATTCAAATAATACCAACCTACGTGGAACCAGAAGGAATGCTAGGTTCTGATAACTACTCAATACATATTTGACTGTAGGTCCAAACTCTTCTACTAATGAATGGCCTTGCTGAAATGCTGAAAACTGATCAGCATATTAAAAAAAACAAACCAGAAGGCCAATCCATGGGCCAGCATAAGGAACATGTTCTCATGTAAGTCTCTAGCCTACCTTCTCAGCCTGAGCCTCCAGCGACTTCAGGTTGTTGGTCACAGTTTTCAACTCCTCTTCAAGCTCAGCACATTTGCTGTTATTTCGGAAGGAAGGCAGGAAAGGGGTGGATGGAAGATTCAGTCAAGCAAAAGAAATAGAAGAAAAAAAAAAGGGGGAAAAGATAGAGAAAAATGAAACAACTACAGAGCAAAAGAACGGCCTTAAAAGCAGCTGAATCCATCACAGACTGAAAGCAACTGTTTGTGATGCCAAATTCCATTTTAAGTGAGCATTTCAACAATGGCCAGCCGTAAGTTATTTACAGTCTTTGGTTTACACAGAAATATTTACAAAGCTTTTACAAATACGACAGTTCAGCTTCTTTTTGGCTGCACAGGAGATCAGTTTTAAAGGTAAAAAATGAATTAACAAAAAAGAGACCAAAGAAAACAACCAAAGCAAGATGCAAGGGAGTAGAGAGCATAGTGAGGATTTATTTGCTACTGAGTGAGCTAACTGGCTATGGAAGCTGAAAGACTCGGGTTGCAGTTAAACCTAAAAACTGTTTATTAGTATCAGTACCTTATCCTCTGCAGCCATTAATGCTTTCAAGGTTTGATCCATTATTCTTAACTGTTCTTCCAGCTGTCGGACTTGGCTGTTAGTGAACACATGAAATGCACAAAAGCCATTCACAAAATCAGTGTGCAGGTACAGCATGCAGTGACAAAACCCACGCGCACACACACAAACACATTTACTTTGGTGTCGACCATTTACTTCAACCATTAAAGAGCAAACATAGCCTTGAGCTGAACACACAGTGTACTGCCAATGTTTCCATGCTGTTACAGCTTCTGTCTTGTAGCACCTCACAGGCATCTCAGGGGCAATTGCACACTTACCTTTCTGATAGTTCAGCACGTTCCTCAGCCCGCTCCAGGTCACCCTCAATGATCACAAGCTTACGAGCCACCTATAGGCACAGGCAAACAATCATGGATATCATTTTATTGCAGCCAACACCATCCATCCCCTAGAACCCAAAGTGTGGGTAAAGTGCTTCAGGCCGTTCCCTGTGCCCCAAAACTGACCTCTTCATACTTGCGGTCAGCCTCTTCAGCAATGTGCTTAGCTTCTTTAAGCTGGATCTCTTGGATTTCCATCTTCTCTTCATCCTTCTGGGCTCTATTTTCAATGACCTTCATTCCTCTGAAAGACAAAAAAAACCCCAACCCAGTAAATAAAAGGTTCAGGGCTTGCCAGTTAATCCTCAGTTCTACCACTGACTGGAGTGTGACTTTCAGGCAGATGTATTACAATGAATGAAGCACATCAGAGGCACTTGATTCTTCACACCCACAATCTAACCCTGTGTATTTACACCTCAGAAGTTTAAAGGAAAAGCAGCATGACTTACAAAGAAAGAAAAGTTCATTTGTTTTAACTCTTGCCTCATGAGGTTCAGCTTTACCCAGAAGTTCAACCACTTGACTATACTTTTTTTCTTTTAAATTCAAGGAAAACTGTTCTAACAGAAAGATAAATAAATGGTCTTGCTTCTAAAGATCTAATAATGTGACTGAAGACACCTGCCTTTCTAACATTCACTGTGATATAGCACCCCCCAACTCCTGCAGGACCGACAGATACTGTGTTTATGAGAAAACAAATTCCCATGAGTTTCCACATTCCTTCTTCCTAAAGCAGTGACCTAAAGCTCTCTGTGCTCTAAACAAGCAAAATTAAACTCCTCCACTGTAAGAAGTACAGTGAATCGCCTCTTCCTTCCACACAGATTTGACCCAAATTCTCGTCAGCAAGGTAGAAATAGATATGCAGAATACTTTGGATTCTTTCCCGACAAAAAGTACTATGAAAGTTATATAAAATACTATTTGCATTAGTAGAAGACATCATTTAAATCCAACAAATCTTGAATTCCTAAATACACATGGAAATTCCAGCCTAAATCTAATGGAATTTATGTGATCTTTCTCCTTCATTCACCTTTGTGTACAAATCTTAACAACAGGAGAACCAAAGCTTCTTCCAGTGCTGGTTCATTTTCCAACCACAGTGCAATTAAGAATCACCCGACAGGATGAGTACACATCACCTCTATCAGTTGTCATTCAAATAGAGGTCTGGACTGGGTCCAACAGTTTTTCCCAGGAAGCAGTATGATATAACAAAAGCTCCAGCCAGCTCTATCTTATCTCTTTACAACTGAGACTCAGACAAGCATTTAAACCTATGTGTGCATTCTGGACATCCATATCGACAAGCTGTGACTGAAGACTGTGTGACTGAAGTCCAAAGGCAGAGTGGATTACATATGCATAGAGACATAGGAGCGGTTTAATTTATTTCCCTAACCCACACCCTAGCAATTACCACCTTCGTCATACAGGCAATCCACCTAATCGCTTTCAAGAGTAACCTCACCCACCTTTCACTCTCATCTGCAGCCTTCTCAGCCTCTTCCAGCTTCTGCAGGGCAGTGGCCAAGCGCTCCTGAGCCCGATCCAACTCTTCCTCAACCAGTTGGATGCGTCTGTTCAGGGAAGCTACTTCACTCTCAGCCTAAGCACAGAAGAACAGAAGTTAGATCATAACAAGGCACGCATGACCCTCTGCAGAGGATTACCCCATGTACCTTCCAGTACTACTGAATGGCACTTTAATGGCTTCTGTTTTCATTCACTGAAAAGTCCATAGACAGAGATGTGCATGTCTTTCTGATGCTTCTTTTCTATTAAGCTGATTAAGGAATGTGCAACTTATGTATAATTCTTCTAGGCCTGCTCTCTGTAGCACAGTTCCCTAAATATGTTATTTTATTAGCAGACACAAACCAATTACATCCTTTCTTCCTTCCTAGGAAATCAGCAGAAACTATCACAACCCCTACATATTACCTGAAATCCATTATTTATGCCTTTTGCCACGTTTAGATCACAAATACTTATGTTACCTTGGGTTCCATAAAATGAGCTCAAAGCAGGAGTGCAAAAACATACTTAGATCAGCATCTGCAATGAGACAGCTCCTACAGGGACAGCATAAGAGCATTTAGGCACCTGAACACTCATAACTTTTGTTTATAGGCAAAACACTCAGCAGCTAACAAGGTACCAGCAGAAGTTACATCTTGGAAGGGTCCTGGTAACAACAATTGCTTAAAACATTTCATCCCCAACCACGCTGCCACCCTCAGAATTCCCCCAGATCCATCTCTCCTGCACAACATCTTTGCTTATTCTTTTATATAACAACACTCACATCTCTGCCTCTTATTACAAGCTTTTACTTATAACATTTTCAAACCAACATTTCTGTAAGTTGCAGAATACCAGCCTTTTCCTGATCATTCTGTTATTAGATGTTAGTTCTTTCTGAAGAAAGCACAAAAGCCACAAAATAACTATTAATCTAAATAGTTAATGCTTCCAAGATTAATAGCTATTTTGAATCAGGACTGCAAATGATCTCGCTATGTGTGAGGATGTGCAAATCTGAATTGCCAGTGGGGGGAGGGATTAAAAAACAACAGACAAGGAAATCTATCCCACCAAAAGTAGCACCTGGATGCTTTTCCTTTCTAAAATGTCTAAGGAACTGCAGATATTTGCTCATTTTACTACTTCTGAGGTACTCAGATACAGCTGGCTACTACCAGTTGTGCCTAACACCGGTAAGAACAACTTAGGCACTATAAAACAACCTCAGTGAGAGCAGTATCACTGCTACTGGAGCTGCTAGCAGTAACACCAGCATCTGGGAAGCAAATAAATGTATTTGAACATTAATGGGTAGTAGGAGCGAGCACACTGAGCCAGGAGTGGAGGAGACAACCTTCTTACACTTCCATTTCAGCCTGCACATTAAATCTTCTCCTAGCTGTGTAATCAAGCAGTGGCATTCCAAACCTGCAGCTTTCAGGCTTTGAACAGAAAGAATTTGAACCTTTAGAGAAACAAAGCAGCCAGGGTGGTGGTGGAAATCTATGTCCTTTCATTAACGTTACCCTTGGGAAATCTGTAATAGTACGAGTTAATTATTATCATGTCAAGACTTCTCATCACGATAAGCACACAGAATACGCTTAGAAACACTGGGTGACTAAAGTTCGAGTTCTTACTTCCTGCTCCACCACCAGTAATGTGCTGTGGGTTTCACCAACCAACCTTATATGGCCCCACTCACCCTTCCGTGCAGCAGGACTTCTTCCTTATATGGCAAGGAAGGAAAGAACCCCAGTGACATTAGGGGCACTCCCATAGCAAATATAACCTCCTGCGTTTTTGACACAGCACTCAGACACCACATATTTTTACCATGAGCGATGACATGGGTATGTTACAATTTCGCATTAATTACTACTGCTGTAAGAAAGACTGTTTTCCAGCTAATCATACAGTCGAAGAAGGACAACCATATTAGAAAGATGCAGTCACAGCCCAGTGAGACACAGCCACAGACTTTTAGTAGAGGCAACGGCTGCCGCTCGCAGACCCCGAACCTTTCCCCATCTGGTTTAACAACCACAAGTAGTGAACTGTGATATGCTTTGGCCGCAGTTTCAGCTTTTGCACTGTTTGCATATCTGTTCCTTGCACAGGAAGAAATAAAATTTAAAAAAAAACCCACCAAGAGCAGCAGGAGGTCACATGCTGTACACGTACAGCCCTGCACTAAGGGAAGGGTCAGGTTCACACCTCAGCTTGCTCGCCCCATGTTCTCACAGCCTCCCTCAGTCATGCAGAAATACAGCTGTGACAGTAAAAAAAATACCAGTGCAAGGCTGGCAGTAGCAAAGAAGCACAGCTCTGTATGTGCCCATGAATTCGTTTTTCTGCATTTGTTCACTGAAGGGCTGATCCTCTCCAAACAAAAACTGTGCCACACAAACACACTGCAGGATTCCATACAATCCACATAAACCTGCTGCAGGCAACTGACTGACACTACCCTTTAGGATGCTAAGCCTCACCCCACAGCCAGGCTCTCACGTCAGAACTTCACAGGCAAGTGGGGAGTCAGCCCTCCAGCACTGCGCCTGCTGCGTCCAGGTGTCACCAGCACATCCCATGGCAGGGACACGGGAACTAACCTAGTTTAGAACTATGTATGTTGCTGAAGGCGTTCTTCACTCACAGAAAGTAGTTTAGAAAACAAATCCAGCAGTCTTTAAGACAGAAACCCTTACAAGTTAATCATGAAATCACAGAATTGTAGGGGCTGGAAGGAACCTCTGTGGATCTCCCAGTCCAACCCTCCGCCAAAGCAGGCTCCCGACAGCAGGCTGCCCAGGAAAGCATCCAGGCAGGTTTTGAATATCTCCAGAGGAGACTCCCCACCTCTCTGGGCTGTTCCAGTGTCACCCTCACAGTAAAGAAGTTTTTCCTTATGTTCGTATGGAACTTCCTGTGCTGCAGTTCCTGCCCACTGCCTTGTCCTGTTGCTGGGTACCACCAAAGAGCCCAGCCCAGCCACTTGACTCGCACCCAACAGATACTCCTAAGTACTGATCAGATCTCCCTTCAACCTTTTCTCTGGGCTGAACAGCCCCAGGTCTCTCAGCCTTTCCCCACAGTGCAGAAGCTCCGAGCCCCCATCACCTTCATAGCCCTACGCTGGACTCTCTCCAGCAGTTCTCTGCCTGTAGGGACCCACTTTCCAGCTGTGCCCCATGATGTGATGTGATGTGACCTCTCAAACAACAACAAAAAGGGTACGTGCGCTTCCTTGTGGGTCTGCTTCACTGCTGCAGGAGAGAGGAGTCACACACGGTGCTCCTTTGGTCAAGCAGCTCTGAATGCTCACCAACACCAGACACTGCTTTTATAAGCTCGCTGCCCAGAACACGAATAACAAATCAGTTATTTGGCATGAGTTTCCTGCAGACTCTGTAGATACGCTCACAAAGAGCACTCTACCTAAAGAAAGAAAAAACAAAGCTACAGCCGCCACCAATGCCCAAGGTCAGCGGCGAGGCAAACAACTGCACTATCAGCTTTGTGCTGCATCGGGCACCTACATCCACACCCACACCCACATCCACATGCAGATCCAGACCCACATCCACAGCAATCTGTGCTGCCTACACCTGCCCAGAGCTGCACACACCGCTGCCCCGCAGCCCGGCCCTGGCCCCTCGTGCTGAGCCGTGCCCGCAGGTACCGCGGTGCCGGGGATCTGCCGCCCGCGGCCCTGATCCGCCCGTGGCCCTACCTCCTCCCGCAGGGCCCGCTCCTGGTCCACCTCCCGCTGCAGCCTGCCCGCCCGCTCCTCCGCGGCGTCCGCCTGCTCCTGCAAGCTGCGGATCTTCCTCCTCACGGCCTCCAGCGAGCTCATCGCCGCCATGCCCGCGCCGTCCGATCGGCTCCGACCCGCTCCGTGCCTCGACACCGGCCTGCGCCGCCTCCCTCCCTCCGCCCCAGCCCCGGAAGTCCTCCGCGCCGCGGCCGCGCACCGGGGCGGGGCTGGCGGCACCGAGCGGGAGGGGAGCGGCGCTGGGAGGCGGCGGGGAACCGCGCTGCTCCGCGCCGGGTGGGGCGGGCGCCGGGCGAGGCCGGGGCCGGCGGGGAGAGGACGGGCCGCCAGGTGGGCGCGGAGCGGTAGCGCCCTCTGGCGGCGGCCCCGCTCCCGGCTGTAGCCCTGCACCGCCCCGGCTGAGCGGGCACAGCGATGCCGCCTGGGCGAGTTCCCGGGGCACGGGGAGGGGGGATGCGGCCCCGCCAGGTGCGGGGCTGAACCCGGGCCCGGAGGCCGTGCCCGGCGCTGAGTCAGCCCGTGCTGCTCCCTCATCCCGTGTAAGGCCGCTCCGCCTCGCAGCGGCACCCCCTGCCCTGCTCTGCCCTTGTTCTGGGGCTCGGAACTATCCAAACGAGTCGAGCAAACCCCGGGTCACTGCGGTGCCCCAAGACACCCCGCATGGCCCCAAAGCATCCTGACACTCCGCACACACAACAAGCACAGCGTTCTCCCAAGCCGGGCTCTCCGCCCGAGGGTGGCTGCACCGAGCACCGTCCCAACGAGCTCCCAGACGCTGCTCTCCAGCAAAGGGAAACAGCGCTGGGATTGGTCGGGGGGGATCGTGCTTTTCAGGCAGGGAATCTGGTAGCACTGCTCTCGCCTTCATCCTCGGCGATTCCCAAATAGTCTGCATACTTTTCCTTATAAGGAATATCTCCCCTGGATCTCTATGCGGTTCCTTTGAACGAGTCCAATAAGCGCCCTGCTAGGAAGTGCCTCTCCTCCGCACAGCCTCGCTCAGAACAGAGACATCTGATCCACATTACACACAGAACCCCTCTCTCATCCCTACGTGCGCTTATTATTGAGGTCTCTGTCAAAACTACACAACTGAATTGCTTTGCTCTATGGTTTGCTCTTTTTAAAAGTAAAGTAAAGATAAAGGCATGTTGTCTTTGATGCCAAGTTGGCTTCAGCAATGTTTCCCTTTCTAGAAGTATCCTTCCTCCGCTTTGCTCTGACTGTGACAACTCCTTTTGGCTTTGAGGCCAATTCTGAAAGCTGTGCTATAGGAAAAGGTCGGTCATGGCTTTGGAAGCGCTGCGGTTTCACTGTGTCCTGTAATTCGGACCCGAGATGTATTTGGAGAGAACTGGGCTGGACTGTAGGAGCCACACTGCTCCGGGCCTTATCTGCAGGAACAGGAAACTCGCATCGCTCCATGAGTGTAATACATTAATAAGACGCACGTCAGGGGCGGACAGGTGGGTGGGCTGAGGCCTGGGAGGGACACGAGCTCTTGCACTATTACCATATAAAGTGCTGAGCTATATATATCCCCCAGCCTGCTCCCAAGATCCCTGTCCTCTGAACTGCAAACCCAGCAAGTATCATCTTCCAGTTTTCTCTCATGCAAGACTGAACTTTTCCTTGAGATGTGAAATCATCCCTGTTTTCTCCAGGAATAAGACCTAGGAGAAGGGACTTCATCTGCAGGATGAGTGAATGAGCCCAACTAGCTTCTGGTAGTGGAACTAATGCATGTATGTCCACAACTCTCCTGTAGAAATAACCAGCAGCCCTTATACCTCCTGCATCTGTGGGACCTACAGGACATCCCGGCTGCCCCTCTCCCAGAGCTAGTTGCTGTCAGCTCTCTGATTCTGTCTCATCAACTATCACAGCACTACCATTCCAACCCAAGCTATTTTTCCCATCGTCTGGATTGACAATCCACAGCAAATGGAACAACAGCAAGTACACACAAAAAGCACGTGTTGAGTGAGCAGAAACCCAATCAATGTCTCGGACAATGTGCAAATCTCATGCAAGGAGGCAGTGCTGTGTTGCCCACCTCCCTGCCCAGGAGGTGCCAGGAGCCTGAGCCAAGCACGCCCAGTGAGCGCTGCCTGGTGGGAGTCCTGGCTGTCCTGTGCAGTGGAGATGCCTGTTCCTTGTATGAAGGGGGTGGTGGGACAGGGGTAACTTACATCTGTGGCCTTTTTGTCAGCCAGTTCCAACTTTTCCTGTGCATCTTTAAGGGACTCGGAGTATTTGTCCAGCTCATCCTCAGTGCCCTTCAGCTTCTTTTGCAGAGCCACCAGCTCGTCCTCCAGCTGTGACACGGGTGGAAGGTGGTGGAGAGGGGAGGGCAGGCAGGAAAAGGTGCAGCAGGCAATGTGACCGTGCAAAGGGAGAAGTGCGAGTGCAGAAGAGACAGAACAGACGGACAGAGAGAGAGAGAGAGAAAGAAGGAGAGACAGTTAGATTCTCTGTGCTTACAGTAAGGGCACGATACCTTGGCAGCATTCTCCTCTGCGGAGAGGAGGCTGTCCTCAGACTTGTGCAGCTCTTCCAGCACTTGGTCCCTCGAATCCTCCGTCACGCGCAATTGCTTTTCCAATTGCACAATGTCATCCTCTAGCTAGGTGCACAAGAGGAAATACAATGCACAGATACATTTCTCCCTGGGCTCTGAAAAGGGGGAAGGTCATCTTTAAATCTCTCTCCTTTCCTCTGGCCTTCTCCAGGATCTCCAAGAAACACAACCACCATGTCTCCGACCCCCAAACTAATAAAACCCCATGTGTGCTGGGGTGGATGGGGGGTGGCTTGGAGCAGGCCAGGAAAATGGGACACATCTGGAAAGAAGGGGAGCAGCTAGAACTGGACAAGTCTGCTGGACAGTGCTGTGGGTGGGGAGCACAAACCTTAAAGTCCTTTGTCAAATCACAGCATGTCTGTCAAATCACAGCATGTCTGTCCAGCGCTAACAGCTGCTCGAGGCAGTCCCCCCCAGCCATGCCCCCGTGACAAAGACACGGAGGCCACGCAGCTGTCCCAGGACCCCCACCCAGTAGGATGGGGCAGGGACACGTCTCTTGCCTGGCCCCGGGAGCCTCCAGCCACAGGGCATCAGAATGAAACTCTTTAGGGGAGTTTCAGTAGTTCAATCGGTTCTTCGGGCAATGGAGGGGGAGGTGGGGAAGAATACAGTAAGGTACGTTAAAAAAAAAAACCAGGGGGTTAGAGAAAGAGATCGCCTGGGAAGACATGTGCCCTGGCACCAGTCACACCCGGGCTCGGTGCAGACCTGCTTGCTCCTCTCCTCCGCTGCCTTCTTGTCCGCTTCGGCTTGCTCGGCTCTGTCCAAGGCATTCTCCTTGTCCAGTTTCAGCATCTGCATCTTTTTCTTGATGGCATCCATGGCGGCGGTGGGTTAGGGCGCGTCCCCGTGCAAAGTACAGCCGAAATCAGAGCAGGGAAAGCGGCGGGAGAGCCCCGAGACGAATCCGAGCCGCGGCCCCGAGGAGCGCTGGGGCCGACGAGTGCGGGACGGGCGCCGGTGGAGTGCGGGAGGCGGGCGGGGAGAGCCTCACTGATATGGCCTTTCCCAGGGGGCTGACTGCATTCCTCAGGACATCCAATACTTTTTTGGAAAGGGCTTTTTTTTTTTTTTTTTCCCCTCCCTCCTCCATTTGTCCCTACCCCTTTCCCTTCCTTTGCTCCCCCTCGGCTTTTTTCAGCGGCTCGGCTCTCCCATTCGCTGCCGCCCGCCTTTTGACCGTGGATATGCCTATATATGGGATGTGACGGGCGAGGTAAGGCGGGGGAGAGGTTTGTTCTTAGTTCTAAGCGGGCAAGACGGGGCATTTCGCTGCTACTCCTGGGAGGAAAAAATAAAGAGGGGGGAAGGGCAGAGACTCGGAGCGGGGAACGGGAACAGAGACCTGTGCGGGCCGCTCAGGGCGTGTGCGATGCCGGGGTGGCTGGCAGCAGGACGGTGCCGGAGCCGCCCCCACTCGTGGAAATGAATCTGTTTTAAAGCAGAAGGGGAGCGGGGCAACAATGGGTTACGTGCACGCACACCCGGAGCGAGAGCGCCCCGAGTCCATCTCCGCACCCCGGCGCAGGGGACGGCAGCCCGGCGAACGGAGAGCGGCCGGCAGCCCGGGCACCCGGAGCGCAGCGGTAGTGCCGGCTCGGGACAGAGGCTGGGGCATAGCACGGCTCTCCGCGGCCACAAGCGCTTCCCGAGCCGACCACGCTCCTCTACTGGACCGAAGTCGGGTTAAAGGGAGGGGAGCGAGGGCACAGCTGCTCCCCGGAGCGGTCGGAGCCGCGAGGAGCGGAGCCCGGGGAAAGCCGGCACACGGAGCGGCTGCTACCGTGCCTCGCACCCTCCGCCAGTGAGAAACTGAGGCAGCGAAGAGAGACGAGCAATCGGGAGAACAATTAACAAACCATGTAATTAAGTAGAAACCGATTTTCGCTTGTGGCAGATGTCTGTCTCCTTAGCACACTGAGCAAGATGCAACACGCTCTGCCACCACCACGCACGCTCCTTTCTACAGCGCAGGGAGCACACGGACGTGCACGAGCCCCGAGGATTTGGTTGCACAAAGAGAAAACTAAGCAGCCTCTTTGTCTGAGCTCACAACTTGCACCAGAAAATTCCTCCCTGGTGCCGTCACTGGTTCTGCTGAGCCGATGTCACCGCGGCAGGACGGCTCGTGGCTTGCTGCGCTTGCAGGGCAAACAGGGGCAGCGGTCGGCAAAGCGGGTCGTGGGGCAGCTCCTGCACGGCCCAGAGAGTCACAGCACCAGAGCTACGGCTGCGTGCGGCCAGATAGCAAAGCCCACTGCGTTCTGAGCGGAGCTTATCTGCCTCTGCCCCTGAGAACGGCCGGAGCGTGCCTGCAGCCCTGACACACACAGCATTCACACCAGCCAGTCTCCGGGACACGTGTGTTGCAAAGGAGAAACTTTCCTATTCCTATCCCTAAGATGGTTTGTTACTGTATTCCCTTTAAAAACAGATTCCTCAGAGTAACAGTAAAGTAACAGCATTAAAATTGCAAGTGAGATCTTTGGAGAGGGTGAAATTCTCACTTTTCGGCACAATCCTTATCAGTTAAAAAAAGAATACTGGTTAGACCTGCCTAAATACAAACAACAGCGCACAGGCTGGGTGAAAACGCCAGACACAGCACTGACAAAGCCTGCAGACTTATTTGCAGCAACTTCTTAAGCACGGTTTTGTTCTTGTTGCTTATCTTGCTTTTACTGTATGGCCAGTTACAACACAAGGGCCTTTTTAAGTGCTGTGAATATTTAGAAGGCATTTAGTTACATATTGTTCAACAGTTAGACAGTAATTGTTAAATACATCAATGTTTTGTCCCTAGTTTAGGAGAATGTATCCACTGCCACCAAAAATCCCTTTAGAAACGTTCTGTGGCTGGGAATCCAGCGAGGCAGCTCTTTGCCTTTGGGTAAGTGCATGTTGTGAAATTAAACAAACAGTGTCCCTGTCTGGCTAATTTGGGAGTGGTGCTGATAGGCTCCTAAAGAATTCCTGTGCAGAGCCATTTTTCTACAAGAATGTTAACAATGACATGGGAACCTCTGGGATACATGAGAAAATATGATATGGGGAAGAGGAAAGGAACTGGATGCTTTTTAAAGAGGTGCCTGGAAGATGCCACCGTCACCACAGCACAATACAATCCTGAGGCCACACGTGCATGAAAATGTCCAAAAATGAGCTTTGTTTAAGTCAAAGACAACTCTGCATCCACAGGGCTAAACTGGCTGATGTTTCTGTTGTTGTTTTTCCTGGGGTAGAGGATATGAAAAGTGTAGACACACATAAGCACGCCTGCTTTACCTTTAATTAACAATATGAATCGCTTGGAAATTTCCAGCTGGCAAAAAGAGATAGGTTTGGAAATCAAATAGCTCGTATAGTCACTCCCTTTTTAATTGGGATGTGAAGAAAGACTGTATACAAATTAATTTTGTATACCAAAAAAAGAAGGCAGCACAAACCCTGTGTCTGATAAAACATTGCTTCCCCCATGGCCACCCCACCACTGCTGGCCCATCTCTCTCATTGACAAATGGTGCACAAACAGCCCAGCAGCACTTTTACTCAGTTCTGCACCTCCTACACTGGTTTTGAGTTCTGTTATTTAAATCAGGCTCTTTAGAACACCAAGGCAGCCAACACAAAGAACTGGCAACACATATACATAAGCCATGCATGCATACATCTGTATATATACACACTATATATATTAGTTCACTACTTCTGTAAGTAAGCCATGTGGCATGTCAGGCTTCCCAACAATTCAATTTTGATTCCAAGGATGAGGCCATAATCTGCTTCTACCATGATATTCCTGCCATGCCATAGATCTCTTGACAAAGGCAGAATTTGTCTTGAGAAGAATCTGCTTTGTTGCTCACAGTTGGACCAGCTGAAGGCATTTCTGAACAGAGATGCTGATGGCATATGAAAGGGCAGGTGGACTCGCTTGGAAAAATCCTTCAGACAGACTCTTTCTAACAAAGTCGGAGTTGCCTCTTTTTTGGGGGGTGGGGAATATGCAGGAAGTGACACCTAACTTCATGTTGCAACTGGTTCTTCCAGTTCTGTGAAAACATGCCTCTTAAAAGATGACGAAGGATTCAAATTAGGTCAGTCAGAATGAACACATGAGACTACATGAGTCGTTTGAGAAGTACAGTGTTTCCCCACATTTTGAAAAGGTTTCTGAGCCCTCTGCAGCCTTTCTAAAAATGGAAGGTTTATTTTGGACAAAGGGAGAAACAGGTCTATGGCTTATCAGCCATAGGTACTGGATCAATAAGTAGGCATTACTGCCACAAGTGTATATTTAATCCTGTAAGGATCTCAAAGAACTCTGCACCAAGGGAACCAAGGGACAATACTTCTACAAGTGTGGAAATGGCAAAGCTTCCCCTGAAGAAACTGGTCATATATATACTTAGCCATAAGGCAACAGAAAGACTGAAAATAGAAGGGAGGAATCCTGCTGGTCAGTTCTCTGCAATGCCCAGAGGGCAGCAAATTAGTACAGAAATACCCCTGAACATGCCACTCACACTTGCGAAATGCACTCTGTAACCTTCTAAAGGCTATCCGTAGTATTCCTAAGGGAAGTGTGAAGAGCGTTTTGGCTTTGGAAATTAAAGAACTGGCAGATGACCTGTTGGAAAGCAAATCTCTTCTTCCAAAATTGTTGTGATACTCTTCCCTTTCAGAACTAACATGTTTCTGTTCAGTTTGTCAATCAACAAGGCAACTATGAAATCTGTGAACTCCTTAAGGGTAAAAGTATTTATAGTACAGCCCTCTGCACCTGCCCTGATCTGTAATCCAAGGGTCTATTCAGATGCCACAGCAAATGCTAAGGAGCTCATGACCTAACTCATGACCTAAGGGTCCTAAAATATCTCAGGTCTTTTTCTGCACAGCTCCTTTCACTCTAATTCTTTTTCAGCTGAGCAAATTTGAGTCTCCCAGTATTTTGTGCTGTTTTTCATTTTAAAACTGGGAGGTTTGCTTTAACTGATAGCCACCAAAACTACTTTAATTCTCTGGAAGTAGTAAAGCAGAATCAAGCAACAGAGACAAAAACAAATGCAACAACAAAACAAGCAAACAAAAGAACCAAAAAAAAACCCACTTATGATGTTTTCCCACATCCTTCTTTCTAGAGGTTCAGATAGTTATAGGCCAGATAAAGAAAAGTAGTTTGTTTAAAAACTGCTTGTACTTACACATTGCTGTGCTAGTGCTCCACTCGGTTAAATCTCTATGGAAGTCACTTAATTGAGTTCAACTCCATTCATCTGATACTTAAAAATAATAGTATTGCAAAAAGCATCCGGTCCATTTCAATTTAAAGCATGCTAATGTGAAAGAGAGAAGAATGCTAAAGAGGAAGGTCACAGCAAAGGGCAAGTAATATGTTACGGGGGGAAAGGCTTCTAGCAGGTTATGCCAAAATGCCCAGCTGAAGGGTGGATCAACAAATGCAAAAGGAAGTAATCTGCTCCTGGTGAAAGGGCTCAGTCATAACTTTGTGTTGAGACAGAAATGGCACTAAGTACAGTGGATTTCCTTCTGAATTGCACTGTGTCAAATGATACCAGACTCCATTCTGCTGAATGCAAGGTGAGAAAAAAGTTCTTGAAATATCCACTGTCCCGGACAGTGCCTTCAGAAGATGTAACTCCATCCTTGTTAAGAAGCCCATTTGCCAGTACTCTGAGCTATATATAGATAAATACACTATCATTGTAGCATCTACTGCCACGTCTATGTGATTATAAGCTGTACCAGAGTATTGCTTTGCAGTTTTGTTGGAGATTCTCTCCTGGTAGAACAGTTACCCTACAGATCCTTAAAAGATTTGTGTTCCTGATGTGCACAACAACATATGATGACAGTAAATAGTGGGGTAGAGCAGGAATGGAAGAAATAGCCACGACACCCAATGATTTTTCTGATGTCCACCCTTTGATACCAATAGTACAAAAGGAGATATTACAGACATACCAGGGCAGACAACTACCTCCCTTGTCTTGGCCACAACTGAGAACACATTTTAAGAATTTCCTGAAATCATACATCTAAGTTCACAGCAGGTGAAAGCTAGAAAAGCAGCTCTTCTAAGTGAACCAGCAGGTTCTTCTAGGCTGTACATGTGAATGTTCATCCTCAGCCACGGGCTTTTTTTGTTTTTTGTTTTGTGGAAGTTCTTAAGCTGCCATACAACCACAATCCATCTGAATGTGGACAGCATGAAAGAAAATACATCCACATTCATGCAGCCTAAATTCAAGCTACCTGTTCATGACTGTTAACCCAGGAAAGTAGAAAGGAGTCTTCAGAGATTCTGAGCCAAGCAGAAACACTGGCATAGGTGATGGGAATCTGGCTCTGGGAAAAGCAAATTTTATATCACGGCACTTGATCATCACCATTTACTCAATTTCAACTGGATTGCATGTATCATTCAAGAAAATATGTCATTAAATTGCCAAAATGCATTATATAAGGCTAAAAGGTAAGAAGATTACTTTTGAAAGGCAGAAAAAGTCCTGATTTGAATTGAATATTCACCTTTGTGGTGGTAACATCCTGAGAGCCAAATGACTACACCTTTAAATAATGCTGTTATTCTTTTTCTGTGAAAAGGTAGCCTACCACATCTGGCCAAAGCTTTTCACTACCCTACAAGACTATACACATAGGAGAGAGAAAAAAAAGAAAAGAGATCAAACTCATTAGCAGTTTAATATAACCAATTCCAGGATGCTTTTGGACTAAATACAAGCAAAACGCTTACTTGAGTTCCCTGTTGGCAGAGCCAGTGAAAGTAAAGGTAGTGATTCCTGTGACACGGTCTCCTGCCTGCTTTCCAGATGGATTTTAACAGCCATGTTCAGCCAAACCTGGTAAGGGCCAAGTGGCATTGAAGCTACATGCCCAGTTTCTCATCTTGACTGTCATTCTGTTCCCTTATGCATTTAAAGACTTAATTTAAAAGTCTCTGCTGTAATGCAGATGTTTCCTTTTTCCTTTATCTGTTCTTTTAGGTTTTGGTTTTTTTCAAAGGGAGGAAAGACAGTGAAGGAAGATGCATTGAGCATCATGTTTAATAAACAATCATTCATCATGTTGCAGTAGAAATAATGTTTAATCCCCTTCACTTTAGGCCTTGTATTTGAACAGCCTGAAACCTGCTGACACAGCAAAAGAACTGTGAAATTGTTTAGTCTGGGTTCAGGTAATTGTGTGTAGCTCAGGTAATACCTCTGTCCTTCCAACACACATCTCTGTGTATCCCACAATCCCAGCTTGTTCTTTCCCATCCTCCCTAATAGCAAACATGCATTTCATATCACTGAGATCTTTGAGCTGGCAACTCGATGTGTTATTATTTAAACATGACAGATGATATTCAGTAATAACAAACATAGAAAAGCCAGTCCACTGGAATAACAAACACATATTAATCTGTCCTCTCATTAGTTCCTTATCCTTTTTATCTCTGAAACCTTTCACTAATTCCTGGCAGTTAATGCTCTTCTGGTTAAAAAACTTGATGTCCTTATTAGTCTTCATGCTGTTTTTCTATGGGAAGCTGTCTGGGCAGAACTCACGGGTCTGTATGATTTACATTCACAGTTTTGCCTCCCACCACGAAATGAGAAAAAGAGGCTGAAGTCACTTTCCTGGAATTACTTCTGATTTGGTGTTGAATGACCTTCCCCAAAACTCAGAGGACATACTTTTATGTCACAGTGCAATACTAAAATGACCAGATCCAAAGGGAAGATGTGAAATAAGTTGTTGAATTCCACCAAGAATAACGTATTTCTTTAGATAAACAATATCTCTCTATGATTTAGTTAAAATCACCTAACATACCACAATGCCAAAGTGAGTAGCTTTCCCAAGCAAATGGAAGGCTATCTAAGACTGCCATAGAAATGCTGTACAACAACACTTGGGTAACAGCAGAGATCAGCATCTGCAGGCTTCTGTAGAAGTATTGTAATAGTTCATTCAGTGCATCACACCACACTTATTTCAGCATTCAGACAACAGTGTCAAGCATTAAGATCACCACAGGTCGTTTGGAGCTTACAGATTCTTTTCATTATGAAGGTAATATGGCCCTTATACTTCAAATTTACAGATCAATCTTAGGGAACACTGTTGTTGAAAGATGCCTAAGACCTCATTCATAGTGTTCTTTGATTGCCGTGCTTCTTTCAGCTCATCACTGGTGTTATAACTATGCTTATCAAAACAGCAGCTTACAGGTGCCAACAATAAGAATGTTTGAAGAGGTAATCCTCTGCATGTCAACATGCTTAACATCCATTTCAACCAGCCCATGGTCTGTATGCATTGTTAATCAAGTAGAATTGAAAACTGGCACACAGATGGCATAACTGTTACAGCTGGATAGCAGGCAAAGCGCCAGCCAGAAGCTAAAGTTTCATTAGACGCTAGTTTAACATTCATGGGTCTAGGGGGACAATAGGCTCAGCAAACAATTGGACTTGTACTGTTACAGCTCTGCCAGAGTGATTCTTGACAGTTCATGGCTGAAGTTAACAAGTTAAGAATCATCTGCACGCTGTTCCTCTGCAGCCAGCAGCAGGCTTAACCAGAGACACAATTCTCCAGTGGCTTTTTTTTACTTTGCTGATTACAATTTCATTTCAGCTGTTTATGAGAAGGAACAACAGTTTCTAACAGAGGCTGCACAACTAGCAGAATATTGAACACAAATCCATATGAAGTTGAAGGCTGCTCACAGATTTTCTTCTCTAGCGTGCAGCTTTACAGCAATGGCTTCAAAAGCACACAACTGCCAAGTGTTAGGCAGATTGAGATATTCTGGACTGACTGATCTGAGCTACAGATAAGCACATCCTGCTGTATTTGGTCACTGACAGAATAAGGTTCTGCACACCAGCACCTATTAATTCCAGACACTTTGCTGCAAACTGATAACTGCTACAAAGCTAGGATGTGTAAAACATGCCTGTGCCTTCTGCATAGGCAATTCTAGCTCTTTGCTACTGCCCCTTACAGCCTGAATGGTTTTAAACTCAACATTTGGACACTGTTTGCCATCTCGCTCATTGCTGGAACATCTGGAGGCACGCAACAGATCTGTAACAACTGCAGTAAGGACCAGGGCTATTGCACCAAGTGGAACTGTTTCCCATGTTATTTTTCTTGTGAAAGCAAGGCATGGATTTCATTGTGTAGTTCTCCACAAGCCCACTAATCAGAGAAGCAGATCATACATATCACACACAAAACCTTCTCTGTCATCCTATATATTTTCCATGCTACTTTGATTTGAATAAAGACACGTCTGTCTGTATACTCCAGGGTATAAATGCATTTCCTGTACCTAAGGCAATGGTATCTGGTACATTTACCAGTATTATTATTAATTTTTTCCCTTTCCACAGTATCATTTATCACCAGGTTCAGCTCCCTTGGGCATGAATTTGTCACATAATGATCATATAGTGAAAATCCTCAAGCAGGCGTTAAAGCTTAGCGGCAGAACTGCAAGAGGTTTAGCTGCATGAAAACAGGAGGGTATACAGGCTAATTAACTGGCACTTAGAGCACTGCCAGGACACAAACTGTGCTTAGCATCTCCACACCATACTGCGCTGCCCATACTATGTAGAATCAGTAGCTCTCTTGGAGCCAAACTTGGGATCTCTGATATGGGAGGTCTTTTCTGCAGAGTAAGCTTGGACTTTGTTTTCTCTAATTAAACAGGATATCTGCAGGACCTCTTCTGTTCTGCAGAACACAACATCTGTATGAGCATATACTTCTGATTTCTGCATGCCCTAAAGACAATAAATATAACATACTCCTACACCATATGTTAAAAATAGGAATAATAAAATATAGTCTGGTCAGAAATCTTATGTATGGCATATTTCAATTCAGTGAAAAATATATTTTAAAACAAAAACAGTGGGATCCTTCTGCCCCCAATCTGATCTGAATTAATCCTCAATATTGGTGTAGGAGTTTGGTACTGAGAACAAGATCCTTGTACTTCTTTTTATTCTTTTTGAACTTTGGAAAACCTTACATTTTTCTCCTTCCTCTGTGCAGTTTATTTTGTTTAATAACTGGTTTTCAGAGCATGAAATCCTCAGGCTTTCAAGGATTCTGACAAAATGGTTGGGTGGATAAATGTGTTTTGTTTTTTTTTTTTTAAATAAGTATTTTACTCATAAATGAAAACACCACTTCATAGCTTTGACTCTTGTGCTTAGAATTAGACAAAAACTACAGATAAATGTAACTGTTTTGATAGACTGGATTTCAGAAATCTCATACAATTTTTGTAATTAAAAGGGAAGCTTTATAAAAGTTCATGTAATGTAACTATCAGAAGAAAGAAGGGACTCCTGTTTTAAGTCAGAGAGTGTCGTTGATTCCCAGCCGCTGCCTTACCATGTCACTTACCCTCTCTGTACCTCTACGTCTGAATCTGTAAACTATGAAAACATGTGGGGATGGTCAGAACTTACTTGGGAAGTACCATCACAACTGCACACACAGTAACTGTGTCGTCATCTCTTACTACACTGCTTGTTATCAAGGATCTGTCATGATGATTTCTAGCAGTCTATGAATGACATCTTTGCATCAGGATGAAGGGAAATTTTTACTAGCAAATTAAAAACATCAATATGAAACACAATTAAAATAATTGTAACTGATAGCTGTATGGAATCACACCAGTTCCTTTAGCAGTCTTGTCTTCAAGATATTACAGCAGGAGATGATGAAAGTTCTAAGAATTTAATTCAGCCAACTACTTCAGAGTATGCTTAAAAACATGCTTACGTTCAAACTCACTAACTATGAAAAGGAAACAATTAGTCACTATTTTTCTTGTGAGCACCCAACTGGAATTATCAGCCTTAAAACAAAAGCAAATGCTTTTTCGTACAACATGTAATTAAACTACGGAACTGGCTGCCACAGGATGCTTTGAAGGCCAACAGTTTAAATAGGTTAAAAATCCCCAACAAAAGTGCTACACGAATACATAGTCTATTAGATCATGAAAATTTGTTAAATGTGTTTGCTTCAATGCAAAACCGATCGTGAAATCCTTAAACTTTCTGGAAGGAATGGGGAAGACCTGACAGTGCAGCTGGGAAAGAAGCATCCCATTGTGGTTTTGTTGTGTTTTTTTTTTCTCTTCCCTTAACAGTTTGCTAGTAAGTATCCCAATGTTCTCATGTTTCTTCAATCCAGTACTACATTAATTTATTCTCTTGCCAATATACCTCTTCACTTGAGTAGTGTCAGAGGAGGACTCAGCTAGAATGCATGAATTTCCTTGAAAAGGAATAAACTCAGCAAATGATTAGGCAAGAATCTGCTATATGAGAAAGGAACTTCTGAAGATTGTATAATGCCCAAGGAGAAGGAGCAAATGTTCATTCTAAGCGAATCTCACTGTAACTATTGCCAACATCCAGGCCCAGCCCTTACAGACACTGTCTCTACACTGTGAAGTGTGCTGGTGCACAATAAGGCTGCTAATATGATGCGCAGTGCCCAATACTGGGAGAACAGCAATGTTATTCTCAAGGTTTGATCCTCCCATGGAAAAACTATACTGGAAAACTATACTGGGCATCAAGAGTATTGAAAGAGTCAATGAAAATTCATGGCATAAGTCTGTTTGGGGGAAAAAAATACTGTGCTGAACAGCATGAAAAGAAATCTTCTACTCTCTAATTAAGAGTCAGCTAATTAACAACACTGGAAACATGCTTCTTATGACTACAGTGAGGAAATATCATCTTTACACATTAGACAATTTTCTACATTGAGACAACTGAAAAATGAAGATTTCACAGAACAAACAGAAACTGCAAAGCAGAATCAGTCTAAGTTTTTAAAAATACCAAGATGAATAAGTGCTACAAGTATATAAGCTTGTGAAAATCATAGAAGTGAAAAAGAATTTATGAAGGTGTTTAGAATCTGGCATGTTGAGGATGAGGTTGTATGACAGATATTTCTGAGTACACCTTGGAGATGCTTGTAATTGAAAGGCAGGTCTGATTTAGGCTGCAAGATCTTATTCCTTCCCTTGTTTGTCAAACCTAGCTCATCTACCCCACTAAATGGATACAAAATTACCCAGTAACTCACAATAAACCTATTGTTTTTGGTTTGTTTTTTTTTTTTTGCAGTTGTTTGTTGTTTCCCAGTTCAGTGATCTGAATTTGCTCACCATGTCATCAGACAAAGCCTGACCTGGCACAGGGGGATGAATGGCCAGATGTGGAGCCACCAATTTTGGCTTCAATAAGTTGTTATCACTTAAGGTACCTAATGGAGCTTAGCTCAAGGTAGTCTAGACAAGTGCCTTTGCAACCTGACAGGTTAATGGCTTTCAGTTTGAAGACATATAAGTCCAACTAAGATGTCAAGCCTGCAAAGTTCATTTTAATCTGCAGTATTTGATTTTCTTCATTACCTTGTAACAGATGTTTACCTTTAGGTCCTAGAAAACCAGGTACTACAATAAGGGAACTGCTACTGGAGGACTGGCACAGCCAGCATCTTCCAGCCATCTAGTGAGAGCCTAACATGCTATGTCATAAACATGCAGACATGGATACTGACAGATATGAAGTGTGCTACAGATTAATGTACCTCTCCGTATGCCCAGCTGGGTTGCAGAATAATCTAGAACAAATTTCCTGCTGTTTTACTGATAAAACTCATATCATGCATTTATATAAAGTAAACCATTTTGTCAGTGAAAAATTACCTTGCCATTCTCATCATGCCAACCTAAAGCTCATTTTCTGGAGAGGAAGCATTAACAACAATTGAATTCCCACAGCACCATATATGCACTGCTTTGCACAGACCTGCCCAGAGGGGTAAATTAAAGAGCTTGACATTCGTCCCTCACGTTTCACCACTGCTCAGTTTGTCTGTTTTAGAAGGATGGGAGCACGGAGAGAGGAACTACCAACGTGTACTATGTTAAATATCAAGGAACACTCACTATCTGGTGTGTTGCTGCTGCCTTTGAAGCTCTACATCTCATTCTAGAATGCCAGTTCACAAATGTGGCACTTGTAGCTGAAGTCATTGTGATGCTTGTGGTGCATCACACATCTGAGAAACGCAACATCACAGCATCGCTGTCTGAAGGTTCTGAGAGGTTGTGGATGCTCTCTCCCTGGAAGGATTCAAGGCTTGGCTGGATGAGGCTGTGGGCTATCTGGTCTAGAGGGAGGTGCCCCTGCCTACAGCAGGAAAGTTGGAACTAGGTGATCTTAAAGGTCCATTTCAACCCAAATCATTCTATGATTCTATGATTTTAGTAAATTAATTCTGTTTAAGTGTTTTCGAGACTGAACAAATGCTATGTGTAACCTGAAATTTTCTTTCTGTCTTCCTGTCTATAGAATACATAACACACAGGGATTTCCTAGCTTGTGTAAATGACACTTGCTAACAGAACATGTGTACTGGAGCATAAGGACATCCCAACATCATGCAGTCAACAAAGTAATTGCATTTCCTGGACAAATTCATCAGGACTTTAAAGTGGCCTTCTATAGCACAACTCAAACATCATTTTAACTGGAAGAATAAACAGAACAATGCTTCTATGTGTCCCTGTCATGGGCTGTAATGAAATGCAAAAGAAGAAAAGGAAGTTTGCTGAAGAGAGGCAGAATGGGGGCAAGGTAGGGGGCAGAGTCCTGTGGCCTCCATTAATGCCACAAATACTCTGAAACCAGAATTATGTCAGGAATGTCTACCTTAAAACAACCACAAAGTCTTTTTCCTACTTTCAAATGACCAAATAGGTTAAATTCAAGTTTAAGAAAAAAAACAGTCCTCGACTTCCACTTTTAATGCCAAGTTTCTGTCTGCAACAATTTTTTGTGGTTGTATATTAATCTCGTAAACACAGCATAGAAATGTTGACAGTTGTTGTAGTAGTTATTCCTACTGGTCCTTTGCTGCCATAAAGTTGTTAAGATTTTATAGTTTATTATCTATGCTTAATTATCACATCAAGATTAAGAAATAAATAATCTCATTTTCAAGAAAAGGAACCGATATCTGACTGTAACACCAACACGTGGCATTTGGCCATGGAACCCCAAGCTCTTGATCAGTACAATGAAAATAAATAAAAAACCAAACAGAGCCCAACATGGCTTCTGAAGCCAACATCAGCTGGTAAAACAAGGTATTTCTTTACTTAGGTCTTATATTTGTTTTAAGGTTAGGAAAAAAAACGAGCACCTGGTTTTAAAGCTACCATGTAAGCAAGTTTAGTAAAATATGTTAAGGGCCAGGAGTCTGTGCTGATTTCAGATCTGAAGGAGCTGAGCTCACAGGGAGGAATCACATGCTCGTTCATTACTCAGAGGGGTAGGAATTTCCAGATTTGAGCCTGAACTTGTAAGAGGAAGCAGGAACGGGACAGGGCAGGGACACAGAAACCAAATAAGATTTTAATGAACAGCTTGACCAAACTGAATTCAACTGCTACCAACAGGACCCCGATAATGATACCCTGATTTTACCTGAACTTAAGCTTAACCATATTAAACCACAGAATTTATAGAAAATTACTCAAAATGAAGGAACTTGTCAAAAGAACACTGGTCCTAAGTAATAGGAAATCACTGTGATTCAGAATCCTAAATTCAAAATGTAATATAAAAAGCCCTTACATTCAGCTACTTCAACATCTATTCCACCAAAACGTCAGAAATTGTTAGATTTCATGTCCTCTCCTGTAATTTTAAATGGGTAGAAATGAGAAATGTAGATTAACATCAGGAAAATTCTTTACTTTTCAGAGTTAAGTAATGTACCTCACAAAGAATGTTCTGAATTTCAGCTATTTGTAACTGAATATTACTGCTCATGTGAAAGATACGGGCTAAAGGTGGGGAGTTCTGCTAAATCATTATTCCTGCAGCTGACGAGGTTAAAAAGATTAAAACTCAAATGGAAAAGAATATTATAAAATTAAAATGCTCTTCCCAAGTGAAAGTGTGCCTTCACCTGTATTAGTGGGCAAAAGCAAAGTTAAGGAGAAACTTCTGCAGGTATAATTAAGGCTAAAACTTAGCAGATACAAGTTAGGACCCAATGGCCACGAGATCACCGAGAACCCAAAGCACCAAGGGAATTCTGCACACTTTTGCAGCCTTCCATGCTGCCCCTTTCTCCTCTTCAAAGAACCAGGTTTAAAATACAGACTCAGACTATAAAGCTCCACAGTTCAGGGAGGCATTCAGTAATTAAAAAGTTAAAAAACTGCAGGTAATGTCAGAATTGCTATTCAGTGTTCTTGTAACATCTGCCTCTGACTATCAGAAACAGACTTCTAGACTACATAAATCATTGTTCTGAGCTGGCACATCAAGTTTAGACTTAGCCTTTATATGGTGGGTATTTTGCTTTTCTGTCTCTGTATCTGTTAGAGACACAGTCAAAGCTTCCTGTGTTTATGGAATGTCTGCAAAAACCACTAGCATTTTGGGTGGGGAAAACTGACCACAAGTGCTGAATGTTCAGAGATTGTCTCACAATTCACCCAGTGATTAAAAACAGGCTTTGGGAAAAGGAATATCCCTCTCTTCCTCTCCTGGAGGAAGTGAACTGATTTATATAATTTAAATATGTGCGCTTTTTAAATGAAAGATGAGGGGTTTTTATTTATTTATTTATCTATTTAAGTAAAGGAAAAAATAAAGGAAACTGCATTGTTTGTTTTTCTTCTTTCCTTTTTTCTTTTTCTGTTTTTTTTTTTTTTTTCCCCTAGGAGCAAGAATTTGACACTGTTGGCTTTGAAATGTGCAAGCTCTGTTTCATTCATGCTTGGATCCCAGTTGGGCATCTTCTCCCACTGTGTACACACATGCAAATAATCTTCAGGAGGAGGGGGAATAACAAGCAAAAAACCAAACATCCTACCACTCTGCCCCAAATGCATGCTCACTCCTTCACCAGTCCCTTAAAAAGAACTACCACAACAGCTTGGGACTTCCTCCCTTTCCTGCATCCTCTCTGAGCGGTTAAATGAAAGTTCACTGAGTGTGGAATAATGTCACAGCCTTTGCTAGAGCCACAGTCCATAGCCTTAAGAAATGCACATTAAGCACCACAACTGCAATGATTCCCACTCAGTGGACATCTCCTTCAAACTACATCAGGTTGGTATTCCCTTACAGCACTCTGTAATGAAGCAATGTTACTAGCCTTAGTGCAGAACTGAGGAGATGAAGCACAGAAAGGTGAAACCACTTGCCCACTGTAGGCATACTCATGAGAGAATGCACTTATAGTCTGGTCTCCTAAACGTGACAATAACGATCCAACTGCTGAAACACCTCTTCCTAGGTATACTTCGTATTTATTCCCTACTTTGCTTTCCTGACTGCCTTATTTAGTTAAAGACACCAGCCAGACAGAAAAAAAAAATCATGTAATGTTGAAAAATATCCATTCTTCTTTGTCTCATACTTGTTTTTGATGCAATAAACAAACCTCTCCTACTTGTAAAGGACTCAACAGTACAACATTCATGTGGGAGGAGCTCAGGACAAAGAAAAACAAATCTGCTGTAAGACAAATTGAGACAAAACCTAAAGCCTAATAGGATTGCTTCCTCACAGCAATTGATCACATAACAAATTACAACTAGCTGCAACCCACTGTATTTCTTTCTCACGGCCGTAAACGTGTACTTGACTCTATGAAGAGCTCTACGGAACAGCCCCACAAACAACATTTATAGGAATAAACATTCCCCCTCTCCTTTTTCCAAGAGACAGTTCATCCAAAACAGAGCTAATAGTTGGTCCTCGCCATCTGACAATTGCTAAACTGCAGAGTTTAACTCAGAAGGTAACAAACACATCCAACTGAAAATGCAGAGAAATGTTAAGTAGGAAAATGATGGTTACTCACACTGGACTTCAGTCAGAAGATGGAGTTATCAGCACTAGCAACAAACAGCAGGTAGCTCAGGCTTCTGTTTGTGACATACAATATCTCTTGAAATGTTGTAGAACTCTCAAAGCATGCCAAAGAAGGAAGATATGGAAACTTAAGCTTCATAGTTGCTGCCAGTTCCATTTTTTCAACCATTTCTTTGTTTCTGTAAAAAGAGAAAAGCATTAAAAATTGAGCACATTCAACAAAGCACACAAAATTAGCAGCAATAGTAACAACTACAATAGTGTCAAACCAGTACAGCTCAACTGCTTGTAAACAGAAGAAGGTATTTACCACTTAGATCTGCCCATGAGGATAATCTGTGCTAGGATGGTCCAATAAATCTCTTTAACATTCTTGCAAAACAGTTTCAGAAACTAAAAGAACCATTTCTTAGAATCTAAAAATAAAGTAATTTTGATAATAAAGAGATAGCAGGGAGGAATCAATCCTTCTGTTCTATGAGGACTGCCGTATAAGAAGCCATTCTCCATTAACCTCCAGATGCTGCTCTCTTAGCAGACAGCCTGTGGTGCCATTCACTCACCACGTTTTTTGAGCAGCTGGTTTCCTTTTAATATACGCACATGTAAGGAGTTAGTTTTACTCCCTGCCTTTCCCCTCATGCTCGTCTTTGGGCTATCCTCAAGTGTCCTGACTAACTTAATGAGTCCAGTCAGGCCAGGCTCATTTCCCTGGCACCAGAACTTAGCAGCTCTGGTCAGCAGACAGGTATTTGGGGTTGGTTTTATGTGGTTTCATTTTGAAATCATAAGAGAGAGGGGAAAAAAAAAAAAAAGAAAAAGAAAAAAAAAAAAAAGGTTCTCCAGCCTGGGGAAGTGGTGCCATCCATCTGTTTAAGATGCAACTAAAATAGCAAATACATAACTTCATCTCATACTTCAGACTCTCACTATTGTAAGATTAGAACCAATGTGGAAGCAGTGGCTGTTTTTTTCCTGCATCAACAAACTGCAAAGTCGCAATTTAGTCAGAAATGTAGAAAGAGGAAACAGTTAAAGAACAGTGCTCCTTGGCTAAGGCACACTAGTTGATGCAAAAAAAGCACAATGAGCCCAATATAGTAATTATTCAACTGCATAAGCTACCAATTTATTACATGATTTGTATTTCCCATTTGTAACTATGTGAAGGGAAGAAAGAGAATACTCCCTTGATGTAACAGATATTCTACAATGGCAAACCTATAGTACACAGAACATGCTTACATTCTGTGGTGACAGGCAGCAGCAAAGGCCTCTAATAACTTTAAAGTTATCTTTTCTAACACCTTCCCATTTTTGTTCTTGGAAGTGGGAAAACTTGCACTGCTCTGAAATCACTGTCTAATAAACTGTGTTTCTCACCACAGCTGAATACTTGGAGGAGCGCAGTTTTCCTGTGGCTATATTGCATCATGCTGTGGGGGTGTGTCCCTTGCATCAGACAGGCTGAACTTAGGAAGAGAGAACAGATTCTTGAACTCGGCTGCCAGAGTGTAGTGAACAATGCCAGAGTCTGGGCTCTAAGTTGTGCCCCAGGAGAACTGCTTTCTCTGCACTGATTTTATTCAAACCCAAACCATTCTTTGATATTGCTTTTTAATACCAGTAGGTCGAGTGAAGTGACTCTCAAGTACAAAGTTTTGTTAAGCAGTTGATTAAGGCAGACTTTGGGACTGATAGCAATTTATAGGGCAAGCTGCTTTTCCCTTAAATGCTGGGATCCAGAAAGCTGTAAATGAAGTTTCATGTGGGCAAAAAGAATGGCAAGAAAAAAATTTGGGATGAAATAAAAGATTATTATAAATCACTTGGAAAAAATATAGCAAATATGTCAGTCCTCCATGAATTACATATCTTAAATATGCATTAAAACAGCACCTTCTGTAGAGTAACCACAGCTAGATAAAATATACCATAATTGCCAGAGTCTCCTTCTATCTTAAAACTCTCTAGCGATCCCAGCACTTGATGCAGTGATCCTATGAATTTCCCACAGCAGTCAGTGGGAATGACTAACATTCTTTTCAGTGCACTCTTCAGTAGCAGACCCCTTGTACAGACTGCAGAAAACAATCTCTTAATCCCCTCCACTCAGTGCTGATCTAAAGGAGAAGATCAAAACATGACCCCTAGAATGACCTCAGCCTGCTCAGCAAGGGTCAGTGGTGTCAATCAGCTCCCCATGGGCCCTTGTTATTCTCTAAGGAATGCACTCTGCATCAGACAAACAAGAAAACTCCTTGAGAAGTGTGGAATACGTGAGGATTACTGGCCATCTTCTTCATGGCACGTACATGCAAAACAGAAAGCAAAAACTACATGTATATGATCAGTTCACTGAGGCCAATTTTTTTCAATGCTTAACATTTACATTTCAGTCATCAAATGACTTCTCAAAATACAGCAGAGGACGCGACTGGCACAGCTAGTAAAAATAATTGCACAAATCCAGCATAGGAAAAAAGACATCTCAAGCAGTTTGCTGCTGATGCCAACTGGTTAAACGTACTATTGCCCATTTTATAAGCCGTAGAAATTGGGGAATAAAGCTGGGAACATAACTGTACACTGAAGACCACAATATGGATTCCGTTTTGTACAGTGTCAGAAAAGAGGGAGAGAATTTAGATAGATTTGTAAGTCCAATTAAAATGCCTCTGAGAGAAGCATCTGTTCAACTTGATTGTCTTGAAACTAAAAAAAGGTTCATCCATTCACTCTTAGGAAAACTATGAAGTATCTGCTTGACTAACTAGTCTCTCATTTCAGTGTCAGCAATATAGAAACATGAACATGGTGGTAAACTACGCATTACTTAATCCCTTTGACACAATTAAGTCAACTTACAAGCAACTCATTTCTTCGAGGATAATTACTTATCTTTTTGCATATTTGTTCTGTTACACTGTCAAGATTCCCTAGCCATAAGTGACATCTTTATCTGAAGAGATAAGTTAGAAAACATGGATCTTTTGGACTGGATATCAAGATTTTGATCTGTGTAAGACAGTGCATAGCATTCGCTGCCTGTGACAAAACTTGGGTAAATGAGCAATAATCAGCATTAAAAAAAAAAAGCTCATACCTGAATGTGGAAGATCCCTCAGTCTTCAGGCTCCATTCTAAAATACAATCTGTAAGTAGCCAGAGGGGCTCAAGGATTACAGCATCATGGAGATGGTCAGAAATGCTGAAGTTAATTCTAAAAAATAAAAGGAACAGAAACCACATTATTGTAAATCTCAGGATCATACCATTTTCTATTGCTTATCATGTTTGTAAAGAAGCACACTTTTATACTAGTGCTGTGATATTCCTTTTCCCAGCAACAGGGTCTCAGTCTGACCAAGGAAATTAAAGCAAATTCACTGTGATGCAAAATAAGACACTGGAAAGTGAGGATCAAGAAAGATTTGTATACTGTTCATGGCTCAGATCTTCAGGTAACATGGAGATAGCGTTGAGCTCATTGCCACATGGTCTGGAGAACACATGTTTGAGGGTTCAAAACTAACTACGCAAACTCATGTGAAAAAATAACCCAATGTTAGTAAACATAAAATCACTGTCTTTGATCTAGATGACATCTAAAACACAGATCAGAGAGAGATGAGGAAATATCAGAATACTCTCTCTACAAATGCACCTTGTTCTTCTGCTTTCTTCCAGGCATCCAGTCATAGGGAAAGAAACTTAGGGTCAAGGTTGGAAGAGAGCACTCACTCTTCACAGAAAACTGCAACTGCTGATCAGAAAATATGAAGAGTATAACATAGATGGAGTCAAGGGGGAAACAAGGGGTGTTAGAATCTTTGTAAAGGATTTTTCTTTCCTGCTTTCACAAAGAATAAGGATAAAGGCAAGCTGCTAGCGGAACAGCAAAACCCTACAAGCCCACAGACTCAAAATCCTGCTGCAACATTCTAGGTCCTTTTCTACCGTAGTTTAGTGTCAGAAGCAATTGAAAGACATGTCAACTAGATTGAGGGTGTCCATTGGCAGAGTAGCAAAGAGCACACTGCCTACCTTCAAAATCAACTTCTGGATCAGCTGACAAAAGTACAAAGGGGAGTTATTGCTTTAGGCACAGGCACTCCTGAGAAATTCTGCAAGGTTCTGCAGATGGCCAGGCCTGCCCACCTGAAGCATTTGAAAGATCCAAATGAGTAAAATAAAGAAAGTTCCAAGTGCAGAATCAAGTAATTAATCACAATTAGCAATCTGACCTTAATCCTGACTGTTAATCACAAGTCTGCTAGAATATAAAGATTTGTTTCCCTTTGCTAACTGAACATATACCAGAATTTGGTGGAAGTCGACGTAAGATCACATTTGCATTACAGCGTTCATCTCCACAGGTTACTTGTTTTCTAAAGAGACAGTTGCCACTACAGAAAAAAGATGCTACTGTCTGCACTTAACATGTTGAATCTCAACAAAGAAGGCAGCTCTTCATCAGTAGCTTCCATGTACCATACCTTTCTGATGCCCATCTATGTATAAAACCAGCTGTTCGTTCAATCACAGGCTGTGTTTTAAATTGCTGAGGGTCTCAGAAATGCTCAGGTCATTTCATGGAATGCCTCGTTTGATGCACTGAAAGCTCACTGCCTCTCTGGCAGGAGAAAGCCTCTGGGCGATGCTACCAACATTCTTATGGCATCCCATCCCACAAACACAACTGAGCTGTCATTGTTAGCACCATTGGCACATCTTGAATTCAGCAAGCTTCTAAACAGACTTTACAGACAGTATTGCCCCAACTTTAACTACTCTCAGTGTCAAAATTGCTTGTTTAAGGAAAGAGGTATTAAATCTGCAGTCAGAGCCTTCCACTCTAATTATAGTTTCTGCTCTCATCTAGACTCTTGAAGGAATGTCTCCAAGAAAGGCATTTTCCAGGCATTTTCTTTTTTAAAATCTAAAGAGCAGAGATGGAGAAGCAGATTCATGCTTAAAACAGCTCGGAAGGAAACGCTTCGGATCCCCAGGGGGGATTGAGAAACATGTGGGTTTGGGATGAAAAGAACCAAGCCAAGAACTAGCTGGCCACTTCCAGCTTTCACACCATAAATCATTACATTCTTTAATAGTCAGCCAGCTTTGACAAACAGAAAGAAAGTGAATACAGTAGGATGTAGCAGACAAGATACAGCTCAGTCGAGGGCACACTGTGTCAGGTATCCTTTCATACTCGTAGTGGCAGTGCAAAGAAACAACTGGCAGGAGGCCCAGCATCTCTGTAAATCAATACAGCTGTTTATTCAAACCAAATGCCTGGCAAAAATATCAAGCTTTGATTGTTGTAGCAATTTCCAAAAGGAAATTAATAACATCTCAGGAGATGACAGCGAACCCATGTGAGAACAAAAGAATACTTTCCAACTAAGTTTTTATTCATTATAGGGCTTGATTTCAGTTCACTGCTTCAAGGTAATAACAGACAGTACCCATTATTATTAGAACTGATTATCATAAAACCCAATAGACAACAAGACAGATATTCCTTCCCAAGTATTCCTGACAGTAGAAAGGTTCAAAAATATATTTGCAGTCACAAAGAGCATGTGTATAAGCTTCTTGGCAATGTGTGGGAATCAAATGCCTAGATTTACGTTTGACTGCAAAGTCTGCTTAAGACTGGCATGGATGTGTGGTGCTCCAGTGCTACATAATCCTCTGGGTGAGAAGTCGCACTTGGCATGACTCTGGCCCAAGGTTCTGCCTACATACAGGAGTATCAGCAGCAGAATTGATTTTCTGCCATTTGATACCTCGCTCTAATCCATTTTTTCCCATTTGTGGCTAAGACAGCAGATGCATAAATCACTGTTACAGTGAAGTAGGAAAAACCAAGAGGGAAGGATAACATGCAACTTTAACTTCCCTTTCCAGACTATCGTGGGTCATACAAATGTTGGTAGTATATTTGCAATAAATAATTTGCTTTTCATTGTACAACTGGTCACTTTCTATTCTCAAGGTTATTGTTTTTTTCTATTTTTTTAAATAACCTCCCAAGAGATGGAACAAGATACTCTCACCACCAACAAAACAACAAACAAAAAACCCACCACGACCTTGGCCATTTTTAAGCTATGTTGCTTCAATTTATTGGAAAGAATTTAAGACAACAGGGCAGAATAAGTTTGACAACTGCAAATGAGCACTGGGAACAAAACTGAAGTCTGTCCTTTTTATGGTGACAAACCATATTGGTTCTCTCTCTTACAAAGAGAGGTGCAAGAGAAATAGAGTTTTCTTTTGCTCTTACTGTAATGTTACTGATATAACTTTTCTTTATTGTTTTAAACTTGATCATAGCCATAATAATCTAAGAGAAAAGGAGCACTGAAGAAGGCAAAGGCACTTCAAATGGCAACCTATAGAATTTCTTCTGATCTATCACTTTCCCTTGCAGAGGCTCCTACATCCAAGTTGAAGAACAGATGTCCTATTGCACCTGTGCAAAACAAAGAATGTTGAAACATCAGCAACTGTCTCACACAGGCTGTAATTGAGATCTAAATTGCATCATTAAATGACTGTTCTGCCCTATATAACGCACAGCCTGCAAACACAGGAACTCTATACCACAAACACAACCTTACATCTAGTCTTCTCCCCTGGCTACTGATCCTGGCCAGGATTAATCTTCACCTGTTTCAGGAAAAGAAGATAAAATGAGAAAATAAGCCTTACATTACTTCAAGCACTACTTGAACCCAGAATCAAAATCTGCAGACAAAATTGTAACAAGGAAAAAGAGATTAGAACATTATTTAATAACAGACATACAGAATCCGATCTATCACAGCATCAACCTGGAAACGAGTGAAATTATTCCTGCATTTGGCCCAAAATTAAAGTAATGTTAGTCAGTCTACTGTAAACTTTGCCATGTTTTGTCATAAAGGACCTAATAGCTTCCCTGCTCCAAACACTAGTGCATTAAGTATTATAGTGCATTATTATTTCTTACGCAATAGGCAGGAGAACAGTCTATTCCTCTTCTAAGGTAGAAGCTCTGTCCTGAACAATCTGACTTTTCCCATACCAGGAAAAATGTACCTGTTTTGGTCTTCAGTAAGTCTGCTGCAATATTCTTAACCATGTAATCAGCAAAGAATTACAATCTTACTGCTGGCCTGAAGACATGGACTCCATGATACTACATATATAACCAAGCACGTGCAAAAAACTTGCCTCTCAGCATCATGAAAAGTACTTACGATCAAAAAGAACAGAAACAATGTATATGCTATTAGGAATAATGGGTGATCTTGGCCACTGAAACACAAAATTGCAGGGGTTGGAAGGGACCATTGCATCCAACCCCCCTGCTACAGTAGGTTCCCTGCAATAAGTCACATGGGTAGGCATTCCGATGGGGGGCCTTGAATATCTCCATAGGAGACTTCATAACCTATCTGGGCAGTGTGTTCCAGTACTCCATCACCCTCACTGTAAAGTTCTTCTGCACGTCTCTGTGGTACTTCCCATGGTTAGGTTTTAGGCCATTGCTCCTTGTCCTGTTGCTACACAGCACTGAGAAGAACCCGGCCTCATCCATTTGCCTCCCACCTCCCTTTAGATATTTATAAACATTAATCAGATACCCCCAGAGTCTTTTTTTCCCCAGGCTGGACAGATCCAAGTTATTCATCTTTCCCTCATACGGGAGATGCTCCAGGCTCTGTATCATCTCTGTGGCCCTGCACTGGACTCCTAGGAGATCCCTGTCTTTATTGAAACAAGGAGCCTAGAACTGAACATAGTATTCTAAACGCAGCCTCACTAGAGTAGAGTAGAGGGGGAGGATCCCCTCCCTTGACCTGTTTGTTAATGCTGTTTTTAATGCAGGATACCTCTGGCCTTCTCGGCCACAAGGGCACACTGCTGTTTAACAGCCAAGCTGTCCTCCAACAGAACACCCAGATCCTTCTCCACAGAGCTCCTCTCTAGCAGGTCATCCCCTCACTGGTACAACACAGAGTACATCCTCAAAATTTATCTATTTCAGCTCCTTCCCTAAGTTTCAGAAAGTAGAGATCACATCTGCTATGGAAAGACAATTCTATTACATTTAATGGCTGGGGGATGATACAACTCAGAAGATCACACCACAGCGGTCACTTCAGTCTCTCAAGTCCAAAACTCAACTCAGTTTTGATCATGCTAAACACACCTTATGACTAGAAAAGAATAACATGAGGGTCATTTGTAGATGAAGGACTTCATATTTCAGAGAATCTCAGGACAGGATTCAGTGTTTAGAAAGTTCAGTGAGACACGGGCAGGAAATGCACAACCCACACATCTCTGCATCAAACCAAGCATGTTGCTGACATTCAAACAGAAAAAAAATAAAAATAAAAATAAAAATAAAAGCATCCTGGAATGTTTTAATATAGTCTTTAACAAAAGGAAATTTTAGCCTGGCTCTTCAGAAATAGAGTTCTAAAAGTAGCCCTTAGTGGGTGAAAGTGTATAAAATCATTGCTACTACTGAGGGAACTAAAAGTTATACTCAGCCTAAAACAGCAGAAATAACTTGGTAGTGTTATATTCTGAAATACCTAGGTAGTAGCAACTCTATTAAAAATTAAAACAAAATGAGTTTGAGAATAGCATCAGTCAAGTAATGAATCGCTTTATAGGGCAGCTGTGACCAGTGCTGTTGCAATATTACTGTTTATGTATTTGCCTATTTGATTGCTGCTGGTACTCTGTTTGCTAGGTAGGTACAAAGGCTTAACGCTTCCTAGACTGTGACACAGAACATTGGATGGTGCCTCCAGATAAATCATTTGTCATTATTGGGTTGATATTCAGGGAATGAGGCTTTTAGAATAGGCCTTCCTTATATAAACAAGAGCCATTCCTCTGGATCTTTCCAGAACATTGATGGGAAGGCTCAGTCTCCTCTGCCATACCACCAGCATCTGATGTCATGGGCCTACGTAACAAAATAGGAGCCAGTACTTTTGAAGCACTCCTCACACATGTATATACACATACACTACATTCCAGGTGTTAGAAATCTGCCTCTACGTAAGTTTGAATAATTTTTTACTGCTGTCCTCTAAATCAAAGTTCAGTAATGCTACTGCAGTCAGTAAGTACTTGACTATCTATCTCAAAGGCTTGATTTTTGTCACCAAAGTATATCTCCTCTGTTTTACGTGTCTAGTTCATGCTAAGCAAGCATATGATAGGATTCTTCTAAGATACCTCATAAGGACTGCTGCAAAAATAAGAGAAGATTCTTAGTTCAATTTAAATGTGTTTTTAATGGAAACAAGCTAATCCCTGCACCCATGGGGAACACGCAGCAAATACCGTAGCAAAGAGCAAGAGGAAAGTTTCAGCTTTTTAAATCTACAAAATGCTGCAAGCTCACTGTTCCCATTTCTGTCACACCTCTACATGCTTTCTCAGGCTTTCATCACTCCAAAGCTGAATGCCAAAGTCAGATGCCAATAAAGATGGGATTTAGAGCCACACAATGCAAATGACTAGTTCTGTAAGAAATATGAAGTAGGGCTTCTGTCTCTTTTGACAGACAAAGAGAGACAGCATTTTCAAAGGCAACAGGTGGAAATTTGTTTCTGACAGTAGAAATGTTTCACCTAATATGGAACATGTGGAACACTTGTAATGGGATATAATATTGCCCTGCCATCAGGAAATTCCACTGGTGCTCTCTGGAGTGCTGCTTTAGGAAAAGAAAAAGGGAAAAAGGAAAGAAAGAACAGAAATTGGCTTAAGCAAAATATTTTTTCTGGATTCTACACTAACAGATGCATTAGAATCATGCTACTTGCAGGGTAGGAGTGCTGGAAATTTGTGCACTTGCACACCCTGTAGCGTGAGAGAAAATATATGGGAAAGGTTGTGCAAAACTCGTAGAGATTAATTTTGAAAAATGAAAAAATAGCTTCTATCACACTCACGTAGTGTAAAAAATAACAGCATCTCACATTACTGCCTATGCAGAAAGTTGTTTAGATTTCCAAAATATTAAAAAGAAGGAACTTCAGTAGAAGAATTGATTCTAAGAGTACGAAAAATGTGTTTCTTTTCTTGTGTAACTTGCATTTCACAACAAGAACATTTTCAAATCTGAAGTCAGCTCTCGTAATGGCAGCTGTGGTTTCTTTTTATATGTTCTGTAGCTGAAAAAAGAAAGCAGACTTTTATAGCCCAGGGCATTTCTCTCAATTGCCATGCGCTGTTCTGCTGGGTCAACACTTCCTGAAAAAGCAGATTTGTTTATTGATTTAAACTAAACAGAATATTTAATTTTCTTCTTTAAAAATCTGATTTTCTTTAAAAATGCAACAATACAAACACATACCAAACCACTTTGTTACAATTCATTATCCCTTAATCTCCTATCTAACCTCTTTCACACTGGGTTATTTGCTAGCTCATTTATTTATCCTTCCCTTCACAAATACATATATCAGAAAGAAAGATGTTTTGCTAATTGACTGATGTAGAGCCATCAAACTCTCTTCTAAAAGCTGATTAGTAGTGAATACAAATGATTGGTTGCATGGTTATTCATTTAGTAATAAGTAACTAAATGGAGTTCAAGATTCTCTCAGAACCAGCCTGCTCCTCATTCTGTTCTACAAGAGAGAAGTGGTTCTCTCATCTCCAGTGCAACACAGCTCATGAAATGCTTGTTTCTCAAAGAAACAACCATGGAAATGTATTGTGACTTGCACTGTCCTTTAGTAGGTGTTGTATCAAGCTCTGAATGGTTACCCTTGGTGCTCTGGAATCTAGGCTTTGTGGGGGCTACTTCAGCTTCTTGTTCCTATAATTATCATATTTATCTTTTCAGATATTTGCTTTCTCATCAATGCACAAAAGTCAATTTTCACACAAAGATAAAGAATACGGCACTCAGAACTGTTTACATTTGTTATCAATACCTTTGTTCAGGCTATGTTACGATCTCTAATATGGACAGACTCAAGAATAAAACCCAGTTCCTTGAAAGCAGAGCTGCAAATTCCAGACCAAGTTGTTCGAATGGAAGGGATATTAGCAGCTTAGTCATATGCATAGTTAGCTTCCTTCTCAAAGGTGATACTGCAGAAAAGCTTTTTAGCTAAACAACCATCTGGTCATCATTAGAGAACAATAAAGCCAGAGACAGCAGTAAATAGCAAGGGGTGTTACAGAATTTGGTAATGTGTGTCAGTGAATTTTATAATCTGTGGACACAGCAGCCAGTGATCAGGTGATGCTGATGAAAGCTTTGTCCTACCACTTCATGATCATTCCAATTACTTCTGGTTATTGCAGGTTTAAATGACAATGTCTGTCTGCTAAGAGAAAAGATCCCTTCTAAGTTATTGTGTTCTGCATCACCTGCTGCTCCAGCTAGATACAGTCCTATCACCTTTCCAGTCTTTGCAAAAATTAATGGCATTTCCATTTGCTACTTGAAGGACGGATAACTTAAGCAACCTCATTTTATATGGCACAGTTAAGTACAGATTACAGGACTCCACTGAGACAAAATGTAGAACTAAATTTGACAGCAGCACTGAGATGAACGACTCAGACACAATCCAGGTTTTACACTGTTTAGTAAAAAAGGCATCTCCTTCTGCCCACAGTGAATAACAGTCTGCAAGTCTTTATCTCCCCTGGTTGAGATATTTAAGCAGGTTTTTAGCTCTAGAGACTGAAACCCCTACAACAGTGCAAACATCCACATATCCACCAACAAGGACATTGGAACTACACATGTATATTTATTTCCAAACTGTCCAGCAAGAGCTTAAAGTTTCAATTCCCACTGTAGACACACATGTACATGGCAAGGAACCAAATATGCCCTAAGAGACCAAGTGTTGCTAAAGAATGATGAAGTATGGGTGGAAGGAGTAGGGAAGTGTCCTTGAGGATGAAAAGGGGAAAGTATCAGCCAACAGATACCTGTTGAGTGACAACCAGAGTGGCTTTCAACTGCAATAAAGCAGGGCATTTTAAGAGCTCAATGCCAAAATTCCTTCCTTTCAAGAAAATCAAAACATTTGTAAAAAATATGGCATATGTCATATGATATTTGTCATTTTACCATGAGGGTGGTAAGGCACTGGAACAGGTTGCTCAGGTACATCCCTCCCAGCTCCAGGGATTCTATGATTCTACATGTCACAATAGGATGAGAGGGACTGGCCTCAAGTCATGCCAGGGTAAGTTCAGGTAGGATATCAAGAAAAACTTCCTCTCTGAACTGTGGTCAGTCACTGGAATGGGCTGCCCAGGGAGGAGTTCAAGAAACACACAGATATGGTAATAAGGAACATGGTTTAGTGGGTAACATTGGTGGCAGGTGGACAGTTGGACTACATGGTCTTAGAGATCTTCCTCAGTCTTAATGATTCAGTGATATCTGAGGCAGCTGAGAGGACTGATTTCTCATTCAAAAATGTCATGTATGCAAAGCTGTACAAATATATATATATATATATATATATATATATATATATACACACACACACACACATATATATATATTTCAGAGCTATTAAATAACTCAGTGTTTGATTATCCTTCTTCTTAAAAAACAGCCAGCCCCTGCAGTGAGCATATATCTATAAATAAGTATTTTCTGTAATCTGACCTGCTGACTTTATCAAATTACTTCCACTCCAGTAGTACCAATTTTTGCAGAAGGTTTACTTAATTTCCTACAGACATGCTGAAATATGATAACAGACATGTCATGAATTGCCAAGGCTCAAGGCAAGCAGAACATGAGCCAGCAATGTGCCCTCACAGCACAGAAAACCAAACATATCCTGGGCTGCATCAAAAGAAGTGTGGTTAGCAGGTTGAGGGAGGTGAACCTGCCCCTCTGCTCTGCACTGGTAAGACCTCACCTGCAGAGCCCATGCAATAGCAGCTGAAATAGGAGTGGGTAATGTACATTATAGTCTGAAAGCCCAGTTAATGTTCTTTTACCCTTCTAGCCCTGTCATACTCCAGGTTTTTTTTTTAAAAAAAACATCTGAGATATACATTTGAAACATTTACTTCCTTCACTCAAAGTCCTTCAGATCAAGGCTTCTCATTTAATGCTGGGGAATTACTTGTACCTTAAAGGTTTGAGCTGTTGAGGCATTACTTATCAAAGACTTGTGACTAGTAAATACACTTATTAATTATAAGAGATACTTGCTCTGCAAATACAGGGAGGGGTCTCAGTTTACCAGCAATTCTGCTTTGCCCAGTTCTACATGCTCAACAGGTCTTTTTTATTACAGCTCCAGGGATTCCACGCATTCAGGCACTGATAATAAGCAGAGGGGTTAGTGATGTGACCAAACAGAAGAGTAAGTCAGTTACAAAATGCTTCTCTGCTTGACGCTAACATTAATTCTAAGACTTCTTGATATCAACTGAATCATGTTTTCAAACAACACAGCCTTCAGCTTGCTAACACACACGTACCAGCATGCCAGTGATTCTAGTCTGGAAAACTCTTCTGCAGTCTGCCTGCTGGCTGCAAGTGCATTGATTGTCAAGAAGCATGTTACTCTTCTCTGAGCTTTTTCCATTTCCACCAATGGAAAAATGCTGGGTCTAAGGAAGGGGATGCTGAATGTGCACCACTGGGAAAGTGGTTGCCCCTAATGGTTTACTACACCTTCAGCTTGGGAAGCTTCTAAACACAACACTAAGCTTGGTTTAAAGCTTTGAATCTATTGATTAGTACTACTTACATGGGCCCTGTCAAAGCGACATGGCAGAGATCCTGCCCTGAAACCAGTCATACGTTTTGCTCTCTGGGAAGATCTCCAGATAAGAGGACTACAGATAACAACAGTAAGGTTTTCAGACAATGATCTTCTCCTTGGTTATAAATCTGCTTTTATAGAGAGCTGGGATTAACCTGAAATAATTTGCTTTGGCAGTTTGACAATGTTTGCACAATGCCTATTTGCATTACACCTTGCTCATACCAACACAATGAGCTACTTGCTTTCATTATCACTAAGTACATTACCAAACCTGAAAGAATGTGGCTGTTTGAAATCCAGGAGGATCCCATAGCAATCCTCTGTTGAATACAATTAATTTTCCTTCTGCAAATTACCTGCACTTTTCAAAAGCTCAAAATCCAGAGTCAGCCTTAAGGAATATGAAAGGAAAAAGGGGACTGAGGTGCAATATGGAACCTCTGTGTTAGCAAACACCATTCACACAGGTCTCTGAACTAACAGCCTGACATTTATTTTACTTGCTTACTCAGCTTCTTAGCTTGCCTCTACATGAACTACACTTATCTGCACAACTCTTCTGTCTTTAAGGGTTATGTCATCTTCATCCCAACAATAGCTACTTACTGTCACTGAACTGAGCTGCTAAAAACAGACTCCTTTCCTTGACTGTCTGTTTGCTAACAGCATCAAGTCAGTTCTTTAGATTTTAAGAAAAAAAAGTTGATTCTACTGGTGTTTGCATATGTTCCTTGAGGCAGACACTCTCTCTTCAGTACTTTACAGCTTTGAAGAATGGATTCTTTCCCCAGATATCACTGAATCCTCTGCAATTGTAAATGAAGCAGATCGTGACCAGTAAAAATTTTAAAAAATAAAACTAAGGCAAGGTGTGTGCAGCACATTTCTTCCTGTTTTTGAAGGACTTTACATACTAGAAAACAGATTCACTGACACACTTACTTATAAAGCTTTCCAGCTACTGAAGGAGCGTCAGGATAGATACTTCAGACTACTTTCCACACAGATAATACAAGTTCTCCACAGAGAGATCTCAGGAACTTTTATAATAAAACTGCTTGAGTCCTTCCACAGTTGCTCAGCAATTCCTTTAAGTAGGTACACCTACTTAAATCTATGCTTAAATGTGATCATCATCTTGCACACAACTTCTGATTCTGTAGGGTTTTTCTTTTTGAAGTGCAGGAGTAAAAATAAATCCCAATACCTGCAGCAGGTCATTGGTTTTTCTTTCTTTTGAAGAGTGACAAAAGGACAGTCTCACACTGAGCTCCTTCAATTCTTTATGGAACTGGCTTCCAAATTCAAAAGTGCATTCCAGATAGACTTATTTTGCCTATTTCTAAAGAAATTAAGGACTGTTTTAACTACGACAGAACCAAAATGACAAATTTCACAGCCCCTGCTCATCTTCTGTTTGGGAAAGGAGTCTCAAAAGAATCTCTACACTTCCAGGATTATCAAATCTGACTGTATTTGGTTCCCACCTTTGACCTCATCAGCCACTCTGAAATCCCTGTCTGAACACTTTCCGGCTGGTTTCCATGCATGCAGATGACTTCATTTCCTATTAAGTACACCACAAAATTCAGCTCCTTATCAGCTCTGATTAGTCAGATAGCTCCACGCACAACCACAAAACAAGCAAAAACCAGCTACAAGTAATACTATAGCTCCTTAGTTGTTAATACTATCCTGCCTCCTACTCCTTATATGTAGGCTCTGCTGGCTGGAGTTATTTACCCATGCTGAAGTTTAAGAATACTTATTTCCTTTGTCATTATTTGTTTAAGAATTGCTGCTATGTGCAATTCATAAATGACAAAAGCTCCATGGCAAAGGTTACTTGTCTTGATTCTAATTTGCCCCCAGGCACTAAAATTGGATCCTGATGCTCTTAAGAGGGAGAAGCTTCCAAAAAAGTGAAGTCACTCCTTGAGTGACCATCTGCTCAAATACAATATTTCTGAAACATCTAGATGGATTCTATATAACGTTTATACACATTAAGACTTTGCAGCCCAATAAAAAAGAAGCTGATATTTTTTTTATCAAATAAAACACCATGGAAGTAAAAAACAACAAAACAACAACAAAAGACACCAAGTCCTTGGCTTTCACAGCAGCATGCAGCAAACAAGCATTGTTATTCCTTACTTGTTATTATTACATTAACATAAAGCATAATACTTCTTCAGTACTTGCTTTTAAATTAGAAAATTTAAATTAGACAAGATCATAGGTGGATTTGGCACAGAGTGCCTTATGGATCCCTTCACCTGTTCCTTGTCTCAGAGGGAATCAGCTATAGAACAGCCCATGTTGGAAGAAAACCCCAACCATCACAGTGTACAACTCCTGGCTCCTTGCAAGACCACCCGAACACCAAACCCAATATCTGAGAGTGGTGTCCAAACGCTTATCAAGCCCCGGTAGCTTGGCTGTGAGCAATGCCCTGGGGATCCCATTCCATGCTCAGCACCTTCTGATGCAGAACCATTTCCTGACACCAGCCCAACCCTCCTCTGACACAACTCCATGCAGTTCCCTTGGGCCCTGTCGCTGTCGCTGTCGCAGAGCCCAGCACTGCCCTCCACTCCCTGTAAGGAGCTGCAGCCACCATGAGGTGGCTCCCCTCATGCTGCTCAGCTCTGGGCTGAACAAATCCAGGAGTCTCAGGCACTCCTCATATGTCTTGCCTCCCTGCACCATCTCCACAGCCCCCCTTTGTACACTCCTCAGTATCTTTATGTCCTTACATTGTGGTACCCAGACCTGCACATGGTGCTTGAGGTGAGGCTATGCCAGTGAAGCACAAGTGGGACATTTCCTTCCCTCACCAGCCTGGCATTGCCAGGCCTGATACACCCCAGGTCATGCTGCTAGCTCACATTCAACTCACCATCAGCCACAACCCCCAGATTCATTTCTGCAGGGCTGGACTTCAGCTTTTCATCCTCTCTTCTGTAGGTACACCCTTCTCAGGTGCAGAATCTGGCACTTACTCATTATACTTCACATGGCTGGTGACTATAGTAAGTGATATGAAGCTAAGCAGTTGCTCAGTACTAGGGCTATGCAAAACACAACAGGTCACAAAAAATTCTTGACCCACATCTGACATCACCAGCCACTTAAATCCCAGTGAGCAAGTAAAATGTAAATGCTTTGATGTCATCGCTGAATATGGCTTCCTCTTTTGATGTGCTTTACCCAAAGTATGTAAAACATGAGACTCACTCTTACCCATCCTCTGTGCTCTTCATTTTTCCTTTCTCCCTTGACAGCTGGCGTACATAACTACTCTAATTTCATCTTATGCTAATGAAGCAAACACTAAAAGAAGGGTTTCATAAGTATAATTAGCAAAAAGCTACTAAAGTCCAGCCCTGATCTTAATGGGGCCCTTCAGGGGGGATACCTTAAGCTTTCCTCACATGTCCCCTATTTCCTCTTTCCATTTAGACCAGCCATGCCTGTGATGGCTCTGCACCTCCTAGTCAGAACTTGGGAGCACAAAGAAATGAAAAGACCTGAGAGATGAAGGCAAACTGAATGTGCTTCATGTGAAGTTTTAGATATGGTTTCTTAGGAATTTTTATTTTATAATCAAACTCCATTGTTTGTTGTAAAGGGACACCTATGTGTAGCTCAAGAATCAAAATCTCCTATTACGGCTGATGCTGCCTCACCACATGTTAATTTCTCCTTTAAATCCTGGCAGGTTTGATTTTAAATGAATCAGTCAGAGGTTTGGTGAAAGAAGCATGCAAACATCAGCATCTGAATGCTGTTCTTCAGTTCATTTTGCTATCAGTACATGCTGAAGCAGAAACAAAGCTAAGAGAGGAAATTGGAAAGGTAAATCATAAGAAAAATAGACACCTGATATACTGCTTCTTCTGAGCAGTTAGAAACAAGTGCACATTATCCCTCTGGTTACATCCTATCCAAACCCATTTAGCTCTGCCAAGGGTTCCTTTCATACTAGTAAAGGAAAAGCAAAACAGCACCTATCATCTTCTGTCTGAACTTACATTTTAGTCATGGAAATCAGATCTTTCATTCTATTCTACACCAGTGATATACAATAGTTTATGTATCTTTTATACCATATTCCCTGCCAGTAGTGTGGCAAAAACTGATAACTTGGTTCCCTCGTGGACTCCTATCTGAGCCCAAAGCAGCATCTCACTTCCACGTTCAGTCGTAACTTGAAAAAGATACACCAAAGAGGCTGTTCGAAATGTTCACTAGGCAGGGCAGGAAAAGCAAAAATATGAACGGCAAACCATTTCCCATTTCTTTTCATGGAGGCTACTTCCAAACCTTATATTCAAGCCTAAAACAAGTCAATTCAGAGGGCAAAATAACAAAACCCCTTGTCTGCCCTTCCTGCCAGGGAAGCTGGAAGGGAAGGGAACACCCTTCTTCTGATAAACACAGACCCAGCTCCCACTCCAGGCTCACACAGCTGAGCCCAGATTTGATAGGGCAACAGGAAGAATGGTAATTCCTCAATTGACAGAACACCTTTAAGTTGGCTGTGATATTACACAGAGCACACATAAGACAGCCACTGACCGTAAAGCCACCGGCTCAAATCCTGAGCAGGAAAACAAATTAATACCTCGGGTTAGCTCAGCTAAGTAAACACAGTATCTGTACAAGCAAATCACTGTGGACAGAGGAGAAATAGAAGAGCCAGTTCTGTTCTTTCCTGAACTCACAACTAGAGATGTTTCCTCCAGAAAAATGAACGATCTCACAGCACTGGATTTTGGAAAGGAATTCACATGATCAAGCTACAGCAATGAAGACAAAAATAATTCACATAAAATAAGGAAATATGAGTTAAACAATCTAAGAACTTCTTGCCAAAGCAAAAGCTGGACCAAAAATAGATCTTTCCAGGTCAGAAAAAAAGCCTGTGTAGAGTCAGTGGTCACACATGGAGCAGCTTAACTCAATTCAGTGTGTACAGATCATAATGCTTTGCACTCACACACACGGATGAAATATCATTTTGACAATTCTGTTATACACTGCATTCTTCTTTTCTTTTTTTTAAATCCACTTTCCCAAAATCTGAAAGGGGCTCAAGCGATCTACCTGTCCAGTCCTTGTTTCATATGGCCAACATAGCACATCAGGTTCAGTTAATCTGAAAATAACACAGGATAACTGAGAGAACTGTGCAATTACAAGATAAGGTGAAAGAGTTCATTTATGCTGTGAAGAAATCCCAGATTCAGTACCATGTTCACTTAAGAACATGTCTCAGAACGTGATCAAAACCAAACTGAATAATCCTAAAGGAGTCCATGCGAAAGGCCTAGAAAATAACTCAAGTTCTATGTGTAAATAATAGAATTTTCTCTAAAATTGTGGGTTCAAACTAGTCTGTGCAGTAATTCATACTGTGAACTTTTGTACTCTCACCTCCTGTAAAGCGGGCACGCTTGTTGCATCCCTATTGATTGGGTTTAGATGTACAGCAGATCGGTGATTGTTCCAAGGTACATGTCACAAACTACGCACCAACAAAAGCAGTTAATCTAACACTGACACACCTTCAGAAAAATCTGTTCTCACCGATTCACAGATGAACTACGATGTAACCCCAGCTGCTCCTCTTCCAACTAATAACAAGTGTAAAGGAATATTGCACAAAAAAGTTTAGCATTGTGTATAATATTTCACTGTGTGGTTTTGCCCAGCAGTGTTCACTTGTCATTCTTTGTCTCTGAAAATCAGAATACACCTTACTTCCTCTACAAGCACCACTAAATAGAGGTAGTGGTGCAGCTGGGTGATTTCTGAAAACCTTGCCACTTACCCTTTACGCCTTGCACCACATAGCACTGTTATGGTCAGAATTGGACCCTCCTGACAAGATTTAGAGTTCTGAGGATGCTGTGCTGCTCGTATTTGAAAATATACAGTGATTTATCTAAGCAGCATAATTATTTTTGTTGTAGTAATCTCAGTAATTACTCTGCTACCATCCTGCCTCCAGTAGGTAACCTCATACCATCCTTCCTTGAGGTAGGTATCTGATAGAGAAAGGCTGCTCAAACACTGGCTGCAAGAAATGAAGTCCAGGCTTTCTAGCACTGCAGACTAGTTTTTTTGGTTCCATCTGTCTCCTGTTAAACAGGTACAGGCTTTTAGTTCTTTGGCTTATACTTAGGGGGCCCCACTCAGTGAGGAAAGTAAAGCAGAGGCTTGATAAGATTTGATTTCAATGCTGTTTCAAAACAAATACTTTGTAAAGAATGATACCCAGCGCACAAAGCTATTTAATACAGAACACAGGAATGGTGTTTTACTCCTTTAGTCACACTCTCAGGTAAGTGAAGGCACCCAAGGCAAGAGGGGCAACGCAAATGTGGGAAGGCTCTCCCCTGTTAGTTTTAAATAACACTAGGTTTATATTCTCAATGTCCAAAGTACCAAAACAGTTTAAACTAGCACATCAGCAGCAGGCAGAGAGCTCTGGAACACTATTATCCAAGAAGGAAGCAAATATACAAAAAATGTTTTCTTTCCATCATTCTGAAATTGCTAGTGCATACATTGAGAAACATGGTACCGGTGTGGGGTCACCACAGTTAATCCCAATAAAACTGTCAGATAATCAGCATGAAACTCACTCCACATAGTTAAACTACCACTTCCTACTTCTTCCTCACAAAAGGCACATTCCAGTGCATGCTGAAATCTGCACGAGTCTTTGCACTGGCTTTAGCGGTTTCTTCAATATGTTGAAGCTTCTCAGGGATTTCTCAACAGAGATGGCAGGTGAGATTAAACTTCAAACCCCAAATTAAATTCTTAGAAAACTTATTGCTGGGAATTGTCAAGAAAAGGGAAACTTGTTTGGAGTCAGCTTGGGTCAGAACACATTTGTCAATACAGAAGAGAGTTAAAGAGAAGGTTGCTTGTGCATGGTTGAGATTTGAGGTTGGTTTAGGTGCACTCCTGCTTTCAGTGCTTTCTGTTCTCTCCTCAAAAATGTAAATTAACATATCAAATTCAGGCTGACATTTCTGATAAAAACCAGTTTAAATATAATACCACAGGTCCTTCAACTGAACAACATAGAATGAAAGCATCATTTTTACCTGCAAAAAGCACCAGTGCAAGCTGCTGCTGAATCCAGATCAGACACTATATGGCACGAAGTCACCAGTGCTTTTCTTTCATTCACAGAAAACTTAATCTTATTTGGAATATGGCAATGTGCTGAACCACACTGTCGCAGTGGTATAATAATGAGAAGGCAGTAGATCAGTACAACTGCTCTCCACGACATACTGAATGCAGAAGGCACATATTTCCAAGCATAGTTAACAACCATTATTAAAATGCTGTAAGGCAAACTATTTTCCTCCAATAAAGCTCTATTTTTCTACATTTTCTATACGAAAGGAAAGTAATAAAAGAATAAAAGGTGTCCTGACCTTTTTTTGTTTTCTCTATCAGGTAATTCCTACCTTTTGCCCTCTGAAAGCCACTCCTTTTCCATTATGAAGCTAATGCATTAATGAATGATACGGCTGTCTCAGTAGGAGTCAGCAAGGTGCATTAAGCTATTCCTTCCTCAACTAGATCAACACCTTCTAGGAGGCTGGAGAACTTCTAATAGCCATAGCCAGACTGGCACAGCTTGCTATATGCTGGTACAGGGACCACAAAGGGCAATCAGTTCCTTTCCATTAGAATTCCTGCTATGGGACAAATCTTGCACTGCTCACTCCCGAGATATGCTTATATACTGGAGGACAACACAGGTCAGTGTCTCTCCAGCTACTGTGCCAAACATGCAAGAAATTGCTACGGCCCAGAAGTAAAAGAAGAAATCACAGCACAGGGGGAGAACAACAAATCCTCCCACTGCAACTCCAAGCAGAGACCAGAATCACTCTACTGCTACACTGGATAGGGATTTCTGGCAGAAAAGGGCACAAGTCTCCCATTTTTGTATGGTAAACCATGCAGTGATGAACAGATTTGAACATCTCAAACAATATCTTGAATCTTCCCTTTCTACTTCCCATATTTTGCTACTTCAAGGCCTGCTGAGTAACTGACATTCAGTGAACTGAAGAGCACAGCCCCACACAGTGAGCTTGCTGAGCTGTGTACTGCTGTTGCCTCATGCTCTTCTGTCAAATTACATTGAAAAACCAAGTCAAACAGCTAACTCCATAATGGCTTCAGTTACCTTGAACCTGGTTCACCAAACAGGCATATGCCTGGATCTGGGCTCAGGGTGGGCTCCAACATGCAGTAACCTTGTAAGACAGCTACGTCTCAGTAGCTCATAAAAGTGCAAACAGCACCTGCCACCACACAGCAAAATCCTAATATAGCAATTAATAAATCAGTAACCTACCCCGATCCTGTCAGCCCCAAACTAGCCCTGCTCCATGGATGCCGTTTTAACTCCACAGCCACTGCCAAGAGCTGGAAAGGCTCTCTCTTTTTTCTCCACCAAATGCCGGAGATGCAGGAGGAGGAGAAGACAGGTGAACCAGCGGGAGGAACCGCTTCGAGGGGCAGAAACTGAAGGAAACTGATGAGGTGGCCATTGGGCCCCGCGCCCCTCATGGCCATGCACGGGAGGCGGGATGGGCACTGAGGCGCGAAAGGGCACGCGCTCACCTCGTGAGGCCCGGCCGCCATATTGGGCCCACCTGATCCTGCAGAGCAGTGAGGAGGAGGGGCAGACACAACGAGGTGTTGAGGTGTGTGCCCACATGCTCAACAGCATCTGGTTGTACTATGTGGTGTTGACCACAAAAATCTTTCTAACGCATATAGATAAAACCAACCGTTGCACTGTTGCTTACAAGAGACAGTGGCAGAGGAAGAATGCAAAGCTCCACAGGCTCTGACTGTGCTCCAGAATGTCACCACACCAGCTTGAAGCATTACTGGTCCCACTCAAGCACCGTGCCTCCATGCAAGGGCTGGCACCCCTCAGCACGGGGAGCAGAGAGATGAGGTGTCCCCCCTCTTCAGCTGCTGCAGTCTGCAATCCACATTGAGACAAAAAGTGGATGTTGGTGGCACAAAGATGCTAACCTGTGCAAGGGAAGGGCTCATGCACAGATGCCATACTGAGGGCAATAAGCTTAGCAGATGGACAGCAGGAGCAATCTTGGCTTCTGTGGCTTTACTGAGCTGGGTCTTTGACTAACTGAACTTGGATGGATCAGTGCTTGTCTGTCAAAGCTTCCAGTCAAGTAACATACACCAAGCCTGGCAGCGAACAGAGCCCAGAACACAGCCTGCCTGAAGCCTCTTCTGGAACACCTACTTGGTGAAAGGACAGCTTAGGTAAGATTCTGAACACTGACACAGACATTCCATTTGTTCTGTATTAACTTGAAACAGTGGCTCTCTCTACTTTCTCTTCTCTGGAGTAATTTACTTGACTATAGCTGTTTTCTTTGAGATAACAGAAGCATCACTTTAACGTTCATGAACATTCAGAGAGTTGTGATCATGTAGTAGCTCAAAAAAGTTGAAATCATTGGCTCATATCAGACCATAATGGTGTCCCATGAGTTTCTGAGGCTGATTCAAGAGAGGAGACACCTGTACTGCCATGCACCATGCTTACCTTTACAGCATGAATAGCCAAAGTGAAGGTAGCATGGGAGCTGTGCCTGATAGCATGCCTCAAAACTACGGAAAAGTTGAAAGCATAATGGATGTAACAATCAGAAAGATTAGTGTGGTGGGATGGCAATACAGGAGGTGTAATAACCAAGGAACTAGGGCAAATGAAAAGGCTTTACAAACAGAAAGGAAAAGTGCTCACCTGTCTCTGAAGAGAGAGACTTACCACAAAATCTCCAACCAAAGATCCTTCCCCAGTGGGAATCAGCCCTTCAATGGGGTCTAAGAGAGGTGCAGCCAGGCTCACCCCTTCCATTCACACAGCTGAATTGCCTTCACCTGTGCTCCCAGGGCTAATCAGGTTCTTTCTCCAGGTGCTCAATAGTGGTTCAGGCCAGACCTCAATGGCTCCCATTCAAAAGTACAGAGAGAGGTAATTTACATTGTAACATTCTTAAGAAGATAAACATAATGCACTTATAAAAATCAATATACCTGCAGAAGAGAAGGTGATTTCTGGTATCTGTAGAATTACAGAATATATATTTTTTCCCCATTATTAAATACAGTGTTTCAGACAGTTGTGTCCCACACGTGATATACCGACTGCAGTAAGACATGGTGTCTTCCAAAAATTGTTCAAGTATCACATGAAAATAGCAATATGCTCACAGGTTTCTTAAGTGAGGCAGGCAAAGAACTATATAAGTGACTGTCAGTCTTACATTTTTTCTCTTTTAATAGTCTCAAAACAGCGCCACAACAGTATGTTCAGACTCATGCTTCATGCAAACCATAGACCAGTGGTATGTGTCTATTTCACTGTCACTATAGCATTGCTGCTTAGAGCCTCTGATCCAAAGTTTGCAAGGGGAGACAGGTCAGCTTCAGTATTTAAAAACTCTTGGACAGCCTTATCTCTTTCAAAATCACTAGTGAAACAATGAACAGCCTCTGAGAGATTAACATGCTTAGGTAGAGAGAAAAGATGAGGTGCCAGCAGATGGCACTCAAGAATGTGAGCAAGCACTCCTGAGCAAGCAGAGACAATGGTTGTGTGGTGCAATGTCAAGTATTTGCATGCAGGCTGTATATGCCCTGTATGCTCCTAGATGGAACTCATGCAGAGTAATTAGTAGTGCTTTCAGTGTTCCACATCTCTAACAGAGAATATAAATCCTGTCTTTGGCTTAGGAAATTTTCATGTATGTGACCAAAGTGCTCTTTGAAGTAGCTTCTTTCTGGATTTGGATTAAAACTGGGTTTTGTTGCATTATGGATAAGCTGAACCATTACTTCTAATTTTTTGCCAAGCTCTAGAAATTGTACTGCCTCTTCCTTAGGTCCTGGCAGTTGGGTTGAGGAAATGAAACTTGGATGCTTTATGTGTTTCGAGCTCTTTCTTAAGGACAGCTTTGGTCTCTAGCCTGCTACTCTCTACTGAGATCACTGCAGAAGGTTATTTCGACTGGTCTTATGAAATAACTAAATGTCCTCCGATCATTTGATTTTAATTAACAACACTGAAGAGATTCTGTCTGCTATAATTTTACTGTTGGAGTCTAGGAAATGTTTGGAAAGAAATCTTCAGGCTCTGTCTGTTTATGGCTGTCTGTCACCGACCTTAAATCACCTCAGATCTACCAGCTAACCTTCCAACTTGCAAGAGGTCAGTTGATGTGGAAGATAAAGTTGCATCTTAGAAGGGTGAAGTTAACTAAGGAAGGGAGTCCTGTTGCTCTAATTAATGAAGCTAGCCCCTCAATTTGCTGACAAGACTTTTTGTCTATGATTTATACCTAGACCCTAGGGAATCTGAAGGGTTTTTTCCTTCTTTTTACACTGTGACTGGCTTGAATGTATCCAGCATTCTTACACTCTGGAGTTTTCAAAGTGCCTGAGTCATACTTTTGCTTGTGTTTCTTTGGTCTAATATGGGCAGGTAAAAAAGAAGTCTGCCAATGCCAAAAGCTTTTTCCAGAACTCTCCCTGTAAGGCTTACAGACTGAATATTAAACTCTGGGCTAAAGTCCAGCATGCTGAATCCACGGAGGTTTCGTAAGTTAAATAAAAGAATTTAAAAACATTTCTGCAGTTTCAAGTTTATCCATAGCACCATGGGACTGAGTGTGGCATGGATCTGAAGCTCTTGAAAGGGTCGAATGCAATTTCCCCTATAAATATAGCTGTACAGTGGTTAAAAACTTAGCACTGAAATTGTACTTGCTGAAAGCTTGGTATGCAAGTTAACATGACAGTATTTTTCTTTTGGTTTGCAATATGGTTTAAATTGGTAATACCGATTCAAAAATATTTTTGTGGTTTATATTCTGGTGGTTTTCATTTATTTGTTTATTTATTTTTGTTGTTGTTTAATAGCCCATGAAAACAGGGCTTAATTAGAAAGCTGACATTTTGTACCAATCTGTTTTTCTCTGAGAAAGGCAAAGAAATGAACCACACATGCACACACAGGCAGCATTTCTGGCTTCCAGCCCACTCTGAGATTAGCCTGCAGAAAAAATTTATTGCCTGTTTCCAGAGAGGTCATCTGCCATTCACAAACGTCTTAATTATTTGAGTTAAATTACCACACCTCTAGTTGCCATGCATTTGTGGATAGCTTTTCCTCCAAACTGTGTAGTCACCCTGATTGAGGGAAGAGTCGATTTACAAGTGGGGCTGAACTAAGTAAAAGAAAATACTTAGTTGAAAATTACACATCTTTGTTTACACCTAGACTGTTATGTGAGATAGTGGCCTGGAAACATGCACAGAGATTCATCTCCGAATCTATTTGTTTCTGTTCTTACTTCAAGCAAGTCTTGCTCTACTGTTTTCCCCATCATTTTTGGCTGGTAGTTCTAGTTAAGCGAAAGAGATTAACTAGGGTTCTTCTCTAAACATTGGTTAGTATAGTCAATCTGATTGCATTATATATTATTGTCCTTGCTGTGTGGCTTGAAGGCACCTTGCAGTGAGACTGAAAGTTAGAACAGTTTCCATTCTGAAGACCTGACCTGTCTTGGAGACATCAGATCCCCGCGGAGCCTATAGGGCCATTGGAAACCTGGCAAGAATTTTGATTCCATGTTGTACAGAGACATTGCTGAAGCTGGTCTGGCACTCTAACTGCTCTCCCTGCACTTAAGACTACATGGGTGCAAAGTATACTGCTAGGGGAAACTTGAACATTATTAGACTACAGAACTCTGGGGGTGGTAGTCAAGGACACGGGGCCCTAGGAGGTGTTCTGCTCAATTTTAGTGTGAGGTGAAGGGATCTGAGAAGGAGGGCACTGACAGGACAATAATTTTTATTTTCCTGTATCTTTCTATAAAGGAAAACTACCAAATGATGGAGACTGATGGAGTCCCAGTCTGGTGCCTGAATACACACAGCCACGGACTGTGAGGTCATTGACCAGGTGGCTGTGATATCAGTGAGAGATGACAGTGATCTCGCTGACTCTTGCTGCAGAAATCTGGGCACTGGCAGAGTCCAAACAAAGCAGACTGGGTGAAATGGTGGAAATTGAAAGCAAGCAAAAGAAAGAGGACCCAGAAGGGTGACCATTGCTCAGCATATGCAACAACCATCAATAAAGGAATTCAGCACAAGCTTGATGAAAATGAGCAAGAGGTTCTGTAAATGATACTGTATGCTGCAGAAGAGAAACAATAAGTAGAAATGTGATGCAAGTTGTATACTGCAGGAAAGATGACCTGCAAGATAACTATGCACATTTTCCCAAATTGCATCGTCCTGTGCACTCTCAATAATCACTTGTAGATGGTGGATTGATCTTTAAGCTATTAGCCAGAATTCCACAGAAGGCAAATAGTATTTGATTGGAACTTGCAGCAGAGAAGAGGGGTCCAACATTTGATTAAGAAGCTGGCTTGCACCAGTCTAAATCTGAAGTAAGCTCCATTTCCCAAGATAAAAGAAAAAATCCAGGACTGGGGATGCCTGCTTGTGGCAGTGTTGTGCTTTTGTTTTACTTCCCTTCAGATCACAGTTAAAATGCCTTAGCGACCAGGAAGTCTTGATTCTGATCTTACAAGGCATTTCATACCAGGATGACTTCACAGACCTTGGCTGATGACTTCCAAATATGCTACCGTAAATGACTCAGAGTTAGACCCAGGGTGCTCATGACTTCACATTTCTTCAGGCTTCTGAATGACACGTTTTTTAAGTGATGTGGGCACATGCAGAAGTTGGAGCATTGATGGAGATCAGTTCTAAACAATTGCTGTTGTGAATAAAGTTTACAAACAGCTGACATTCATCGCACCTGTACATTCTCTCCTCTCTGAGTTCTAAAATGTTGCCTGCCTGCATTGAAGCATACATAATTCAATGTTTATTTTCACACAATTCAAATGGCTACCACAAATGGCAATTTGTACAACCATCAAAGCAAACAAACGGTAGATATACACAAGATAGAAGAATAAAATCATTTGACAGAATTCAGCCTTAGTGAGACAGCCAAGAGTTTCACACTATTCTGCCTCGCCTGTAGGATACCAGCGCAAGGGACAGGTCTTGGCAGACAGTTTCTGAAGAGAGGCAAAAGCATCGCACTGAGCTCACAGCTGCAGTCAGCCTTGGCAGATGCTATTTCATTGCCATACTTGGGATTTCTCACTGGGGACAAGGTTCCAGTTGCTCCCTCAAGCTGAATAAGGAAGTGTGAGTGAACACAGTCTTACGTTACCCTTCTCATCTGGGAGTATTTGAAATCTAATCCTCGACAATGACAGGACAAGACAAAACTGTGCCAAAATAATATGATGGAAATTTTCATTTTCAACCTTCACTTTCTCTTCCTGTCCTTTTTTTTTTTTTTTTTTTTTTTTTTTTTTTTCCCTTTTAATTTTTTTCTTTAAAGTAATTCTTTGTAGTCATCTGAGTGGAAAATCTATAAATATCAAAGCAAGTTTATTTCAGTACTGAAACTAGTTTCCAGCCAAGCTGAGCAGATTATATCTGGAGTTAAACAGATATCTCTGAAGGCTATGGTTGAGGAAAACACTAAGTAAATCAAGATTGTGGTGTCTTGACATTAAATACACTTATAAATTGCAGTTTCATTACTTCCCACATTCCTTTTTTCAATTTTAATTTCCATATTAATGGACAGCAATGGTGCTCTTCGCTTTTGTTCAGGTAACTATGCCCTAATGATAAATATTAATTCACCTATTCCTAACATCCTATTTAATAGGCTTCATTTTTAATGTTTCCTTTAATCTGGGAATTATTTTATTCATTCGGAAGGTTCATCTGGTATTGATTCAACAGGGTATAATCTCGGCATTTGTTTTTGCATGAAGTTAATCCATTTAATAGGCATTTTTCTAAGAGTTTGAAGAAACATATTGAACTACACATTTCAATCCATACAAAAACATTGTCATATAAAAAATCTGCAGGTCATATCAAAGTGAAGGGCAAAGAAGGAATCAGACCACAGATTTGTCTGCTGGCTGCATTCTTTAAATTTAGGGTTCCTCAGCTACAGGAATGGGAATCCTGCTACTTAGAACCACTCCAATTATTTACCCTTAGGCTTGCTGAACTTGTATTTTAAATAACAGGGGGCAGTACCTGGCAAACATAGCTGGCTGGAATACTACAGCGGGATTTAGGATGGTTTATAATAGCTGGTTTCAATGACATTGCATTTGGTTTCATGCTAGCTAGATGTCCAGCCCAATAAATCTAAAAGTGTGACAAACAGGAGCTCTTTATATATTTACATATACATACATATAAATACATGTATGTATGTACTGATAGGCAAACACAACTGTATCCATATTAGCAAATAGAAGTACACAGAAGTAGCAAATTTATAGGGCAAATCTTTTGGTACTAAACAACACAGTTTGTCCTATAGCTACTTTAGAAGGTTTTATTTCAGATTTCTTTCAGACCTGCGTGGACTGATTGTCTGCTGATGGTCTGGCAATATCTTCTGTTTCATCTAAAAGGTACCCAGTCTAGACTCTGTGCCCCAAGACCACCCAACAGTACAAACAAAAGCACAGCAAAAGAGGTTAACAGAAGTTCACATCAAAGCTACAGCGCTGATTTAAAATGCTAATGAACCTTCATGCTTTGTCCTTGCTGCAGTGCATAATTTGAATGGGTGATGCAGTGCAGTATCATTCTCAAAGAGAAATCTTCAGTACCTTTAGATATCAATGATACCTTATCTAAATCAGTAATTTCTCTTATATATATGCACCCTGATTTTTCCCTTGTGTTTAACTGCCATTTCAAGTTTATTACTTCCTAGGATGACTTTAAATCATAATTAGATTTTCTGTGGCACCTGAAGCTTATAATACCACACCATAAACGTACTATGCTGCTTATTCTGTTTACAGCTGAGAAAATGTTTCCTTCCCAGACTTTTTTTTCTTTTTAATGATCAGTCTCTATGTTGTTAGTCAACTCAGTCCATTTTCACTGGCCTGTAAATGAGAAGGGAAAATAAAATATGCTAAGCTGAAACTAAAATACCGAGACATACTTCACTGATTTACTAGGGAATAAACAAAGGACAGTTCTTGCCTTTTATAGATGTGAGCTTCTCTGTGCCAGAGTTGTATAATCTGCCTTTGCCAAAGTTTCATTACACACAACAATGTTTAAAGGCCTTTAGAATCACAATCTGTTAAATTCCATTAAAAAAAAAAAAATAATAAAACAACCCTATGTTTAAATACCTCACCAGAAGAATTTTTCCATCGTGGGTAAGCTGTCACAGAGGAATGAACAGCAATATAATGTATTGCTGATGAATGAAGATGCTCTGCCTCCTCCCAGGAAACTGTATTTGCATGTAGATATTTCTGATCTAACATAGCAAATACATTGCTCCATAAACGTCAAGGACAGTAGGATAAGTTCTGATGCCCAAGACTGGCCTGAGTATTTAGCAAAGAACAATAAAATCCCAGATCTTAAAACAGCCTGCAACAGTTGAGATCCACAGCACTCAGGAGTGCAAAGAGAGGGCCATCAAAGTCACACTGAAAGCTCAGGGAACCACAAACCCAACGGTTTAGTACTGTCAGAGGTCTTACAAAGCATCCTAGTATTGTGTACTCAGGTACACTTCACACACCAGGATCCCCGGTATAAGTCAGAATGTCATAAACCTCATTTTTGTTGTAATAAATTCTGTGAATATTTTTATAAAGTAAAAAAATAAACCATTCAATCACTTTTTGGCTAAATATATGCTTCAAAGACCCAGCTGTACTTGCCACTTGGATTTAATTTTTTCTTTGTTCCATTTGGCAGATTTTTCTCCCTCTTATCGTCAACTCTGCTTCAGTTGTGGACAGAACTGAGGCTGTGGTTTAAATTCAGCTATCCAAGCTTCCCAAGCACAACAGCAGCGCAGCCAAAACCTTCAGCTAGCAGAGTTTTCCAAGATACACAGAGAATTTTGAGGCAAACTGAGGAGTAATTTTCTCACACGCCTCTTTCCCAGCTTCCCATATAGTCATTTAGATGGCTACCACTGCCTAACATTACTTATGTTCAGTTCAAGAGGCAAATGGCAACAATAAGCTGGGTCTGCCAGACAGCATGATGATGATGATGCACATTTTGGAGTATTTGTCACTGGCCACTGGAATGAGCTAAAGGACAGAGCTTTAACCAAATACCCCTAGTCTGGAGCTATTTTAGAGCTGCCTCTAGCAGCTTACCTAGCCTCTGACATATGCAGCCTCTGACATATGCATTATTAGTGCAAAACTTATCCTACTATGCACTGAATGTACCCAAAAAGTTATGGTGATAACTATCACTGTTGGATTTCTGCTGCTAAGACAAGAACACGGCTTGAATGTTTGCTGCAGAAGTATTAATGAGAGACAATCTTTGGGTGTATGTTACTTGAACAATCAAACAAACAAACAAAAAAAAAATACAGACTGGTAGAATTCCAGAATATTCCTGAATCTGATACATTTTGTTTTCTGAACTGTAATTTTAAGACATACAGTAACAATCCTGGCCGCAGTGCTAGGAAAGGTGAATACTGAGCTTTTAATGCTTATTTAAGTTTTTACATCAGTTACGTGATGCCATCCAACCTTGTGCTTACTGGCTGCAGGTATTTTACCCACAGACAAGTTTTCATCTGAACCCTAATAATGACATGAGAGCTTGAACTGACTTCATCCTTATATTTTCCAAAACCTGTTCTACATTCTCCTTTTCCAAGAGCAATAGCATAAATTAGCATGACCTATGTTAAATTGATTTTAATTAAATCATTTTAGTTTACACTGGTTGAGCATCTGGCCAAAAATCCATCCCCAGAACAGCCACTGTTGCACTTAGGCACAATTTCTCTACTGTGCTCCTTCAGAAGGTATGAAAAGTTGGGGAGAGGAAGAAAACACACCTACTTGCATTCAAAACCAGATATACCCAACTTACGTACATTCCCAAATAATCAATTCTTGGGATATAGGGAGAAAAAGACATTTTCTTTGCTTTAGATTCTTGGCCATTTTGTCTGAAAATTGGCAGAAGAAAAGCAAAAAAACCAAACCAAAACAAAAAAACCCACAAACAAACAAAACAACACAAAACTAAACAGCAACAACAAAAAACCAACCAAAAAACAGGGGATCAGGTATGTCACAGCATGTTTGTCCTAAGCAACGTAGAGCCTCCAGTCCTGGCAGGAGGCAGGGTACTTCTACAGAGGAAACAGGCAGACAATCACTGGCCTTTAGTACTCACATCTAGCAGATTATGTAGCTGCTGTCCCAAGTAACACATGTAAAACACTTGACACCAGTGAGTGCCAGACAAGTGTTACTGAGCTGTGGATGATAAGCATATCTCCAACAGCAGTAACTGTTGTAACTTACCCAGCACATTCCCTGACCAATTAACATCTTAACTGCACACGCATTGCCTGAAGGTCACATGGAATTTGACAAGGGATTAGACTAGATAACTTGGCATTATTTTTATCATGATCCTACCAGTGCTGTATCTTGCTTCTATAAAGATATTCTTCACAGCATTCCTGGTAGGAAACAAGCTTCTGTCTGTTACTGTTGCTTCCAGGTTAAGTTTATAAATCTTGGCAAGTGAAAACAGGGACACTCCTGAATGATACCAACACAATAGACTATTCTCTTTTACTTACTGACTTGATATGCATTCTAGGGTGCTACAGAAAATGTTCCCAGCACATTGCCTAGATAATGAGACTGAGTTGGGATGTCCTTTGCAGTCTTATTTACCTGCAACTATTTGTAGAGATAAAAACATAAATACAAATTAGAGGCTGATTCAAGCTCCTTCAGAAAACAGGATGTCTGGGAAGATGAACTGCTGAATAGGTTAACACTACCCTTGCAAGTTGATTTCCCTCATATTCATAAACTCCTTTTAAATATTGGAAGGCCGCAATGAGATCTCCTGTAGCCTTTTCCTTTCCAAACTGAACATGCCCAGTTCCCTCAGCCTATTGTCATAGAAGTGCTCCAGCCCTCTGATCATCTTTGCATCCCTCCTCTGGGTCCTCTCCAAAAGCTCCACATCTTTCATTTACTGGAGGCCCCAGACTTGGATGCAGTAAAGTAAGAGATAGCAGGATAGCATGAATCACCTTTTCTCTGGTGAAACAAGAGTTCCTCTTTCTATGATCAGCTCTTCCCTGCTCCTGAAGAGACCTCTCTGTGTGATATTAGATTTGCTTATAGGAAACCAAGCTGACAAATGAAAACCCCCAACCCTTCAAAATGATTTTTATAGGCCCAGTAATATTTTTAACTCGCTGTTAGGAGTTAGCTTTGAGGAAAGCTATTATGCGGTGTCAGACTACATCAACATCCTGTACTAGAAGCAGGAGGTTTTAAACAATGCTTCTTTCCCTTCTTTAATGAGCACCTCAGCTCCACAATATGATGTTCTATGTTGTAGCATAAAGATTTCTTAAAACCATAAAATATGACATACTGCTATTCCAGGCTTTTCTCTCAGACAAGCTGCTCTTGTTGTATGAATCCCTCTTTTCCTTACAAACCATTTTTCTCTAGGAAGAAAGTCAAAATCAATTATGGAAGAAAATTACAACACTCAAATACAGTTAAGCTGCAAAGTCTCAGACTTGGATCATTCAGAGATTTCTGTGCACTACTATCATTTGGAGTAGCCCCTAAAATCTCACGTATGCAAGAAAATATGATACAAGTTCAAAACTGAAAACAGAGAGAAAATATTACATAAGTGAGGGAGAAATGCACGGGGACTGACTTAAGTTGTACTGAAAGTCATTTTTCTGTTTCGTTTTTAAATCAGTATCTCTTAAAAGTTGCTTGACAGCTTTGGAGATGGAAAGCAGATCTCTCTAATGCATGTTGAGCAGCAACCCAGGAATGCTAGCATGTTCATAAGCCCTCTCTACAGCTAGAGAAGGACTGTGAAGAGAAGTGGCCAAATATGGTATTGCTTCAACATCTCAAAATGCCTCAGGAGTTGCATGTGCCCGAGCAGTGGTATGTGCACCTCATCAGAAAAAAAAAGATTTTAACAGAGAACCTTTACAACCGCAGCTCTTCCCTCTGCATTTTTACCACACAAATCACCAATAGTTGTACCTAACACTGTCTCCTCCCTCCTTTAAAGAAAATAAAAGTGGTAGCTTGGATGGATGCAGTGTGATAGCTAGAAGTGTCTTCAGTACTGAAGCAGCTGAGCTCCTACCAGTGGGGCTGGCACATGCAAAGAAGCAAGTCTGCACAGCTCTGCTTTTGGGAGGCTTTCACAGCTTGTGTAGAGCTATCTGGTGCTGCAAGATAACAATTGCTGGTTTACAAGTTAGCAGCTGAATAGCATTTGTAATGGTCAGTCTTTAAATGTGGACATGGCAGACAATTTAGAATAGGGACAGAGATGTGTGAGACTGACATCCAGATTATTCTTATAATGGAGAAAAGGAATATCAACTTGTGCACAAAATGAATCTCTGCTTTTCTTATCATGGCGATGATTTGTACCTCAAATAAGAGTTGGCTGTGACATGAAGGATAGCATAGACCTAGTGTTAGCTTCCTCCATTTGCATAGCTGGATTTCTCATAGCAGCTGTCTGGAGAGACTCAAGTCCTAAATGGGAGACTGGACACCAGATGGAGTCATATGAAAAACAAAGTGCTTCTGAGGAAGGCCTTCTTATCTTTTTGCCACAGTTAATGTTGTAGGTTACAACAGCTGAGAAACTCCCCTTGTTTGGGTCCTCCTCATGACAAGTGCAGTTGATTCTGAGCTGAACAGCAGAAATAAGAAAAATGGTTTAATTCAAACTTGGGGGAGGGAAGAAGCAATCTGTTGCTTCATTTCCTGGGTTTCACAGGGAGGGAACAGGAGTGGAACACAGCTGTGATGCTGAGCAGCTTGAATAAGCGTTATACTGAACTACTCCAAGGTATGTTAAAATAATGCCATGTTTACTGGTTGGCCTACTTCACCCAAAATATCTTAAGGGGATGTAAATGAGGAGGAAGCGACGTAAGTTAGAAAATAATCAAAGGAGAACAATAGCATTAATATTTATTCAACTTCTCAACTGATTACGTAGTCATTGTTAATTTTTTTTAAGAGCTGTTTAGATGTGAGGCCAAGTTCACTCTTTGCCCTAAGTGTATCATCAACCCTAAATGTCTTGCTCTACTAAGAAAAATGAGTGCCATTGTCTATACTCAGAAAACAGAAAATTACCAAGAACCATTCAGCTCAGTGGTGAAAGAAATTCAGCTCTCAGGCTTGGGGGCTTCAAGTTATTAAGGGAAATTCTGCACAACGATGTAGTCATTTCTGCTTAGCACTAGTGATAACAAGTAGAGGGGCATGTTTGGCATATTAAGGCAGAGGCACAAATTCCACCCAGTTCTTTGTTCTTTTGTTCCCAGCATCAGCCGAATTCTTCCCACTTTCCATGATTTAAGAGCTCTTGCAGATGTTTTAGATTTCTTCTAATCACAGTTAAACACTACTTACATTCTTTTTTAAAAACATGCAATATATAATTTTGTGTTAAGTTCCAGTTTTCCAAGGCCTGTGCTACCCTGTGCTTTTTGTTCTCATGTTACCCATTATAAAAACGGTCTTCTTAGCCAAACATTATTCCACAAATATTTTCAGGCTTTATTAATTTTGCCTGTCTGTAGACATTTCAGCTGTCTACTGTACGCGGGCAGTATGCAGAACTGTGATCGCTACTATACTTGCAGTTTTACACTTTTCCTGAAGAAAAACTGACAGTTCAATATTGCTTGCTAAGAAGAGATGAACAGTAGTTGTGCTCATAGAATCAAGTGAAGTAGCACAAGAAGCTCTTTTAGCTGCTAGGACCAGCTTGCATTGCAAGTCATGAATGGGAAACGTCAGAATTGCTCCATGGAGAAAAGGAATACTCATGCTGTTAAGCACTGCATGCCCCTAGAAGCTGGACAGCACAGATAGCATCTGTGCAGTCTGCCAGCCACTGCTCTCCACACCCAAGATGAAGTTCCTAACTATGTGCTCTGCTGTTGTCCAAACCCTATGCTTAGAAGACCATAGATTTCAGAGCACCTTGCTGCTCACAAAGCAGTGCTAACAAATAAAATCAGCTCTGAGAGGTAGCAGGGAACCCAGAGCAACACTAACAAATCTAACAAAGCTCATGAGGCTGAGTTGGACTGGGAGAAAAATCCTACAGGAATCTACCATACAATTATGAAGTTTTCCTACTTCTTCCTTCCATCCTCCTTCCCTTCAATCTCTTGCAGCTCCTTTCAAGCAATGCCAAGTTAAGTGGTTTCAAGCACCAGTATCCCAGAAACACTGCTTATGTCTGATAGACCTTACATTTGTTTTTCTCCTATGTTCAGTCCAAGGGCAAGCAACAAATAGGAAATGAAACAGGCAATCTTCACCCAAAATGACTTCCTGAAACAATGACTTCCTCAGTAGTTTATCTCCCTCCTGAGGGCAAAGAGAGTGTGAACAGATCAGCACGGACAGGAAACATGTTCAAGGAGAACACTCCCACAGTGAGTGAATGCAAAAGGCAACAGAAGTGGGTCATTCACTCAGGCATACAAGAACTGTCAGCACTAGTAGGCATGGCTGAGAGGAGAGAGGCTCTGTTGAGCTCAGGGTGAGCCTCCAAGTTCACAGTCAAATCATCACCAAGTTAAGTGGAGAGAGAGCCTTAGTAAAACAGGTTTGAGTTTCTACAGTAAGAGCACTTCTAATACCAGTTAGTTGAATCTTATCTGTTACTGCATTTGCCCAGCTGGTGGGATGTTGTCTGTAATCCCAGTCATCCACTCCATGGTAAAATGGTGCATTCCACAATTTGGAGAACAAAGACATTGAATTTTCCTTTAGGGCTGGGTAAACAATCCAGAGAACACAGATACTGCTCTTTCCTTGGAAGAAAGCAGCACATATAGAGAATATACAGCATTTTCAAGGTAAGAGACAGTTGTGTTCTCTGTGACAGTTCAGCCACACCTGCATGCCAGAGTACAGTTTGCATCTAGAGGTGTTGGCTGCATATGAAAAGTTTGCCTGACATATTCTAGAAGCGAATAGGATCAGGAGAGCCTTGACTGGATTCTTCTTCATTTAGCACAGGCTCACATGGTATGTTAGGTTACTGAGCTACAAGCAACGTCATCTAGGCTCTCCCTCAGCTATTTCTCTCCATGGATCTTAGAAGTAGATTTGCTAAAAGATTTTCTGTAGAGCTGTGTACTTCTGAAGACATTTGAGAGCTCTCTGCTTGTAGCAGTCATTTTTCAAACTTTGTTAAATGTTATTCTGGGCACTGTTCTATACCCTTGAGAAATTCCTTACTAAGCAGCCAGTGACCCCATAACCTTCATTTTCATGGGGTGAGGCAATGACCAGTTCATGTTCAGGAAATACAGTGGGCTGAGCAGAACATGAAATGAGCTGCAGAAATTCCCATGTCAGCATTTTATTTCCAATCTATTGAGGGTAAGATTTCAAAGCGCAGAACAGTCCTTTAAGTTCTCTCTTTTATGAGGTCAGGCTAAACGCTTCCCTTTTATATAGGAAGGGAGGGTAATCTTTGCCAGAGTCCACACTCAGTTTGCTCTTGTTTTGATTTATGTTTTGGTTGAGAGCTCTGCGTAGCAGGAAATGCATCTATCAACAATAGTTCAGGCTTTGTTAGAAAGTGCCCCCTGTAAGAAAAACAGTGGACTTAGAAGCACTGAAGCAGAACAGCAGCAGCAGAGAAGCACCCAGTTGCAACCACACTGCCTACAGGCTCTCACTCAAGCAATCTTCCTTCCTGTCTAGTCCTCAGCTTCAAGACCCCATACCTGATTTTGGGAATAACGTAAGTGAAAGAATGAGATGGAAAAAAGTTCATAAGAGCAGGCCAAGCTGTGATAAGAAGTGTAAAGATTTCAACGCCAGCCTAACTGAAGAAGTGAAGGGCAGCTTATAAAATCCAGGACTGCATGAGTAAGATATTCTATACAGTAATTTGCATCTTCTTGGTTTAACCAACTAGACAAGAAAAAACAACTTCCAGCACAGTCTGCAGGGACCTCCAGGAAAGCATTGGAAAGTCCATTAAAACTGGTAGAAAGAATCTGAAACCGTTCAGTGATGGGCAGTACTTGCAGAGCTGAACCAGGTTGCACTAATATAACTGTCTGTAGTTTGGCTTGACTGTAGGCACAAGCAGGGCCCCAAAGTCCACACTGCTTTTAAGATTACAGCAGTCAGCAGAAGTGGCTTTGAACACTAAGTCCAGCCATGTAGAGCACAGTTGTATCTGATCTTACAGAACAGATTGTTTCACATAATATTGAACCCTGTCACCATGAAATACAGTCCCACTCAGTGGAGAAACCACAGCATCGTGCTGGAACACTATTCCCCAAGGGCACAGTTCAGTTTTCACAGCCCCCAGTAATGGGGAAATTGTTTAGATTTCAGTCTGGTTAACCTATAAAACTAGCACTGGCTTACCATCACACATTTCAGTGTCAATTTGTGAGAGACAGACGCAGAAGGGCCCTGTGACTGTCTAAACCTGTTTCTCAGCTGTGATGTCAAAAGAAGGTTGACTGCTACCCGCCTCTAGCCATACTTAAAGACAAGTCCGGTGTTTCCTTGCTCTGATGGCCATGAAAAACCATCTTTTGTAAACTCATTTATGACCAGTATACACTAATTCTTATGCTAACTGTTCTGAATGTAAATAACTCTGTTTCCCAACTCTACTTACCTTCTTGCTGATCGTATGCAACAGATTCATATCCGTTCTCAGACTCTTTAGCAAAAAATCTCCACCTTGCTGCCATGACACTTTCCTCTCCTTTCAATATCAGAATTTACACCCATAGAAAAGCTGTAATTTGCCAGCTCAACATTTCTGATCACACGGATTTCTGCAGGAAAAAATAAACATAAATAATCAGTTCTGGGGAATGAGTTCTGTTGCAGAGCTCACTGGGGCTCTGTGGAAGTGGTTGGGCAGAAGAGCTGCCAACAGAATTCTGAGGAAATAGATGTCTTTTTCTTTGAAAATCCAAATGAAACGACAGAAATTGCTGCTGATGGAAGAGGTCGCACTTGAAACTGGACAAGCACTGCTAAATCATTAGAATTTTCCAGGGGCCACCTAACACTTGTGGAAACAAACCTTCAGCAGGATGCAGGATTACTCCTCAAGAACAGGTTATGTATGTTCTTAGTGTAGAAGGGAACAGAATCAGAGGAATTTGATGCCAAGTAGTGGGGGAAGAAAAAAAAAGAAAAGGAAAAAAAGCCAGACATTTTCTGGATGTCTGTGTTATGAGATGGACCAGCCAGGGATGAGTTATTTGTCTTTGAGCTGTACAGCTGTTAAAGTTCCAAGAAATGAAGTCACAGCTTTCAACATGCTCTGGTTATAGCATGTGTTTCTGTTTGAACTCTGAAGGTGGCCTTGCTTCTCAGAAATATACGGAAGTCTCAAAGGCTACCCTCTATGTATAATCTGCAGGATCAGAAGGGACCAAAGCAACTGAGTATACCTTATTTTAAATGTAATCCTGGAATTCAGTGAGTGAGTCCTACCCCCACTACCAACAGTGTCACTGCAGTCTGACTTATCCCTTCCAACACTTAGGGAAACTTGTTCCCAGAGCAAAGCCATCCCAGCATCACAGATCACCAGTATTCAGTAGGCAGTGGCTTTTGCTGTATGAATTTTCTACTTAATTTTTACTAGCAGGGAATAACTACAGATAATATAGTCCTGGCTTGGAAACAAAAATCTGAAACAAAATTTGAATACTTCGAGATTGTTTCTTAATTTATGTTTTTCCAGAGTTTCTCTAGGAATGTGAAAGTAGCACAGCATTTCCTGACCCCGAGATTTGTGCCAGCATTTACCTTACAGGAAAATCTGAGCACATCTACCATAGCCTTTATTGTTTCCTTTTTGGACCAGTATCTTTCAGAGTCAATAAAAGAATCAGAAATTGTTATCTAATGCTTTGAACCTTGCTCTTGCTCAGTGAGGTTCTTTTCTCTACCACAGGAGTTAGACTTTTCTATCGAGCAATGTCTGGTGTCTTTCCAGCCACATTCCCAGTACACATTCACACTCATCCAAATCTTTGCTGGCACCTTGATAACACTGCAGTGTCTCACCAGACCTGCAGAGAGACCTCTCTGCAAAACCCAGTGCTCCCAGTATCCCTCCCTACACTCAAAAGGCAATTAATAAATTAAACCCCATCCAGCATGTTAAGCATGGAAAAAGGAGAGTGTGAAACAACAGAATACAAGTGAATATTTGTTGTCTTTTATCTACCAACATAACGAATTTACTCATTATAAATGTACCAGAGGACCAAAGAGTGAACTCAGCTGTTAGCAAATACTTTCAAAAAAGGACTATAGGTTGAAGATCCTCTTTTTAGTGGCTGCTACCCTTTGGAAAGGGAAGGAGATCTGAAAAGGCTCTGACCTCTTCTGGTACAAGTGCAGCCTATATTGTCTCACAAATCGTTTAGTCTAGAAGGTGCAGTTATTCTAGTGGAATAGGAAACACCTCAAGAGGAGGTTTTGCATTCAGGCTCTTTTTAGATAACAAGATCTTGGACAAACCAAAATATGACTGGAGTGGTCATGTAATAAGGAGCTACTCACATGACTTTGAAGAGGTCAGAGATGACTCCTGGATAGCCAGGCTTACCAGAAACTTCTCTCTGTGGCTTGAATTGGTGGGTCACAGGATCTGAATGTATCACAGACATGAAAGCAGTGGTTTGGCAAGATAATTACCCTAAGTACCCTTAATATCACCAAATGATAGAGAATGGCAGTGGGACTGTAAGCCAAACACAACAGAATGACTTTGAAGCTGTTCTTCTGTGGTCTTCTGTCTGAAATTGTCTACTTTCCTTCCCCAGAATTTTGGTATCTGAAATGATGACCTCAGTAACACACGGTTCTGGGTCAGAAGAGATCAGCAGCACATAAAAGAGATCAGCAACGTGCTTATACCAAAATTCTCATTCATTTTCATTTTCCTGAGGCAAAAAGAAACACGCTTAAAGTTATGCTGGCCCACAAACATTTAACTGAAATCACTACTGACCTCATGAAGCAAAAGGCTTTTCTTGAAAAACATATTCAGTTTGTTTCCTGATATTTCTCTGTCTTAAGTCATAACAGATATTCCTACAATGTCTGCATTGCTTAAATTCACATAATTTAAATCTATTCATGTGAATACTCACTGACCATACATGGAGGCTCAAATTTTGTTCCTATAATGCAGTTCCATGAATTTAGGGACTGAGTGTCACATCAGTAACTGCAGTTGATAAATACCACTGGAGGTTTTGCTCTAAACTCAGAAGATGCACTGTTCCTCATTTAGTTAATATATCTCCAGGAGCTCCGGTTTCTCTCCAGATAGAAACAACTGTGACTAACATTCCATGCACTGAAACATGCTGACTTTCAAGGAACAGAAGCCAACCATGAGTAGATGAGAGCAGGCAGAACCAATTACAAAGGGAAACAAAACAAAACACAACAATATAAAAGCAAAACAACAGAAAAAAACAAACAAACCAACCCCAAACCAAACAAAACAATGAAACAAAAACCAAAAACACACAGAAGAGAAATAAACATTTATCTGAAATCTCCAATGATTTTACGGGACAAAAGTTCAGTTTAGGCTTGAAGAACACACTCATTGAGTTTCCTAATAAGCCTCTGTCTGAGGTCATAACACAAGTATTCCCGCAGTGACTGGATTACTTCAACTCGAAATTTCAAGTTCATTAATCATTCAATTGTTCGTAATGAGCTTCTCCCCCCCCCCCCCCCCCCAGCAAAAGATACAGAAATATCACAAGTATAAGCATTTAACATGCACTTGAGCTACCAGATGTCTCATATCAACTTTACAATGCATGCCATGTTCTTTTTTTTTAATATAGCCAATAATTTTCATAGAAAAAATAGACATAGACACAATCCACATATTGGATCTAGAAAAACTGCACTAGGCATGTTAGAAATACAGTTTAATCTTATTATTTACTGTTAAAAATGCAAACAAAGGATGGATATTTAGAAGAGACAAGATTCTCATATAGCCAAAGGCAGAAAGTAACTGCAGACAGAAGCCATTACTGTAGTGCTGTTAATGTCTAATTCTCACATTGATGACTAAAGTTATCAGTAAGTGAACTTAAACACTGGTTCTGTTGCTAAAAGTGTCACAGTAGAAGGTTTCAGTGTCTCAATATTTTCATCAAATTTTGAAGGCAGCAAAATAAAACAGAAGGCTGATTTAAATAACCTGCAAGAGCTTTGTCCAAATTATTACAGCTGCCACTTCTCTTGTAAAGAAGTTAAAGCATTAAGTAAAAACCGGAGAAGAACTGAGGCTGGTGCCTTAACAGGAGTAGTTGCATGAGGCAAAGCCAAAGCACTGTGCACAGACTCCTGCAGATTAATTTCAGCTCTGGAAGACAGGATGTTTGTCTAAAGCATTGGCAGTGAAAGACAGAGTTGTTCTTGGCACCAATCACAATCACTGTTAAAGTCCCTCTGCTATATAGTTACAGGAAAAGAATGCCTCTGATTTCTGTGGAGCTAACATGGTACCAAAGCTTTAAGGCAAAAAATAATGTAGACCAGTTAGCAACTAAATGGTATATAAATATTAACCCTTTCCTTGACAAGGCCTCTGCCCTTCTTGGCTCACAGTAAGAAACTTCTTTCATTCAGTGCAACCTGCTCAGTGGACCTGAACAAACCATATCTTCTCCTGCAACATAATTTCACTTTTATGCAAATACAGCAACATTTGCTGGTATAAAAATGAGAGCTGCTCATCTGTAGCACTTTTCAGTCCACAAATAAAAGAAAATATCTCCTCTAAGAGCAGAGCTTTCCTGCCAATACTTGAAAACCACAATGGTAATATTGGGGTAGATATGACGGAGAAGCCTGTTCTGACAAGCAGCAAACAGTAAAGCTTATGGGTCCTCAGTGTCTGAAACACCATAACTTGGGAAATCCCATGAAGATGGGCTTAAATCACATTTAAGTTAAAAATAACCATATAGGAGAAAGAATATGAAGGAGTTTCTTCTTTTTAAACAATGTAAATATGTGCTATAACATTTCCTGAACTGGAACACAAATATATTTTCTGTTTCAGAAACAAAGCATATGAAATTATCATCTGACAGTACATTCGTAACAAACTGCAATTCATTTGCTGTCAAACTGGAAAAGTTACAGCACGGTGCAAACATTTATAGTATATCCACAGCCCCAGAATCTGACCAATCTTTCAAGACTTACACAAGTCACCAATAATCTTTCTTATGTTCAAGTGAACATTTCAATCTATAACTTTAAAATATGAAATATAGTTTCAATTGAAAGATTATCAACTATAATGCTGGAGCAAACAACTGCATTGATCTTTTTACACTACTTGTAATTACTTCAGAACAAAAGGATTATATGAACAGCTTAAACTGAAATACTGACATCATGCTGCACAGAAAATAAGGACAGCAAGTTCCCCAAATGATATTTTTAGTAATTTAAAATATATTTAGTGTTTAGGACTTTAAATAGGTATTTTTAAAGAATTTAGCCTAAAACATGCACTGTGCCTCTGTATCGGCCATTTCATTACTGAACTAACCAGCCATGAAATAAGGGCATCTTCAGTCTTGTTTCCATCATGGAGGCCACAGGGAAGAAAGTCATTGTATCATCAGCAAGAAGATACAGACATCTGATGGATCCAACTGAGGAGCACTCACAGTGCAAAAAAAGATCCCAATGAGTGCAGTAGTGTCAAAAACAGCCACAGCGGCTTCAGACTACCAGTAATGTAACTGTTAACAATTCTGAAATAGATTTCATGTAGCAGATGAAGAAACCTATGTGCACATACTCACAGAGATGCATGTGATGTGGAAAGATGTTGAACCAAACAGAAACAGTAACATGCATAAAAGCAACATCAACCTTCCCTCCACAATAACCAAGGAACGTGGCAACAAAACCAAACATTAGGCACCTTCAAATAACTGGTGTTTGTCTTTATATATATATATATGTGTGTGTGTGTGTGTGTGTGTGTGTGTGTGTGTGTGTAGTTAACATTAAGGATACTGTAGGATTGCTGACGTATAAAGTAAGCATTCATATTTATGTCTGTGCAGAAGAGCTGTACACAGGACTTCTCTGATGGGAATTCTGCCTTTTCCCCACACTGCAGATAGATAATTCTGCCTTATTTCAATTAAGTAGTAAAACAATCCTTTGCATGACAAGTGCAACATAAGTCACAAGTATTTTCATACAAAACCAAAACAACAACAGAAGAGGAATTCCTTCAAGGGCTTATTGTTGGCATAGACAAAAATGCAATATATTATTTATACACTTTTGTTGGTGTAGACAAAATACAGTGTATTATTTATACATTTTTCTCGGTGTAGACAAAAACACAATGCATTATTTCATTTTGTGTCCAGATAAGAACTATACATAGCAGTGTGATGACGTGACTGTAAACTCCTCCAAACCTTTCTTGGGTGTAAAACTTTAATGGAAAAAGATGTTAAAGTGAGACATCACTACTCCTAACCATTCTGGTATATACTTACAAAGACGCCTTGAGCAGGAGGTTCTTCCACTGCAATAAAGGGTACCAATTTGAGATAAAACAGAAGCCTCTGCTGCTTTATTATTTTTAAAAAAGTGTGACAAAACATCAAGTACTTGTAGCTCAATAAATGAAATAATAATCTTCAGGTAAAATGACTAATGCTGTCAGATACGAACTGTTATGTGTTTATCATTCCCACTGTTCAAGACATGGCTGCTTCTGTCTGCTCCTGGAGCTTGGCCACATCTGATCAATCCTGCTATTAAGTTTCTCTGGTGCTGAAACATTGTGGCCCAGAACTCCTCTGCAGTATCTACTTTATGCAGAGGCTCCTCAATACAGCTCAATCCTGTTTGTTGGCTATGAGACTGGTAAGGGCCCTGATTTGACACCCATCAGCTGAATGAGGCCATACTCTGCCAATACTGGAACTACCAGCTACTAAAGAGATGAATGCTGTTATGCCTCAGTACCAGGTCTTCCTGCACAGTACAGAACACAATGGCATGAGTTTGGAAGTCCCCACCATGATGAGAGTAGGGATGTTGTCTCTTGGTCTGAAATATCCCTGTGTGGCTCTTCCCTGTGCTGCAGGCACTTTGTGATGTTTGCTCAAGGATCTCTGTATTGTTCTTCACTCAGTGATGCTCTCTGCCCAAGGACAGAATTTGCACGTTAAATGAAATGTAGCTCATGAGCCAGAAGCAGCCTGGCACACCTGTCACTTCTAAGGCAATTCAGACTTCACTGTGGATACTAAGGTCAGTCAAAACAGCCATCTGCAACACACCAGCATCTCAAGTGACCGAATGCTTCTGCACCAAACATCAACCTTTGTGCCACAGAAATGTGTTGTTCCATAAGCAGGAACAACAATCATTGTGAGTTCTAAAAAGTAGGTTACAGGAGTAGTATCAGGTACAGGCAAATAACTTGGTAATCATTATGCAGTTACAGAAGGACAGAACATTTACAGTATAAATCATAACAATATTTAAAGCTGTAGGTTTAGAAAAAATTAGGGGAGGTAAGTTTAGTGATGGTGTGTGCCATATTTCTGGCATAAACATTTTATCAGTTTGGTCCAATTAAAAGTGAAAATGTGCTCACAAGCTAAATATATTTTGAGTGAGGAGATTTCTAGGACATTTATCCATTCCCTGATTAGGAATTAAATAACGAAGATGCAGAAGGTCAGAGGGGAAGGAACAGATGAAACACGAGTCCAGCCATCAATTTTTGTTTTAAATCTTCTCTTACTTTGAAACTTGTGACGTAGAAAAGGTGAAGCTTAGACATGAAAAAATGTTCCATTTGAATTATTTCCTGGACACGAGGGGAAAACAACACTAGACTGTTTGTACACAAACAACTTTGAGGCATTTTGCTTTTAATTTGCATACAATTTCTTAAAGTGAAATCCACATGAAGAAGGGTGAGATACAACAGAACCCATTTATCGTTTCACAAGTTAACAGCACAAAGTAAACATCTGCCTTCCTTATTAACTAACCTTCATCCCCTACCCCAACTTGTCGCTTCCTGCTGCAAATTTCCATGCCAAACAAGCGCACGGACTAGTTCCAAACTCCACAGATGTGCACATCTGGACTTCAGTGGTACTGCAAATTATAACAGCAAAAATTAATTGAAATAGAAAGCTTTCAGATAAGCTTATGTTCTCTGAATGTTTCCCAGATCAAGACCCAAAGTTCAGAATAAAAAAACACTCACTGAGCTGTTCAAGTTCAACTGCTTAGCTGACTGTGTTTCCTCTGTGGAGCACATAGCTAAGGAGAAAAAAGAATAATACTTCCTTGTCAGATAAGAGGGAGTATTAAATCTGAAACAGATAGGCCTCCAAACAACTGTGCTGAAATGGACTTTCCAAACACCTTTACCTGGTACAGGATTAGAACACGCTCTTCCCATCCACGTTATGATAAAATATCCGAGCTATGCAATTTCCGCACATAGTTGCATTTGACCAGGATTTTGGCTTCTTTCAAACTGGCAAATACCATTCTGACCAAAATATATTACAACATTATTATATATACCTACAGTGAAATACTGTCATGGTACTAAGAACAGCATCATCTTTCTTCTTGCTTTGATGAGACTAAATAGGTCAAACACAGCTTGAAAGAGGAGCGGTAACAAATCTGCCTGGAAGATCTATCCAAAAATAGAGATGGGAATGTGAGGCTACCTGAATTTAAAAAAAAGAAAGAGCCATAAACTGCAAAGAAGCTCGTCCTACCAGCAGCAGCAGAAAAATCCCTGTCACTTGGAGCTGTCTTTATTCAGGCCTTAGAAAAATAAAACTGATTTACCTTTCTGCCTAAGATTGTGACATTACTCACTGAATTCACTGCCTAACAGTAAAAAGAAAATGAATTGGAAATGGCAGAACTCAGAACTGCCTGCATCTGATAGTGAGGGTTTGCGTATAGACACAAGCCTACACTTCACAGCACATCTGTCAATGCCAGCAGTTCTATCTGGGATCTAGCTTTTTTTTCCCCCTCTCAGTGTAGATTCTCCAACAACTCAACTGAATCTGAAATATTTCAGTACCAGAGAAGAGACTCTGACAAAAAAGAAAATCTTTGTACACACTAATACTTATTAATTCTGTAATCATGTTTCCTATATATTTAACACTAGCGTGACAAAATTCTTGGTAATTATATGTCATGCAAGTAACTTAAATGAAGAGTTAGCGCTATCTAAACCCATAAACATATCACTAGGAGTTACTTCTGAGTCTACAAGACAAGTATTTCTGCAATATTGACTAGGTGGTTATGCTCATAACATAATAGGCTCAGTTGGAGGTATGTAACAGGTATCTAAAGACAGCACAGCCTTCAGAAGCACTGTAGCAGCAAGACCTTTGACCTAAATAGACTTGACTTTCTTTTCCTTTTTAAAGAGGGTCTGAACAGAGGTACATTGGAAATTGTTGTTAGGAAAAATGGTGGTTCTGAAGTTACTCAAATAGTTCAGCTCTTGTTACTTAAAGTCGCTGTAGTTTGTGTTCTTTCTCTGACAGGATAAAATGTTTTTACTCACTCTACCCATGTTGCTATTGTTTAGGTCACAACAGAGATACTGAGAACATACAGTACCTTTCTGCAGCTGCTTAGACTGCTGCCATTCCTTCTCTGCAATTCTTTGGTGAGTACATTTTCATCAATTCCAAGTATGAAAATAAACTCCCTAGAGTCCAAACATTTATTTCTATATTACAAGAAAGGTCTACTTGTAAATCACTTATTCTTTTCTCCTATAATTCCCACAGGTTTCAAAACAAAATAATTACAAATGAAATTACTAAAAGAATACCAAGAGTTGTGATAGTCTTCTGTTGTACTGCGTACTTCCCTTTTTTAACTAGCATACATTCTAACAGAAATCCCACAGTACAACCCAGATCATTTAAACTACAGAACAAAACACAAACTACTCATTCCAATGTGAGAGCATGTGTATGTGTGTATAATACTGTAAAAGTAGTCACACATTAGAGGTATATAACTGGAACAGCATTTTCCTTCATGAACCTGCTATTACTGAGGCAGTGACAAGGTTTCCATTTCTTTGTTTTCTGCGCTCTTTAAAGAATGGCCATTGCCACGTTTTGTGAACCATAATACTGTACAAGCAGGAGCTTGTTGTTACCAGGTAAGGAGCAATAATACTAGTGCAAACAGGTGCAGAGAATTCCTCCAGTTTTGGGATGAGCTAGTTACATAACAGACAGGCCAGGCATGTTCTTCAAAACCACACTTGTGCATCTTTCCCACTCAGATATACGTCCATTTCTGTCTTGGTCTTCTTAGTACAAGGGTGGGTGCGGGAGAGCCACCAGCTCATGTGGGTATTTACCACAGACATGATTTCTTGACTGTTTTCCTACTAATATTATGAACGTTTTATATCAAGTCAAGGAACACTAAATGTGTCAGGCTTCAAGAATGTGACAATAATACTGATTTAAAATATTCAGTAAAAAGAGAAAGATTCTCTTCTGAGATGTAAGTCCAGGAAGGAACAGGAATGAACTTAATACTGTACCATTATTTGATCATCACAGAATGCACTTCCAGATGACAAAGAACAAGTGGTTATTGCTCTCTGTTCATCCAAAGCTGTGATAGGCAGTTTATTTAGGTAAGTGCTTGACAGACCAGAATGTTGTCAGACCAGTTCTCACTATACTGTCCCCCCTTAGCTTATTTCTTTAAAAGGAAATATTTTTTAAAAAGGAATAAGGGAAAAAAGGCAAGAAGAAAAGCTCAGCAGGCTAACCCTCGTCTTCTCTCAGCTCTGTGGGGAGAAATTTGTATTGCTGTTGGCGGATCTGAGCAAGCTTTTTCCTTGCCTCTTCCAGCTCTCTTTCCTTCTTCAGCATTTCTTCTTGGGCAGCAATGATCTAGAAAAATTATGACAGAAATGAATGCAGTCTGTAAACCATCTTTTCTATGACACTAATTTCACAATGGCTGTAAGCATTTTCCAGGGGTGTTTCAATGATTTCAGTAGGAATTTCTCAAACGTTTTCCAGGTTCCAACAAGAACAGTACTTTATTCCCACTTGTTTCTTATTGAAGAACTTAAAAAGAAGAATCTTCCAGCACAGTTTTACCATACACCCATGTTGGATTTTACAGTGCTATTCTCTATCCAGCATTGAGTGAGGGGTTAGCAAAAATTGGATGCTTGTTTTTCCAGGTATTCATAGTATTTTTCTGCATCTTAAAATATAAGAAAAGACAGTACCATGGGCGCAAAGAAACAAGTTTCAGTGCATTTCAAATGGTAACCACAGTACACGCTGTTCCAAATTCACAACATCAAATCCAGAAGCCAATATAACCATGGACCCTTGGAATCCATTATTTTCTCATATTTATTAAGGTTAGGATAATGAAATTTAATCAGATCTTATCTCTTACTATCTTTGTCTTTGATGATAACACATATGCAAAACTAGTGTTCCACTAAGATTATGGGATATTTCAAGTGCCTTACAGAGGTTAAAAAAGAACCATTAATTTAATTAGGAAAAAGAAAGATATTACTATTGCAGCTACTATTATGGTAAAAGCTCAATGAAGAGACGCAGTCACACTATATTATTTCACTTTGCTGTTGTGTCAGTGGTTACCTAACAGTGAGGCAACAAGCACCTCACACATTTCTAGGTAGCTTTGTCTAGTCTGCAATACAGCATACAGGCACTGTAACACTACATTGCTTCTCTGTTAGACAGTTTTTCTCTGCTATAGTTTTTAGTGATTGTACCAACCTGAGCAATGCCACCCACAAACTTTGTTTTGACTACAACGTCATCATCTTCTGCCTTTCCAAATGCTGCTTTTTGGGCTGCCCTGACAAGATTGTCTGATGCCCGCTTGACAGCATTCCCTGCAGCCTTGGGAAAAGACAAAAGAAATTTAGTACTAACAAAAATGTGTAACTGTAACATCAGTTCTTCTAAGCACCAAAACTAAAACATCTTCGCTTGACAATGCAAGAAACTGGTTGGTTTTTTTTGTTTCTTTCCATGAAAAGCAAATTAATCTTCAAAAATCAGTGTTCTGGTCAAAATCAAACTTCCTTAATAGAGCTAAAAGATGGAGCTGCACATGGAAGCATAAATGAGACCTTCCACATAGCCCTGGTAGTTCTTTATACTTGTCCCCATAAGACACATTTTATATTTCAAAATTTCATATTTCAAAGATTTGAGCTATTCTACCTCCTTGGTTCTTACTGAAATCCTTCCCACCTTCCTGTCATCAGTAATTGAACAGAGGCAAGAAATCACTGGGCTGATGAGGATTTAGAGCTGAAAGAGATCATGGATTACTTGTTCTGATAGATTGAGTGTCCTACTCAGTTGTACATAGAAATACTAAAAGGTGGATCCCTAAATGTATTTCAAGTGCTTTAGCAAAGAAACTTCACAGAACAGGATAGGCCACCATTCAAAGACAACTCCACCTTCTGATCAAAAGAAATACCTGCAAAGGATTTAGCTGAGATACCAGAAGGAACATGTTACCTAGGCTCCTGTAGTAACAGGCCAAATCAGCATTCACAGGAAATGCAGTTCAAATGTCTGCTCACAAACCTTGCTGTTGTTTGTAGGGGAAAGAAAGGGAAATGTAATAGACTCAAATCTAACCTATTGACTAGACTATATGAAAACATTTGTGCTGAGGGCAAAGCCAGCTGAAAAATCAAAGTAGATATGGCAAATCCACCAGTAAAAAATACCTGATAGATATCAACTAAATGGTTTAGCTATGATAAAGGACCCTGTTTCCAAGCACAAGCTGCTTTTCCTTCATTATTCATTTTGGGACAAACACAACTCTCGGTAAAGTAGTGAAGTTCAATTTCAGTCAGTGCTTAAAGTTCTTTCCACATTCCCTCCCAACTTTCCACATTCCATGTCTATATAATAATATTTGCCTACAGCAACTGACTACCCTGAATTTCCAGGCAGAGCTGAGAAAACATGGTCTCTAGTACATGATTTCGTCCCTCTTTGTATTCTTCATTCTGCACTTAAAATCCATTCAGATTTATCTCAAAGTTTGGATACTAAAATGCAGATTGAATTGCAGTCAGAACCATCTACCAGCTCCTGATACCTCCACCACAGACCCATGACAAAGTCAATCCATATGAATTTGCATTTCAGCACAACAATCATCTCGTCTCCAAGGTTAACATTAACATGCCACCACTTCCTCTGTAAACAAACAGATTTCATATACTTCTATGCTTTTTTTCCCACAACTTAGTGCTGATTAAGTAGAAGTTCATACAAACTCAACATGAAATGGATTTGCGCAACCAACTTAAGCATGCTTAACATTTTTCAGGCTGTCAGCAAGGAGTCCAACTGAATACAGAAAAACTCACTATATTCAGTTGCCATAAAAATACATGCAGTAAACATTCTCAGTTGGTGTATTCCTGACATTGACCGTGAGGATGGACCTATTGATCTAAACCAAGGCAAGGCACAGACTAGTAACTACTTGCAATTCTCAGCATCATTCAAAAATGAAGTATAAAACAAGCAGTGAAGTGAGCTTTAGCTACTGCCGAATAATGACAGATGCACAAACGCCTGATCTTTGATGAACAGTAGCCTCCCCTAGAATCCTACAAAGAAGAAAAATAGGATTGAAATCTGAAAATACAGGACACTTCCTAACATTTTGGATTTGCTCATACAGTATTAAAACAGTGTTTACATTGCGCTACTATGGGATCTTGGTATTAAAGAACACAGGTACCTGTAGCCTCCTCATGGCTTCAGAGTCATGATCAGCCTTCACTTTACAAGCCACAAGCAATTGTGCTGTAGAAGCTGCAACTTGTTTTGCAGATGAGATGAGCTTTTCCTCACTAGCGTGGCCTTGTACTGAAGCATTAGCTGCTTCACAAAGATTGCTGGTTGCAGCTGCCACCATTCGAGCCTAGGAGTCAGTAAAGAAAGTCACTAAGTGTTGTCACAGGATAAAGATCCATCAGACGAGGTGCTAGTTTCACTGACATTTTCAAGTCCAACACAAAAGAGAAGTAGTTACTCACAGCGGAAATAAGTCCCTGAGACCACTGTCCATCATCAGCTGCATTTGCAGGGATTGCTCCAACCTGGAAAAACAGTTCAGAGATGACTTGCAGCAAAACAGAAAACATAACGGTTGTGTCTTAGATTTCAGCATGCAAAAAATAGTGGAAAAAGGAGAACACCTGCAGCTGTGACTGTGCACAGTACACAAAGTCCACCTGAAAGTTACTAGTCAGCAAGCATGCTTTCAGCTTGAATGGTCCCACCCTTGAATCACATTTAGATATCCCAGAGTAGTATCTGTTGCAGTGGAAACTTTGGCATAAGCAACACAGTGGATCACAATTACTTGAACTTTTGTCTCTACCACACATTTACACTATTTCTGGACCTGTTCTGAATCTGGCATTAAGAAAGGTACAAAACAGAAAGCTCCACACGGATGCTCTGTAACTGCCTTCATGCTTAATAATGATATTTGAGGAAAGGATCCTATTTTTCTTAGTATATCCATGGCATCAGCAATACCAGTAACAATCAAGAAACAATTTTCTTTCCACTTCAGGTGAAACAAAAAATTTCTTACCACCAAGTAACATGACTATCAGAATAGGAAATAACACCTTTCCTCTAACAGATAGATTAAAGTGATGTTTGTTTCTGGTTTTAAGCAGTTTCTATTAATCACTCCCAAGCTCCTTTCCTTCTGTATTAACATGGAACAGTTAAGAGACCAAATTCCATTCCGATGCTTTCCCTGTTGCAACTTGACCTTTTTACCCACCTTTCCCTGTGCCACCAGTTCTCTCTGTGCTGCTGAAGCTGACTTCACAAGGGCGCTGGTAGCAGCTGCAATGGATTTAGCTGCTTCCAAGATCTGTTCTTCAAAATCCAGAGTCTCATCTGCCTGCTATAACCAAGAAAAAAAGCTCACATTATCCACAAGACAAAAGTTGCATTTTCAAGATCAAGGACATATGCAAGCGAGGATAAACTTCTGAAACATGGGAATAGATTCAAAAAGAGATACATCATTCTCTGCAAAGGAATTTCACATGGTCTACAGCTAAGAATTAACATGAGTGAACTTAAATACTAAGTTGCAGCCATGGCTGATCCACGTGAAGCTGAATATCACAGAAGATAAATGAAGAATTGTCTTCTTTCTAATCTTTTCTTCTAACTTTCTAATAAATGACACTCCACTGGGCATCCTCAAAACTACATTCAGAAAAGTCTGAAAAGAAATTGTTGCCTTTATATATCAAAGTTATCTTTGTAGTGCTACAGTACTGGCTTCCAGAATCACTAAATTAGATAGAATGTTTTCTAAATACCTAAAGACATAAGGTGTTAAAAAAGAATAGCAGTAGGCATATGTTGTCTTGTACACCTGAACTAAGAAATGTAACAGACAACAAGCATGGGTTCAGCAGCTTTTGGTAAGAGCTGTTATTACACAGAGAGCAGCGCTGTGAACAATCTGGTTCAGTCCTCTTGAAGATACAGTTCCAAAGGTCTGTCTGGAATGCTTAAATCATCCAAACATTTCTTTCCACAAGCAAGTGTAAATGCACTAAATCTTCCTAATGAGGTTTCTAACTTGCTAAAGGCAAATCTGATGCCTCATAAAACAGCTCACTTGACTTTCTAGCCTTTTAGGCACATACGAAAATCGTTGATACATTTAAGCATGCAGACTAGTTTCTCTGTTTGCTACTGTCTGATTAGTATATCAGATAATCATTTATTAAAATAATATAATTATAATTAATTACAAAATAGCATAAAGCAGTGCTCAATCTCACAGCATTTCATATTACTGCTACCATACAAACTAAAACAAATACAGGACATGAAACTGCAGCAGCCATGGACAGCACAAATCTTAACCATCTGAAAATTAGAAACTGACACACAGATGAAATTGTCTGGCACTTCTAATTATTTCTTATAAGGAAGAGCCACCTAGTGCAAAGACAAAGATCCGTCTCGCTGCTGGGCTCATCGCATCAACTGAAATGCACGTCTTTGTAAAATGAACAACCCACATTCCATTGACATTTTTAGCTCTGATTGCAAATGTAACATCACAACCACTACCATATCTAAACAGTAATCACACTGAGCTTCTCAAACCTCCAATTCCTACATTTCCTCATTTTCTGCCATTGCACAACTTCTTTTGCTTACGGAAAAAAGGGAAAAAATCTATTCACATTTGATCCACCATGTAAAGAATTTATTTTTGAACTGTCTTTAACTGTATTCAAACTGTAGCACTTCTTATGAGTTGCCATGTTCTCTAAGAACGCTTTATTTTCTAGCCCTTCCCTCTGGCTATTCCTTCAGCATTTTCAGGTATGACAGCTTTCAAGTATGACATCTAAGGGCTGGACATGCATGTTTGAGATGGAGTAGAGAGAATGCTTAGTCAGCACCATGGGTATGTTCACCTTCCTGTACCTACTACCTAATAACATTCCTCAGCTACGGGGACATGTAAGAAGCGCAAAACTGAGCACACAGTGAAGTGGCCTACAAGAAATGTCATTTTTCTGCTTATTCTGATTAATAAAGACTGTGTCATAGCAGGCTCATGCTCATCAGTAGTGCTGTCACAGCTTGTGTCACTTCACAGCCTTCATGAACATAATCACAAACGATGCAATAGCAGAAAAATTCACACTAAGATTTAGAGTTACTTTAGAAAGCTATTTCAAAATCAGATGTGTGAGACCAGTTGTTAACATTTCCTTCTTCAGTTAGCCAACAAAAGACAGCACTACTTCTTCCCATAACCTTAAACTAACAAGCTATTACTGATGATGTATGGGTCTAAGTGGATTGGAAGATGAGGTCACCAGAACAAACAAGCCAAAACTGCTAGGCTAGATACAAAGTCTGCAGTACAAAAATGTTGATTATGTCATTTAAAAGGATTTAATTTGTTTCTGTACTTTCTTTTGACCAGTCTTCTACTGAATTTACTACTTTATTAGGGGTGGCATAAATAAAGTCAGGGTTAATGGGAGAACAAATAAACCCCAATGTCACTGCTAAACATTAGAAAAAAATTACAGAAGAGAAACCATTTTCTTTTGAAGTAGCTCTCACCTTCTATTCCATGAAGAGGAAACCTATATGGATAAGTTAGTGCACTGAGCCATGAAAACCAGAATAACCATTTCAGAGAAGGTCAGCTCTTGGCATAGCTGCTGCTTGCTACCATAAAAGGCCCTGCACAACTTATAAGCCTCTCAAAGAACAGATCTACTGATTGAGGAGTGCTTTGTGGATGTATTTAAAATCAGATTTGATTATGAGTCTGCAAGAAGTCTTCTAAACCTGCTTGAGAGTGAAGGTACTCCTTCATATTGCCTTCTACTACGTTAAAACCCCCGGAGACAGGGCAGGACACTGTAGGAATATGTTTGATATATAGTTGGATTAAATAACAACCTAATATATCAAACATATCACACAGAGTCCTGCAGAAAAAATCCAGATTTGATTCATCTTGGGGAAAAAAAGGATAAACTGCTGAAAGCGAGCAGCAGGGAACTCTTATTGACTACTAAAGATTCTTGTGTTTGAAGGTATATGCCTACATGGAAGCATGAAGAGCATACCAACAGAACAGTGTACGTACTGCAATGCTCTCTGCTGTTGTATCTCGACTACAGCACCGCTTTCCTCAAAGTGTTCTTTTTTCAGTATTAACAAAGCATGCTGCTTTAGTTACATAAAATTATTTTGTTTTTCTGCAAAACATTAGAAATTTTGGAAGGCTGTTGTTTTACAGCTAGGGTCACATTTACAGAATGAGGGATGATTGGTGGAAAAATACTGGGAGGGAACAAGGAAAAAAAAATGAAAAAATATAAAAGTACCAAAAAATTTAAGGCAGTGGAACAAATTAGAAATAAAAGCCCTACCTTCAACCACTGAAGTTCTCTTTAGAGATAACAGACAAACTGGAAAAAACAAAGATGAAAATTTCAAGTCTAAAAGAAGCTCACCCAAAAAATAGAGAATCAGCCACCAATTAACAATGAAGAAGATGGCGGGTTTCCTGCAGGCAGGTTATTCTACAATAATCTTAAGGCTACTTAATGATGACTGTTACTGACCAAAGGAAGATATGGGACTAGCTGCACCAGCTATCTGTTCCATTGTAGGAGAGAGCTATTACTGCTGCATTTCATATACAAAGTGTAAGTAAAATCTATTCTATCAATCCTATTACCCAGTCCAGGTATTCACACTACAACACCATGTTTGTTGACAAAGACTCAAGCATAAGAAAGACGGAGGCTGTTCAACGCAGGCAATCCTGCTCTCAGAAGACACCAGATAACACTGGTCTTGTCCAAAATTTAACTCTTCAACAGGAAAACTGATATTTGAGCCACTCTGCAATCTCTTATACCTTTGATGTACATTACAATTCATATTGTGAAAGAGATTAAACATCAAAGTACAGACTGGAAGTGCTGTTAAACTTCCAAATTATGCAAAGAGTTGAATATGAATTTTACTCTATGAAAATGACAAATAAGCAGACCAATAAATCACAGAGAGGCTGGATGCTCAAATTAACATGTTAAATGAGGAGCAGGTGTGGGATCCGTATTCACCAGAAAATTACAATGACCCTGGAGTGGCTTAGATGTTGGAAAGAAACTGCTCCATGGTAACCAGGCAACACACATATGCTATTGTGCAGTCAGTGTATAGAAAAGGTGATGGAGGACTCTTCCTCTCCTCCAACTCAGCCTGTGTCCTCTGCTCTGCAGAATCTCATTATAAGGAACCATTTTTCCTTTATAAACAAAATGGATGCATTTGTTAAAAAAAATGCAGGACAAAGAGCACTTCTTTTTCATGAGCTAATTTATTCCTGTCACCAAATGGGAAAAAAAAGGTCCTCAAAGAGCGAAGCTACCAAGAGAGCTATTTCATCTGATGATCCTGAATGGCAGAACACCGCTCTGTGCTGAAAGCAAAAATTCAGAACAATTCTTGAAGGTCTGCTTTTTAGAAAGATTTTTCATTAGCCTTAGAAAAGTGTTTTGTACCTACAAAGCAGTTCAAGCAGGAAAGCAGACACAGTACTTCCTGAATTAAATGACAAAGCTAACGCATAATTTCATTTTAAAGATAGGTTTATATGCAACAGTTATTTCTTCTAATGTCTGTCTCTTATTCCACATAGGCAAAAAGTAGCAATTCTTGGTGATCCAGTCACGTGCACCATGCAAACAGACAGAATTAACAGCTGTGTCATACATTCCCACTGTGTCACTCATGAAGAGATTTGACTTTATTTCATGTAATATATTCAGACAGGTTTGAAATGACCTGGCAAGATGCAACACTACCTGCTTTTATAGAGAACTGTAATTCAATTTCCTTCATGAAAACTGAAGAAAAAGAGTCATACAGCATATCTGATACCAAAGTATTTACTCTTTTAGCATGGAATAAAACATTATGCTTTTAAACAGAAAATCCTGAAGCTCTTGCATTCCACTCAATCCTTTCTATGTTATCGCTGCTTTCTCCTACTATACCACATGTGTTCAGATGAGAACAAAAGCTCCTCACAGGGGCGCAAGTGAGAACGACTTTTCACAACAGTAAAATAAGTTTGGGAACAGAAAGCTAAATAACCAATAGTAATTAAACTGCAACACAAACATTTCTAACCCTTGGCTTTTCTTCCTTTGCTTGCTCATGTCTTGTACTTGCCTTGCTCCCCAAAAAGCATCTTTTCAACCTTTTCCTTCAGAGTAAGTCCTACCTTGAGCAGCATCCTGTGGCACTGAGACAGATGCCAATTGTTTATGCCATTGGCAAAAATGGTAACAAACAGCAAGCCACCATATAGGCTATACGCATCATCTCCCTTATTATCTTCAAAGAAACAATTGGGATAGACACTCACCTTTGGCTTGGCTCTTGGTTTCAGCTGCTCTAACTTCTTTGCCGCAGCTTCAATTGATGCTGCAGCTCCCAGTAGCTCTGTCTCTGCAATGACTGTTGGGTCTTCTGGATCCACCCACTCTGTCCCTGAAATTAATGGAAAGGAAGACAATAACTTCAGTGCCACAGTGAGCTGCCATTCAAACAGGGTGATTTACAATCACATTTCAAGTGTCAAATACAGAACGCATTCTGTAGAAAGCTCCTTTAATAACACAATGGAACAAAATGCTGTAACTTATGCTGAGTGTATTATTGTTTAAAAAAAAGGTATTTAGCAGGAATATTCTGTTATGAAAATAATTTAAGAACCGCATAACCAAAGCAGCTGGGAACAGAACTATCACTCAGCTTCCAGTTATCTGGGCTGTAAGTCCTTGACCAAATCTGTAAGGTACAGTGAGAATTCTAAGAGAGTGGTAAAGATGACATGTTACAGACAGCAGCCAGTCAGGCACAGCACTCTTCAGAGTCTCTTCTTTGGCACTGGATAGAGATGAAGCAAGTAGTGAATGATGAAAATGTGGGTTTTGACACTCTGTTTCTAACGTGTTGTAGAACCGGCCAATAGCAGATTCTGTAACACATTCAAAGGGGTCATCTTTGCTGTTGAGTTTTTGGCATTACACTTAGCTAAGAGAAATTCTGCAGGCCTACGAAATGAATACTTGGCTGGAGATCACCTTAAATATTTGCAAATTCTCAGTTCTTACTTTCAATTTCATAATATTATTCTCCAATGACAAGATATAGAAAGCATCTATGTTCTTCACTGAGGGAAGCAATGAAACAGTCAAAAGTAACATCAGCTTGGGGGAAGAGAAAGAAAGCAGAAAGAAAACTTCTGAGTTCAGAAACAGCAGGAGGAGAAAGTGGCATCAAAGGCCTTCCAGTAGATACTGGCAATTTGCATCAAGAATAACATAACCTGCTTCTGATTCATCAAAAGTTAAACAAATATACAAAAACACTTGAATGCTTATGGGTTCACATTGAGTACAAAATAAGGCAGTTTCTACCTCACTGATCATTGAATCACAGGGGACTACAAAATGACCTGTTGTGATTTATGATGCGCTGGGAGAAGTTTAAAATACATGGCTTTGTAATCCTGGAGAGCTACATCTCATGTTGCTCATACTCTCTCTCTCCCCCACCCCCCTGTATGTACATACACAAATAAATATACACACACATATAAAATATAAAACACCAGAACATTACCTGAGAAAATTTCTCTGTTCAATTGGTGCACAACAAAAAGCAATTATTTATTAAACCCTAACTTTGGCCACAAAAGCAGAGGAGAAATGGGATGTTTTGTTAGAGGCAGCATACAGAAATACAGACAAACCCAAACTCACAAAGCACAGGAATTCCTCTAAAAAAAACCCCAAAACCAACCAACCAAACAAAAAGGTATTTAACAAAGGTGAAAACATTTACAATGAAGTCAGTTAGGAGATAATTCTATCATGCGTCATTAAAAGTTACCTAGGAACGGTCAAAACAGATTTTACTTTAAATGAAAAAAATTCTGAAGTGAAGAAAAAAAAACCCTCCAGGCAATATGTAAAAAAAGGAATTAAAAAAAGAAGAACAGGTTCAGTTTTAATGAACATGAATTAAAGATCCAGAAAATACTGGATAAAGATGTCTCCAAAGATAAGGACAAGATTCCTTAAAACTAGCTGGAGAATGGGAAAAATCTGATATTGGCTTGACTTATTAGTAAATGAAAAAAGGAATCTCCAATCATATGGAAGAGTGCAGAAAAAGGGTGAAGTGTTCAATAAATTTACCTAAAGAGGAAAAAAGCACAACGAAGGGGACTGTTACATGGAACAGAGTATAACAATGAAGACCTAGAGGAATGACAAAACATAAATGTGAATTCATAATCGACTTCTTATGACAAGTATCACATTCCAAGGAACATGTATTCATTCAAGCAACAGTTAACTGAGGAAATCATAGAGTATATACTGCAGAGAATGTGAGATGAACAATTGCAGCGTCCACAGAATCACAGAATGGCCTGGGTTGAAAAGGACCATAATGCTCATCCAGCTCCAACCCCCTGCTGTGTGCAGGGTCACCAACCAGCAGCCCAGGCTGCCCAGAGCCACATCCAGCCTGGCCTTGAATGCCTGCAGGGATGGGGCATCCACAGCCTCCTTGGGCAACCTGTTCCAGTGCATCACTACACTCTATGTGAAAAAATTCCTCCTAAGATCCAATCTAAACCTCCCCTGTCTCAGTTTAAAATAATTCCCTCTTGTCTACCTTCATAAACAGGCATTATCCCCTCCTGCTGAGGTCTCCCCAAGCCTTCTTTTCTCTAAGCTAAACAAGCTCAGTTCCCTCAACCCTTCCTCATAGCAGAGGTACTCCAGCCCTCTGATCATCCTGGTGACCCTAAGATTCTCTGGTGCATCTTAGGAAAGAAAGATTGCATACATTTACCAAAAACCTTTTTGGGAAAGCAGGATGGAAAAAAATGTGATTACACTGTTTCATTCAAAGTATTTTCCTGTAACATTCAACAAACTATGAAATTAGGATGCTTGTATACCTTTTTGATGGCTGTGAATGCTTATTTAAAGTGAAGTTTCCTGTTAATCTTGTATTAGGATTTAGATTGCCAGAACAAATAAGAGTGTAGGGAGAGGAACCAGCCGTTCAATTACAGTCCAACTCCCAGTTCAGTAAAAATTCTATTCAATTTCGTTTTCTGCTACTGTGGCTCTTGAGTGCTACACTTGACGGTTCTACCTTCAAAGGCCGCATGCTTTACAGATGATTTAGTATGAAGTATATGAAGTGGAGCAGGGTCAAACTGCCATTGCAAACACTGTGACTATTTTTGCACAGATTATACGTGTTACAGGAAATGCAAATTAATCATTAAAACTTTACTGGCAGGGTCATGTACATTATTCATACTCTGAGCTTCGATAAGTTTGTTCCTTGCTACATGTGTACAAAAAATCACTGCCCCCTCTAATAGTAAACTAACGTGAAGTGTCATCACTAAGATCATATTAATGATGTTAGTGACATGTACACGTGTGAATACTGGCATAGAAATTAAATGTTACTAAGACACTTAGAACAGATTTAAAAGGGTCTTTGTTAATTTTTTGTTTTGGTTTAAAAAATAAAAAGGAAGATGATCATTTCTGGAGCAAAAAGCACATTGTGCCAGTAACCAGGCTATCCAACTCACCCTTCATAGCTTCTGCTGACTGAATAAGCTCTGTAACAGCACTGGCAACCCGCTTGGAGAAAGCAGCCAACTGATGCTTTAGCTCTGGAGTTGGTTTTTGAAGGATCTAGAGAAAAAGATAAAACATAATAATAGATATTAGTAAGGGCTCCAGGAATATTGGAATGTTCCCAGAACATTAACTACAGGGGAGTTGGACTACACGGCCTTCAGAGGTCCCTTCAAACTCCAAGGATCCTATGATTCTAAAGCATAATCCTCTTTTTTACAGTAAATCACTGTAAATCACCTGGATCACATCCAGACTGCATCTTTGTCACAGCTCCAACAATTAGAACTCAGGGGAAAGAGGGCAAAAGCCCTTAGATCTAAAATCTGGCTATTTACTTGGCTTCTATGAAAAGGGTTGTTTTTTTTTTTGCTTTTCATATACATTACAGCTCCTACTTCATTTATGAAGACAAACACAGATGCATTATATGTGAATATAACTAATTCTAGACAGGCTTATGCAAGCAGTCAAGATGAAGTTACCATTCTACCCATCTTTTTTTCCAAACATGCATTTTTCTCTTCAATTTTGGTTGTAGTTTGGGTCAAGGTCACTTTTCTAAGATTGCAAGAGTTTGGGAGGGGACAACAATCTGAGTTTTACTCTAAAGAAAGTAAAGAGGCTTAAGATAAGCAAGGTCTTGTAGAACAGAACAGAATGTGGAGAAGAACGAGAAATAAAATAAGCAAAAATTGTCAGAAGTCTTTGACCTATTCTTGTATTCAGTTTGAAACATTGCTGTGACCAGCAGAAGACCCAATCTGAAAGATTCCTTAAAGTACTTCAAAACTAAAAATACACCACATATCTAATGTTAAATTACATAGTGCTATGCAGCTCTGGGAGCTACAGTAATAAACTCAGTCTTTCCTGAATGACTTTCATTGCTAGTGGCAAGCATAAACATAACTGTGGCTTCATGTCTGTGCTCCGCATACTTCAACAAGTTGATGTAATTGATTAGACATGACATTCTCAGCAGTAAGCGAGGCTTGTATTTGCTAATCCACAGTTGCAAATTGCAGTTTCATATATTTTAATATGTCTGCTTAAAGTCATTTAAAAGAAATCTTTGCAGTTCATGTGGCAGATTCAAATAACCTCCAGAAACTTCAATATCTCAAAATTCTTTGTTCTAACAGAGATTATTGCTTTCTAGAGTTGTAATAGCAACAGAAGTGCAATATGTTATTTGATAATTACTTATTGCCAAGAAAAAACAAATGAATACAAGATGCATGTGTTTGGATTTAAGTGGCAATCTTTTTTTTCAGAGTTTTGGGTGCGTCACATCTGGTGTGAGTTGGAAAACTCTGTGAGATGGTGCTACATGGTTGGGGTTTTCGGATGACATTGGTAAGTGCCTCTTATTTTCCTGGAATCTGCAAAAGACATGGAAAAGTGCTTTCACAAAGTTTTCATAACATCTTTGGTCTGGAGAACTAGAGATTGTTTAATACATCTAATGCTTAGAGCTTAAAAGAATACTGAAATATCTTATTTTCTTTTCTGGGGACCATTTCTAGATCAGCACCCTTACAACCACCACATCTGCTTCAGAGTTCAACCCCATTTAGTGCTTCCAGACACCCTTCTGTCTCCTGTCTTGAGCTAAAGTGCTGAGTTTGCTCTAGGTTGTTTTTCCCGAATAACAAAACTGTTCATAAAATATGTTACTAACAGCCACTACAGAATGAGAGATTATTCTTTTTGGAAGGATCCAGCACATGCATGCAGGCTCCTGCTTACCAGGAGAACATGTTCCAAGAGTTCCAGGTATCCCAGTGTACATTCTGTTCCAAAGCGCAGGGCTCTCTCTCGGACTTCTTCACTCACCTCCTGGTGATACGATGCTTGCTGAGGAGGCAAAACAACATCAGTACCCCAAAAGTGCCCCAAGCAGAAGATGTCTACACGAGGAGATTAGGGGAAGAGAAGGGAGGAGATTTCTCCTAAAATGCAGAAGACACCTAAACTTGAGAGCCAGACATTTCTATTATAGATGCACAAGCAAACTGGGCTCAAAGAAGTTCTGAGAACAACACTGAGAATACATTTCTTATTAGTAGCACAAATTCATCAGTAATCTTTCTTAGTGTTCTTCCTTAAGGGTTGTCAGCAGTCATTCTACTTCTTTTATCAGTGAAAAACAAATAGAAAATGCTCTGAAGAGCACTCCGAAAACAGGAGAATTTATGATGTGTTCTAATGAAAATATTTATCTTGGAAAATATTTTGGGACTGGAATGAGCTCTCGGGCTGTATGCACTGCAGTGCAAGGTTTGTGCCACTGTGGCTTTTCCTGTCTCCTTGTATCAACAAAAATCAAAACCCCAAGTGTAGTTTTGCAACTCCAAAATGGATATTTACATCTTTCATGTTAGAAATGTGCTAAAACTCTATTTTGAGCTTCCGCAGTCAGTCTTGAAGGAAATAAAATGGAAATGGTCATCTGGTTCAGACTTGAAAGCACTGGGCTGGATATAGAACACTTTGTACCAATCAGAGGTCAAGTACCAGCCTGGGGTTTTCTAAAAGCCTTTTACTTTCTAAAATAAAATTCTATGTCACTAAGAACCCTTGTACTGAAGGTGAGTGCTGACTGTTGACAGGTAAAACTTCCTAAATAAACTAAGAATTAGCATTTCCTCTCACAGAACACCACCACCCACCTGTGCAACCTTCTGTCTTTGATTAGGACTGGACATTATCTCACTGCTTGTGTATTTTGAGTATTCTCTGCAACCCTACACGTTCAGAACAAGTGCTCTTGTGAGCTGGGCCTGCAACTTGTCTATGGGCACCCTCTGCTGGGAAGTTCAAGATCAGCAGAGCACAGCATACAGAACAGATGATCTGTCACCATCAACTTCTCATCTTGTCAATAAACAACAAGAAGGAAAAGGAGTTAACAAGATGGGATTCCCCACGTTCAGCTTAGTTCAAACAGTTCATTTTCAAAATAGAACAGAAGGCTTCCCCAGTGATCCGTATGAAGATACTGTAAATACCTTAAAATGCATCTAGAGCACTTAAATAAACTTTGTTTTGTGCTTTACATACGTAACCAAGTCTGATGTCAGAGTATTACTGGAAGCACTTTCAAGGTTCTCGGAATCTTAAGCCATTTACTTTGCAATTGTCTAAAGATATACCTGGAATCTTGAGACACACTAACAGAAGTCTCACTAGACCAGGCAGGACTTGTAAGAGAAATTGTTACTTCCCCAGACCTGCACACCAGGACTGCCAAAGCATCTTAAACTGAAAAATGTTTCCAAAGATCTAAGAAACATATTTCCTTATGCCAAGGCTTCTCTCTGTTACCAACCCTCCTTTTCTCTATGCTTTCAAAACACTGAGGCAGCACTGCCTCCCATTCAACAGCTCTGAGACCATCAGTTCTTGTGGAGTACAATGTACCAAAACAACCACAGAATCAAAAACTCAGGGCTGCTGGAAGGAATTCTGAGGATACCTTTAGCCCAACCTCCTTCTGCAGGTTCTTTATTAAATCCAGACCAGACTGCTTAGATCTTCTCCAACTGGGTCTTGAAAACCTCCATAGATGGAAATTAAGATAGAAATCAGGTTCTTGTCCCAATGACTAATTGCTCCCCTAGTGATACATAGGTGAAAATTCCCTTAAGTTTCAGGTTTTTACTATTGTGATGAAAGATGTGATGAAATAAAAATCCCACACGTCAGAGCACTATCATTTCCCTTCCAGCTTCCATAAAGGTAAAGGCAAAGTAAACAAACAATTTACAAAGACACTTTTGTTTCTGTAGGCAAAAAGGAATGAGATGCTTCGTAAGGTCTTCATAATCCCAATATTATAAATTTATGTTTAAATCCTTTTCATGATCATAGAAAATATAAGCGACTACTGCATCATTTAGACAACATATACATGGCCTCTCCTTCTCCACATTCTGCAGATCTGCTTCTGAAAGTTGTCTAGTTCAAGTAAGTTTAGAAAACAGGGGATCAATATTTTCGGTGCAAATTCAAAATGTCTTTTTGTAAAGCATGGAAAAAATGGAGCAAACCAATAGATTCAGTTAGAGAGTAAAGGAGTAAAGAGAGTAAAGGAGAAAGAGAGAGAGTAAAGGAGTTTAGTTAGGAGTAAAGAGACCTGAATGGCTCCTTCCACCCGTGGATTCCTAGAAGTATGGGAATCATATTTCTGACCACAGAATTATTCTTATATGCTACCATTTGTATTCACAGCTTGTCTTCCACTAAAATAGAAGACTGAGAACAATGAAAATTCCAGTCATTTCCAACCCTGCCTTCGTAAAAATAAAACAGTGATCATTAGTGTTTTTGGTTTTTCTTAGCACAGAAAAATCCCCTGATAGAGATGTTACCGCATCACCTTACAGTTATTACAACTATCAACTTTCCCACATAGAAAGTAAAACACTAACAAAAAGAAAACAGGACCGAATCTGTAAATTAAAGAGATGTACAAAGGGGGAGAAGAATAAAATAGAGGGGGAAAAAAATATATCAGCCTTAGACATGGAAGCAATTCTTTACCTTACAAGCTGTTAGCATGTCAGCTACTGCTTTGCGGCTCAGATTTGCTGTAGCAATCACATCCTCCTGTCTGCAGGAGTTCCCAGCTGCCACAGCTTTGGCTGTTGCCATGGTGATTCCTTTCGTCATCCGGATCGATTCTTCAGGTGATGATGTCTTTTCTGGAACCTCATTTGACTGAAACACCTTTAAGTGAAAGCAGGAGGAAAGCTCAATACCCACCCATCAAGTCAAATCATAACAACACAAAACGTGAAAAAGAGACAGCAACTGGATGCAGACTTCTATTAGTAGGAAATTAGAAACATATTCAGAGTACTTCAATATCATTTTCATTCGCTGTGAGCCTGATCCTGATAAGCCTGCTTACCTACAGACAACACAGAGAAACAACTACTGAGCCCTTGCTGCCCAAACCAGCACAGTGCAGGATAGCCAAAGGACATGGCTAAAATATTCAAATATCTCTTTAAAAAATGGAGATGGAGAAAAGATAAAAAATTGTATTTTCTCTTACTGTACAATTAGCCTCCATTAGAATCATAAAAGTCCAATTTTTCATAAGGACTTGTATGAAAATAGTTTAAATTATGATGACACACAGCACCTATGAATGGAAGAATACATTCACAGTTTAATGATATAGATAATAAAAGATGGGTAACCTTACTTTGAGCTCATATTTCACAATTCCAAGTTTTACTTCATTTGCTTGCCATTCTTTTACTCTGCAGCAGCAATTCTGATTACACAAGAGATGTTTTCTCTGCTACATGCATTGCAAACAATGCTCTGGGACTACCTCTTCATCTTAAGCATGCTAGAAGTTACAGAACCCAAATGTCCTGACAACCACTTAACTTGGTCTATCCTATGCTCCTGGTTAATCGACTTTTCACTTTCTTTCTCCAGAAATGGAAGTAATGTTAGAACAGTCCAATCAAATATGTGGATGACATCACTCAGTGTTGTTCAGATTCAGTCCCTGGAGTTGCAGGTCAAGTTTGAAACACTTTCCCAAGCACATACGTGCCATTCTTGTTGCCTCTCTATACCCTCCCAGCACTCCGCTTTTCTCCCCACAAAAGAGATGACAACAGCACTACCATAGGCCCATTCCTTAGCAATGCTGACAAAAGGAAAAGGAGGAAGAAGAATATTTCAAAGAGATACCAACTAGATTGACAAAACACACATGATAATGTTTCAAATATAGACCTGAGTGTGTTTCAGAATTTATGCGAAGGAATGGTGTTCTGCTTTAAGTCATCCAGATTTTTGTAAGGATACATGACAGTGGCACATGCTACCAATTACAGAATCACCTTGGTTAGAAAAGCTCCTCGAGATATGATGACATTCAAGATGACTTGCCCCATAAAATGCCCTGGAATCAGCCTGGCATTTCTGTAATCCTGAGTTACCCTTCTTGCCCCTTGTCTAGATTGCAGACACATTCAATAACCTCCAGTCAGAATGAATCTCTCTGGTTAGCCAGGACTGCTGGTTAATTATTGCAATTGTGCATTCCAGATCAGATACTATACCAGGAGCTTTTACAACCTGCTGAAAATATCTGAATTCCCAACAGGTATACAAAAATGTTTAGTTTCTTTTTGTTTTCCTTTCCCCATTTCCCCAGGAAAGACCACTTTCTTGCTTAAAAGAGCACTGTTCTCACCATGAAAAACAGATACTTTCCAGAGAGCCCCTGAGAAGACAATTCTACACCAGGTGCAGTTACACTGTAAGTACTGTTAATGCACACACCATACAATGAAGTATTTCCCAATGAAGACATTGTCCATAGATACTTTTTTACAAATAGATATGTTCATAGATATTTTTAAATGGATTTTAATCAAGGAGAGGGAATGAAGAAGAGCCTTCTTCACAAAGAAACAAGTATTAATTTATAACATTGATCAGTGTACTAGTGGAAGAGTAATTGTAAGATGCAGCTATTGGTTAAACTATCAAATCTTAGAGTAAGGAAACTAACTGTCATGATCTAATGCCTCATTCGGAAGGTACTGTCAATTCCTTGTCATGAGATATGAAATACCAGGCTATTTATCACTAATAATATCATTTCTTAATAAAGGAAAGACTGAAATAAAATTAAACTGCAGGCTTTGATGGTAAAGAGACATTATGAAAGCCAAGACCAATCAAAAGCGAACAACGTTTGACTTAGAAAATAATGCCTGCAGTGAAAGCTTAATGTCTAAACAACAAAGTTGCTTCCAGATTTTTATGTGACAGTAGCATCTCAAATCTCACAGTGGAGACCATTAACATCTCAAAGCAGACAGGCTGAAGAAGCACATAATTGTACTTTCAGAGATGACACACAATGGATGGAGGTAATCAAACTGCATTCAGTTCTCTGCAGGGCTTGAAGACACCTTGTGCACGGGGTGATGTTAAGAGTTTACATTCAAAAGCTGCTATGCATGGTTATTTTATTCTTTACCGTGAGTTCCTGTTTGATGTACTCAATTGTGGCCTCAAGAGCTCTTGTCCCTCGAGTTGCCTCATCTTCTACTGCTTTAACAGTCTTTAAAAGTGATGTGACATTTGTTACCATCACCTGAAAAACAGAGAAGTGAAGAAAAGATGCACGATTTATTCCTCCAATCTTACAGAGATGGCATGGTATGAATCAAGACAAATTAATATAGGTGTCTTATTACTTCTAAAAGGTCCTAAAAAACATCATGAACTGTACTTATTATGGGAATAAATATCGACTCTCCTGTTGGTCAGCTTATGAGAGCTCCCTATAAGTTGCAGAAACGTAGCATGTCTTATTGCAGAATGATACTGCAGTTGCTGCTCTGATGAGAAACTTAATAATCATAATACAGAGAATAACTTTAATAGTCATAATACAGAGAATAACCTAATAGTCATCGTCTTTCCTATACACCAGTACTCTGACATACAAATGGTACCTAACACATCTGAATTCTTGGGAATTAAGACGGAACAGAAAGGCCAGCTTCTTGACAACTGGAATTCAAAACACAGAGAGCTCTTCAGAGAAGGAAGAGCTAAGAAACCACTTTTCTTGACTGGATGGGTCATTTTCAAGTTGTACCTCTATAGTACACTGCTCTCATTCATCATCTCTGAAAGGAACAGAGGCACAGGTCTCACAGGTAAAGAAAAGACGGGAGATTGAAGACTGTGTAGCAAAGCAAAAAGCTCCCAAAACACTACCATAATACAGAAGCAGAAGTATTATCGTCTCAATCTCCACATCTGGAAATAATTTGTATGATAGTTTTAAGATCTTTGAGGCAAATGCCAAAATATATCTCAGGTACAACAAAAACGTAGCACAAAAATCATGGAATCTGAGCACTTTTTGAGCTTTTACATGTATGTACTTCCTGGAAACATCTAGGAGAGAGGGATCATTTGTCCTCATAAGCATAATGTCTCACCATAAGGTTTTTGGTGTTGTGCTACTCAACCCTCAAAGCTGCAAGGCCTAAACAAGGAGGATAACAAACTCACATCTTGAACATGTCATCAGTCAGATTCCAGGACTGGTAACAGTCTTTATTGGATGAATTGTAGTCTGTAATGGTATGAGAACTGGCCCTTTAGGGATTGCAAAAAATGTAAGTTTCTGTTTAGAAAGATTACAGTTCTTCCATCAAAAACACAGAAGACATCTGACAGCCCACAAAGACTGACAGGACTTCGTGGCAACTCAGTAGTATTTTCTTACTTTCATATGCATCCCAGGATGCTACTGAAACACCTCAAGGAACCAGAAATTGCTGAAATCCCAAGTTAAGCTGTCTAGGAAGCATGACTGAACCTGATACTTGCAAATAAAAGGTAAGAACAAGCTTTCATACCTTGGCAGCCCCCTTCAGCTGGTACATGGATGGGTCATCTGCTGGCTTGCTTGCAGCTCCTTTTGTAGCACCAATGAGGTCAGAAAGGGCTTTTGCAACATCCTTGATAGCATTGATCAGGACAACCTAAAGAAATGAGATGCAGACGTAAGGCTCCATAAAGAAATGGATGAAAGTACGATGAAGAACTCCCAGACAATATATAGATACCACAACAACCTTGCCTATTATTTTAGGGTACTATTTCAACAACGCCTACAAATTTGTCCTTTTTGCCAACAGGAAATCAGATGTTCTAAGTATTTTTTGAGATTCCAGAGAAGTTGTTTGTTTTAGGAAAAAATAACACATGAAAGTAAAAAAGCTCAGGGAAAAAAAAAAGTGGAACAAACAGTTCTCAATACCTGCATTTTCTTAGCAGTACATAGAATACGAACACAGCTTCATTTGTGCCTGATTTTGTTCACTGTAATTTGTATACAAATAAAGTCCTTGATACTCCTGAAAAGCTTATTAGCTTTTGGTAGCTCAGATGCTTTACGGCCATGGAAATATAAAGAACCTGTGGCATAAGACATGTCAGTGTGATTTGCTGTTTCCCAGCCAACCACACTGTATGGCAACTAGCACGATAAGGTGACTGAAACTGTCATGTCAGGTAAAGTCAGCTTTGCCTATATAGAAAACTGTAGCACACAATGCCATTACAGCATTTATTAAAAATGCTCCATTTAGGACAATTTCCAGCTGGTAATATAAAATTGCTCCAAAAAATACCTACTTGTAAGTAATAGCAGTTTATTCTAAGTACTGTATCCTCAGCTTTTACACAGAAAAACAATGTGAGATAAAACTTTTATGTCTGTAAATGTTAGTTTAAGGAAATTCTTCTGTTAAAAACAAGCAATTCTGACAGTTTTTCTAGACAGGTGAATCTTAGAAGTTTCCTCCATCATTGAGGTCAAGACTGAACACATGACCCTCTCAGAGCCTTATTTGAGATAAGCCACACTGAGGGCTTAAATTACCGCATTAAATTAAAAACACAGACACAGCTACAGAATGCTGAGAGCTTGTTAGCCCATGCAAGAAACATACATCGCCCATCCCAGCTGTCAGATCAGTATAGAGCCTTGAAGTGAAGCATATACATCTAAAATAAAATGAGGTAAGTCCGGATTCTCATCACAACTTAATACAATTTTGTGAAAAGTATTTGAGCAGGAAGACATCAATGGAATAAAAGCAAAAATGTTATACAGGAGCTTGTCTATTTCTGTTCCATGTTTGTTGTATTGTATTCTAAAACATGTGCAATGACTGATCCGGTAAAGTCCCCAAAGAGATGAACCATTCAGTTCTGATTTAAAGTACTAATCTCACAAGGTCTTACCAAACAAAAACCTTCTCTAGCCTCTTTTTCAGCTCCTGTAAATTCCTCTGGTTTCTTTAAGAGTAAAACCTTAAGATTATCTCACCTGTGTTTCAGGATCATCTGACCCCAAGCTAGCTGCTCCCAATTTTACCACCTCAGCAAGCTGGGTGATGGTGTTAGCTGATGACTGAGCCGCTTGAGCCAGTTTGTCCTGACTTGAAGCAGCACCAGAAACCAACAATTTTGTATCTTCGACTAAGGCTTTGGCTGTCTTCAGGATATTTTCCCTGCAGCAAAAAGGAGGAAGCAGACAAGGGTGTGGAAAAGTAGAAAAGGAAAAAAACATGTTTCTCAATATTATGCTCACCAACAGCTACGTGGATAGCTAATATAAGTCACTGTGCCAGTGCTCACTCATGACAATGTATCAAAAGCCAGATAGCGATTAACAATTAAAAAATGACAAGCCTTAAAATGATAGCATTATATTTTGAGCAAGATGCAAGTCAGTGAAATTCCTCTGTCTCGGTAAGAAGTGAGACAGGGTTAGCAGCTGGATAGAACAGTTTAACTCTGGAAGAAAATCTGGCCACACTGTAAAGAAACTATCAACTGTCAAACCCCCACTTTAAACAGCATATAATAAAGAAATGAAAGTAATGAAGGAGGGAGGGAGGCAGTAGCTAGAATGGCAAAAAGAGGAATGAGTTCAAGTTAGCGCTCCCATTTGCTGCCACCACCATAGAAAACCAAAGCATGTCTGGAGAAAAGCAGAAATCCTTTTGAGAACGTGCTTCATCTACAAGACAAGTTAAACAAGAGCTCTAATTGCACTTAGGTAAAATGTCTGTCTGAATATTAATTGCACAATAAGCCAGTGACAGGTATTTTCAATGTCACCCAGTGTAGCAGAGGGACAGACTGTTGTTGTGGGGTATGCTTCAGCTAAGTATTAAATTCCAGTACTGCCACCTTAAGGAACACACATTAGGAAACTAAAAGATTGGTTTAAGACAACCATTTTAGTCTTCACTCGCTTTCAGTTATCTAAACTAAGAAATGAGCCATTGCCATCCTTCCCCCACTTAAAAACAAATAAATAAAAACATTTCAGGAAGATGGTGGGGGACACTCAGCACTTGAACGTGCAATTTATGCTCAAAGGAATTCAAAAGTAATACTTAAGAACATTATTATTCTTCAGTCTAAATGAGAGTTAAATCATGCTCTTTAGCATGAAAAACTTTGAGTCTAGGAATTTGCTCATCCATCTCCTTTCTAAATAAAGAACCTGCTTAGAGGAAAAAGGGTAGCGTTCACTATACAATATGAGAACATTCTGGAACAAGAAGAATGCCTGATTTATTCTACATAAGCCAAAACTGCACCAAAAGAAAAAGCTTTAAACACTGTTCAAAACCACTGTATTTTTGGTTTTATTATAGGTGAATAAATGCTATGTTTTAAAATAAATGTGCTCACAGACAATTTTAATTCATAAATATTCTTCAAGAGGAAATTGAGGTCAGTCTTCAGCATCTACCCACAAACCAATAAAACAAGCATTAGTCCTCTGAACTTACAACAAAGTGAGCCCTGACTGCCACTCTGTAGAACAGCAGCAACTTGCACACCACTGCCTCTTTCTTGAGCAACTTGCGTAGCAAGGTGGAGAATAAATGCTGACTACGCAACTGCTGCTCTGGTCAGCTGGGCTGCTATACAATTATCCAGTTAATAAATTGTGGCTGTGGAGCCCTAGAGTTTTACTGCAAAGGAAGTCAGTCAGATGGAATAAATCTCTTAATATGCTGAAAAATGCTGCAAGATTATTAAATGCCAGATGCTACTAGAAGAAAAAACTGACTTATCTCCCCCAGAGGAGAAAACGTGGCATAGCTGTGCCCTGTGCATCACTGCTGCTTACAAACATTAACCATATAAAGCAGTTAGCAAGACAAACTAGCAGTCAGAAGCAGCTGTTGGAAAAATGTATAGAGAAGATTCCTCCTCAGTGTCTTGGATCACTGATTCACCCTACTTGAATGACAGTGAATGATTGTTTATACACTGATGCAGCTTAATTAAAAACAAAATGGCCAAAAGAGAGCTACAATTGTGGTTATCTGTTGGAAGTGTTCTTAGTAGATGTCCTCCATCTGTTTAAAATTCTTTCCTCACAGAAGTAATGAAGTTTGCTGTCCTCTACACATATCCTAATTTTCCCATTTCTATTCACATTCCTCTGCTTCATTTGGCTGCATTCCTGGGAATCTAGAAAAGTAAATATTTATCTCCATGTGCCTCTTGCTTCTGCCAGTTCCATTCTTTCCCTCTGCATGCACTCTTGGTTTTCAGTTACACTGACCTGTGGTCTGCAAATGATTCGTTGTTTTCAGCATTAAGGGTTCCAGCAGTAGCAAACATGATAGTTGTGTCTAGATCTGCAATTATCCCAGACACAGCACTGGCTGCAGTAATACAAGCTTGTGTGCCTTTGTTTCCTGCTTGAAGGGCAGATAAAACTAAGGAGACCTGGAAACAACATAAAGGAATAAGGTGATCATTGAAAAAATGCCTCATTATCTGATACTGAGTCAAGCCAGCTCTTTAATACTAGAAGTCCATTACTGGCCTTTGTCATTCATACAAAGACAGGTTTGAGCACTAAATACAATAAATGAGATCACAAAGGCCTTACCAACATCTACTTTGAGTATAAAGAATGACATTTGGCAATCAGTTCTACAACATGCATCTTCTTCCTTACTAGCCGTAAGAAAGGAAAGGTCCCTGCTACAATAAACAAGAATTCAAGTTACCTTGCAAAGCTTTGTACTGTCAACAGGCAGCCTGCTCACATTTACTTCAGGGTCAAAATCACTCTTCCATCATCTCTGGTGCTGCTTGGTAATGTGACCATCTGCAGCTACTCAGAGCCTGGTCCAGTCTGATCTTGAATGTCTACAGGGACGGGGCATCCGCCACCTCTCTGGACAGCCTGTTTCAGTGCCTCACTGCCCTAATCATAAAAAACTTCTTCCTTATATCCAATCTAGATCTCCCCTCCTTTAGTTCGAAACTATTTCCCTTGTCCTATCACAGCAAACCCTGTTAAAGAATGGGACAGACCTCTCTTATACCTTCTCCTATGAATATTTGGAATCCTCATCCAGAGATATTTATACTAACCTCTAATAGTACAGTCATTCCTGAGGTTCTGTCCAGATTCAAACCTTTCCCCTGAACAGGTCCCTGTGATTCACTAATACTGTTGTTTACAGCTGTGACTCCTCTTAAAAGAAAATCTGCCTTTGCCCAAATTTAGAATCACTGATACTCCTGGGGTACAACACAGTGGAGAAGTTGTACAGCTGAGAGCATACAAGCACAGACTAAGCAAGTAATGTTTCATGAAATCTACATGAAGATGATATTTAAATCTCCATTTTAATTTCCCCCTGAAAGCAAGCTACATAGCACACACGTCCAAAGACCAAGAAAACCAAGACAGGGTGAAGGTGCTATTCTAAGTCCATTAGAATGGTCCAGGAAGAAGAAAGGATGCTGATACAGAAAGAACGCATCTTCAAACAGCCTCATTGTGTTATCTGTGGCCATCTACTTGGACTCACGTGTTTCCAGGAGAAGTGTCGCATAAGACAAGTGCCATCTCCTGTCTTAGGATTAGACTCCCTCTAGTATAAATATGAAGTTTTAATAGAGGATTAAGACTAATTTAGTGCATGCAGTATAGTGAATATTTGAAAGAAAAGAAACAAAGTAAGAACTATACTTTAATTCAGCCAATATTCTAGTATAATGGTAAGTTCCATATACAAAATAACATGACTGACTCCCTGGGGAAGTTCAGGTTAATACAGAAGATGCCCTACCTTTTCAGTCACAGCACGTGCACATTCTATCAGTTCCCTTTTGGTGTAACTGTCTGTAGGGCAAATCTGAAGAGCTCCAGCTTTTTGCACGAGAAAGATACAGCCATGACCAAGTTCTTGCACCCGAGTCTTGATCTGGAACCCTATCTAGATGATAAAGAAGGTACAGGATAGAAGGAAGCAAGAGCAAAGTAAGTAAATGTCATACTAGTACATTGTGTCAACACAAATAGAAATATAGACACTCTGGTGATTCTTTATTATGAATATTCTGCACATCAATGTATTTTCTGCACAGACTGATAGACTTAATATTGTCTATTCCCATAGTAGAACCCTGGAAAAGGCCTACTTTTGAAACTGGAGTGCTAGTGAACCGGTCCAGGGGACAAGAACACATCTGTAAGCCTAACATGGTTAGCATAACACATTTATCCAAGTCAAGACTACTTAATTCAAGCACACACAACTTCACCAAAAGGTTGCATGCATTTGAATAAGTTAATTTCCCAGAGTCTCAAAGCAAAAAAGTTACTGTCAGCATAAGATGTCTTAAAGGTACTTATGATGAGTAGAAAGTAAATGCTTGCTCTACACTGCTGAAACCAGGCTGAAGAATACATGACTTCATTTTTTGAGTCAAGTACGGATTCTCAACACCCTAAACTGACAGCACACATACGCAATACTGAAATCTGGAAAATCCTGCCCTCACTGCTTCATTAATAATCTTAAGGCATGATGTATGTAATATCGCTGTTTGGGAATGCACCCTAGTTTTAGTACCTGTGTGTACTGAGGCATGAAATTTTGTATTCAGATTAATAAGTAAGCAGAGCTCACAGTCATCAGTATCACAAAAGAAATTATTTCTACTTCAGGCTGAAAGAAAGTAATGCGCGCCAATGTTCATCAACACGAAGACAAAGGCAAGCTATTGCTTTCTGTTTAGCTACTGAGCGTGGAGCACTGAAGTGGTCCATCAGTGGTAAAATTACAAAGTCAAAATTTCTAAGTAGATCTTTTATCTAGATAATCTGATACACCTGGTGACCGTGGTACCCTCTTACCAGATCTTGGCCAAGTTTATTTATGCTCCATAATCAGATGAATTCAGTGAAAAAAAGAGAGTACAGTGGATTTATTTTTTTCTCACAGAATATGCAGCACCCACTATAGCTGGCCAGGTCATGGAGGCAAACCATAAGCACAAGGAGAACAATACCATGTAAAGAAGCCCCTTCTCCCACATGGTATTTTGATTCTATGGTATAAAAGATGCCCTGGCAGACAAAGACAACTGCATTCCTACTGTTTGCCTATACCCTACTTTCAGAACAGGAAGTTCGACTTGAAAACTCTCACAGAAAAAAACAAACAAACCCCAAACCCACAACACATACATAATTCATTAGATCCTATGAGACTAAGAGCCTTCTTTGTTTGCAAGTTGTTTCTAGGATACCTGGAGGAATCCATCCTAGTCTACACTGCTGTCTATTACTGTGAGCTGTTTATTTTTGAAGCTAAATGGGGGGGCTTTGTCTGGTGATTTTTGTTACTTGCTCAAGTAATTTGCACAGAAAGGCATAAAAGCAAAAAAAAAAAAAACCCACACAAAGTAAAATGCTGCTCTTTTTGCGTAATCCCAAATGATTGTTAAAAATCTCCTGATTCCCAGTAGAAAATTTATTTCATTGACATTTTTTGTGCATCGAAAGGAATTCATAAAACCACCAGCTCAGACAGGTTAAAATTACCAATGATCAATAGAAGTGTCTCACTCCTAATTCTAATTGTTCCGCACTCACACCAAGTAATGTGAAGGCTGAGAAGTGCTGTCAGTAAGGTAGCACTGCAGTAGCACAATGCACAGCTCAGCTGTAGCCTACAAAGCCATAGTGAAAAGAGCCCATATTTTGGCTCAATGTAAGGAATGGTATCAAACACAAATCAGATCTCTTCATAAATTATAATAAAGAAGCAGTACTTATGGCACCTGTCTGTAACTAAAGGTTGATGTTCTAAGATTCCATGTGGTCTTGAAAAGACAAAATCTTGCCATATTCAGGACCTCAGGCCCTGATGCTGTCACAGAGAGCAGAGCTCAGAACTGCCCCTCTGCTCTGTGAGGAGCTGCAGCCACCAGGATGCCTCCCCTCAGCTCCCCTGCTCTGGGCTGAACAAACCCAGGGACCTCAGCTGCTCCTCATAAATCCTACCCTCCAGACCTTCCACCATCATTGTTGCCCTCATCAGACTCAGCTGCTACCACATTACTGCAATTGAGTGCTGTGATTACCCCCTGATATTTTGCTCTATATGTATTTTATTTACTACAGTAAAGGAATACCCATGTTGGTGCCACTGTATGCACAGAATAAAGAGGTCTAAAAGCTGCAGACCTCCTCTGGTTCAGCAGTAGCTGCAGCCATTCGGCCCTGGAGAGCCAAATGCCCATAGTCATTGGTCATTTGTGATGCAAGTCCTCCCAACTCCTCCGGGTTAGTAACCGACTTAGTCATCTGAAAAAAGAACACAGGCAAGAGAAAAATGACAGACATGAGAATAATCTGTTAATACATTCCAGTTTAGAAGCACTCCCATTTATTTGGTCACACTGATGAAGTGAGGAAAAACGCCTGAAGTGTAAGGGAGTTGTTCTCCAGTAAGAACTCTGTGAGGAAACTCAAGCAAGCATGCTTTATTAGAGTCATGATAATCAGGCACTCGCAGAACATCTGGGATAATCAAAGAGCAGCGGTTAGATCTCGCAGTTCACTCTTTGACACAGTAAAGCCATAGGCCAGCTGCACAGTTATTCCTCACTGGACGATGAAGTGGGTTTTATCTTTCAGAGCCACCTTATGTTGTCAAAAGTGAGCCAGCCTGTACCAGCTGCTGTGGCATAGGAGCATAACAACTGAGAAAGTCCCAGGATCAATGCAAAACATTTCTAAAACATGAGCAGAAGGATAAAGTATACCTTGGTATATATGACTGAGCATCTCTCTGGAAAACATCCACGTTTTAGACAAAAATATTTTACAACATCATCATTTATTTAATTATTCCTAAATAGATAAGGCTGTAGGAAACCAGCATGACAAAGAGTTACACATCAGCATGTAAAGCATTCCACAATTCTTATATACACAGAAGAGCTTATAGTCAGGTCTAGCCAAATTTCTTACCATTTCCTGTGCTGTAATGGCAATGGCTTTGGAGTACTTCACCACAGTGGTCTGATAATCAACAAACGTTCCCTTGGGATCTGCAGGTGTACTTTCATCCAGCTGCATAAATGTGGGAAAATTATGGAAAAAATAACTTCATAATAAATGACAGGCTTTCCATATAACACTGAAGTTATGTATTCATTTTAATACTCACTCTTGGACTAAATGCACCAGGAGATATATATATGGAACTCCAAAAAATGCTTTACATCACTTAATGACTATGAAATCTAGAACCTAGATAGAATTTTTAATTCAGAATCCTAGAATGCAAGGCCAACTTGCACGGAAAGCCCATATCAACTATTACTGTTCTCAACAAACATAGGAATGAATGTACAACAGCGTCAGGAAGAACTATCCCTGAGAAAAAATTATGTAAGATTCCCTTATGAGTTAACAGCTATGGTTCTGCATGCCTTTAGAACACAAACCCACACACAATAAACCCCAACAGATAAGAAATATGAAGAGATGAATTGTTTGGTTCAGCTCATTTATATGTTACAACTGTAACATTCTGATATGACACCTTTCAAAAAGCAGAAAAACAGCTTATGCTTTGCTGCTTTCCCCACTAGCACTAATCTGCTTCAAGGCAAACCAGCTGATCCCTTCACACACTAACATAAAAGATGAATAAGTAAAAGGAAAACAATTAGGAATTTAGATGACCTATAACTATGACTTTCTTTCGCTATTAGCATGGTACCAGACTAGAACAGTCCCAAGTCATTCTAACCACCACTTGCTACCCAGCTGAGTATTATGAACACCATCCTATGCTCATGTTGATTTCACAGTTTGTATTTCTTCTGAAACAATCTCTGGATTGCCTGTTTTTCCATGTCAAATGCCACATACTGAAATGAATTAACGTTATCTCCCACACTGCAGATCTACTCCTAGTGCCAAGGAAAACCATGCTCCGTTCTCATCTGCTCACCTTGCTCATTGCCTCTGTAATCGAATCTACCATACCTCCAACCATGCCTACTTCGCTAGCAGCTTCATTTAAGGTAACCATGATATCATCCACAGCTTCTTTCATCAGTTGAGCTGCCTCAGTAATTGCATCATGAGTATGTGATGCCTGAAATACGAAAAATAACAAGGTAAAAAATTAAAAAAAAAAACATTCTGTCAAAAAAAAAAAAATTTAAATCCCCAACTCTTTATAATAAAAAAGGTTGTAAACAACAAAACTTCTTTAAGCAAAGACACTAAAAATTGAAAAACATACACCTGCAAGCAGATTAAAGAGAGTAGGTGCTCCATCACACAGTTGTTCCTCAAGATACTGTGCCTGCTGCATCTGCCCTTGTCCTGCAGGTGCAGGAACACCTCAGGGCACTGAGCACGCCATGCCCACCTCTTGCCGAGCAGGAATGCACATGCCTCCAAGGTGGGCAGATTTGTGCTCTGCCATTTATTCCACCACTGTCCAACTGTTTTCCAAGTCTTTTTTTATCACCCTACCTCAATTTTGGTACTATGTCCACTGAAAGATGCATTTTACCCTCTGACTTCTTATTATTATGCAGTGACTATACCTTGGGATTTCCTCCTCCTTCTTTGGCTGCATACAACATCTGTAAGGCAGACTCCGCTAATGTCTTGCTCTGGTCCAACACTGTCATTTGTTGCTGATGATCCAGAGTTTTGGATGCTACACCAACTGCAGCTAACACCAGGGGTTCAAAGTAACTTGCCAACTGTGTAACCTAGGAAAGCCAAAACAACATATCCAACAGTTTATTAATACTATTTCAGAGCTGAAATGAAGAATGCTACTCTCCAATTCAGATTAGCTAACATGGCACACTGTTGTGATGACTAAGAGCTGTACATTTAGTTTGTAATTCACAGTTGAGAACATGATGGTTTGTATCAGCTGAAATCACTTTCAACATTGACTCAATAATCCTTATGGGTTCTTTCCAACTTGGGATGTTCTGTGATTCAGTGATTGTAAGTTGCAAAGTCCTTAGCAGTGCAAAGAAAACAAGTCAGTACTGAAATAGTGAAAGACACTTCACTATGCAAACAAGTTCTGTTGCAGTAATTGACTCTTCAGAAATGTGTGCACTCAGCATCTTTTTTCCTCTTTTCTGATCCAATTTACAGTGTTCTGAGGAAATATCCACTTTTGGCTAAAGAACAGAACATGATTAATTTAGTATCTGGATGTTACATGCCACTGAAACTTTTCCAGAGGAAAACAACAAAAACACTAAGATCATAAAGTACATATTTCACAAAGATAAGGTCTTCTAAACTGCACCCAGATGAGCAGCAGGAGCCATACCTGCTGCATTCAGCAGGTAAAACTAAACTGCTTAAATGCACTTTGGTAAACATTTATCAAATGAGTGAGAGAAGGAATGTGACTCTGTAGCTACCTGTTATCTTCAGCCATGTCTAGTCAGTGGAAATAGTCAACCTCAGAAAGCTGTAAGCTTTCACACTCGTTAGAAACCAGTCTAAACCCCCATCTTTGCTTTTCCCTCTCCTTTCTTAATTTGTCCTTTCACCACTAATTTTTCCCACACCAAAAACTTCAGTGGATATGCCTTGTTTATGGCTGAAAACATAAACAAGTTTAGTTTGTCTCAGCTCCAAGTATTAAGAAATCACAGATCTTCTTTCCTTCCAAGCACATTCCTCTTTTCTTTCAAATAAAGTGAGAACTGCTTTACTGTAGTCTCCCCTTTCCTTCCAACTGTTCAAGACTTCATTAGGACTGCACCTTGTGCCCAAGCTGTGCTGCCTCTCCCCGAGCTGCAGTTGCTATTGGATCAATAAGATGGCCGATTTCCTGAACGACCGATGTCAGCTGCTCCTGTAGAGCCTAATAAAAAGAGAAGCTGTCAGTTACTGTTACAGCTGTACATTAATCAAGTTATGCCATGCCATAACAATCAGACTTTGACATACTAAAATACTCCAAACAGTTAAACAACCCACTACACCATGATACAAGCATCCATGCTGACCATCTGATTTCCACGATTGTTTCTTCTCCTTTATTTAACTTCAACTACAAGAACATTGAGGTAGGCCCTGCTGCGGTAAACAGCATTGATAAAGCAGGTTTGGGGAGTGAAGGGAAAGGTGGTTCCCTCCAGTTGATAGCAGCAAATATTCAGGAGCAGCTGCAATATGCATATCATTGCAATATGGCAGCCTCCACCCCCCAAACACAAAACAAACAGAAAAACACAACAAACAAGGAAACAAAACAAATATAACACCTGTTCTTGCCCTGCCTAGGGGTCAGTATCACTGCATTTAGAAGAACCAGCTGGAGCTGGTTCACATTATTTAATGTGAAGAGATATTTCTCAAAGCAGACAATACAGCACAAGAGCTCTGCTGTAGACTGAAACCAACAGCAGAAATTCAGCAGTGGAGAAAGACAAAATAATTTATTGCATTAATAAAGAAAGACATTGTAATTTAAATCACTGGTCTTCTAGTAATAAATGCATTTCAGAAACATTCTAACCTTCATGCAGGAAGCTGTCAGGAAAACATTAACTATCAGTCATCCACATCAGCAAAGGAAACCAAAATAAAACAAAGGTGGTCTTTAAAAATAACTACTTCCACCACTGCTTTTGGCCAGTGATTCTGTTATGTTTCCAGCAGCAGTGCACTTTGGCCAGCATGTGATTTTACCCAGAAAGACTCCAGAGACAAATTCTCCCCTCAGGCACAGACTCCAAGCGCTTGGCTTTACATGTTCAAACACAAACGCTGCAGGATGAACAAGGCTGAGCAGAGTTCCTGTTACTACACCACCTCCCTTACCTCAACTGAGATGTCATCTCTGGTGGCCAGACTCTGACTGACGGCTGCAAGTGAGGCCTGCTCAATGTCTCTGATGCATCTATTGATCCCATCTATGGAGTAATCACATTCTCTCTGGCCCGGGGCCTTATCCCTGAAAGACAGCAGTGGTAAATTTGATCATGCTGGGAAGGAGACAGGCCCTATCCTGGCTGCACACTGGTGCTCTTTATTAACTGGTGATGCATAAAGCACGTGGGAGGACAGCAACAATGCTCAAGTTAGCTTTGTTGTATTGAGGCTGTTCAGGGGATTAGCTCAATAAGAAATGTCAACATGAAAAGGCAACAGACAACAGTAAAAAATATTTCAGTGCAACTGACTGTTTCAGGCAACAATTCCTTGGGTATTATCTTTTACACTCAATTCCCTGGTAGCTGTTAATGGAGATTAGCTTCCAGACAGTTTCTCATGACACACAGTTTGCTATTTCGGCAAAATCATTACCAAATGATAAATTCAACTCCTTTGTGCACTATGCTCTGACAGTATTGACACTGAATTGATACCGAAGGGCAAAAGATGGAGCATGCTCCTAATGAGTTTAAAAGTTTCCAATAAGCTGTGGATACACAGGTTTAGTCCCAGCATTAAAAGATGTTCACACTTTCTAACAGCATACTTGCAGCAAAGCCAAGAAGACTACAATATTGAATATGTAACAGAAATCCACTTTATACAAGTACTACCTGACCCACCCACCAAAACTACCCTTTACCACACACTCTATGCTGTTAAGTGGTCTGGATGGAAATCACATTAGCTAAATTTGTTATTCCACAGCCTGTCGTCTTATGTTTATCTTTAACTGGATCAGAGATGGAACAGGTGAAAAACAACAGAACACAAAATTCACCCTATGCTGAGTGCTGCAGTCACCGATTACAATTAAACAGTGCACGTCGCACAAGTTATTCCCACTAATGAAGAATACCACAGCACCACGGGCCATTCAGTATTATTATTATACTTCATTTTTCCTTTATTTGAACAACTTAAATCTTGACATAAAAGCATTTAGTATTGAAGACATACCTGATAGAGGTGATAAGACTCTTAATAGAATCTGAGACAGTATGGGAATGCCCAGCTAGCACTGACCACGTAGGAGGGTCTTTTGGATTGATTGCCAGAGAACGGGCTGTTTTGATCAACAAGGATGAGCTCTCCAACATCGTTTTAGCAGAAACTAGAATTGGCTCCTGTGCTCGTGATCCCTGTGATCAAAAGACAGAAGGTCACAAAGAACATTGATGTCATTATTTGCATTTGTCCACATGTTCTGCTACTAAAAAGGTTAAAAGGTTTAACTGGCAGCAGTGAAGTAACATGGACATCGCTTGATTTGTACTACAATATTTGCTGATAAGCAACATACAAATAGTAGTTGTGAATGTAGTTGAACTGTTTTCTTTGCACCGTACTTCAAAAACTAGTTTTCAAATTTACAAAGACACCACTCATCTGGTAAACAGGACAAAGCAGAAACATGTCACTAATTGTAGACTACAGAGATATCATTTAACCAACTTTCTGTCACAGAACTTGCAAGATCCAAGTAAGCGTGTTCTTTTCACAGGAATTACTTTGCTAGAATACTCTAACTGAATCCTCATTTTCACAACCATGTTATCACCAGTAACCTGGTGAACTCAAGGATTGCAGGCCTGGACAGTCCCACAACATTCAGATTGCAACAATTACTGTATCATCTAATATTTCCAGCTAGTTCTGACGTTTCTGACAGCAGGAAGCAGCAGTTGTAAACTCAGCAACAATACGTGACCTCTACATCTACCAATGCTTTTATAAGCTTGAAGGATTTTTTCCCCTCAAAAAAACATTGACTAGTTAGGATAGATACTAATCTGTTCTAGTTACAGGGCTGAGGACAGAACTCTCAAAAACACAGAAGACCTATAAGAAATTTCTCTTTGCAAAATATCTGTTTTTTTCATAATGTCTTTGCATTGTTATTGGAAGGGAGAAAACACAGTGACATCCATTCAATCCTTTCCTGAACTAATTCTTGAGAGAAAAGAGGAGATTTATTACTTCACTGCATGGAAGCATCCAGCTAACAAGACAAAAACCTGCCTTTCCCATGTTACTTCACTAACAGGAGGCTGCCAGTGCTTACTGGAGCATAACTAGTTTTATCTTACTGGTGTGAAATACCAGGATGGAGGTTAAGCAAAAGACTGCAAAATGTCCAAGGAATGTGGAGATATTTCAGGGCAAAGTCTCTACACTCCCTGTCTCCCAGCAGATAATGAAATCAATGTTTTTACAGGATCAAACTGCCACATTCTGCCTACCTCGGTGCTGATCTGTGCTGGGATGCTGACAAACTCTGGATTTGAAGCAAACGCTGTCAGGTTTTCCACAGCCTCTATCAATGGCGCTGTAGCAATTCTGCACTTGTTGCGGTTCTCTTCAGAGAAATCACCATCCAGGGCCTAGAAGTTAAACCATGATTGAGCTCTGTGTCAATGGGTTTATTTGCAAAATTAAATATCATAGTTTAATTTCTCATGAGCTTAAGCTGTTGTGTGCTAAACAGAAACGACTCTAACGTGAATAATGTGATACTTCAACTCTTTATTTTTACTCAGATGATTATTGAACCTAAGCTTAACACAGCTGCTTTGCTTCACAAGACCGAGTAGATTGAGCTCTGATTTTTCTCAGAAATCATGTCTCAGTACACCTCACGCTCTGATGTGTGGAAATGGCAAACAATTTGGCTCTTTCCTGAACTGTTATTTTTATTAAAGTAAATCTATAGTTGTCATTGTCACACACGACCTAACTGCTTTCAGAATCTCAGAAGTACTTCAGAATGAAGGACCTTCCTGTGCTACCTTCCAGTCTTAAGAGCAAAACTATTTTCACTCAAATTTCAGTCGTGGGTCAGCTAATGGACTCAGATTCATCAGCTCTCTTTACCTTAGCAAGTATTATTTTTTGCTTTTAAGAGGCAAAACTGGCCCCTGCCACAACACAGGCAGGTATCCGGAAAATAAGTGACCATCAACAGAAGATTATTAAACAGCAGCAACATCAACTACTCTGGATATTAAGCAATAGAACACCACTAGAAGCCTTCACATTTGGTTGTTTGCATACCATTGTGATGGTGTCAGCTGTTCTGTACATCAACACACAGCTATTTCATCTCACGATGAACAGGCCAGCTGCCTTTCTGTTAATATTGCCCAGTTCTTTCCATTTTGACTACGACACAGCTATATCACCCTGTCATATTTTTCAGATCAGACCTTCAAAAGTGTAATTAAACTTTTCTTAAAACATATACATCACAGGTTAAATGATACTGATAACTGTTCTGATTCTGAAGAAAATAATACAGCACGATGAAGCAGTACTTGTACCTTGATAGTCTTAACCAGGTTAGCAGTGCTGTTTGCAACTTCCTTGGCAGATTGCACAAAGTGCCTCTTGGCAACAGGATTTGCAGTCTTTGATGAAGCAATGCGACAAGCATTGCACAGAGCAGAAGTATGTTTGGCTACAATTGTGGCAGCTGACAATACCTGTCAAAATAGATAGCACAAAGCAAGCAGGCTGTCAGAACAACACAACAGTTACTATACTCCATCTCCACAAAGTTACAGTTCAAAACCACACAGCAGCTTCAAAGCAAAACTCCTTTGCTTGGTCACAAACAAACCGTATAATCTAACAATGACAGACTCACCAAAATCTTCTGGAATTACCTGTGATGGGCTGCTTGCTGGATCTACCAAATTCTGGCAAGCCATCTGGATTGCTTGATTGGCTCTGGCAAATTGAATTGGGTCAACAAGACCCTGCTGACCTGCCTGACTGTTGGGATCTGAAATGCCAACCAGGTAAGCAGCCTAGAAATCAAGAAAGGAAGAAATTAAGAAATCTATGAAACAATGCTAAATTTATCTTGTCTTTCTGCTAAGCTTGACATGTTGCATATGGTGTTTACTCAAAAATTATACTGAAAAGTACTATGAACACTGTCTTCAGCAATACATCTCTGGAGTCCAATGAAAACAGGACATCTCAGCCACTGCACTCCCAAAATTTGATTAGTGAAAACAAAACCATCCTGTTTGCTTAGGCAGCTGCTCTCCCTAGAAAAGTTATTTTTCACTTGGACAGTCAATGGAAAAGCTATCATAAACTATCATAAACACTATCAAGTTACTTAGTTGATTTGCCACTGCTGCTGGTGGAAAGGGTATCTGCCTGAGCAGAAAGTCAGTTTTACTTTTCTTCATTACTTTTTCATGTATAAAGCCAACAAACACCTCCCCGCATTCTTTCTCACCAGCCAATGTCAGGACACCACAGCAAACATGAGGCTGCTAAGAAGTTGACCATCACATTTGTGGGTGGTTGTCACACTGCAGCTCAAAATGCCTTATGGCCAAATTTATTTTCTTCCTTAATTTGAGACTGTTTCATGCCTCTGGCCTGGCAAAACAGCGCTTGAGGATTGCTTTTAATCAACCTCCGTTATATACTATTCATTATAATATGTTACCTACTACCTTCATACCTAGGTAAAGCAACCTAGGGTTAGATGAAGTCTGTAATGAGATATTCTGTATTTGTGGAAATAGAAAAGCAATTACAGATGCCAAGCACGATTCCCTACAGCCTGATGCTTTACTGAAAAGATTGTATCAGCTTTAATCATAAGGGAGAGGATCTCAAGAGAGCAAGAAAACAATTATAAGATCCAGTCACAGTGACCATTTCTTGACTCTTTTTGGTTATTCAGAAAGCAACTCAAGAACTCGAAGACAGATTGCTTATGACCTAAAAAACAGTCTGGGATTAGGAGTAAGAACTACAACAAAGCCATGTCATCTATTTTAACTGTGACTTATTTATTTGTATGCTTCTCTATGATGTAATTGTTTGTAGCTTGAGCTGCAAATATGAATTCTATATGGTGCAGCGCTGCCATTTGCTTCATCCTAGAGAAAGCTTAATTCTACTGATGTTGTCCCCTTTCCTTACAAAATATGCAAATTATTGCACTCTGATACTTCTATAACACACAGCAGTGTATTATTCACAATTTATGTGACTCCTACACAGAGCACACTATGTAGAACAAGGTCACCATCTGCTTGGCCAAAATGAAGTAAATCTCAGATTTACACGTGCATAACATCAGTTTTCTTAAAAACAAAAAAGTCAAAATCATAAATTTCCTTTATAGACTTGAATTTTGCAAACTTCAACAGCTTACCTGAGCTGCTGCCTCTGTGAGACCACAAAGAGCCTTGGATGCAACTCCAACACATTCTCCAAAGACCAAAAGATCCCCGGTTTTTGCATTCTGGGAAATGCCTGCCATAGATTCTCCAAGAGCCTCAGAAATTAAGAAAACAAAGTAAGCTTCTCAAATTGTCTCCCTACCCGTAAAAGGCAAATGATTTCTGGTTCTGAACCAGCTCTTGCCCCACTCATGTGCTTGACCTAGCTTCTAGAAATGTTCGGACACAGAAATAACCCCCAATAATTTTCTGTCATACAATAATCATTATAGCCAGCCTGGCTCTAGGCAGGTTTCACAGATTACAGAACATGACAACCATACCAGCTACTGCTTTCAACACATTCTGAATCTTCTTTGCCCCTAAGCTCACTGAAACTCCCTGGAGATGGAATTGCATCTAGTCTACTGGGGCCACCTGGACGTCAGAATGCACACTAACTCTTAAAGCATCTCACCAAATTCAGTTCACCTCCTTTTAAAATTCTAAATAAAGTCTGTCCACAATAGAGCAATATAAAAATGACAGACATATCATTAAATATTCTTTTTCTTTTAGAGAACAAAGAATTCGAAATGATCCCAATACATTAAGTAATAAAAGCATCAAAAGCAAAGCTTCTGAGCAAGATGCATGAGATAACATAGCATGCTTAAAAATAACTTAAGAAATTCCATATAGATTTCTGGTGTACTGGAATATCTGGAATGCTCAGACATTTCTCAAAGCTGTTTCACACAGAACAGTACAATGGTATTTCATTGCCAAGGCTCCCATTTACACCCTGGGCATTTCTAATAGCTGCAGTAAAAACATATCATGATGTATGACATGCTGCATAGTGTCAAGCAAACAGAAGAAGAGAGGGGGAAGCTGTACCAGCATTGCATGCCAGTCATATAGTTAAAAATGTTACCAAGGTAAAAAGCCTTTGGAGCAACAAAGAAAATGAAATGACCTCCCTCTCTCATGGCCTGATCTCAGGCTAAGTTTTACCAAGGAAAGCAACATACATTTAAGAATAGACTGTGCTGTGTTTCTGACATGTTTAATATGTGTGGGAAAACATGATAATATACTTTACAGTTGCCAGAGATAGGAAAAGGAAGTTACCTTTGAATTTTCCATTACGCCCTCAATACAGTCAAAATACGAGAGGTCGCTCACAGGCTCATTGGGGTTATCCAGCATTCCCTTCACTGTCTAAAAATGGGAAAAAAACTTTGGCTTAGTGACAGTCTGAAGTAGCAAGTGGAGAAAAACATACACCATCATAACCGTCTTGCTTATGTCAGAGTGGTCACAACTTTGTCTCAGCAAGCAAATAAAACCATAGTCATGGAGAGCTCAAACACAGAAGTACATATGACACCTTAAATGCTATCCCACATCAACTGCACTGTGGTACCAACTCAGTTCTGCACTACAGATCTACTGGAAGTATAACCGTATGTAAATTAGCCTGTACTTGCTATGACTGACCTGCAGCCATTAACACTTGGCTGACATCAGGCAAGTTGGTTTTGTGCCAGTTCTGAACAGTCTAGTACATGTTTTCAGTAATATTTTAACATCTTATAACTGGAATTAAAAGGCTAAGTGATAGGAGAACAAGATATCACTGAAGTGCTGCCGAGCTACAAAAGGGCTATCAAACTAAACTGCAACTAAATCATCTGCCGGCCTCCTCCCACTGTCAGAAGGACACAAAGCAAAGATCCCTCTGTCAAAAAACTGCCAGCCTGAGATTTTTTTTCCCCTGAAATGAATCTGAAGCCAATAAATAAAGAAGTAAAAATTAGTCATATGTTCACTTAAAAGATTTATTTACATAAACTTGTAAAAAGCTGCAAAAACCAGTAGACAATAATTCTCTTATGCTTGAAAAATCTGCAAGGTGCTTTTTTCCAAGTTTGATAGGAAAAAATCCTCACCAAAAACCAAATCCTCACCAAAAAATGACTTAGCAGCCTTTCTGAAGAAAGTGAAGACTGTATGTTCAAAAGATCTGAATACCTGTGCGTTATGATATTCATCTCGCACATGAAGGAAACCTGGGCATAAATTTAAGCCATGAGATCTGTACCAGAACTCAACTCCCAAAATTAAAACATACCTACCATATTTTTAAAGGCTCAGCCATCTTTTTCTTTCTTTTCTTGTTTTTGAAGTCATAGTTTTAGCAGTCTTTAAAGTCTTACAGTGATTAAACTGGGAGAACAAGGAGATGGTCACATGTAGAAAACAATTTCCAGTTCTCACAGCAATTCCTGATTGTTGTGCCTCATCCTTACAGAACAAACTATAAAATAAGCTGCTTCCTGCAATACTTGCACTGCTATGGAAGCAGCAGCCCTCAGAAAATGAAGAAACAACAGCAGAACAAGTCAGCACAACTTCATGCTGACAGGTAACATGTATTAGAGATTGTTGCAGCACCTTGAACCTTTTAGCTGAAATTCTGAACTATGCCATTGCCTCCATGGAGGCCATGAAGTCAAGTCCTCTCAAGACACATTAATGAAGAATCTCCAGGAAAGACTACAGAACATGCTGACAAACTATCAAACCCAATCTGAAATACACTACATGTCTGAGTAGCACTGGAAGAAACAACCCGCTAAAAGCATAAAGTCAAGGAAATGCAGCTCCCCCCTTCAGTGCACTGCTGATTCTGGGAATGTCCAACCTGTTGTGACTCCTTTTTAATTCACAGTAATTATGAATAATCTTGACCAAAAACCGTACTTTCTGGGAAGCAGAGAAGAGGGAGGAGACACGTCAGCAAATTTCACTCTGGCCAAAACCATAAGAGGCTCAGAGAGGCTTTATGCTTACCTTGTATGCAAATTAAAACCTCTACAAAGATATCAAGTGAGAAGACAGTGACAGCAGCCAATCAAAGAAAACAGGGGAAAAGCAAACATTTGGGGCCCCATTGTTCTTCAACAGAACTTTCTGGAATGTAGTAATACCTCCAGTTCTCTGAGTGCATTGTCACATTCCTTCTGCCCGGGAGCCTGCTGGGTGCACAGCGTGATGAGCTGGTTTATGCTCTCAGTCACAGCTCTAAGGAAAGTAGAAGGGAAAAGATATGTTTTCAAGTTGAACTGTTCTTGTTATTGAAGCTTTTGTTTCAAAAACTGCATATGACAATGCTTCCAAGCTTTCAGGTTCTGCTACCATTTTTCTTTCTGCAGTTTGGGGAATAACCCTGTATTAAATTAATTGACCTAAAGACCTCTTCCTTAACAAGCTTTATAGTGCAAAAAAAAATCTTCTTGCTAAGGCATTTGACAGTGACCAACATCTGAGGCAACTGCAAACAACTTAGATGTTAGCGCAGAAGAAACAGAATTGTAATTTCAGCGACATTTACTCTGTGTGTCCATGGCATTGGGGTTCCAGCTCACACCACATGGACACACTGCAGCAAACAGCTGAGCCCAGCAAACCAGCTGCTGGCACCAAACACCTCAAATTTCTTCAACAACATCATGTCAATACTTGGATCCTTTGTGGCTCTCAGCCCCTGCTGCAGACCTAATAGTCTGTCTGAGAAAGTCAAGCGAAATGGCTCCAAAAGGGGACAAAAGCTACTGAAAAGGGTATGATTTATCAAAAATACAAGAAAATTAATCATAGCCCCATAAAAGATGAGAGCAAAAATAATTCAAGTTGGTGGGAAGTAAAGAAGTTGTGCCTTGTTTGTTCATTTTCATACGATTTTCTCAGGGAAGAGAAAGCAGAAATGTTTGACCTGACCACGTCACAACAGCAAAAAAAAGAGCCCAGGCAAACTTGTCACAACTACCACACTTGCAAAAATTTGAGAAGGGAAATACAGTGCCTCCTTAGCAATTTGAATGCAATCCTATTACTTTTTGTTGCTACCTAGTGTCCTTAAGAATGCAGGAATACCTTCACACACAAACCCCATGCCAAAAGAGACCATCTAAATGCTGTACTGCTTTTGTCCCTCCCTTTTTTCTTGAATGCTTCTACAGTGGGAATACCAGTCTGGAAGAAACTACCAGACAGGTGGGCTCCACTGGAGACACATCTACACCTACACTCCAAAGAAACACGAAAACTCCAAGGCTAAAGCAGAAATCCACAGCAGCCTGGTGCTGTGCCATAAACACAGCCTCATACAACGCGTTCATTTTAAGCAATATACTTCTCACTACAGCTTTCCTAGAAGCCTATGTATTTCTGGAGAGCCAAGATGGATGTCAGAACGTTTTTCGTCAAGAACATAACAATAAGACAGCATACCTCACTACTTTAAGTATTAAAAGAGTGGATTAAAAATAAATAAATAAATAAATAAATATATATATATATATATGATATTGAAGAGTGATGATTCCAGGGTCCAGAACAAACATCAGCTAGCTTTTCCTTAAAGAAGCAGCAGTCTTAACTTAATCACTTCCTCTCCACACCAATCTTTGAGGGAGTAAATATTCCAGAAGATAATAATATTAAGAGCGATATCTAAATTTCATTTCAGACATCAACCTGATACAATATTGACACTTCCATGAAAGGGTGCTTCAGCAGCCCTCTTCCAGTTTCATATTTGAAAATTCAATTAAAAGACTTACAAAACAGAGTAAGTTCATTTGATAAAAAAGACAGGAAAAAAAAAATGGGAAAAACAAAAAGTGATTTTCCAGTCAAAAACACTGACAGGCAGCCTTATTTTTCAACTGAGAACAATGACAAGAAATGGGGTCTTAGAGACGGAATTCAAAGCATGGTTAAAAATATTGAAAGTAAGGTTATCTTTGACCAGATAAATCCATTGTATCATCCAGTCCTTTCAGGTCATCTTGATCATATACACTCCAGGTCATAGATAGCCACACATTGATTTTTACATTGATTTTTACATACAGGTCATATAAGCTGTTAACAAGTTATGCCAGATAAGGAACTACTGCAAAACAAGCAGCTTTCCTAGGACTTACATTCATTTAAGCAAAATTGCAGGCTCCAACCACTCAGTAAACTGACAGTATCAGAAGAACAAATTTAAAGAGCAGAGGAAAGCAAATTCCTTAAGTAAAGCCTAAATAAGCAAAACATCCTTACCTGGCAGCTGCTGCTAATAGGTTCTTGGCATTGGGAGCTCCAGGATCAACAGACAGAGACTTGGCAGCCAGTAAAAGCTTGCTGGAAGCCATAGAGATGCTCTTGAGGTTACCTATTACTTGAATCTGGTCTTCTTTCGTCTGAAAAGCCATAGCAGTAATATTAAGTGCCTAGCTTGCAATACAGAGGGTGCAAAAACATCATTTGGAAACCCATTCTGTTTATCCACCTGAAACTACTGACATGCAGAGGGCCATAGTCCAGAGGAAGACATGGACCAAAGCCTTTGTTCATCCAGACAGGTGCCTCTAGCTCCATTCACATAACAGAACAAGAAACCCATATAACAAATAGCTTCATTTCTAACAATGGCAGTATTCAAAAAGGAGCAGTGGAGAAACTTTAGTACTTGTTGAACACAGCTTTCATTGTCAAGATTCTCATACATCTCTGCCTGGCACAGCTGATCCACATTACTCCATCAGTGAGAACTGTCTGTGTTCTAACATCCCGTGTAACTCACAAGCTCTCTTGCTTCCAACTGTAATTACTTACACAAAAAGATCCCCCCAGAAAGTCCTCAGTTACAAGTAACTAAATTTCTATAAGCCTACTTTAGGCCATCCAAGTCAGAATGCTTACTATTACCCATTCACCTTATGCCATTGTTCAGAAATGGGTAACCTTCACACGTGTATGATTATAGGGAGTACTGCAAAAAACACAGCAAATAGCTACAACTAGATTCTTCCTTTAGTCATCAGGAGAAGTGAATTTGTTCCAATAGTCCATTTAAGGCTTAAAGAAGCTGTCTATTACTCAGTTGATGTGAATAATTTTTCATCTATATTTACATTCTACTCTGCTCCCTACTCTCATCTGGTACTGCTTCTGTACGGGCCAAATAACTAGACACAGACAGAAGGCAATCTCTATTGAAAGACCTGACATTAACTGCTAAGGTCATTTTAATCCACCATAACAGCATGACAAGCAAATCCTGAAGGTCCACAATATCACCTGAAATTCTCCTTTCAAATAGCAGTTTGCACCATTGTTTCTACTTTTGCCTGCATTGAACAGCCATGGATAAAGCATTCTAAAACTTACTGAGAGACAGATACTGAATTCCTATTTAATTTCAGAGAATCAGCTGGTATCCAGTATCTACCTCACTTCACAAATGTGAACTCAGTTATTAAGGTTTGATGAAGAATAACCAACAGTTATTGCCTGATCTCTCTACTCAGCATTACCTGAAATGCACCTGCATTACAGAGGCACTCCATAGCTGGCTTTGCAGGACCAGTACACTCCAGCTACTGTTTCTTTCAGAAACAGTTTTTAGGATTACAAGTTCTGCTTACTAACTAAGACAAAACAACCTACCAATTCTTCTTACTACATCCTCCCAGCTTACATGATATACAACTCTACCTCATACGCTGGCATTTGTTATGTTAAATCATCTCCAAAACATCAACTAGCATTGTTCAGTATGCCTAAACCCAGGAAGATAATGCAGGAGACATCTTCAGCTTCAAATGATAACCCAGATGATCAAGAATAAATGAGATAACATAACAAAATCCTTGAATGCTACGTAGTTTACCAGAACAACACTCTTGCAGATTTTTAATCACTAAACAGAAGTGCAGGTGCTGCTGTCACACACACGGCACTTCTGCTCTTCACACGCTTGTTCCATGCTGTAGAGGGTCTGCAGTGGCAAACAACAGAAAGCAGTACCAGTCTGGATTTTAAATACATCTTTCTGTCCTTCCACTTAAAGCATTTGAAATGTAGCATAGAAATGTGTTAAATGTTGAACAGTGATTACATAAAATACATTCCACAGTATTTCTACCAAAATAGTAGCAACTATTTCCATAACCTTTGAGAAGTTCAGCAGGCCTTTGTATCTCCAGATATACAGGTCATACATCGGTTAGCAAACAGACCAAACCAGACAGGTGAACACAAAGTGGCACTTCTGACTGGCCACAGAAACAAATTCACAAATATTGAGTTCACTTCACTCTGGATGGCTGCTACATAACCCATCATCTGTCACATTTGGATACACTTACACTAGCACACTGTATTATGTTCCCAGGACAGCCTTGTTCCCTGTTAGCAAGATCAACAAACAACTTACTTGAGCTTGGCCAGCCATTTCAATACCAGCGTCGAGAAATTCATCAAAATCATCACTGAATTTTCCAGATGCTGCAGCCAATTCCCCACTTTGGCCCCGTGTAGCATGGACAACTTCTCCTGCTGATTGATTCAAGTCTGCTGCTGCCTGGTTCAGCTCGCTCTGAGCTTCCTGAAATGACTTAGAACTTGGAGGTAGCTGTAAGAGATCAAGAGCTGTATTACTGTCCACCAAATCAAACTGCAAAGTTCAACACAATTCAAGAATACTAAATGCAAACAGCAGTGTCATAAACTAGAATGGAGTACTGCATCTGAACGTCCACTGATTCAGTTCTAAAGGCAAAATAGTCCAACTACAGGATGGTCAGTAACAAGGAATCTTGACAGTGAGCTGTTTCTTTCAAGGGACAGACCATTAAGCAAGCTTTTAAAGGAACAGATAAGATGTCAGTAATTTTACTGCCTAACTGGAAAATTTCAAGTGTTGGTGTTGAAGTCAGTGGAAGAAGTCAGAGAAGTTTTGTTCTCCATGTAGTTGCTCACTTTCATGAAGAAGACTTCCAGAACAACATGCAAGTATTAGCAGTTCTTCAGTAAGTAAATTTAGCCCTGACTGTATCTGACCAAGCAGCACTGCACAAGCACTAGCATACAGTTTCTTTTTCACCCACAAGGCAGCAGAATCACTGATAGATGAGACTGAGTTGTTGAGATATCATAACCTTTTAACAAATCAGCAGTGTACAAAGGTTTTGGGCTTTTTTTGTGACCCCCCCCCCTGCCCATTCCCATACATGAAGTATAACTTAGGCACATTTATCACATAATAATATGATGTGTGGGGAACCCAGATCAGCTCTTCCAAAATTTATTTTTATGGTAAAAGACTACTCACCAAATCAACAAGGAGCTTCTTGCTAGACTCCCCAATACTCTTCAAAGCCACATCCACATCCTTTTGCCCAGGTAGACAATTTACACAGTTATTCAATGAGTGAGACACTGCTTTTGCCACCTACAACACAAGTAAACACAGCCACCCTGAGAAAGGCCCAAGCAATCATTCAGCTTACAAACACAAGGCATAATCTATAGCCAGCAATTTTTACACCTCTGGCTCCAACAAGGTCATTTTCAAGGCTTGCAAGTTCCTGGCCTGCACACCTGCATTCTAGCAAACACTAACTATGCACACTCACTTGATAGGACTGTGCTGGCAGGGCAGCTTCCCCAACTGCTCCTGGCACCAGGAATAAAGGCTTCACCACCCCAGCTACAGGAAAGCCCCAGAAGTTAACCACATACTGATCAGTCTTCAAAAGCAGTTGCAGCACTCACGTAGAAAATGTGCTCACTTTTGGAATATAACATGAATCCAGATCCTTTTATTAATGGTGACTTTAACAGGTTTTGTCTTGCGCTTAATTGCACTTTTGCCCCCTTTGTTTTTCTGAAAGATGACTAAAATACACTTAGAACCAACTATACTTTTTGATGCAAAATACCAAAAGCTGCTAGAAGTACCAGTCAGCTCTGACACTACTCACAGCCTAACGTTCTATAGTTTTTATCTTGCCACTTACTGCTGTATTCTAAGGAATTTCAGTGGATTGCCCACAATTCATGTAGCTGCTGAAGTCACAGCTCACCTGGGCTAATCTCTGCTGACTGTCTGCATCTCCTGGTGCAGCCAGGGCTTGCTTTGCCTCCTGAATAAGCATAGCAGAGCCTTCCATGACATCCCTTGCTGAATCCAACATTGCATGTGCTGCTACAGGGTCAGTAGTTGATGCTGCAACTCCTCGTGCAGCCTGAGCCAACGTCTTCAAAGCCTGCGCAGTTTCTCTGGCAGCAACTCCTATATTCAGATTTCATCAAGGAATCTATTAGTACTTTTAAAGACAACTGTTGTACTTTATGACAGCTAAATTTAGAGGTTATTATTCCATTGCAACGCAACATTTCAAACATAGTTTAAAAAACTTTTAAGCATGAACATATTTGAAACATAAACATAAAGCATCACTTGCTAAGAAAAATGCCTGCAGTGAAGCTGTAAAGTTAATATTACGCCGCAAAGATGTTCTGAGGCAGCTATAAATCAGTGGCCAAATCCCAGTGAAGCAGAGTTAAAGAAGAAAAGCATAAAATTGGAAATAAGAGCCCTGTTGCAAGCTACGGGAAAAAGTGATTGATGACTTCAAAGCTGCAGCACCTCTGTCACTTTGCAAAACATGACTTTGGGATTTTGGAGAATAGAAAGAAAAATGGCTAAAGTTCAAGCAATTAAATACTAAATAAAAAGAGATTACTAAGAATGAGGCAACCTGATCCAACATAATCCCAGTATGAATACACACCTATAAAAATAAATTCAGTCAGAGAATATGTCATGTAATTACTTCCAACATGCAATGAAAAGAAACTATCATAGCTGTAGGCAAGAAGGAATGCTTAAATAGTGGAGGAAAGCTGTAAAGACCTCCCATCACTAACAAACAGCAGAACACGCTGTAACATTATTAAACACTCTGTGCTCTTTTCAGTGCAAAAAACTTTTTGCATAACAAAACACCATATAATGAAAAAATAGTTCTGTGAGCCCTGAAAATGAATTCACTGCTTTGTAAAATTTCCAGGCTGAACAGCTGCTACAGGTTGATGTTGAGAGCTAGATTCAGCTATTGGGTATCAGCTGCAATTACCTGTATTCCTTATCAGATATCCAGTGCTAACCTTCACTTAACTACAGAACAGAAACACAAGACATCCTAATCCAACTAACATGCGTCAAATGAAAGCAAATGCAAGTTACACAGCTCTGATGCAGTTACAATCAGTGAATCCTTAAGTATCCTAATGAATTCTGTCAGCATTAAGAACACTCTACTGTAGCATTTGCATCAATAACACAACAAAAATTTAACACAATGAAGGAAATGAAACATTCTATCATTTCAGTGGAAACCCTTTTTCCCCCCCGCATGTGAGAAACATTCTTCTTCTTAAGGTGTTTTCGGTTCCTAGAACACAGGTACATAAACTGGGGCAGGTACTAAAGACAACACATCATAGTATGTGCATGTCAACATTCCCCACTGGCTTTTCCTTAAACTATGCAGAAGCCATTATACTAATGAGTCAGAAAGATTGGTTGCATTACACATGGGAGATGGCAACATCTAGTAAAACACAAACTGCTTTAGACATCAAACCATCCCAAGTATGCTCACATCTTGTATTATCTTATACTTTGAGACACATCCAAAGACCCCTTCAGTCTTCTGAAAGGAAACAGAAACATTTCAGTGGTGCTGACATTCAAATTGTGTTGTATTTTAATTCTGTCCTTTGGAAAGTTTGTAATATATGTTTGAAAACAACAGATGTCTCAGTCTATTCTTATTAGGTACACACAGCAGACCGCAACACTGTTTCATGAAGCATGTTATTTATATTAGCAATCAGCTGTTCCTTGCCAAAATTCACTATCAGCATAAAGAGGTGAGCAATTCCTTAACTTCAGCAGTTTGTGATGAGAAAGCTTTCTAACAAGAATCCTATGGGAAGCAGAATTTTCATTGATGTTATAAATAAAAGAGTACCTGTGTAGTGCTCGTTGCCTTGAGCAGCACAAGTTAGTAACTGGGCCATCGATGAACCAACTGCTTTGGATGTACTTCCCAGATCCTGAGCACATTTCTCAAGCTGTAAAAAATTGCAAAGGACAGAATTCTTTGTTTAAGCTTATCCAAAATGCACTTGCTTTCTAAGCAATATTAGAAGATTCCTCTCTCTCCAAAACCAAGCTTATATATCAGCTACTGGGCACATGTGCTTAGTCTGAAGGCTTAATAGCATGTTTTCCCAGTTCATGATGAAATAAAATTACATTTAGGTCTTACAAACAACAAAACTAGAATTAAAGTATTTCATAACTAGCAAGTGAAATAAGTAACTGAGCTTTTGGTGAGAATGGTGCTTTTACCAAATAAAACATTTCCTATGCCTATCAGAACACCAACTTCTAATTTCTCACGTATTTCTGCTACAAAATATGCCTTCAGTGTAATAAGAATATATGCTCTTTTTAAGAGAATCAGTGTACAATCTTGCCAACATGATCATTACCCAAGTTTTACCTCAAACATTTAAAATGCTAACAGCTAACTTTGTTTTTAAATGAAGGATATCCTTTATTAATTACAGTTTCTCCTGGAAGAGGCTTTAACTGTCCATCCACAGCTGCCATCTTTGCATCTTGCAGTTCACTTTTGAGGGTCTGGACCGTATTCAAAGCAGAATCGATTTCCATCGGGCCACATGCTTCATGAGCCTATTCAGAAATCAAATCAATAGCACTGTTAGCACATGTAAGCCACTATCAGATATAGTGAACATTCAATATACAATCCTTCCAGCACACCTATCAGTTTTGTGACTTCAGGGGCCCCTACACATCATGGCTTCCAAACTACTGCACAATACCCTTAGTTTGTGAATAGACTAACATGCTGTTAAAAGCCACCACAAAATGCAACACACCCAGTACATCCTTCGCTTTCCCTAAAGAGTTTTTATTTCTTTTCTTTTTTAAATCACCACATGAAGTTTGAAAATCTGTATCAACAGGGCTGCTCTGTGCATGCTCTCCTATCATCTTTCTGGTTCAGCAATAGTAACACTAGCTTTTCAGTTTTCTTGTCAGTTATTACTCCCATTTCTATTATGACAAAGGAGCCACTTGGAAACTTGGAGAAAACTGCTGACCAAGAACAACACTGAAGCACAAACTTCCTGAGCGTGAACCATTTCCGTTTGGATGCAGGGGGAAGACAGTGAGCCAAGGAGTGAACCCCTGACCACTCCTTGGGCCATCTTGCTTTAGCTAATTAGAACTACTACAACCTACCTTCTGGGAAGCAGTTCGTAGCTCAGCTAAGCTGGTGGCAAGGTTCTTCGCACACTGACTTAGCTGCATGGCTGCTGCTTGATCAGTCACAGTAGGTACTGCAGCTTTAGCAGATGCCACCATTTTACTTCCAGGCTGCCCAAAGAAGAGCCAGTAACACAAATTTTACCAGGTAGTTTTCTTGAGATGAGTCTTAGCATTTAAAGAACATGATGTTTCCTCCATTTACACAACAGTGAGCTTACTAAACCTTCTGTAATGACCAGTTCATGCACTCCTCCTTAACCAGGCACCTCCTAGGTTGCAGTGTTCCATTCATACCGTAACTTTACTCTGCAGTGTCTGCTGTAGCTGGAACCATTCATGCCTTATTATTGGGACAGCAGCCACTTGTAGTAACCAAATGTCTTCCTGTGGCCTATAAGTACTTGTGCAGACTGTGTAAAAACATTTGAATTTGCAGTTTTGCTATTTAGCATCTAACCGACATTTAAGTGCCCACAGAGGACAAATGACAAATCTTTTTCAATGTTTCCAAGTACTAAATTCTTTCAGAACTCTATTTATGAAACAATTGATACAAGCAATGACTCCACAGGGTTGGCTGCTAACACAATTAATGCACTTTCCTGATTCACATCACCACTGTGGTTCACAAATACAGGCACAGAGGAGACAGATCATTATAGTGACTCCAAGGGTAACCACACAGCAAATCACAAAGTGACAATACTGTTATATCTCTACTACATGGGATCATAACAAACCTTCTAACAGCATTCAGTGAAAGGTTTTATTTCCACTTCACTATGAAAGGTAAAGCTGACGCCAATTAACAATAGTGTTGATACACAGACAGTGGTTTCCTCAGTTTGTTTCCTGTACTGTCAACAATATCCCCAATAGTGTTATCAACATTCCTTATCTCTCTCTTTTTTTTTTTCATTTTATCAGAAACAAAATCAAAATTCACAATTTGAGCAGAAATCGAGATCTGCTACATCTGCAGGCTAATATCTATTAACCTATGGAAATACTGCCTGCTTCTCTGTCATTTCTGAAGAATTCTGGAGTGCTGCTGCTCATTCTCCTCAGGTTCAACATGCTTCAGCTATCTGAGCTGACAAACTAAACTCTCCCTAGCCACAGCTCCCAATCTGCGATGAATTTCCTTACATTGTTCTTAACTGTTTGTTGCTTATTTGTAGCAAATAAAAACACAGAGAATTAAGAAGTGCCATTTGTTCTGATGGAATCTACTGTATAGGTTTACTTTACCTGAAGGAAGTTCTGGCTGGAGTTTATCAGAGCAAGCTGTGCACTGAGGTCTTCCGCCTGAGCCTGACTTCCTCTCACACCTTGCACCAACTGAGGAATGTGGTCTGCAACGTTCTACAGTAAATAAAGGGAGAAACTTTCAGCATATCAGTATGAACAGACCCTTGACACTAAATCAGACTCTTTCCAATTCCCCCCTAAAGATAACTAGTAAAGTTCACAGATACATCACTCTTATGCCTTCACAAAATCTGTTTAGGATGAAACTGAATTAATACATAACAGGATTTCTCAGAAACATTCCGCTCCTAATTAGAAATATTTGTTTATGCTACTCAGTTTAAAGATCCTACAATCCAATCAAGAGTCTTGTGAAAAGTTACATGCTTACACAGCATTTAGAATGACTTGGTTTGCCTGCATAAATGTTTGCAGGTTTTCAAACGAGTGTCCTGCTTTAAGAAATACAAAATTGAGCCTACTTTTCCTTGCTGATACTAATTACAGTACAGCTGTAGCATTCTGAAATGCATATTGTCAAAACATCATTCCTGGAGTGCCCAAACTCATGCTCACATAACTCTTTGTCTGTCCACTTCACATTCATCTTATCTTGGCAGTGCAATACTGAATTTTCCCCCTTCAACATACCAAAGCAATTATTGATCTCCTCCCCTATCTAATAAATCATAATCAGGATCAATTTAGAATAAATTATAATGTATGCAGTGAATCAGCTTCTTCTTTCTTTTTGATTACTCATACTAGAATAGTAGCTTCCTGAAACACAATCTTGAGACACACTTGAGCTACCTTATTTATTTCCCTTGTGGTTTGGTTCCCATTCCCTGCATAACTGCTCTCAAGAAGAATATAATTTTGCCTTCTACTGTCCTCTTCCCAACTTCCATTTTTTTTAATGTAATTTCGTTAAAAACTGCTAAGTAACATTTGTCTACCATTAGTTAGAAAGTGAGCTGCAAAATGTAGCATAAAAGCAAAGCAGAACAGCTTCTTGACGCAGGCACTATGAATTTTAGCTTGCAACTATAAAAACATGCCTGACATCAGGCATTTGGCATTGAGTTGTGATAGGTTTACCTTACAGCTCTGCACAAGTTGCTGATGGGCTGCAGTGTTCTTATTTGAAACAGCTGCGTTCTGAGAAGCTGCAATAGTCTGAGTAGCAGCAGCTGCAGCTTGTTTAGCTGCAATCTAAGGACAAAAGGAAACAGTTAAAAAACTTAGTAATTAGACTGAGTAATTCAGAGCATGAAGTACTCTAAAAATACAGAGAAACCTTCTTCAAATACCCAAGATTTTTGTTATCAACCTTCCCCTCTTGCAAAATTAAAAATTCCAACAATTTATCTAAGATGTTCCAACATGTTATGCAACACTCTTTAAATGGCCCACTAAATACATCCGTGTATGAAGTTCATCCTCACCATCACCCACTTCATTCCTATGTAAGGTGTTATGTATTATCAAGGCATTATAAAAATCATCTTTTCTATGAAGTTTTCTTGAATTCAGTTAGCGAATTTGAGGCATGATTTATTTCTAAAATACTCCTGATTTTTATTCTACATAAAGCAGCGTAAACACACTTATGGAAAAAAAATCCCTTATTTAGACCTTGTTTGTCTAATTTTGTTGTATGTAAATAATTTTCAGACTACTGAAAAATCACATTTATAAAACAGAGATTATGAATTTTTTTTTAATCTGTCTTTTCTACCTTCCAGCTGAGAACAGGAAGATCAAGCCAGGCCTAAAAACCAAACTACATATAAATTTCACCTGTAGTGCCTTTTTTGCCTTGGCTCTGCCACCAGCTACTATGCACCTTCTCAGTTTTGGTCCTGTTGTTTTGATTCTGTCAGTAACTTAACATTTTAATGAAATATGGTGCATTTAGACATAACTTCGTAAGGAACTTTATACGAAACTCTGGCGCATATACTGATAAAAAGCACCAAAGGATATTTTGTGTAAATGAGATCATAAAGATAAATTAAAACAGTAATGAAGGAGTTTCAGCTTAGTTGGTTGAAACCTAAACTTTTCCAGTTATATGGCTAGGCCACCAACAAATATTTTCTGAATCAAATGCTTACACCACTTTTACTACATCAGTAATAAAAGCTCTTCATTTTCTATCTCTGACAACTATGGTATCACAGGCTAGCATTTTAAATTTCAAGCCTTGTATTCTATAACTGATCTTACAGTGCTTAGTACTTTTCCTTAAGAATGTACTTCTAATTACTTCCACTTATCTGGAGGTTTATCAAAGTAAACTGAAAATTCAACAGTATGTGGTTCCAACCTCTAATCTGTTGACAATTTTCTTCTTGATGGCATTTTGTGCAGCAGCATTTGTAGCAACCCGCAGTCCTTCCGCTGCTTCTCGCAGACGCTGCTGTTGATCCTCATTTTCAGGATTGGCTGCAGCTCCCTGCACAAAATTTCAGAGCAAAATACATCAGCCAAATAAGCAGATCTTGAAGAGGTGAATATAGAACCTTTATTCTCTTTAAATTACCTTATCCAAAATCAGAACATTGGACTATGATAAGAACACTGAACTACAAAACAAGCCTAAACAGAAAATCAGTTATGAAACATTATTACTGTTGTTTACTGATAGTTTAGTACTTCAAGGAAGTGGAACATCTGCTTTGCATGCTACTTTTTGCATTGTCTGCTACTTTAGATGTCTGGGAATCAAAGTTGTTTTGTAAAATGATGCTCCTGTGGTCTGTAAAAGCATACTCTGATTAAAAGAAAAAACTGAAAAAAAGTTTTGTCCATCTGAAGTCTAAGAAAGTACTGGAAAGTCAAGCTATGATTGTAGACTGGCATATAGGTCTGCTATAGGCTTAGGAGAATAGTTGGTCCTGATTTGTAAACACCTTTTGACTACAGAATCTGGGACTCAGTTCAAAGAACGTGTATACCTTGTGGATTTGAATAAGTTTCAAGCACAGAAGGGACAGAGAAGTCTAAATATTTGCCTCTCCTGTGAGAGCAGACATGGAGTAGGGGCTGGGGAGGTGCACACAGGATACAACACATTGAACACTCCCTAGACAGAGGAAATTTTCCTGAAAGAAACAGAGGCAAAGCAGCTTTGTTATGGCTTCTTCCAGATGACAGAAATTACTGTGGTTTCTTGTTCTATTTGAACTGGAAAGCTGGTAAAGGATTTTGCATCACAGTGGCCATGACTGGTGGTAAGGGCTTGAGATAGCTTGGGTCATGACAACCCTGCACACAAATGAGCAAAGCAGAACAAGAGTTTTTAGAAGCAAATAATTACCAAGTAGATAATTAATAAAAAGATCTGCATACACCATTTCAAGCTGACAATTACTTCAATTCCCCAGTACCTTTGCTGCTTCAACCATGCGGGCTGTAGAATCTGCAAGGAGCTTTGCAGCTGCTAGGAGCTTCTTTGAGTTTTCCATGTCAATTTCTGCTTCAGCATCTGACCTCATTGCATTGACAAGATCTGAAGTTGCTTGAGCCAACACCCTGGCCTGCCGTACCATTTCACCTGTGATATGCAAATACATTTTTACTGTCCCACTCTTTGCTTGGGTTTCAAAAGTCAACAAGATGAACACAAAGTAACATTTGCTGAAGTATTCTTTTGATTTCAAAAAGGACAGGTAAGTAGTTTACAACTTAGGAGCTTCACAAAGTCTTGAAGACAGTGTATGCAATGGAAACTGCTACAGGGGACACACAGAAGAAATGTATGTATTTATATTAGATAACTAAACAAAAAGCAAAGTACAGTATATCAAATTCAGGCAGACTCTTGGCACAGTGGAGATTAACAATAATACTCTCAAATTACAGCCAAGATTTTACTCCACTAATAAAAATTACCCCCTCTTGCCTACTCTTTTAGGACATTTGTTTTGGGAAATTATCTTCTGTCTAACAACACAAACTAGATTAAGAGCAATCTCAGGAAGGACTCAATATTAATAAGGTGTTTTCAGCCAAAACAACAAGGGGTGTTTGGGTCAAAGGTCTAATTCTCTTTAAAATAAATTAGAAAGAAAACCAAAGCTATATTTTTTTTTCACGTGCAAAGCTGACGTGTAGGGCTGTAGCACTAAGTGTAGAAAATGAAAATGTAGTAGCTGTTATCAGGCATTTCCTATTGTCTACTTTTGCTATCAGTGTTTTATCCAAACATCTCACTCAGCTCCCATTCCACATTTTCTGCAGTTAACAGTCCCTTTAAATGCTTTTTGCTTCAATATTAGGTCAGCAAATCAAACTTAAGGAATAATCTAATTAGGTAGTGATATAGCAGTCCCAAGACAAAGATTATGTTTTTTTTTTCTACCGTCCACATGCCGATTGTAGGAAGGCTATCAGTAATTGGAAACATCACCTGAAATCTGGACGGCTTACTAAAAACCAAGTACAGCAAGCATAACAAAATACTTGACTGTGAAAGAAAATTATCCTTTATTGCATCCTTCGGTATGGAAGCTGAATGGTTTATAAATGGCATGAAACTTAAGATGCTTCATCACATATATATCTACTAATTAGATTCCTTAGGATAGCTACAGAACATTACAATAAATTCTGTCAGCTTTCAATGGGAAGATTAAGAACAGTTTAGTGAGCAATGTATCTTTTAAAAATCTTAATTGGATTTCAAAAAGAAGCTTCTTCTGGGGCCAAAATACACCGAGAACACAAATTACTTCCCTGCACAAGTTCCGTTGGGAGAGCACAGCTGAAATGAGTTCCTTGAAATAATCATGTGAAATAATCTGAATTTACAAGAAAAGTTTAATTGGTTCATATGACAGTACTATCAATACAAGTGTGACAGCAAAGTACTTAATTTCCCAGCCTTGTGTTCAGATAACACAAAAGAAAAAGCAGACCAGAATGATAAAAATCCCAATAGAGATACCACAACTGCTTCTTAAAATTGATTCCAGTTTTAAATATTGAATGAGTTGTTTAGATATCAAATTGACACTGTCCTTTCACATAGATATTTCAACCCATTTTAAACTACTGAAGTTTCATTCACTTCAATTTCTTACTTCCTTACTAGAAGGTCATATTGGGTCATTTAAATGTTAGACATCTCAAGCCTGGCTGGTTCCATAAGCTGCACATTTTAGAAGCATCATAAGAATAAGAAAAAGTAATTTTTAAAACCTGCAACAAAACCTAAGCACAATGAAATCAATCACTGGCAACCATTCACTTGCATATGCTTTCCTATTCAGGGAAGAGAACTTGCTGCACAATTTTGCTAAGTGAAGCAGTAGAAGAAAACAGGTAGAGTACTGAAGTGATAGGTGGCTTTCCCTGATGAAGAATATTCATTCTATCTACCACGCAGCTATGTGCATTTCACTGGTATAACATGGGTTGAATGATTACCTAGAAGTTCAGTATTCTATTTGAAATGTGCACATCTCTGAAACACGAAAAGCTACTATCCACGAGAGAGACTTACCAGCATCCCCCATTGAACTGAAAATACTCTCCGTGACACACATGATGGTATCTGTGGCCTGATCATAGCGTCCAATAGGTTCTCCCCTGCTTGCAAACTGGCGGACATGCTGCAAGAGGTCATTCAGGGCTTGGCTGACAATGCTGGCAGCTGCACTGACCTGCTTCAATAACTCAGTGTCATCTGTGGCAGCCTGGCAGGCCCTCACACAGTTCTCCACTGAACGGTCCACCAGCTTTCCTGCCTCAATCAGCTGTTCCTGGCACACTGGAGAGCTGATGGTAGGACTCACAACCTGCATGAGGAAGGGAGACAAAACATTCAGAAAATGCCTTATTTGCAAATTTTCCAATTACCAGTAAATAAAATATATGTTACATTACTGTTTTCCTTAGGCAGAAAACCATGAAGTTGGTATTTAAATAGGTAGCTTCAGACATTTAGATTAGTAATCTAGGCCCTGGATGTCATTAATCTCATCTTCATTTAGATGTCAAGAATGGAGGCTGCCACTTCATTCCACATCTTTAGCAGTTACTGAGTTAAGCAAACATGGCACAGTGGTTCTGGTTCTTATTTCGTTCAGGCGTACCTACACAGCTTTTAGCAATGGCAAAACTGTGTATATCTTCTGAGTGAAAAAAGGATGACGCTGCCTATCTTATTCTGAACTGAAGAAATTTATGGGCAGTAACAATGCCAAGCCCAGATAATGAAAATTCGTATCTATTCATTACAAAAAGCTCTTACAGTTGAAGCAACAAGGTGAAAATATTGAGAATGTAATAGGTAAAATGGGCCATTAGTTTTATTATAAGTCTCCTGGATGTTTCAGAACAGCTGAATAGCCATTTTCCTACATAATCCTACAGAAGCAGAAACTGCCGACTTTGAAAGCAGTTTCTAAAATAAGAACTGTGAATTGCTTTAATTTTACTGGGAAGCAATAGCTGGCCAAAAGCAATGGCTCTATTAAAACAACTGAGCTACTGCTAAACACAGCAAATATATTAGAAATCATCAATCACTAACTTGATTTTGATTGCTAAAGCTTTAGATTATGTGGATTCATTGAAATTTTAGGCTTCAACAGAAAATTTGCACAGCCTTACAGGCAACTCTTATTTCTTATACTAAGACTTCTGAAGTTTGTCCTTTGATCATCACCATCAATTCAACTTATGAGCTATATTATTTATGGAACCTTCTTTGGAGATTTTAGCAGCACCTCGCATCCTCTGGGCCACTCTTTGCAACACATATGGGAGACAATTTATTTATCAGCAAGTTTGATATCGTCTAAGTTTACGGCTCTGATATTACCACAGTATATTTCCTGAGAATACCAGGAACATACATAAGGATACACCCAAACAGATGCCTTGACACATCATGAACACTGCCTGCCTCACCTTGGCACAAGCCACAAGCTGGGAAGTAGAGAGTGCACACTGTGTAGCAGCAGCAATCACTCTGTTCTGAAGGACTGTATCTTCAGCAACCTGTGCTACATTCTTGGCTTTCAACACTAACATAGCAGCAGCATTTGCAACAGCTTTGGCCAGACTCATTAGAACATCCTGGAAAAATAAAGGGAAAACAGTCTTACAAATATAAGGATGTGCTTTGCTAATGTAAGATAAAGACATCAAGATAATAAAATCCATTCATTAAAACAAAATTCAAAAAATCACTTCAAGAAAGGCAGCAAACTTAGCTATTTCTTAGAAAACTGGACAAAACAATCATTGGTTTATTTTCATCAAGTTACTGGACAAGTATGAACTGACAAATTTGAAAATGGCTAGAAGCCACAAAAAGCATGTAACGATTTGGACATGGAACTGTTCATCTTCATCTCTGGAGAATACAGCACCAGGACAGAAACATCTGGAGTTCAGCATTAGATGTGCTAAATGTGGTTAAAAGGATGAAAACCACAAGGAGCAAACTGCTAACTAAGGACAGACAGTACTTGAAGTTAATACCTGATTTGAGTACTTATGGTTAATAGTAAAACTCCATTTTTGAAGATGCCATTTCCAAGAAAATTATTTCATAATTTACAATGTAAAAACAGAGCTGATCAAAATACGCGTAACAGGTCTTAATCCCAGAACATTTTTCCCCTTGCATAATAACAGTTTAGTTTCTTGAAGATGAAAAATTAAAACACAAATCCTGCAATGAAATAGTTCAGAAAATTTCTTCCTGTTTTCCCATTTAAAATGCTACATTTCCATATACTTTGTTTCTTTATTTTTTTTTTAATTAAAGTGGGATGAAGCTGCGAAGAGACACTACAGATACATTTAAGAGTGATTTTCATTTGGGAGCAGACAAATTTTACTTTCAGAAACTAAAAAAAACAGATTTCCATTTTAAGACATGAAGGCATCACAAACCACCCCCCTCTTCCTTACCCAGCTATGATTCTCCCCCGGGAAGAAAGCAGAGAGTAGCAATATGTGTAAAACTAGCAATACAAATGATGACTCTGATGAAACCTGCAGGCAGATTTATTAGCACATCAAGTATTGAAAGTGGCCTACAAGTTCTATTTTGCATAATAAGTCCCCAGAGGTCTATCTTTTGCTGTAGAATACTTCCCCTTGTTTCTTGATCAAACCTGTTGTTGGCATTGAGTGGAAAAAGAAAGTTCTTAATAGCGCATTTAAGGGGAACAACTTTAAACTGTTAACTATGTGATTAAGCTCAACAAGCATTATCCTTTGACAATCAGTAATGTTAATCACCTCATAATAAAACTACAAAATTCTGACAGTAACAAGCAATCCTCTCCTTACCTGGAACCTTTCATCTGTTTCATTCTCTCCAATCTGTCTCAGTAGCTCTCCACTGGCTTGCCCAATGCTTCCAGCTGCAGTCAAAACTGTCTGTCGAGGCTAGAAAAATAATGGTGAAATGAGTTATTTCAATGAAAACGAGCTTTACTGAAAACTTTCTATTTGCTCAAGGAATTTCTGCATTAGCATGCAATCAACACGACTAAGAAAAATTACGTCAATACAGCTGGTTTATTTTGGGAGATTCATCTACAGAAAGTGAGAAGAACTTGGAAGAATTTGAATAGCCATTACTGTAATAACTCCACAGAAAAATAAGGATGGACAGTCAATATGCCAACTGATCTTAATCAGCAGATTTCACATTTCTTCAAAGTAAATACCTGAAGAGACTAAAAGCAAACTAGCTCCAGATTTGAACTCACAACAAACTGATCCAGACACCCTATCCAGGTTAGTACTACTTTCATTTCTAGAAAACTACCATGGAGGTTAACTTCTCATTTTATTTGTCACAGATGACAAACACAATAAATAAATAGATCAGAAAAGAGTATCTTTCCATTTCCAGCTGGCCTCAAAATGGACCCACTGTTGGCCAATCCTGAGCCAAAGATTTACATTGGCAATGCCTCCGTGGTAACATAACACTAGAAAGTGGAAAAGTGCTGCACAACAGCTGGAAAAGAAGAGTGAGAAAACGTAGAGACATAGACCTTGGTGCATGCACCAAGAAGAAGGGGAGTTCCAGGCACTGGATGAAAAGTTCGGCATTAAATTACCACACTCACCTCTCCTGAAGTAGGTTGAACAGCCTTCAGCAAGTCTGAGACAGCAACGGCCAACGTTCGAGCAGCTTTCAGGAGGTCCTCTCCACTTCCGACTTCATCATCCATGAGAGCAGCGAGCAGTTTCACACCTTTAGACATCTCGGTGAGGTTGGAAGAGATGGTTGTAATTGCACATCCTACAGCAGTGTAGTCAGTGTCAACAGGGTCACCTGTAGAGCAAATATTTTTCATGAGAATGCTTCAGTGGTTAAAAACGAAAGTGAGGCAGCCACCCTGCATGATGATCTGGTAAGGGAAAGCAGATAGATGGAAGATAACCAAACAATGTCTACTAAACAATTTCAGTGTCATTTAAAAACTAAGGTCTGCTATCATTTTTCCAAGCTCTATACATCTCTTAAATAGAATTACTCTTCATCCAATTTATTTTGCTTAAAAGTCCATGGTTTCAGCTATCTTCTTCATTTCAACTTTCAAAGAACTGAAAGTAACATAGCATTAACCCCTTTAAATCACTCAGCTCCTTCAATTTGTAATTTGACAAAGCAGAAATACTGTCAATAAACATCTATCATCTCTAGCAAGTGTCAAACAAGCAATGTTCTTTTGTAGTAACACTGCAGAGAGTGCTCTGCTGAATAAGCAAGTTACGCTTTATTTTCATCAGTGCAGTACTCTCAGCATTAATGGTGATAAAATGAAAATCATAGAATTGTATTGGTAGGGATAGCTTGTTTTGCATGTCAATGCATGTAGGTACTAGAATATTTTGAAGAAATCTTCTCATAAGCGACCTCACAGTCAATCCCTATAATATTTGAACTAGACTGATAAATAATCAGGAGGCTGCAAGCAAGTCCTTCCCTTTGAAATTTACCTGCCGTAAGGTTAACAACAGATGCAGTTCCTGCAGTGATAGCATCAACCTGAGAGTGTATTTCGTGTTTTGATTCGTCAACCTTGTTCTGAACCCATACTCTCGATGCCTGAAGAACAACAAAAAAAAAACAAGAATGAAGGACTGCAGTAACAGGCTGTAACATGAAATCCTGTGTTAATCTCCCATTCCTTCACAAATCTTTAAAGTGAAACAGAGGACAAATACCAAGCCCTTAAAGAGAAAAATGAAAGCAAACATTTTCTATTGCTAAATCTCTAACTACAGAATTTACATCAGCTCAAAAGCTCCACTTTTAAGGTGAATATCATAAACAGCATATTCATGAAAGATTAAGTGATAGTCGCCTATGAACAACAGTTTCTTGATCAGTCCTCCAGACTTAGTCTGGATCAAAAGTTACAGAATCATGTATTATTCTTTTTCATTTGGTCATATTTTTCAAGGTCTAGGAGGTGGTCACACTCATCACAAGTGTTGTTCATAGTCTGCCTTTATTTGTACACATGCACATGAAACAAACATAATTTCAAAGTAATGAAGGGGAGGTTGCAACAACCAAACCCAGAAGATTAAAGTGAGTTGGAACAGAGTACATTAATTTCTTGTGGCACAAAAAAATCTAAAAGCTGTAGAGATATCATTTTATTTCCAGGGATAATTTCTAAACTGGTCTGTAAACACCCCAAAGAATTAACATCCATTCCTATGAAGGCTAGAAAAACTCACCATGTCCTGCCCTAGAGGTGGTAGGTTATCAACCTCACTGAGGTCAGCTTGAGCTTGTTGAACAGCATGCATGCTGGTATTAATAGTCCCCATCAAGGCCTGTTGAGCTGAAGTCTGAAAGGCAGAACAAGGAAATGGCTATGCCACATTCCAGAGGACACTTCAAGCAGATGTTACTTAGCCATTAAAAGAGAGCGAGCAACAATTATACCAAGCTAAGATCTCCCTGATGCAGTGGAGGAGGCAAAATTCACTGAAACTCCTCTCACAGTCCCCATCCTTCCTATACCACTTTACACACACTCCTCCGTACTTGCACACATTTATAAAACGCTAAAGTTGCAGCCACACCAAGGTCAAACAGCTACACATAATACCCTTCTAGTCATAAATCATTAGCTTAAGCATTGAGTATTCTGTCTATAGCCTACTTAAGCTTTTTGGTCTTCTTAATTTAAACAAGAAAACTCACTATCAACTTTAAGCCTCTTAGAAAATTTTAAATTGGTATATCATTGACAAGCTGCATACGAGCATTTTTTTCTAAAACTGTTTACTTTTGACAGTCTTCAAAATGCTTTTTTAAAGCTCGTGAATATTATAATAACTACTTGGAAGTAAGGGAAAGCCTGGAAAAGCTAGTGTTAAATGAAGAAGTCATTCAAAATGTATCTAAATACTCCGGGGTTGCTCAAAATACATATTCAGTAAGACAGCCAGTACATCTCATACTCTACACCACCCCCCACTCTTAGCAACATGGATAACATCCTGTTTCTAACTACTTGCAAAACCAACAAGTTCCAAATGCAGATATAAAACAAGAAGATTGCTCACAAGAGGGGGCATATGTCCTCTGTGCATCTGACCAACCGTGACCTGTTGCTGAGGAGAAGGCATGATTCCAACATTGAAAGTTTCTGGGCCACTGGACCCTGAACGCATAACAGCTGGTAGTGCTACAGAGCCATGCTCTACCTTTCCTGTTCGGTTGAACTGTTGTTGAAAGATGGTAGACCTAAAAGAAAATGAATGAGTGAATAAATAAACAGACAGCTAGATGGATAAGAAAAGAAATAAATATAATAGCAAATTGCAATAAGGAATTAGTCATCTCCTGTAAGTCCTGCCAGATGTTCGTCCTCTAGGATTTTAAACTGTATTTCACATCATTTTGAGAAGCTGAAAAATTTCAGTCATTTCTTCCTAACATTTTCTTCAGAAAAAAATTCAACTGCAGGTTTCAGTAGATCAAATATTAATATCACTAATGAGCAAGCAGCAAGAAAAGAAGGTAATGCACAGTTTTGGTATACACAGAACAAAAGCTTTACCTAAGATGTTTCACAGGCAGAATCAGAACAAGGTTTATAGCATAACAGACTGCTCCATTTTAACTGTGTCAGAGGCAGATCAAAAGAAGCACAAATGCTTTGGAGATGGCTTTTGTGAGCAAAGTCTACATTTGGGATAAAACTAACCTAACTTCCTTCTTTACACACATACGCACACGGTACTTGCCAATAATCTGGACGTCCAGATTATTACTCTACACTTGTGAGGCCCCATCTGGAGTCCAGCTCCAGGGCCTCCAGCACAAGAAAGATGCAGAGTTGTTGGAGAGGGTCCAGAGGAGGGTCATGAAGATACTCAGAGGGCTGGAGCACACCTCCTATAAAGACGGGCTGAGAGAGCTGGGCTTGTTTAGCTTAGGGAAGAGAAGGCTCCAGGGAGACCTCATTGCAGCCTTCCAAAACTTAGAGAACTTTTAAACAGGAAGGAAGTAATCTTTTTGCACAGGTAGGCAGTGACAGGACAAGGGTTAATGGTTTTAAAATAAACAAGGGGAGATTTACACTAGATACTGAGGGAAATTTTTCACTGAGAATGTGATAAAGTACTGACACAGGTTGCCTGGAGAAGTCATGGATGCCACATAACTGGAGGTACTCAAGACAAGTTGGATGGGGCCTTGGGCAACCTGATCTAGTGCTTGACATAGTGGATGACAACACTAGGTAGGGTGGTTGATCCTTGAGGTCACTTTCAAACCAAGCCATTCTCTGATTCTACAACTTATAGTCTGAGCTCCATAGTTCAAGGATCAACTTACCACAAACTGTTACCACTGCTGGTTGCCCTAACAAGCATTTTTACTACAGAAAAACCTACCCTACAATCCTGCCATGGAGGTAGAAGTCTACAGAATTGCCCAGAGGTAGTGCTCCCTTCTGCTGAGCTATTCTGTTAGTAAATAATTTCTCAAGTGTAATAACTGTACTATATTTTGAGTGATGAAAAAAATTGCCATTGCTAATGGTTGTAACACAAATATTTACTCCTGTTGTATACACTCACTTCTTCGGTGAAACAGATTCTTCCAACATGGTTGATTCCTCATCACCTTCAAGACCAAATCTATCTTTACTTTGTTTCTGGAGGGAAAAAAAAACAAACCAGGAAGTTAAACAACATAGGTAGCTTCTTGATTGCTTCTTTCCAGTATTTTCTTGCCATTTGTCAGAAATCCAGTCAAATAAATTGCAGTCTTGTCCAGTGCTGAAAACTATGGTTGTTAGAGTTGTTTATTTTTGAAAAAATGAAACCATATAGCCTCCACCTTGGAGGAGGTTAAGTTGTCCTTCAGCATCTAACAGACCAAGTTCTAAGTCCTGGAAGATTAAGTGTACAAAGTGAAAAAGCCTATCATAAGCAGCAACACAAATAAACTAGAAGCTTTTCTGAATAAGCAGTATGAATAAAGTGCTGAGATTATCATCTTTCTCCCAGAAAAAAGAAAAAACAACAGTGACATGCAACAACACAAACTCCAGCACAGACAGGATACGTGGCATCTTCTGACTCAGGATCAGCCCACTAGAACTCAGCTACAAACCACCTTAAGAATCCTGAAACATCATTATACGGTGCTACCTACCACTAGGAAACATATCCATAGGAAACGTGTATTTAACAACGTACCAAGCTCTTTCATCACAGTTCCTTTATATACCTGGACAATCTCAACATCTGACTTTAAGGAAGGGCTGAGTTTTTTTTGTTTGTTGTTCTAATTTTATATCTCAAAAAGGAGGTAAAGATACATAAAAGCATTAGATTAGTCTAAGCTTCTAGAAAACAAATAAACAAACAAGAAACTATAATAACTTATAAAAGCATAGCCTTGTAAAAAACAGTCAGTTTCCACTGGTGACCTAGTGGAAATACACAGCTTGCTTTCTAACTTGTTGAATGACTTGCACTCCAAGTATTCAGATGACAAGAGGGAAACACTCCCTGTGATCTTAGGATTTAGGATCTTTAGGATTCTTAAGTACATTTAAAAGGAACATAATATCCACATATATGCACACTCAGACTTCCTTCTGAAAAATCCTTACTGCTTAAGTTGGAGTTTATGCATGAAAGTGCTAATTCCTAGTTAAGATGATATCTTGTTTCCAGATTAGCAAGAAATGGAAAAAAAAAAACCAACAAAAAACAAACAAACAAACAAAAAACACCACAAAAAAACTGGATTAAAAACAAGTAAAAGCTACTCAGGCTCAGGATTCCTTGTCAACCTGTAAAAAACAACTTATCACTACAACAGCAGTACAAGAGTTTGCACAATTTTTGTTTGTTTTTTTTTTTTAAAGAAGTAATAATACTTCAGGAGGAAAAAAATGTTACCAATCCACACTAGAGAATATGAGCTGAAATAGTTCTAAAAGCACCAAGTATCATTAACATTATGCATCTGGGAGATAAACTACATGACATGCATCAATGAGACAAGCTGTGCTCAACAGCTGGGAACTGTATGCTTCTCATGTGCATCATGAAGCATCATGGGTATTTACTACTTAATCTGTTCAAACTTTATCAATTTTTAACATTGGCTTTGTCAGCAGACTGCAAAGAAGAAGTCAAAGACTGGAAATGAGGAGAAATAGACGCATCTGTTCTATCAGAGACTGCTTTTGTTTGAAATCAGACAGCAAAGCTACACGTCAAGTATAAGAGTGAGAACTGAGTATTAAACTGTCTGCAGAAGCCTGCTGTTTATTACATATTAAGTCTGAAACTGACTCCAAAGAAAAAGGCAAGTATTTCGGCTTCCAACAATCTTCCTCAAACTCTGATTTCACAACACATGATGTTACATCCCACAAGGGCAACAAATTCCCCTAAGCTACATAGGTTCCATCATTCTTTGGATATTAAAAATCTGCTAGAGCAAATTAAGGTTCAGCCAAGCTGCATCAGGTAAAAACCTTTCAAGGAGTAAGCAGAGCTAACTGAAATACTTCAGATCACAACATTTACTTGTGAATATTAATGTTGGAGGTTCATATCAGCCATATAATTAATTGCTTTAGTCCACAGCATGAAAGAGCTAGCTTAAAAGGAGATGTTTTCTAACAGTTCCCTGGATATACAATCATAGACAGAAGTCCACTTTCCATATGAAGGTGAACCCAAGCCTAGGTGTGCTGCACTGAGTCTCACCCATACTACCACTATAATTAACAGTCCTGATAACTTCCAGAAACAATCACATACAATGAACAGAAATAGCTTATGGTACTTGAATATAAAAGTAAATAATGTCAAAGCATGAGATAGTTCTTATTTCATGAGAGAAAAACTGCAGTTTGCACACATTCAAGCTTTTGCACTGCTATACAGTCATTTTCTGGCATTTTTCCTAGACATCATCCTAATATTATACCTTCTTCAGGATGATATCAATATAACCTGCAATTAACTGAGAGATCTGCTCCCCTTCAGTGGTCTGTACTGAGTAATAGCTTTCCTGATATTCACCAAAATCCTGGAAAAAAGAAAAAAGAAAAAATTAACTCTTTGAAAATGGAGGATAAATAAATAAATAGTACCAAATGTGAGATGATTCCAATTTTAAAATGGTTTGTATAGGCACTTCATTATATCTAACAATAGAAGAAACTACTCCAAGACTATATGATGGAATAAGGAGGAGAGGAGAAGGAAGTTTTTTATTGGTACTTAAAGTAAGATTCTCAAATCCAAATGGCACAAGAGCTTTATCAGTCTTAATCACTGAATGGAAGTGGAGACCTGAGAGCTGTATTCTAAATATTATCACCCACGTCATTGAAAATTAGATGCATATTTTTCAAATGAATGTCAGCTTCTAGATACTCCTTCTTCCTCTACCACATTAAACAACATTTTCATATCCATCATTTTCTTGCAGAGGATTCCTATGGTCCAATTAACAATAGATATCATAGCCATGAGAGTTCTTTATAACTTATGTTCATACCCTGCAAGCCACAAATTGTGTTTTTAATGGTAATCACCATGAGGGGTTAAGCAGGGGTTAACAATGTTTTCCTTAACAGTATTAGCTGTTAGGCACATAAAAGATTTAAAGAGTGCTCTTTGGGAACCTGGCCCATGTAAAAACATCAGAATACAGTCTGATCCTAGACTCCATGATATGCCAGCTTGTTACTAAAGTACTCTACAGCTCTACTTAATTCTAGAGAATTCTAATATAACAAATTATGTTAAATAAATTGTTAAGATTGCAAGTCTATCTTCCTTTCCCTACGCCATGTAGATTCTCTCTCCTTTTAAAGATATACAGAAAGTTTACCAGAGTAAAGCTTTTAGGTGAGGCAGCCCAGCGTTTCACAGTTGTCAGTGGCCATTCCTGCAACACTTCTTTGGTCTTCTCATCCACACGCATGACTGAGTCTTTAGTGACACCCAGCAAACGAGGAACCAGCTTGTTTTTACCTTTCATTTTTTCCTAAACAAAGGTGCAAAAGATTGTTTTCATTAAACTGCAGTATGCCAGAGAAGAAAGGAAAAAAAAAGGCATGTTGAATACACTGAAAGAGAGAAGCACACAGATGAAAAAAAATTGAGCTACCAAGCTCAGTTTTTCCAGCCAGAAAGTGCTATTTCAAGCAATGCATTAACATCAACAAGTTCTTGTCTTTACATCATTTTTACCAAGCAGATCAGAATACACTCCATTTGCTGTCTCCTAGTAAATAGAAGCATTTTAGGGAATCTTTGGAAGACACTAGAAAAAAAACAAAAACACATGACAGCAGCCTTTCTAGAAACAAGCCTTCACAAGTAAAACCATATTAGAGAAGCTGAATGGGAAATTGGAAGACTTGAGAAGCTGAATTACCATCAGTTTTTCCTCTCAGCCTCAGCACTTCTCTATAAAATATCTGGAGAGTAAAAAAACAGGAAGGGTCACTAGGATTTATTTGGGCTGTAAATAAAACAAGACCAGCCATAATTTGTCCCACATTCTGAATTTAAAATTTTAGTTATTTTCAATCCACAAGAGCATCTTAACCCACGCAAGCACGACAGGGAAGGGGCCAGAAGTAATCAGCATACTACAAGTTTCTCAGTCATAATTTATTGGGTGTTCTGTCTCTTCAGTTTTTGAGCTTACAGAATATGGGCCCCAAATAACAATTTGCTACAAAATCCATAACAAAACAGTAATTTGACAATTCAGAATAAACAGCAAGTACTCCAAGAGGCCTTATGAGATACCTACACTCCATACAATAGACACTTGCCTACAATACTGAAAATGAACACAGTTTTGGATAGGGTTGAAAGGATGTTTCACAGCCAGCTTGCTAACTCAACAGCTCCTCTGAATTGCTGAGACTGCTTTCTTCACTAAAATTAACTAACAAGATATTTTCCCTTAAAGGAAGCAAAATGTAATTATTTCAAAGGATACTCCATGAATATTACAATCCTCTGCTTGTTTTTTCATTCTATTTTCACCTATCTGCTTCCACAGAATTTACGGGTGACTGAGTACTTTAGGAAAAGGCAAGGTACTGATATTCAGCTATCTACAATGATTCTTAACTGCAACCATGGCAACCTAAGAGCAAGAACTTTTTCCTGCATTTAGCATTCTTTCCTTTATATGTCAGGAGTTACTGAACACTGAAGCATTAGTGCTTCAGTCCAACTTTATCAGTAAAGCATCACAATCTTGGTATCAATTTGTTTCATCAACTTTAGACCATTCTATTGTAAAAACTAAGAGAAACAAGAAACAAACCTTAACAAGAAAAAAGGACACTCCATAGGTCCGCAGGGAACGAGCTAGCTTCACATACTTCACTTTGGCTTCTATTTCAGTCATCTCACCACAGTTTTTATGCTCCTGTAATGAGAATTCAGTATCACATAGAAATAACAATCCTTCTGGAAACAAAATAAAACTGATAAAAGGCAACACGATTTTTAGGCTTAGTTAATAACCATTCAAATTAAAACACTTGAAACAAACGTGGGTAGAAATGTAAGTATGACTGAATCCGGTAATTTCTGATGTCAAAGTATACAATAACCATAGCCATCATCTATCTGTGCCTCAATCAAGCAGATTTAAACTACTTCAGGTTAAAATTACAGGTATTGCTGCTACTTGATACCACTAGGTTTCATATTGTCAATGTCTCCTTAATTATACTATAAATTCATATAAATATTCATCTATTTAGTATTCAAACAATTTACTCATTACTAATAGTAAGTATCCTTACCTGCACAAAATGACAAGCACCAATACTACCCTATTTAAACCTCCTGCCAACAGCTGCTCGCTCCTCTTTTCCAAGCCAGTTCTGCTGAGAAGCCTGTCTTGACTTGCCACTATTAAGTACTGTTTGTGGGTTTCCCTGGAACACTACAATCTCCCTTCACAATCGTCTTCATCTTCCAAACTGCTGGTTGCCATCTCCTTCGTGCTGATGAATGGCAGCAGGGGGAGCACCAGCAACATGGGAAACATTTCCCTACTCCAACTTAAATTCCCACCTTAAAGCTCCACAGAGGAGCACTGAGAGAAGCAATTGCAACTCTAAAATAAATCTTCTTGCATCCTAAGGATGCAAACAAATCAGATCCCTCAAATTCAGCATAGAACATGGTTAGGATCGCTGATGAACACAGAGCATAGACATTGTAGATGACTTGGAGAAAGTCATCTGCCAAACTCAAAAAATTTTATAACTCACGAGAATGGCTTATGTTTTCCAAAGAGACAGCTTTGTTACTCTGACTTAATGCTGCAGCTTGATCAAAGTCAGAGCCTTCACTGATTAATATCCATACACTGAAGCACATCACTATTGAAGCTATTCAGACCTGGGCAAGTCATTTGCTATCAGTCCCACATTCAGAAATGAATGAAACTTCTTAGTTTAAACTAGTTTACCATCACCAGCTAAAGGTATACAGAAAAGTGTTACGCATCTTCATTTACAAGCCATGTACTACAAGCTCCAGTCTGAATATTTAGCAAGCTACAGAAGTCCTACATTATGAGTGTTATAGACATAGGAAAGTATCCGACCTCCTGCTGCTCTTCTACTTCTCTTTCAAGATTGCAGATCATTGGTAAATCTTTGCAGAAACTGTATGACTTGATTTCAGCTGCTGACCTCAGAATTTTCAAATTAGATTACACTGCCGAATTCATATTTCAATCTGCACAGACATCTAGGGCATCTCTAGCATTTGAGTTTGAGAACAATTCCAACAGTACTAGTATACTTGAGAATCAACTGCTTTGAGTCTTTTACTACTATGTGATTTCCAGGCACATCACTGAATGAAAGTATCAGCTGCAAAACTCCATATTACTTGAAGCTCACAACTAAACATTGAATGCAAGAAAGACTGTGCAGAAGCAGTGAAAAGAGTTTTCCTAAATGTGCTTCTGCTTTACTACAAACATACATCCTTACATTTCAAATCAACGGATAAAAAGGTCATATTAATATTAAGTATTTCCTCTGTCTCCTTCATCAAAGTACACTGACTAGTTATCAGTGAAGGACAAAAACCAGTCCGTTTTTCAGACTCACAATTACCTGAAATATTCTTTTTTCAGCCCCTCTTTGTTTGGTATATTCTTTAGGTAGGAATTCTTTTAGGCTAGGGAACAAACAAACAAACATTATTACAGTTAATAGAGCCTTCTTGAGAAGGGATGCTTTCCACACTCCTTCACTGCTGCTATGTCACCCAACCTTCACCTTCCTGAACTGGACATAAAATATCTATATCTTCTTCAATCTCTGTAATTACATATTATGACAGTGAACTTAGTTAAGCATCTAATAGCAAGATTATATAACTACATCCAGTTTGAATTACGTCCACAGTTCTTCAAAGAAATTATACATAGTCCAGTGAGGCACTGGAACAGGTTACCCAGTGTTGTGATTGATGTCCCATCCCCAGAGACTTTCAAGGCAAGGCTGGATAGGGCCCTGGGCATCCTGATCTAGCTCTGGTAACCCTGTTCATTGCAGGGGAGCTGGACTCGACGGCCTTCAATGGTCCCTTCCAAATCTAAAGATTCTATGATTCTGTGATAAATGCCAGCCTATCGTCCTTCATTACCATAAAGACATACCCAGTAATCTTGAACAAGTCAGCTTAGGCAGTAAAATAGGGTGGATTAATTTAGCAGTCACCAAGCATGCTTCGAAATAAAAGCAGAGGTGTGCAAGTTTTAGCTGATCCTTTTTTCTTATGTACATATGAACAATATGACTACTTCAATAGTTCTTCTCTTATCAAATTTAAACATAGGGTGCTTCTAGATGCAACATAGAACTTCAACTGCTAGAAGGAAGGGCATGAAAAAGGGCTTTTAGGAATTTGGTAGCTTAAGAGCTTTCACAGTTTCCTTTGATTTGAACTTCAAGGAAATTCTAACAACCAATATCAAAGGGTTAATAAAATGCAGGCAATAATTTTCATCTGTGCCAAAATCATTTATTAGTGACAAGAAAAGGATAAAGGATTTTTGCACATAAATATAATGTAAACTTGATCAACGAAAGAAAGACTTGAAATAATACTAAAATATACTAGCACTTTTCTGCTATGTGCTGTTTTCTGCATGAGCAAACAAACCTTCCTTAAGGGAACCTGGACACATGTTCAGGTGCCAGCAGTGAACGAGCGGACAATTAGCTGTATTTCACACATGCACCTACAGCACAGTTTACATAAAACACGGCTACTTCCTCTTTGAAACGAATCAATACTCAGCTAGGAAACAGGGAGGTGAAATTCAAAAGCTCTCAGCCTTTTTGAAAAAAAGCCAACAACTGTTTTCTGAAATGATAAGAAACATTTTTAATAAAAGTCAGCATTGATCTACACTATTTATGTATCTTGCTCCTAACAAGACAGGAGAGCTTAGCTTGATTAGACTCAAAACAGAAGAACGAGATTTCACAGAAGGGCTCTCATAAAGACTAAGTGCAACCAAATGCATACAAAGTAAAACCAAACACATGCACTTGAAGTCAGAAGGCAAGGGGCTTACGGCACTGGAACAGGCTTCTCCACAGAAGGCAGAAGTGCAACAAGAATTACTGAGAAGCATGTAATTTTATGAAAATAATTATACCATAGTGAGAAGCTACGTTTGGTGGCTTACAAGGCTCAATCCTATTACAGACAGAACTCATTTACATGAAAATAAAACAATAAGTAGAGAAAATTTCCTGCAGAGAATAACAAGGTTATAAGACTTTTAATTCCAGTTGTAGGTCATCTCCACTGCCATTATGTTCTCTTTTCTTAACATGCAGTTCAGTTACTTACACATTTTTCAATTATATTAACATAATAAATTACTATATTTTCTGCATAACATTTCATTCTGTGACGAAATTTAAACCACTTAGAATTGTTTACCAAGCACAAATATAATCTAACCAAAAGCTTCGTTTAAGCATAATACAGTTTTGACACAGAACCTTAAAAAATTATCTTTAAACTAAAAAGACAGAAGAATGCTTAGAAGATGGAAATAATCATAGAATCACAGAACAGCCTGAGTTGAAAAGAACCACAGTGCTCATCTCATTCCAACCCCTGCTGTGTGCAGGGTCACCAGCCACCAGCCCAGGCTGCCCAGAACTACATCCAGCCTGGCCTTGAATGCCTGCAGGGATGGGGCATCCACAGCCTCCTTGGGCAACCTGTTCCAGTGCCTCACCAACCTATGGCTGAAAAACTTCCTCCTAATATCCAGCCTAAACCTCTGCCATCTCAGCTTAAAACCATTCCCCCTTGTCTTGTCACTATCCACCTTTGTAAACAGCTGCTCCCTCTCATTTCTATATGCTCCCTTCAAGTACTGGACAGCTGCTATGAGCCTTCTCCGAGCTAAACAAGCCCAGTTCTCTCAATCTTTCCTCACAGGAGAGGTGCTCCAGCCCTCTGATCATCTCAGTGTGGAGTCATTCAAAGAGTTCCACATCTTTCTTGTGCTGGAGACCCCAGGCCTGGACACAGTACTCCAGATGGGGCCTCACAAGAGCTGAGCAGAGGGGGACAATCACCTCCCTCCTCCCTGCTGGCCACCCCCTTTTTTTTAATGCAGCCCAGAACATAGCTGGCCTTCTGGGCTGCAAGCACACACCGCTAGCTCATGTCCAGCTTCTGTACCATGATCCCCAAGTCCTTCTCCTTGAGAGCAACCCTGCGGAGATCTTCCCCCAGTTTGTATAAATACCTGGGACTGCCCCAGGTAATAGTCAACTACTGCACAGCAGTTTGGAAAATGTGTGTGGGGAATTATTTCTTTAAAAATCAAAACCAACTAGAGCTAGGAACACCCAACTCTTGAAATCATTAACATGACACAGTAGCTTGTCATGAGATAACACTGTAATAGTTTGCTGCACAAGAACTCCTGGATTGAGAGGATGGAGAAGGAAAGAAAAAGCAGACAACGGACAAACCCCAGAGGAAGAATGTTGCACAACTGATCACAGTTCTAGGGAGTAACAACCAAAAGTACATTAATGTAATCACAGTGGATCTCCATCACTCTTAGGGACATTAGCAGCCCTATCAGGAAAGGCTCACCAGCCAGTTGGTAGTAAAGAGATGGTACAAAGGAGCTAGTTATTAATTGGAAATGAAGGATGTTTGTTCATGTGGTTTGCTTGTGCAACTGAACTGCTGCCTCAGAGAAATCCTCCAGTAGTGAACAGTTAGAAACAAATAAGGTTGTAGTATTGCATGTTACAAATCAAGCCATCATTTTGAAATGATTCACTGAAGTACAGTAAATCCCTCATTTAGGCTAACAAATATTCAGCACTGAGCACTTGACAGTCAAACAGGACAGAAAGCAAGTATGCATCCATTGTTTTGAGGCATCTGAGCATTACTTGAAGACAAGGCTTCAATAATTGCTCAATAAATACCTTACTTTTAGCTTCTCAAACCTCTTTCCTCAGAATCCCATCTTCAGTTAGTTCCTCTACAGAGAAACCAATAAGAAAATGAGCAACTGAAAACAGCAGGACATCACAACAAAGGTTAAAGGACGGATGACCTATAAGCCAAACCTCCTGGCCAAGACTGAAACAAAGAGTACAATGCCAGATCTCCATTCATATGATGTCATGAGATGAGTAACAGGCAATCTCTACTACCAATACTAGCTAGGGGATGAAAAGATCAAGCAAAGCCCTGCCCAAAAAGGACTCTGGTGTACTGTTCGGTGGGAAGCTGGACATGAGCCAGCAGTGTGCCCTTGCAGTCCAGAAAGACAAACATCCTGAGCTGCATCAAAAGAAGCGTGGCCAGCAGGTTGGGAGGTGATCCTGCCCCTTCTACTTTGCTCTAGTGAGACCTCACCTGGAGTACTGCATCCAGATGTAGAGTTCTCAGTACAGGAGAGACAGAGACCTACTGGAGTGCATCCAGAGGAGGGACACAACACTGATCCAAGGGATGGAACATCGCCCCTGCAAGGACAGGCTAATATTGGTGCAGCTGTTCAGCCTGGAGAAGAACAGCTGACAGTAACCTGTTACCTGACAGTGGCCTTTCGGTATCTAAAAGGCAGCTACAGGAAAACAGAGGACACTCTTCAGCAGGTTCTGTTGTAACAGAACAAGGGGAAACAGTTTCAAGCTCAAAGAAGGTAGATTTAGATAGGATGTAAGGATATAAGTGCTCTCCTATCAGATAAAAATCTGTGATATTCATTGATATATCTCTACCTTCACAAATTGCATTACCAAATGCAGGTAGAAAAGAGCTTCCAAACAAGAATAAAATTTTAGTTCTCACTAGCTCTGGAATAATAAAAGTTTCAGTACTCTTAAATCAAATCCCAGAAGGTCAACTTGTAGCTCTTGAGCTGCACTGAAGTTCAAAACACTTCTGATGCAAGGAGCTTACATGACTAACATACATGACATGAGGATGGGATTGCATGAACAGGACAGAGTCTAGCAAATAACATGAATTTTGGCTTTTCAAGGAAGTAGGAAGGGCTTCCACAGTCATCATCACCAAGTGACTGGGAAAACCAGATACACAGCTAACTGGCATTCTGGGAAAAGCTGGCACCCTGTAATGCCTAATCAGTCACAGCCAAAGGTCCCCTCAGCAGACTGAGTACTGATTTATGCAATAAGGCTCCTACCACAAAAAATACATGGGATCTGGCTGCCTCTGCATGCCATACTGGAACACAGTTAAGTTGTGACAACCTAACAATAGTTACACTTCAGGTCACCCAAATTTATAAGTTAACAGAAGTGTTTACTCTAAAAATCCAGGTTTGTGTTTGTGTTCTACGTGAGGTCCAAACTGGATCTGTGCTTGAAAGCCTCCAAACTCACAGGCCTTCTCAAAGGAGACAGGATGGGAACCATTCAGAATGTCATCACGAGCCTGTATGAGGTAAAGAAAGACATATCAAGGACACTCAAGGTCATTATTCCATCTCTGAAATTCCTTAAAAATTTAAGCACAGGCCAAGAATCCAGCAACACAGTTTTCTGTCTGAATGTCTTCATTATATTGGTCATAAACATATCCACAATGAAATAATAAACAAATGGCTAGATCCTTTTCTGGTTAATATCAAGAGAGACATCCTGAAATAATGACTGTAAAATCTTTCATCAAGTAGTGGACTGACATACATTTCCTACAAAATGTATATACAAAACACAACTTAAATACGTATACACACTTATGCGTATGTATATAAATGTGTGTGCATATATATGTGTGGGTATGCATACGTACACAGCTTAAAAGCTCTTATCTTACCAACCTTTAATAGCGGGGAAAATGATCTGCATAATTCACAATTAAAAGAACAAACACCAAGAGGTGAATGTGAACATCATTTTACTCCCTTTTATTTACATTTTGTGGTCATAGAAGATAATGGATTTTATAGCTCTGGAATAGAATGCTCATCTATCCGTACAGAAAACAATGACAAGACAGTAACTATGAACACTCTCATAGATACTCATAGTACTGAAAGAAGTATCTAAAGAGCAAGAGAACAGCTCAGAGTGATAATCCTCTAAAATTCTTGAAAATTTTGTGCAGACTTGTAAGCAATGTCATTTTTACAACTTGCTTCAGAGTTTTAAAATGTAATTTAGAGCAATCTCACTTGAATCGGTTGCAAGCATAACATCTGAACATCCAATTAAGCATTAAATAAAACTATTGATTTATTAAAAAAAAAAACAAAATAAACCAGAACAAAATGTTTAAAATGTTACTGATTCCAACTGCATTGTAGCCAACTACACTGGAGTGTGTAGCTAGAAACTATCTTCTGCAAAAAAAAAACACCACCTAACTTTGCTAAGGTTTAAACTTCTTCAACAAGTTGCAGACTGAAAAGAGCACAAGGGAGATGCTCTCTCTTTGATCAGGCAGAAAGAGAAAAGAGGTAAAAAGGCAGAAAGCTGACTGTGAGTTTGCAATGATGTTGCTACAAAGAATTTGAAGACCTGTGCCCATTAACTTAAAAGACTGATCTAAAGACAAGGCATTACTGAATGTTTTAAGGAGAAAGCACATCCCACACAGCTAGAGCCTCTGGTTCACATACTGTACCTGAACATAAAGCAAATTCAGTTGAACAGGATCTCTCGAATCTACATTCTGGTCTGAATAGAAGAACTTCCGTCTCAACAGCAGTGTTTCGTTTTCATCGACTCCTTGCTCTCTAAATGTTCGGCTATGATCCAGCCAATTTACTGCAACAGAATCAGACACACATGCTCTTTAATATGCCCTATTGCCAGTGTTGATAGCTATTGTGAATATAATGTGAAAACTGCCCTTTCCACTGGAGGGGGTATCCAGCAAATAAAATATTGCTTTCATTTATGTTTCTAGTCAGTGGTGATGGTTGCTACAAATAAGAATTTAATAAAAGAACAGCATGCTGAGAAATGAGAGTTTACAACAGCTCACTTTCCTTTTCCTTGAATACATTTTGAAATATCTCCCTCCCAATAGAAGTTAATCTCAGTACCCTGATGTTAAAACAAAGAGGTTCTCATCACCTTGCATATAAAACAAGTCAAATATTGTCTCAGTCCTAACTCTATTTACATTTAACATGTTTACTTTCAAAGACTTAACAACCTTAATATGGCTTTTGGTAGGCATCAATAGTTAAATATCCTACTTGAATGAATGTGTGAAAAAGGTCAATATGAAAATAGAAATATTCCTTTCCCAACTACATTGTAACTCCACAACCAAAAAGTAACAAATACCCCAAAAGTCACGGGTACTTTCATAGCTAGAGGCAAGAATTTCTCTGTTTAAAAGTATACAGTAGTAGAAGACACCATATATGAACAGATGCAATACAAACAGGGATCAAACTGCATCAGACTGAAAAAGCTTCAGTTGCATTCCTGTATTCAATTCTTGTCATATCCCATGGAAAAACACTAGTGCAAAAATCATCTGGAACACACTACTCACAATCATCATCTGTATGAAGCTTTGCCTTCAATTTTTCCATTTTTCTTTCATCACGCAACAACGTTCTATCTTTCTTAAGTGTTCCTGTACTCTCTTCTTTCTTTTCTTCAATGCTCTCCTGGATTAAAGAATATTCCTCATAATTTGTTATTCCTGGAATTATAAATAAACCCAGTGTTTGTAACAAGAATTCAATACATTTTAGAATAAATAAATATTAGATAATAGATAAAATGATTTTCCATACATCAAAACACTGGTAGTTCATTTCAAGTATAATGAAGACACTACATATGAAATGCAAATCAGAGCACCCAGGGTATGGGGAAAGGGATCCCAAAAATAACCTACAACTCCTACGCTGACAGTTCTTCAACATCTGGCATTGTACATTATTTCTTTGTATGTTGCATTTGTCAATTTCTGACAGATAGTCACTTCTGTTTGTTATCTACTGTGAGAAACCACCAGATTAAGAACATGATAAGAAGGTAAAGCAGCAGTAAATTCCAGAAGGGAGATGCACTGTGGCAAAATTCCTTTCATTGGATGCCTCCCATTGTTTCCTGAGAATTGGGTAATTTCAGCTTGCCAACAATGTGTAGAAGCTGGGAGAGCGGGCTGAGGAATAAAGATTTTTTTTTTCTTCTTTTCTTATTAAAGATTTTTAGAACTCTTTACTTGTCCTGTGATTTTTACATGAAAATGAATTGAAAAACCAGGCCACAGCATTCATCCTACAAGATACGTTGCTCTGATTTATGTTCTACTCATCTTTCTACCCTGCTTAGTAAAGCACATTTATGCTTAACACCTGCCTATTTGAACACACTGTGAAAATTACGCAAACTTCTTTAATTGCATACACTGGAATTTAGCATGGGAACATTATAAATAGATACATTTAGATTTAGCTTAATTCTCTTTGCAGACAAATTATTCCCAATCAATTTAAGACAACTAATTCAAAATGAGAATTATGCAAGGATTTAACATGATTCAAGCTATTCTATATTGAAAGCATATTTATAGTTAGCTCTGAATAAGTTTATCAAAATGACTATTTAGGTAAATGTAAGAGCAGACTATAACCAATAGAACACATTTTAGTCCAGCTCCTTCTCTGGATAGTTTCCATATGCAGTTATGCAAGTATTACAGTACTGTGATCACATGAGTTATAATATATTGCCCTAACCTTAAGAATATTTCAGGATTAACAATTTCTATGATATTAATGTTGAGTACTAATTTAGTCCTATTTTTCTACTACCTGGAGGTAAGCCTGCTTAAGAAGTTGCACATAACTGCGCTGCTACAAAGCCCCATGTCTTCAAATACTAAACACTGCAGTTTAAGAACACCACTAATTCTTAACTGACTACCACAAGAAAAACTGGACAACAGCTTTGAAAAATATTTGGTAAATGTTAACTGATAACAAATTTATGTAGTTTTTGAACATGTGCCAATTTATATGTAGTATTTAAGATGTCAATACAGCAAATAAAAAGAACTTATTGAATATGTAGGTTCCAGAATCTTACCTATCCTGCTGCAAATGGTAACAAGCAATTCACCAACAGTTTTGGAATCATCCACCATGACTGTCTTCACTGAACCATCCAACATACGTATTTTCTGAGGTCTCTGTTTCTTTTTGTACTCCAGTACATCCTAGGAAGTAAACAATATTGTTTCTAAGTATATGGAAGCCACAACAAAAAGCAACCCAGTAGAGCAGATATTTAAAGTATGATTTCTTTTAATCTTTTGTGCACACTCAGTGCATCAGTCTCTGTTCCTCTCAACACTAAACATTTTTCTTGCTAAGTTGGGAAACAAACTTTCTAAAAACACATTGATCAAAGAAACAACAGACTTGTAACATACCCCATTTCTCAGCATGTAATAATCCAGTGTTCTTCCAGCTTCCAGCCATATACCTTTACGAGGATCTTCATCCGACAAGAACAATCCATAGTCAGAGGCTGCGGAACAGAAGAGACAGATTATTGAAAAGCATCAAACCTCATATTACAAGTGTGGTTTCAGTTAAGGCTATTCAGTTCCATAATTACACTAATTATATTTACCTCACATTCTTAATGAACTTAGAAAGATATATTTTTTGGTCCTTGAGAAAATATTTAGATTACCAGCTGATATCAGAATAGAGCAGGTAAATATAACCACAGTTTTCGGACAACGTCTCATCGTAAGTGAGGTGCATAACAATAATTCATACTTATTCCAGAGATTAATTAAAGTGTAACTGAAAGATACCAAGTTTTGAAGGAAGAGCCCAGTTTGATAAGAAGAATTTTTCCTACAGACCTTAATTAAAAACCCCACTGAAAAGCCAAGTGATCCATACAGAGATGTTTACAGACAAATTCAGCACAGAACCAGTTATATGAAATTTTAGGATCTGTGCCTATAAATAGCTTATGACCTTTATAAGCAGACAAAGTGCTTTATGCAAAGCACAGAATTACCAAGGAAGCATAAACTGCTCTAATTTTCATTTTGGGGGAATGCACCTCAGTAATGAAATAGCAGTGTTTATGCAGCTTGCATGTGAATATCACAGTCATCATCTCAGTGTGCATTCTTGTTGGAGAAGTAAAATGTGTACATAGTAGTAGTCATATCCTGTCAGTCAGACTACAGGATAACACTTTCTGTTGTGCAGGTACAAGTTTGATCAGCCTGTACTGTACAACTGTGAGTTCTGCTAACAGGGAAAGAAACATTTTAACAGCTACAATGAAGAGGAAAGAATATATTATGTCTATCCATTTCAATTTCAGAAAGGTGTTTTAGTTTGCAACTGAACTACAAACATGTATAAAGAACTCACCTTGCCCCATTTGAGCCTCTGGCACTCGTTCACGAATAACTCTACAGGCATCATACACTGCAGTGGATGGTTCAAACTGCATCGTCTTCACAACATTGCACTGGCGGACACAGATCTTCAAGGAAAGGGCGACCATGGTGTCAAATCACTTGCAGTTCCCTACTGAAAATGAAACTAGAATGAAATGAGTTTATTGGAATATGTTCTCCAATACATTCCTACATACAGTCCTACTAGAATCATCAAGCTACAAACAGTCCCCCCCACACAGATATTACTCTTGGCATACTGGAAATTCATTTTCAGAAAAGGTGTGTATCCATTCCTAAAGGTTTCCCCTAATGATGAAAATTACTTCTCTCAGCACACACTCTTGTTAGTATGTTAGATTAACTGGCAACTAATATCTTAGAGCAATAACATAAGCAAAGGGAGATTCACAAATATGTAACACTGTGTGTTCTCTTCCAGTCTCTAGTAAATAACTCTGCTAGATTTTTTTATCCCATTGCGCAGCTACTGAAAGTTTCAAGAAGTTATTTTTCATTTGAGTTCTATTTTAGAAACATCACTGAATTTGACAGCATTTGTCTACAGAAACAGGAAGCTACAGATGCTTTTTGTCCTGTTTCATTTTATAGATGGTCTGGGTTTTGTCTCAAGCATCATCCCTTGCAGTCATGACACTCCAAACGACACTCCCACCACTGGACTTTCCGAAACTACCTCCAAGAACTGTACAGATCTAAAGCCCTTTATTGCTGAATGAGAGAAATGTGAAAGTAAAGCACTTTCCAAATCTAAGAGTGCCTGATAAAGAGCCCTGAGCTGACATCTTGTTCAAATACTGTTCCTTAAAGGAAGGACCAAAATGTATTGACAGCCTGGTCTCCTTCAAACTCAATGCTCCTGTTTTTGGACATCCCAAAAGACACTTCATCCTGAAAAGAGTTATGAAGGGACCTGTGAGCTATTGGCTTCTTCCAGCACTGTGTTCTCAAAAATCAGAGGCAGGTTTTCATCTGTCACCTTCAGATTACCCTCAAGCTCTAAACATCCCCACCTGGTTTTCAGCAGGAGCTGAGACAGTTTCCATCTTCTGGGTAACAAACAGGAGAGCTGCTTTTTCACACAAGAAAAAACAAAAACAAAACAACCCAGGAAAAAAAACAAAACACAAAAAACCTCCCCCCCGTCCCCCTTCCATATTCCCTTTATCTTCTGTACACTGATTCACACCACATTCAAACATTTCTCTGTGCAGGTAATGGACTCTCTTTTTCCTCTCCAATACTACTCATTTTCCAGAAGAGTGGACCAAAAAACCCTACAGGATTCCTTGTATTCAAAAGATTTAGGAAGAAACGTTTGGCCTTGTATTACGTCTAAGGCCCTGCAAACAATGGAACAGGTAATTGCTAAATCAAACTGTGACTGACCTGTGTTTGCAAGGCTGGAGACAGAAATATTAAGTTAGAAACCTGACAGGATTGGGATAGGTAATATAAGCTCCAAACTCATAGAGAGAACCCAGTACTAACAGTATGCATTTGGAGTGTGAACATCAAAACCTGGAGCTGAGTACTCACAGATCCTGTGCTCTGGGAAATCCTGACAAAACAAGTGTAACTAGTGGCTGAATTGTGTCCTCATGCCCACAGAGATAGCTTGGATAGACCATGACAACAAGCAAACCTGTTTCAAGTGTAACAACAAATACATTGCTAAACACTGAAAAGATCTACAACTGAGGCAATGTTAAATTCCTTCGGAGAGCAGTAATATCAGGTTGTGCAGATGCCTGCCATTCCAGCTGCAGTTCAGCACTGGCTAACTGCTACAGTTAGACAGCCTGCTACGTTCCAGCTCCAGAAGTTAACTGCTGCCAACATTTCTGTTTGCACAATCACACTCACCCAATTCTGACACTTTTTTTTCCTATGTTGGCCATCATATTTAAGAATAACCATTTCCTTAGTTTTGACAGAACTGGGTTATGGAGTGATTACCTAACACAACTTGACAGAGAATCCAATGTACTAGTCATCTTCAGCACAGGAACGGGAGCACCAAGTGGTCAAAGGATAATCACCCTCATTTGGTCTCATTTAGACCACAAAGAGACCAGCAAGTCACTGACTCGGGAGGATAAGACTTGCAGCAGGGACCCGTGCTTCCATTTGCACAGCTTAAACTGAATTTTCAGCAAATGCTACTTTATCTTTCCTAGAAGCTTCTTCCCTGAAGCAAGTTCCTAAAATGTTTTTCTACTGATTTACTGATTTGATAGAAAATAAGCCAGAAAACATAAAGGTAATGATGGATAGCAAGTCACAAGGCACCAAGTCAAACAAAAACAAATACAGCCATTAAGTCCCCTTGAAATGCCTCCAAATTAATAAGAACAAAGTCAGTGTCAGAACATACCCACTCTCTTCTTCTACTGGAAATTTGAAATGCTTTTCCCTCCTGGTGTAACAAATATACAAATTCCACAGCACATTCCCTGAGAAGCTAAAAGGCAACTGAGTGACTGACCAGCTGTGCTAGACTGGGAAGGTGGCACTGGCATTAAGACTACCCCATCAGCTGCTGTGCGAAGAAACAGAAGGGGAAGTGTAATTATCTCAAAAAGCATTTTACAAGGACTCTCAAGAGACACGTAACCCAGGATAAAAGGCTGTGCCTCTGAATACTGGTAAGAACAAAAGTTTGCATCACATAATTCAAGTAAAAATCAACCATCATCAAGCTAAAAGCATATAATAAAACAAAAGAATTATGATGGCTTATGAGATAAATGAGAGATTTACAAGAAATTAAGATTTACGGGGTAACCACTTGGCAAACACTGATCTCCCTGAGCATCCACACGACTGCCTCGCTTCATTTGTATCATCCCTACCCCAGTGTCTGGGATGTATGGCAGCTGAGGAAATAGATATATTTTGAGCTATGCTGCTAAGTAATCATAATACAGAAAATAAATGTATTTTCTTAGTTTAATACTATTTCTGGTTAATGTTATGACAAAAAGAACACTCCTTTGCTTTCCACTTCCCACCCCTGCTAATGGAATGTTTTAAGTAAAGTGCAAGTCAAAATAGCTGCATTTCTTCAATAGGCAAATGTGGAACAGCTAACGCTGACACATCAAATATGAACTACTCCCATCAGCAAAGCTGCCACTATCGGTGCTGTTGGTGAAAAACAAAGCTCTGCCATGGTTTTGCAGAGACCTGTCTTCCTGTAGATGTCCCTTAATACGTTCATTTTTAAGCTTGAGCAAGCACATATCTAGGTCACGAGACTCACAATCTAAAAGCCTACATTTATACATATTACAACAGACAAAGGTACACATTTTTATACTAGAGTAACTGTCTAAGAAAATCTAGTGGGTTAGAAGCTCTGCATTGATCTTAGTACCCTCATCACTGCCCTGCTGGCACAAGGCACCAGAAAAAAACAGGACATGTTACCTTTTCAACTGTTTAATAGCTGAACATCTAATTCTACTGCAGCATACCAAACATTTCTTCAGTGGGCTGGTACCTGTTAAGATCTTAAGCAAAAATTACCTAAAGCCACAAACCCTGTTGTAATATTAACTACATGTCGTATATCTAAAATTATAAATGTAAAACAAAATGCCATCTTGCACAACTGACGGGCCCATGGGGCAGGAAGAAAGATGGATGTGCAGGCATCAGAATTTACAAAACTCAATAGTACCTTTAAGCAGTTTGGTCAATGCTATTTGTTGTCATCTTTCGCACTTATCCTGCACTCCTCCAAACTGCTCTCAAAAGTGCTATTAATTTTATTCGTATACTGGGCAGATTCTCTGCAAGGTTGCTGTATAGTGCCTGACTGATACATGGTGGCTGTGCCTTGCCAATCCCCTGAGAACATTGTAGAGAGATGCTTCAGGAAGAATTATCACTTACACCCAAATAACTTACGTGTGTATAAATTCTAACTCCAATTAGTGTTTCACTGGTGAATTTAGAAGGGGGCAGTACACACTATTCTGGCAGCCAGAAACAAAATAGTCCCAGTTCTCTTCAAATTAGATTAAAGATGAGAGGGACAACAGTAAACATTAACTTTTGTTCTATGAGTACAAAGGTATCAACTTCAGAAATGATCAAAAAGCAGACAAAAATCTCAGGCACTGTGCGCTGTCTGGGGAGGCTAGTCAGAAGCCTTTAAGTAAGCAAACAAAATAACTACGAGTCTTACTTCCATCAGTCAACATAAAAGTCACTTGGTGCTATTCCACAGAACATTCTTTATTCTGTGCTTGTAAAACGTATATTGACAATTAAATGTAAGACCTCTCACACATCCCCTCTCCTAAGAAAAAGACCCACTTAACCACAAGGCCTATGTACACACACACACCACATGTTCTGATAAGCAAGCTTGCATTTAAATCCTTCACGAACCTAAGCAAATTCACAACAGTGTGCAATCCTAAGTCATAAAGACAGGTAACTTGAAAAACAGTAAGCCAAAGGTAAACGAAGGCAAGATTAGGAAGGTACAGTAAAAGTAGCCTTTAATTATTAGCAGGCACTAAGCATGCCTTTTTCAGTTCACAGTCATACAGGAGCATCGTCTATTTTGCCTAGTACAAGTAAGTCCCTTCAAGCAAAATTATGTAAGAGACCAAAATACTTGAATCTAATTCAGAGATTCCATTATCAATTCAACTGCAGTTTGCTTTTCAAGTCAAAAGACAAATCTGCAAACTTATATCAATGTACCTTCAAAATAAAATGTACATTACAAGGTATTGTGAAAAGAGTACCACTGTTGGGAACCATCCAAAATTGCTTTTGGATAACAGAAGGTAAGAGTTTGACCAAAACAAGCTCTAATGTCGAAGTCATCAGTCTCATGAGTAGAAGCTTCTGACACAGCTGTCAACATCTAAACTCTTTTAAAAGGCCCTCTGGGCTTTTGTTCCTATTTGGCAAGAGCAGCACAGAAGAAAGCTGAAATAGAAGAGTTTTGTACAAGTCAGAAGAGGTGAAGTAGCATCCCTTTGCGAGGCTCCTCACTAAATGCATCGCTTCCTCTTTAGGCATGAAGCCTTTTAAGCCCCATTAGATAGGACAGCAATGAAGATATTCACAGATGCCAAGAGTATAACTTACACAGTACTGAGATAAAGATGTATGCACTTATTTTTAAAGTTGGGGAAAAAAAAAAGTCAGCTTGAGGCGTACATTGAGATTCATAACAAGAGCTACAACTTGTTTGAAGTCAGACACAGACTTAATTTTGAATATATTTCTGGGAATTTAAAAGCACATACATGAATTTAAAAGGATAGAATAAATTAAGATAATGACTATTTCTTTCTCTATGGAAGAATTAAAGCAATACCAAGCTGATTTTCCACAGGAGAAGATTTAATTGTTTCAAGCGTTTCATCCACATATTCTAAATCACACTGACAATGGTAAGAAATTGAACTACCAAACAGGCAGCTAAACACAGGCTTGCAGAATTCTGCATATTCACTCCATTTTCACATGATGAAATGCTATGAAATCCTGAAGAACAGTTTTTAAGCCTTCATGTCTGGTTGTGGTTTTCAAAATACTCAATTCAATGTTTTGTTGCATTTATTCAAAGTCAAAATTCCAGCTATGTCTGCCGCTTCTTGACATTTTCCCCAAAGTAGAATGAGATAAACCGATTTGTTAATATAGTCACTAAGTGACACAGCTAGGATGTGACCAACTAGATTCGACTAATTTGGTCTAAATATTATTCCACATTTCTTCATCCTTTTTCAAGTGGAATGAGGGCACAATTTGCCTTCAGAAGCAGCCGTGCTAAACAGAAAATCAGAACGGAATCCTGTAATGGGCTTTATATGGAATAGTTCTTTATTCTCACAAATCTGACACGCTGCACTTAAGAGGCACTGAAGTTGCTTTCAGTAAATTTTGATCTATTTCTCCCAACAGTCAGTTAATACATTTTGAATAGATCACTAAAACAGGAAGTGAGGCAGAGAAAAAAAAAACACAAAAAACAGCAAACACAATTCATCCAAATAACATTCTGTAAGTGCTATCAAGTAATTAGTGTACCACATAATTAAGTAAGAACTCAGAAAAACCTGAAGGAAGACAGTACAGAGTATGGCAGTTACGCTGCTAATTTCACCAACTGGATCTTTAAAAATACATTTTTCTGCCTCACAATATTTTGGAAAATTCAGAATTAAGCCAATTGCTACCTGAACCTAACTTATTAATAATTCACTTATGTTTCTACCATTGAAATGCTCTAGATTTCATTTCCTGTAATAATATTCGGGCATTTTTTTCTCATGAGCAATCACAACATGAATCAATAAACAATTACCACCATTTCTGTATAAAATATTATTTTTAATAATGTTCAGGTCATGGAGACAAAGTTTACAGAAAATCAGTTAAAAAATCACAATAAGATATTGTGAAGGCAGTAATGATAATCCAGCATACATCCTTCCCAACAAAAGTAGCCATGTAGAATGGTGATACTTCCATTTCATCTTGACAAGTCAAGTAGATCCAACAGCTGACACACCATCTATTAGTCAAAATCATGCATTCATAAACACATTTAAAACATTACCAGAAAAAGATTTTCCTAGTCTTACAGAGAAAAACACCATCTTTATACTTTGCTGTTTTAGGCTACCACAGAGGCTGAAAACTAGCTGTAATAAGTTTTGGACTTTACAAGGCCACGTGATACTCCAACAAGATACCATCCTTTTATATTTCAGCTCTAATATGTTTGTAAGGATTCAAACACCTCTGAAGAATTGTTACACACGAAAGAATAAAAGATGCATGCTGACAATGAAAGCTGTTAAAACTGGACATGGTCTGCCTACTTCATTCAATGAGGAAAGAATTCTTAAAATCTATGAGAATTCATTCATTCACCCCCCCAAACCAGGCAACAGACACGGTTACAGCCTTCCTGGTAGAATTCAGTCTCCCCCTCCCTCCCCCCCTTTTTTTTCCTTAATTCACAGACTAGCATCATGAAAAAAATCAAGCAGCCACAAAATAGAAAAGCAGAGATACAGAAGTCTAACATTCTTCAGTGACTGGTTCAAGCAAGGAAGTTGGCCTTTGTTTATTTCCAGCTATAAGAATATTTCCCAAGGTCAAAAGCTCACAACTGATGGAAAAGGAGACAAGAACATTACAGAATGGTGTAATCTCTACGAAAATCTAGGAAAATGTTTCAAGGTTGAGGACAGCCTATATCTCTGAAGAAACCAGGATGGAACTCCAAAGCATCTCCCTACTGCAGGGATAAAAAGGAAAAGAACTTAAAATATTGTTGAAATTTTAGTAGGGCTTAGTAGTGTGTAAGTAAAGTAGGTTATAATTAGTCTAATACACTGTCAACTATGTGCTAATCTCAGGTCAAAACTGTTCCTCCATCAAATGTGCTTATAAAGAGACCCTGGCAGTGATCTTTCTTAAAAGTTAATGGTCAAATTAGCAGATTCTTCAGATGGTTGAGCCCAAATTCACATATTTTTCCTAGGAAGGCCTATCTCAAGATGTACATGGAACACTGGATTAATCTTATGCCTCATAACTATCCTCTCATTCTTAAAATGAAAAATATGTTACCTGAGTATTATATGTAAGAATGGATACTCTGTACTTAAATATTTAATTATATGAGTACATGTGTATGAAACTTATGTAAAAACACTTGTACAGACAACTGAAAATATATTAGATAGGCTAGTGCTTTTGACATGGGCACAAATTCATATTAAGATGTGTTGAACTGCAGCTAGGACTGCCATCTAAAGTCCACTATTCATGAAGATTACTAAGTACATACTCTGCATAAACCATCTTTCCAGTAAACTTAGTTCCTTAAGCCAGAATAAAATAGCCTACCAGGATCTCCCTTATGTCAGCTCATGGACAATAGTACTGATGGAGAAAGCAGTTCAACAGGGAAGTTCACAGATCAAAGAGGATCACAACTGAATCAACGTTACCTTGGAGAAGCTGCTGACTGTTACACATCATTTCTGTTTCATTCCAATATTCTACACTAGATTCAGCCATCTAGAAAACTTAAGACACCACTCTTCACACAAAAAGACCAGAGGGCAATAAAAAGGTTACTGCAAAAAAAGCGAAGTTATTTTCCAAGCACAGTGGGGAAAAATAAACCATCACTGTCACTGTTTCCATCAATTATTTTCAGCAACAAACATGAAATCAACCTGGAAACCAATCCACTACTACAGCTATTGCTTATTTCCTACTGAAGCTCATAGGATTCTACCTTGGGCCTCCACTTGCTTCATTTGGTATCAACTTCAAACAGCTTTCACTTTGGCCACCTCATAGACACCCCTCCAAAGACTTCTTCCTTAATGGCTATTTAGGTGAGAATCAGAAGAAAGCCAAGTAGGGATCAATTTTCTCTTACATTACTTTCCTCTTGCAAACCACTGAATCACGGAAGACAGGAAAAATTAGATTCCTTCAGTAAAATCCAAGTAAACACATTTTCTATCACAAACCCTGAAAAAACTTCTAAAGAATACAATCTGCGCAATGACAATCGCATAACATAAAACCTGATTAAGAGAATTTCCAGAGATTTTATCTTTTGATCTTCTTTAATTCAACTCATGAATGCAAAAAATAACTTGAAATGTTTTTTACTACTCAAACTCTTTTCCAGCAGCGATTCCACCAGTGACAAAGGTTGCTTCCTTCTATTAACAAAATATTATTTTAGCTCAGAATTGTACAGAATCACTGATGCTCAGTTTCCACTCTTTATACACACTGTTCATTGATTTACATATACTGCAAGGGACATAGCCTGGACAAGCTTTAGATGCAGACTTATGTTTTACCTGACTAGTTCAGGACAAAGCTTCAGAAGGACCTTAATCTTACACACTAAATCAGGACTTACAGCCACCAGTGAAGCTAGATCCCATGTGAAGAGGTCACTGAATTCAAGTGCAGTTTGTTCTCCTACCACTCCCTCACAAATGCAACATCCAGAAGCACTGACATATTATTGACAGAGAAGAGGAACTCTGAGCAATTCATTTATGAATCAGGCCAACATGAATGAACCGAAAACATTTCCAGGGGAAAATCACCTTTCACAGTTAAGAATCCCAGTACTGAGAATACTCCCAAAAATATCAGTTGTTTCTGATTAGCAAGGAGTCATCAAAGCAGTTCAATCACTTACACATCCAGACATAATTAGCCTGACTGATGTAAGAGATACTTTTAAAAAAATACTTTCTTAAATCAAAAGCTAATTAACATTTTTAGCCACACTGTTTCATTAAAAATTTGATAACAGGGATTTAATAACAGTACCACTGAAATGAGGAAAGCACTGACTTCACAAAAGAGGACCTAACCTAGTGATAATTCATAACTAGTAACTGTTACAATGTTCTTTTTGACAGTCCTTACTATAAGAATTCCCCATAAATACTTGACTAAAACTAAAAAATATCAAGAACAAAGTAGAATTACTAGCCTTCTCTTAAGAGTTATAATAAAATGAAGTAAGTAGCCTAAGCAACTATTTACTCTAATGATTTTACTTCATTTATCCTTGTCCTTAGACATAGTTGCTAATAAACTCAAACACTGCTTTATTTACAAGCCATTTTAAAAGTTCACTGTAGATATTTTTCAAATATGGAGAAGAGCAGGACAAAATTCCATTAGCAAAATTTCAGTATTGAAGGCACCATTTCCAAATGAGGAATGAAAGCCAAGGACACATTGAGAACAATAACGTGCACAAGGTCAAAATTACTCCAACAAATCAAGAAACTAGAGTAACATTTAACAACATTTTGTTCGAAGCCAGGCTTACCACTTCAGCCTGCACTTCCCATAGCATTTCAGTCTAGAAATAATATATCTGTTTAGTCTAGAAATTATATTACTTTTTTTTTTTCCCCGTTACTTCTCTTACATATATTAAAATGAAACCAAATCATCGTCTCAGCTATTTGTTCTCATACCAGTGAAAGGCACAGCCCTTCTTTCTGAGGCTTAGAGAACTCATTTATTTTGTATTATCCTCCAGTCTCCCTGGAAACTGTTTAAAAATAGTCAGAAGATGTAATGGTCAGGTTAGTCTCCTGGCTGTTATTCACAATATTTACTTGGAGCTTCAACATTCATGCATCACATTTGATTTTCACCTTGATTTTTCCTCACAAATAAATACATTTACAGCTGTATATACATGTATTTCATACATTACCAAAATACACAGTTAGCAAATAAAGCTTTTTAATTACTGTAATTATTCTCTGTCATACTGCATTAAAAAAAAAAAAAAAGTAAACAGAACCTTACCTCAGAATTATACTTCATTTCATAGAAAATAGGGCTGTCTAAATGTACTGCTTGACCATACAGGATGCTTTCAGTAACCAGGTCTGTAACACAGGAAACAAACAAGTTACTTTCTTATCCCCAGTCCATTCATTCCGAGATTGGAAGTGCTTTCTGCCAGCACACTGAAAAGGAAGCAACTCAGGAAACTATGAGTTTCCTTTTCTCTTTTAGATTTGGGATATGCATTGCCAAAGAAAATAGCCTAAGGTAATCCAATTCAACCTAGGCTTCCAAATTACTCACATTAAAAGTCCACTACAAATGAGATCCGAGTTTATAAAGGTAAGCGCCCTGAAATTATCTAGTCACTTGACAAAAAGCTTGTAGTGCAAGCCTGGGTGTTAACGTAAATAAAGCAATCAGTCTCTCACAGAGTACTATTTTGCAATAACGCTGCTTTTCTATGGCTTAAATTCTCTTTGTGAAGTACCTCAGAGTAGTAAACAGCCAAATAAAATCCTCTCTGGGCTTCCCTTCACAGTGCACTTCCCTTCACAGTGCACTTCAGTTTTGCAGAAAAACAGAATTAAGGTCTCTGTTTTCCTTTTAGAAGAAAGAATGAGAAAAAAATAGAACTATTTCAAGGTTTTGGCTGATTGGGGAAGGTGAGCTTTGTTACTTGGGTTGGTTTTAGGCTTCGCATTCCTCTGCTCTAAGGCTTTGGGGAACTTGTTCTTTGTTTTTAATTCAAACAAAACCTAATTTAATAGGAAAGTTTAATACTCAACTCATTCAGATGAACAAATCAGTTGGAACATAAAAATAAATTGCAATATATATTTATTTTTCCATGCAAGGTTATGAAGTGAACAACACCTCCTATCTACATCAGCGATTACAAAATTGTCTGGTTACTCTTCTGGGCAAAGCAATACGTCTCAAGAAACAGTGAGATTGGATGGGGGCCCTGGGCAACTTGATTTCACACTTGATCTAGCAATTGGCAACCTTGCCTGCAGCAGAGTTGGAACTTTATGATCCTTGAGGTTCCTTCCAACCCAAGCCATTCTATGACTCAGTGACTTAAAGCTTGCTGCTAGAAATGACCTGTGTGTGTTCCATACATCCAGACTGCAGTCACAGAAAGGTTTAATCCTCACTTTCAGATCTCTTTTGGAGCACTTATCCAAACACAATCCCTTAGAAACATCAGGAAGTCACAGAAAAAACTTATACGTCTGTACAGAAGTCCATGGCAATAAAAGAAGACCTGCAGCATTCAAACAACCAAAGATGGCAAATATGCTGCCAGGAGAATAAATTCAATGAATTTTCCTTGGCGAGGCTGGTTAGAAAGGTGATTCTTTGTTTTTCTTCCTGTGGACTTTTAAGTAACCTTAACTGCATTGCCAAACAGCTCCTAACTGTAGGCCAGGTCAGAGAAAATGCAGTCTGCATCAGGATATTTCAGCATCCAATGAATCATCGGTACAGAAGCTGGCATTACAATAGTTTACTTTAATAATTGGATGCCTTGCCTCTTGAAAAGGTGCCTTCACCTTTTCAATGCAAACCAATTTATTTTAGTGTACACCAAGAAGGTACACGTAAGCTGAATTACAAGGCATGCCATTGGTACACACTACAAAGATTTTTCTGCAAATACTAAAGGTCAAGACAAAAGCAAGGTCAGTGTTGCTCTGAGGATCTAATGCCTTCCCCAAGTAAATCTATGTCATCATGCAAATAATTCAATGGAAGGTAACTTTTAGTTTATTTATTACGGTAAGATGCTAGAGGTCTGTTCAGCACAGCCCAGCCGTTTGCTAGCCAATCCATTTTCTGGAAACCGCTTTTCCAAACTTGCACATACTTCTCTCTCTCATTTGTTTTACATGTGATTCTGAAGTATTTCAATTACTTGCAACATTTATACTTTTCTTCATCTTCAGCTCTCTGTTATGAGGCTGTGAGAGCACCCGACATCAGGCTGGAAGCATTTCACCTTCACAGAGTCTTCTTCAACTGAGGCTGATACTTACCAGACTTGCATCAAAAACCAACATCTAAAGAACATATCATATTTATGGGACAACAACAGCAGAAGCAGCAGAGAAATGAATCTGAGTATTGCTGCTTTCTAGTTACACCTGGCTCCCCAAACAAGTCTTCCAATTCAATACAAGCTGTTCCTTGGTCAGGGCTGGGAAGCTGCTTTGAAACCTGCTCTATTCAGATGCAATCCTATAACAGAATTTATTTCTGTTGCTAAAGAAAAAACAATCTCTTGTTTTCAAGTTATAAACTGAAAACAGAATTATAGTGTCTCTGCTCTGACAGAATTCAAAACAGATTTTTTCTCTAGTTTACCATTGTGGTCTATCCAGTGTTAACCCTACATGTGACTATGAAGGACAGAGTGAATGAACTGCCCTCAAATGTTTTATTAGGATAGAAGGAACAAAACACCACATTTGCACATATTGCTAAAGTAATCTAATGATTAAAATATCATGTCTCAAAATTACAACTTCATTTAAAATATGAGATTCAATTATATCAATATTTAAAGAAGAAAAATGTTTGAATGTGGCAGTCTTAAAAATAAATTGTTTATCCTATGTTCCATTTTAAGACTGACTTGAACAAACGTGACTGTGAGAAGAACGTTAATTTTTCAACTGGGCCAGTTGCTGCTGAAGATACCACACACTTTTTTTAACAAGACAAACTTGCCAAGTGACAATTGTAACTAAACAGCCTAAGATGATTAATCACTGCTTATATCGTCTATTGTTCTCACCTGGAATGCAGCCAGAAAGGAAACTCAATCACCCAAAACCCCAGTCAGCAACATAATAAAACAGGACGCATTACTTAGGAGCTGCCCTCAAGATTTTGCCCCTCACAGACGATTACGGTAGCCTGCATTCCCAGAGCTCTTGGTGCTCCTGGATTTTACTTCAGCAGTATTTGAACTGGCAGTTCTGTGGGACTGCAGAGGTAAATACCAGCCTCCCCGTATACTAGGTTGTTTCCGTTCACATATTTTCTGTGCTTGTACCTCAAACTGTGTGTTGAGTTTGAACAGTCATTTAGACTCAATAGCCAAGTTCTGTTAACTAACACTATAATATTAATTTAATCAGCATCTTACACTTCACTGCATTCACTGAAACCATCAAACGTGTCTGGGTCTTTTTGTCTTACATTAGTACCCGTTCAAAATAACCATTACAAACAAATTTGTTCTTTTTTAATGCTGCATAGTCTACAGCTGTGTCAGATCTCATAAATGGTCAGAAATCACCTACTTGAAACATGTATTCAGCATATAGGCAATTTTTACTATCTCTCAGCTGCAGTTACACTCTTAAATACAATTCTTCCCTTAACATTTGTAACTAAAATAACTATAAAGTTTATGAAAATGACACTTCAGTGTGTGCTGAGGTATTCAGTCTTGGTTTTCTCCCTTCATACCTCACAGATGGTGGCCTTGCAATCACCCGCTAAAAGCCAGCTCTCCAACTTAGAGGCTCTAACTACTGCTTCACACTCACTATTGTTCTGAGCTTTAAAGACCTGTCAGATTTTACCACATCCTATAAACATGGGATAGCTTAAGGAGCCTGAATAGGTTCAACAGGTAAATTTTGCAACATAACATCTCTTCTCAACGTATGTTTGTCTACAAGGTTGAAGAAATTGCCTGTTGTGACCATTTTAAAGCCATCAATACTGATGTATTTCCAATCTCTTACATGATGATGCTGAACTTATTTCTGCAATAAATGAGATAAATACTCTATGTTTTCACCAACTTTGTTTTTGTAAGGCAAGTACTGCTTTCCTCTGGATCAGAGCTCCCCTTTAGTAGTAGGAAGTTGCTCCTCAGACTCCTATTCCCAAACTTAATTCAGAGCTGTCATCTGAACCCTCTATGTAACAAGCTCTAATTTTGTTGCCTGCTAGGAAGAGAAGATCTTGTTTAATGTGTTCAATTATCTCTGTGGGAGTTGGAAAGCAAAGAAGGTTTACCAAACTAGAAATGTTAACTTACTTCCACTTTATTACTACGACTATAGAAAAAGCTACAGCAAATACTCACATTCAGTCACGGTTGTTAAGTTCTTTGAAATGCATGTGCCCGGAACAGTATGTCATCCTGGCATCAAATTGCAATGCGTTCCTTTGATGCCAGAAAGCAAGTCTGACTTGACTGATTCACCAGAGTAATGTGAAATATAAGGCAGTCATGCTTTACTGTCCTTCTCAGAAGACAGACACTGGGACAGCACCACCTGGCAAACTCACCTATACTTCCATTATGTGAACAACTTTTGCCTTACAAAATGTTCCAAGTCCAGCAACGATCGACCACTTAGCATAAGCCAGGCTCACAATGTCTGCAAGGAGTTTGTTAGAATAGTCTTTTAAGAATGGAACAAAACTTTTTTCCAATAATGTGATATGTGGTAAATGAAACTGACAGATAATGAGGTGAAATAACACTTTTGAACCACGAGTACTCAGCAGTTTCCACATCATCAGGATACCATTCCCACTAACTTTGGATCTTTCCTGATTTGCAGTGTGCACCGAACCTTCAAATACCAATTCTCCCACTCCACCTCTCCAAGAATAAAAAATATCCATTTATTAATCCCCCAGTGTTAAACTACTCTTACAGCTGCGTTAAAGAAGAATATCCTATACATCAATTGCAATCACCGTCATTTTTGTATTTTGGCTTTATTAAACATCTTGAGAAGAAATAATTACAATTTTTCTGTTAATCTACTATACATGTGGTAGACTTCAGCCCCATAGAAAATAAAGCTACCACCAGATTTGTCTTAAATTAAGATCACCTTAAAGCTTTGACTCGCACAAAACACAAGCAGAATGAATGAGCTAGAGAGCTGTCTAGAACGTGGCCTGCTGCAGCACAAAACTCAAGTACAGTGGTGATGACACATTTAAAGTATGTTCACCTTCAAAGTACATCCTGTGAAGCAGTTATCTAAATGCAAAGACAAGCAGCACTCATCAGCAACAAGAATTAGCATATATACACTCAGAGACTACAAAAAATTCACAAGCTACACACACTAAAATGTTAAATTCAAGTTATTTGAAAACAAGAAAATGATAACATATGGCTTCACTGAATCTGCAGTTTCATTACTAGCAACTCAACCTATGTGTGCTGCTCAGTAGGTGCAGAATCATCGTGGGCTTGAAGCTGTATGAAGTTAGTAAGCAAGCATGTGAGAATGAGAGATCTACAAGGGAAGCCCATTTCTTCACAACAAGCACTAAAAAGCATAGGTTAAAAGAAAAGGAATAGTGCATATTTCTAAAACTAAATTTAGCACTGAAGCACAAACTATTATTTAACTAGAATAAACAATACAGATGTATCTGTAGCCATTTTTAAGCTCCAAAATGAGTTAACCGCTGTAAATCTGTTGCCTGTACGTATGTACTTTCAGGCTTAGTGTGCAGTAGTGCTCTTGGAATCAAGATCCTGCTCCAAGAAAGAAAACAGAGGCAGAACTTAAAAATGGATGCCAACCTACAAACTATTTCTACATCCTGAGTCTAGATCGTTCAGGCTAAGTAATCTCCTCACATGCTGTACATTTCAATGTCTGGTTGACATCAATCTGGTTGAAACAGATTTCTAATAACGTATTTCATGTGAGAAACTACAAAGGCCTTTCAGCAGGCTCCATTTGCAAGTTTCACAAACACCAAGAATTAAGGTGTTTCACCACTCATTTTCTATATATGCACTGAGAATTTATTTTATGTAAAAACAAGAGTACTAAAGTACAGCTAAAAGAAAAAATGCACCTTTCTTTATTGCCTTTTAACAAGTCAGGTAGAAGGGTGACATTTCCAAGGATGGATCCCATGCATGAAATAAGAGTGCACAAGAGAAAAGGCACAGCAAAGAACAACAAAACATGAAGTTTCAGAGCTGGCATTATTCTTGAATAATTCCAAGTCCTGGTGTTTGTTGTTACTTGCAATAGTACATTTTCAAAGACCTGTTGCCTACCTACAGATTGTCACTTTGTACTGACACAGCAGAGGTGAATTTAGATGTGCACGCTGGCACTGAATACTAGATACTGAAGACTGAAAGTGATGGCTCCTTGACAACTGACTTCACAACTTATGGTCTCTTCTTGTGGAAAGTAACAGATTCAGTTAAAGCCTGAGCCTTATCTACCAAGTTACTGCATCTCAGCTAAGAGCCTGCAGTTCACAAACAAATTCAATCGTCACATTTCAGGCCCATAACACTGGAAATTCAGAAGACTCAGTGATGACCTCCTGGCTGCACTGGTTTTCAATGTCATCATCATTAACTTTTTTCTGTTTCACTCTCCTCCATCTGATCTGTTCTACAGCTCTAGTTACCAACTAGACAGAGCAGCGGTGCAGTTCTAAAGGAGCGATCATAAACAGGGCTTTATTCAAACTGTAAATAGCTTCAAAGCTTTTATCCATCTTTCTGCCCTCAGTACTGGCAGCAACAAGTAGGTTTAATCTTTCTGCAGACGTTCACTGCTGATATTGTTCACAATGAAACTGCAGGCTGTTGCTATTGTTAGTAACGCTATTACTAGTTAATGAACACAAACTGCGTGGGCCATAGAAATCCTTGCAGGAAGAGTAATAGAGGTGATTAACGCCAATTACAGACAGCTAAACTGATAAACTTTATTGCATTACCAATATTTTATTTACTTATATAACTCATTCTTACAAGTGATAATACAAGGCTATAATGAAGTTAGGAGATTGTCTCCAACATGACCACTTCCATCTTGAATCATGATGTGAAATTCATATGGAATTCTGGCTAAATGCCTACACAAAAAGTCCCCAGCAACGTGTGTAACAACAGTTCCAGGATCTCAGGTTTATGCCCAGGGCTGGTGCCTGAGCTGGATAAACAATAAAAATAATCTTTCAAAGGGCAGGTAAAAAATAAAAAATACTGCGAGGTTTGTGTGTACAATTTCCTCACAGTATGTCACCACAACAGGACAGTTACAATTCTCATTGTGTTCTTCCCAAACTACCTACGTTCAGCACAGAATTTACCAGCTAGTTCCACTTCCAACAAAACTACAGTAAACTCACACTGTAGCAAAGAAAGCTTCCATTTATCTCTTTGGCATGGCTAAAGAGGAGTTTGCCAACTTTCCAAACATTCCTCGAAAGCTGGGTTGCTCTATATTTGCATCCAGAAGGTTAAGACAGTATTGTTTTAGAAACCCTAGGATGCGTTGGAAATTCATTCCCAATATAAACAACCCGGATTTTTATTTTCATTCCATCCTCGCTGTTTCACCAGAGTGAAGTCATTCTCTTTAAGAGCACTGTTTTGTATCCTCACTTTCAGACAAAGCTATTTAACACTTGCTTATTTTAGGCAACATATTAACTATCCTGATAGTAAGAAACATACTACAGTAATATACTTAAATACCAAAAGTTTCCATGTGCCTCCCTCTCCAGCAAAGAGTCATTTATTCAAGTCAGCAAAGTCTCAAACAGGTTAAGAAGCTTAATGGCCATTTAACAGATTAGGGATTCATTTTCTTGCAAGAGGTACAATTCTTTTGATACCACTTGAAAAAGAAAGAATTCAAGCAGTTTTATCACTGCTCCTTATTAGAATTCTCCAACGACTGAGAATTCTGTATCTGTACCAAGTGTACACGTAAGTGTTGGACACCACATCAGACTGACATAAAGATTCTCTTTCAGCCTTCTGCATCATGGAGGGCCAAGAGTCATTTTGGAAAGAAAAAAACCCAGCACATCTTCAGGTTCTAGCACCACCATATTCTTATGCTCATTACTTTACAGCAGCATTCACACCACCCCAGGGGACACTACATGGAATCACCATTTAAATGGATGAAGAAGAAGAGGCAATGTTGAAAACACTTATGTAAGAAATAAATGCTGCTTATACTCTTCACTGAGATCAAAGACAAAAGAAGTTGAGCTTCCCTGCCACTCCACCACTGCAATAAAAGACAGATGTCTTCTTTTTGACTGAACTAAGATTTCTCATGTGTTTCTGGGCTGAGAACTGACTGTCTAAACTATGGAGGAAACACAAAATAACCCTTTTCAGTACGAGTTATCCATTTCTAACTACATGCTTTAAGTTTTGTTTCTGTGGGTTCTGTTTATTTATTTTTACACACAATTTATATTTATTCAGTAACATAAAGAACAGGTAGGACTCCATCACACTGAAATGATCTTGGTCAGATCCTTGAATTGAATCAACTCTCCACTGTGCATACAGGTCATTTAACTCAGATATGCCTCTCCACCCATGTGAGCATCCACATAGCTGCAAGTGTGCTCCAACAAGGTGATATGGCTGAAAAACAAACAAACAAGCAAAAGAACAACAAAAAGCCACCAACCGTATTTCAGCAACAAGTCAAGGTGGTCCTACAGAAAAGGAGACTGAAACTTGCCTACAATTTCCATTGGAAGATCTACCAAAAAATGTTTCCACTGGTTTTGTATTCATTTCCCTAGAGTTTCAGAAAGGAAAAAGAGAAGAACCAAACAAGAAAATCCCCAAACCCAAGCAATTCACTGGCTGGTCTTGAAACATGCCCATGTATCACTATGATCCCCTCCCCCTCACAGTCTGCCCAGAACTTAGTCTTAAGAGAGAAAAAGGCAAAAGCATTGCACTCTTAGTCCCCAGTATGCCATAGCATTGCAGCATCTTCAAAATATTACACAGTTGTTATCCAAATACCAAAGTTTTTTTCAAACACCATTTGCCCAAGGGACTGATTCCCCTGCATTCTGAAAGCACATCTGAGCTGCCTATCGCTTCCAGATTTTGAAAGGAGAAATTATTGTTATAACTCAGCTGGGTTGTCTTGAAAGCCCTGCTAAAAGCTCTCTGGTTTTCATCCCAGAATCTTACTTCAGATTAAATACATTTCCTGTGTAATAATTTTCCGAGTACATAAAGCCCATATTCAAGTCTTGGGCAACACAATTTATGTAATAAGAAAAAAGGAACATATAACAGCATTTCCATTTTGTAGTTTGCTTAAAACACCTGCAAAATATTTGGGAACATCAGCTGCTGCACATACAGCTTCCTAATTAAGGATCTGAAACACTAAATTCAGAATTTGCAATAAACACAAAATTTGATAATTATGGCTAGTATCCAGTTCTGCACTTTATGGCTTTATCATCTCAAGCTAGCACATAGGTAGAAACTGATTTCACTAATCCAAATACACAACTGAAATCAAACAACTGCAACAGCCAACACAGAGACCTGCTCAAGTTAATGATAAATGAAGCTGATGTTACTATCTCCAGATCTGCAGATCTAGCAATGGCACAGCTCAGCTACCAGCCTGATCCTGGTTATCAGAGCACAGACACCAGTCAGGCTGTAAAAAATCAGGAATTTACCCAGACAGCTTTTCCTCCCTAAAGTCACAGGCTGTAAAATTAAAATACAGGAATCTACTCAGAAAACAACTGGTCGTGTTGAATGCAACAACTGAAATATCTGTTTAGGAACGTTAACTTTCTCCATAAACTACAAGAACGTAAGAACCAACATTAAGTAAATGATTACCACGGAGCGAGGCGTAAACTATTTGAATGAACAGAGGAGCTGAGCATGTCCATGAAAAACGGTAACATTATGCAACTGTTTTTTAGTAGATAGAATTTAGCAGGCTGATAGGACGAACAAACAGCACGGTCAGAACTCAAATTCCATCTTTGTTGCTGTTTCTAACTCTGCACATCAGTTCTTACATGGAACTGATGGATTTTGTAATGAAAAATTTAAAGCACTCCTGATTAACCCACTTCTGTCACAGCGTGCTTAAAAACAAAGCCCCTGACTTGGCAGAAAGCTCAGAGCAGCCCAAGTGAGGGATACAGTGCAGACAAAGCGAGAAGCCAGCAACACAACTGAGCCACTACTCAGCCTGGTATTAGGTAATTGTCTGCCAGCTAAAGCAGTTATTGAAGCAATATTTAGCGTGAAAGCATTTTCAAGTGTCTAACGTGAAACCAGACAGTACAAGACTACAAAAGTGTTTCTTAAAACCAACTACCTATCAGTTTACTTAAAGAGGAAGACAGCTGTAGAATGTCCTTCAGCAACAGTTTAACAGCATTCACCATTATTTTCTGAGTTGATTTTCACTCCAGCTGCTCTCATGAAGGATGAGCAGTCAGGTCTCCTGTCACTAGGTGTGACTGGCACATCAGATAGTGCTTTGCTCTACAGATAGATGGCCAGCAAGCTTTTAAAAGCAACTCAAGCCAAGAATATCAAAGTTGAGCCTTGCTTCTTTACTGCAGGTATTTAGAAGGGGTAACTTTTGCCTTGATGCAAAAGCAACTGGGGACAGAACAGTGAGAGCATGGAAGAAGACAGATCAAGTTTTCTACTTGTTTTCTACAAGTACCTCTACACAACTGAAGAGAAAACTAAATGAAATATAGCCCTAATGCAGCTTAAAGAGACACACAGATAGGCTGAGGAACGAAAGAACTTCAGAGATGGAAGGAAATGAGGCCTGCAATGCATTGAGCTCAGAGGAAAAACAGCATAAAAGAAACCAGAACAATATTAGGCTTTTTCACTGTAAAGGTGTCAAAAGCACCCCCCAGCATAATGCAGATTGTGAGAGAGCCCTGGATACTCTTTGTCCAACAAGCAGAGTTTCGCTCAACTTCTCTTCAAGTTGCAATGGAGATTTTCCCTTCAAATTCCATTTACAGCAACTGCTTCACAACAGCTTTCCAGTTCCACCCACCAGGCTCTGCTTTGAAACACCAATTCTCACAACATTTTCCAAGCCTCTCCCTTGCTCTCCACTGGGACTTAACAAGCTCGCCCAGCTTTGCCAGCGATCCAAGAAATTCACAGTTGCTGCTGTCGTGTAGTCTTTTTTTTTTCCTTCTAAACTAATTTCTGCATGCAGTCACATAACATTACCTCTCTGGGGACTACTGTTACTAAGCTGTCAGTCCTGAGAAGCTCCAGTAATTACAGAGATGCCCTGGCCTCAAATTACCTTTCAAAGAGGACAGCGTATTAACAACCAAGCAATGCTACCCACTGCAAAATAAGGCTGGATACTGACAGTAATTAAACGGTAACTGCAAATATTTAGAAAAGCTGCATTCTACTTTTACATCTTTCTTTTTGTTTCCAAAAGCTCTGCTTTATTTCAAGTTCTCCTGAACAAACCTGCACTGCAGCTCCTGAACCTTTATGTCCCACTGAAGATGCTGGGCACAGTGGCAAGAGTTTCAGAACAAGAAAAGGCCTCAATAACTGATGCATGTTTCAGCCACAGTGAAAATTACAGTTGTGACCTTACTTCTACCAAATTGTGGTAACGTAATAAAAGTTCACACAGTTCTCAGATTAGGCCCAGAGTATGAAATTCATGACTCTGTGGCTATTAACTCAAACAGGAAAATATTCAAAGGGTGCTTGCTGAGTATTAAATACTGTAGCAACAACGAATCTCCAAAAATGAAACATAACTTGCAAAACAGCTCAGTGGATGAACATCTTCCAGTCTCCCACAGAATTCCTCCTCCCACACAACTGCAAGTTTGAAAGATGTTCAAAATGGATGTTATCCGAGACTTTCTTCAGCTGAAAATAAGATTTGTTGATTAACATTGTGGTGTGAGTCTTATCTACAAGTAATGAAACAAAAGTAGCAATTGCAAGTTAAGCACTTACTGTGTTATAAAATACATGCTAAAATTAACCAGAAATATAATTCCTTTTTACTAAACAAACTAGTCATTATGGTATTTCTCTTTCATTTCTTAAGAATACATGATGTTAGGTCAACAGAATGACCTAATAGCTTTGAGTGTTTTTAGGCAATTTTGTTGTTTAGGGAAGGGTGTATTCAAAACACCAGTGAAAGCAATGTCTTGCATGCAAAAAAAAAAAATCAAATCAAATTAAATTAAAATATATATATATATATATATGTCTAAAAATCAATCAGGTTAGCTCAAGATTTAGTCTGGATGCATCAAGCAAGATGCATATACCAAAGCTTCTATGCATACTTGGTAAGAATCTAGGCTGGTAGGTGCACCCTCTTTCTTCTATATGCTATTCACGCTCAGTTAGATTCATTCTAGTACATTCAGATCCAATTAGCAGGTCATTGGACAGCTGTTTGAAATCCTCATTTCATCAGTTCTAACCAAAAGATTTTAGTTTGATTTGCTAGGCACCAGACTGAGCATCATGTGTTTGAGCTCAGGAAAAGCCAGGTGCTCTTAAGAAACCCTCAGTACAATTTACTATGGCTGACATTTGTGCTCATCTCTAATCACCACACTGAACCAGTTTCTCAGGCAGCTTTTAAGAAACACTGTAAAAACAGATCCTACACAAACCTTCTTTGCTGTCTTAAAAAGCAAAGCAGCTCCTCCACACTCTAGGAAGCTTATTTTTAATATCACTCTTATTTTTAATATCAAGCACCAAAAACACCAGTTTTACACTCTTAAGATTCAATCTGTTTGCAGTAGAAACTGCCACATTGCACGAGCCACCTCAAGGCCACAACAGCATTCTCATGACCTCTCTAAAAAGATACATAAATGAAGAGGGTGACTAGACCCTACCTGATAAACACTGGGAATTGCAAACACCAATTTTTGAAACACTTTCATTACTGTGCAGAAAACCAAAAATGATTGAAATGTCTTTAAGAAGCAGGCATCCTGTTCATTTCCTATTTGTCTTCTTACGGAGACAAGGCCACTTCTACTGGCCCACAGTTTGATATAAACATCTCTAACATTGCTACAACCGTCAAGGAATTAGACTGACATCCAAGTCCATTTTGCCGATGTTGGCTTGCAATTGGCATGCATTAGAATATGGTTGACCTAGGAGTGGTCTACAAAGATCACCTGGTCCAGCTGCCTGAGAACTTCAGAGCCAACCAAAAATCTAAAGCATATCATTGAGGGCACTACCTCATGAACAGGAATGTCCAACCTGAGGCCCACGTGCCATCATGGCAGCAGCTGGCACACACATCACTCAGCAGCAACCAAACCTCCTACTATAAAGGAATTCGAAAACAAGATTCAAGATTGAAAAAAAAAAATAAAAAAAAATTACTTTTCCATTATATATGCAACACGGTTTTCAGCCAGTGTAAATAGATGACCTACTAGGTACCTACTATATAGAAGAACAATAAATGGTCGCTACATAACTACTTTGTTAACTTCTCAAACGTGAAATTCAGTTCACAAAACTACTTCTCACTTTCTAGCTCTCTCTCTCTCTCTCTCTCTCTCTCTCTCTTCCCCCTGTGTACAACGTTTAATGTGCTCAGAGTCATTGAAGAGACTCCTACATGAAAACTGATCTGGTTTAAAATCTGAGCGTAATTCAGCTGCCAGGAACACGAGTCATCATCCTACCTCTGAATACAGTACTGGATTAACTGTTGGAAGTTAACAGAGAAAGCTTTGACAAAGAGCAAAGCCTAAAGAGTACCACTCTTCTCAATAGCACCGTACAATCCATGATACTTGATTGCTACCACAGAGGCTTTGTCGACAGATGGCTTTTCCCTCATTCCACATTTTATAAGTAGACAAACTGCTTAATTAGCAGGTAAAATTTTATGCAGTGGTTATACCAAAATCCACACTGACCATGCATTTCCACATTAACATTCAATTAACACATGTAAATCTGTGAAGATTTAACTCAACTGCCACCATCTCTATCATTAAATGGAGCAAGATGAGACACCTTTAGGTTACACTGGTATTATGACAAATGTGTCGGCCACCTACAACCACTTATATTCAGTCTAACACCTTATTACTTAGACTTTTGCATATCCACTGAAAACTAAACTTTACCATTATCCTAAATTGATTTGCTTCACATTAACGTTGTTATACTCACACTTAGGCACCTAGCAGGGTCTCAGGCAAGCACAAGAATAAATTGAAATTCAGTAGAATAGAATCATAGAGAACAAATAACGTGACCTCAAGGAATATGTCTGCTTTCCTGCTGCAGCTGTGAAAAAATTGAGGCCATCATTATTTGCAAAGTTAATTTCTGAATGCTGAACTTACCAGCATTGCTTCAAGGATATATTTAGCTGCTGTACTGTAGCTCTCATCTTAGGTTACACTACTACATAAGTTTAAAAGCAACACGTGTTCATAAAGCTGTGAAGAATAAACATACAAGCCCTAAGAAAAAGTTTGTGTGGACTCAGTTAACCCACATGTCCGTATGGAGCTTTGGCATTACAGAGGAGGATTTTGGCAACCAGCTTATCATGCTTTTCATATCTCAAAAGGTACTTGCAAACCAATTTCTCAATTTGTGACTAGAAAAGATGAATAGCTCCCCTCATTAGAGGAGAATAGACTTTCCAAAACAGGCAGATAGAAATAGACAGGACATGCTCTCCTCTCACAGGCTCAGCTTTCTTTCCAAGCCCTTGAAAAGGCAATGATCCACTCAAATCACATAAGAAAAAGAATCAGAACTGGATATTCACTTTGTACACCCAAACCAAGAAATCATTCCGAGCCTAACACTGAAAAGGTCAGAAGTCAGAGTTCATTCCATGCATATGGCAAGGCAGGAAATATGCAGCCTTAACAAGTGTCGGTAACACACACGCAATCTGAAAGCCAAAGAGAAGAAACAGGCTGAAAGAGAAAGACACTAGAAAGAGTTTGACAGCAGCTCTTCCTTCCACACAGTACATTTGAAAAGACAGCTTGTGGCAGCCTCACTTGTTGATACGAAATATCTTAAGCCACAGGAGCCTGAACCACAATCTTCTGCAAAAGAGACCACCTTATAACTCAGCTGCTCCCCAAAAAGCTGCTTTTAAAAAGAGTGAGAGAGAGGTAATTATATATATTACAGATAAAAGAATAAAAGAACATTTTCATTTTTATTCTTCTGTAGTACACTCATTACTTGAATTCTCCATAATTCTCCATTTCTCTATGGGTAATACAACATTTCTGGCAGAATATTTGTTCAAATATAGTTGTCACACTTTGCAACAACACACAGAAGTAAAAGAGCAAAGGCAATGTCATGGGGACCCAACAGCCTCCCCAGCCTACTTATTTTAGGGACCCATATTAAGTTGTCTGAAATAACAGACATGAAACATTACAACCAGCTGTTCATTGAAGCAAACATACACTGGAGATGACACACCTGAATGCCTCAGCTAGAAAGACCTTTGAAATGTCTGCTAAAACTCCAGCTACAGAGATGTACAGAAAGGGAACCAGTGAAGAACAGACAAAGCAACAGAGCTTGCTGAGCATGAGATCAGTAAGGGAACCAAGTCAACTGCTACAACACTTCAATTCCTGCAGCCAGCCTTGACATACTGACAGAAATATTTCATCTAATGTGGCAGCCTTGGTCATTTAGAAAGAACACTGCTTGGACTGCTGGAGTTGTTTCCAAACTAAGCAACTGCAACAAAGTAAACTACAAAAAAGCAGGGGAAGATTTTGTATCATGCACCACTATACTAACAAACACATGCTAAGTGCATAGGTATGAGGTGAAACACCACGTACACTACATAATATCCCGTCAAAGACAAAAATTCCTAATATCTAACTTCAGATTATCAAATTACATCCTACTAAATTCAGTTAGCTTAAAGTTCACATGCTAATTCTATGGTCTCTCCTTACTGGATACAGAGCTTTAAGTGAAAGCAAAGTATTCCCCCACACCACAGTACTTACAGATTCTTTTGAGCCAATCTGGGATCTCAGAATACTGGAACGGATCAACAGAACAGTCCAGCAAGCAAGACCTTGACACTGCCCCATAGCATAGTACTGTTGGAGGTACCACCACCACCCCCTTCTCTTTCACCTCCTCTCCTCCCCAAAACAAACCAAGCTGACAAAGCAGCACCATTTTAAATATTCTAAATGAAGAGGTAAGTGAAAGCAAGAACAAGTTATATCATTGCTCTTCGGAATAACAGGCACACCAAGCCAAATAACAAAACAAAAAAAACTTGAAATATGGCAGTAAAATGACCCATGCTCTAATTCTTCCAAGTTATTAGCAGACCAGGGATTGAGAGACCTAAAGCCAGCAGCTGCTATTCAAGCACATACAAGGAACTGCAGATAAACAGAGTTTGATGAACACTAGGAGCGGAGATGAGAACAGAAAGAGGAAACCGTTGATAGACAATAATTCTAAGACCTGCACTGTCATCACATATATATCACCCAACGCTTGTGGGCTGGAAAATTATCATTATTTTCAAGACGACTGTGATAAACTACAGGAAATCTGCAAGTCCTCAGGCACCTCAAAGTTGTTTGCGAATCCAGTTTCCTTTAAACACCAGTCAATTTCCCTTGCTGACATCTGATGGTTTGAAGATCACATACTTCAAGGTAGTCAAAATCCACAATGTTTTGGACAAATCATAGCAGAATGTTTAAAAATGCTGTATTTTAGAAGCTTTTTTAAAAAAGGCTATATTTTACTCTTTACTCTCACACAACTTAACCATTTGACACTAACACACTTGGGCTAAAACTTAACATAAGCAAACTAAGCAAAAAATTACACTGGAGCCAGTAAAGGAATAAACACTGCAATGAAAACAAATACTTTCAGCCTATAAGTGTTCGAGCACCAGTGCTAAGGTGTTAACTTGATGAGAAATGCACCATCTACAGCTGAGGTGCTATTTCATGGACTTCATCTCCCTTTCAAACTGCTGAAATCCAGATTACACAAATAACTTTCCTAGTAATGACCTTTGAAACTCTTAACATACTAAGCTTTTAAGGTTTACTTGCAGTGTTTCAATGTCTTAGAAGCCAGTGATGCAAATGCACACATAACCAAGTATATGCATGCAGATATGCATGATAACATAGCATACCTTTTATTCCTCACAGGCTTCATTACTCCCAGTAACAAACAGGCCACTGCTGCACACAGTTAGAGGCTCCAAGGATTATTTTACAAGCGGGTAGCTTTTCACAAAAAGATCTAGAAAATGAAGTCATTTGTTTGTCTTGAAACTATAGCAGCCGTCATTAGCATTCACTTTACAATTGTTGCTCATCTGTGTAGTAAAGCTGGACATTACAGAAGGCAGTCATTCACAGCATCAGTGTCTGATTGCTCACCCTCCAACACAGCAGAGGATCAGATTCCACCATTCTAGAACTACTCAGGGTGATCTACAACACCAAGAAAGTAATGTAAGACACTACCTTTCCCCCTTTGATTATATCTGAAAGCACCTTTCAGTTTTAAGGCTCAGCAGAGGAAAGTGCATCAGAGATACATAAATATCTGCAGCTGTAACAGAAAACTCCATGTGATTTGTCTGCTAGAGGAATGCTAACTAGAAATCAACATACAGCTCACGGAGGGGATATTTGAAATCATTTTCTCACACATCATTTAGATGTTTAAGACAGACAAGATCCTTCCTCATTTCTATACTCAACTCATGTAAATCCTAATACTAAGAGTCCTATGCCCTCTGCCACCAGGCTGATGATGTAAAGCAGCAAAAACATCTCACCTAGAAACAGGTCATTTATTTAATTCAGTGAACTCATGACGTGCCATCAATCAACTTGAATAAGCATGCTTATTGGAACTCCAAGAGTTACCACAAAAGCTTCTGTCTGGAAGCACTGAAAACTATCTGAAAGAAACATCGTTCAGTGTAGAAAAGCTTTTCAGCAGACCCCTTATAACCAGGTGACAGATGTTCACTTTCTACAGCTTCCTTCCAATACTAATAATAGAGGTTTGCTATAATTTTTCTTGGCTACTTTGTAATACCATTACCAGACTTAAAGACATGAGATGTCACTTGACAAAGGGCATAAGGCGGCTTCTACTTTATCACTTACAGAGGAAAGAACTGAGTATCAGCCTATGAAAAATGATCAGCTTTCTCTCTGTGTTAAGAGTTTAATCTAAGAAAGCAACTCTTAACTCTCATATTACTTGCTTGTCATACGACAGCAGATAAGCCATTATCAATACACTCTTGCTGTTCTATCACAACTAAACACACTGCACATTTGTTTCCTCCCCTTAGTTTTCTCAGAGCTGACTTGAAAATGCTTCCTTACTCATTAGGATCCATAAAGATTTATAATGAGGAAAAAAAAAAATCACTTAAAAAGATTCAGAATTTAGCAGATAATACAATTTCATATTCAGCACACACACCCAAAAGCCATGAAACATTAAGCCAAAGGCATAATCAGTATTCAAACAGCATCACCCATTTCAAAGGCACACAAAATGGAAAAGAACAATTTTGTTATAAGTAGTGGAAATTTTCAGAGCCTAGATGTCATGTTTTCTTCAGTAACAGCCGAAGACCTATTAAATTGTCATCACTAAATTATCAATAACAGTTTAAGAATCCAGTATTTAATAAAAAAAAAAAGGGGGGGGGGGGGGGGGGGCTATGTTATTAAACCTCAAAATAACATATTCTGCAGGGCAGCTTGGGAAGAGTGGTAGATAAAGGATAGAAAAGGACCCCGCAAGTTTCCAGTGTTACTAATAATGATAATATAAGGGAATAACTTTAAAAGGTGACACTTTAAAAATGAATGGGTACAAATTAAAACTCGACTCCTTTACAAGTATTTCAACACTTGATTCATATTTAAATGAAGGAAACAGAGGGCTTAGTATGCAATCACAGATGTTTTCTGCTGACATCACTTCCCCCTGCATCCTCTGCAAGCATCCAATACAAGTAAGATTATCAGCACGAGCTATTCTAGGAGAAAACTCCAGAGATGCATAAATTTACATGGAGCACCTTCTCACAACAGAGTCTTCTGAGCGGATGAACAGCAGACAGCTCATACTCTTCAAAAGGCAAAATGTTCAAACAATGGATGCTTTAAACACTGAAAATATTTGTCTTCTTCAAATGCCTTGTTGGGACATCCTGAAAGTGATGCCTTTCACTTTTTCACATTATGAAAATCATAGCTAGTCCAAGCATACTGTATGGACCAGTGGTAGCCAGCTAAACAAGAAACAGCTTTATGATTGCATCCCTACAGTCAACTTGGAGAGGGAGAATTCAGATCATGTTTCCATCCAGCAGCAGCTGATACAAAAGGAAAAGCTAGTGTCATCAGCAGCACACTCCTATCTAATCTCTGTATTTATACTAGTCAGTTAACACAGATCTAAAACAAAACAAAACAGTTGAAAAAAATAGCATATCGTTGTTTCCCTCTTAAAGTTACCATCAGGACCAGTTCTGAAGTGCTTCTGAAGGCACAATTCACGCAAAGTTTAGTTATTTACATGCATATTGCTTAGCCTTACTGGTAAAAAGCAAGCACAGCATCCACACACCTGAAGACAGGCACTGCAGCAGGTAGGTGGTTGCTTCACCTGCAAATCCTCCTGACCCTGCATCCTCCCCCCTACCACCAAGTCTTTTGAAGAAAGTCTCATAGAACCTCATGGCCAGCCAGCACAGTCAGCATTGTTAGAACACAATACAAAATAAATGAATAAATAAATAGAAAGCCTGTCTGGGAAAGGTTTGGAGCAACAGGGAAATCTCTAAGAAATCACAAAGCTTTGAGATATGCTTTAGGTAGATTCCCTGCTGTCATTTCAACTCTTCCACCATGACTCTAAGAATAACAGAGCTGGGAAGTACATACCAGGAAAAACAGTCAATCCTTTACACTCTTCATTATGCGGACACAGGCACTTAGGATCAACTTGGCAAGCTGTTATCCAGCAAACACCGGGTTATTAGCATGCACTTCAAAGCGTACTGGCATGAATGAAGCTGCCCATAAAGCATGTTAAACTCCAGTGGATAACTTGTGTTAAGAGAAAGAGGACTAGCAGCAATCAATTCTGTATAATTCTTTATCTATTGATCTAAGGCTAGTGCTAAAAGCACATATGCTTGTGTATTTAAAAAAATAGGAATAATTAATTCTGGGACTTCCTACCCCAAACTATGGAGAAAGTCAAATGGAGAAAGTCATGCTTATTGGACATGTAAGTGAGAAAACTTAATTAGGACATTGGTTGATTAAAAAAATTTCAACAGAATAAATGTCCATCTGTATTTGTATGCCGTGACAAATTGCAGTACAATGCTGTACAGTGACAATAATGAAAAGATGGTAGTAAATATCCAAAAGGTTATTTACAGGAAAAACTCACCCGTATGGAAGCCTTTGGTCTGCCGGGAACCACTGAGGTAATCTCCACTGAGGAGCGATCTCCAAGAGATGCTGCCTTAGTGGTGGTCAGCCCTTAAATGAGGTCTAGCGGAGGTGCAGTCAAGCTCCACCCCTTGTGGGAGCACAGCTCCATTACTCTCACCTGTGCTCCCACAGCTGACCAACACTTGCCTCAGCTGATTAATCAGAGGTTCAGGCTGTGATTACCAATTTCCCATACAGACGCATAGCAATTATAGCAATCCAAGTTATTAAACACCTATCTGGCTCTACAGTACAAGTGAGACAAAGTTAAATTAAATAGAGGTATCCTGCTTATGAACAAGCATCAGATGAGCTAATAAGCATCAAACAAACAAATTCTAACTTCAGATAAAAAAAAAATGCTAACTGACTGGAATTACAATTGCATGAAGTTTTCAGCCACTCAAATTCTGATGCACTACGCCAGTTGTAAAAGCAATATCCTTTGATCCTACTGAGAATCTAAGTAAGTAAGCGCAGAACTTCTAAGTCATTTAATCAATATTTAAACTATCATTTCTAAAATGGCCTAAAAATCAGGATGCTAAACTGTAACTGGTACCTTAACAATACCAGCAGCATACAGAGTAGTCCACCTAGACAGTTCTCATAAACACTTAACCAATTTCTCTGCCAGTGACCGGCCCGAGTCCATGCAGTGAAATTCATCTCAGAAGCATCATCTTATTCTTCAGGAGCACAATTGGAATAAACTTCATAAGACGATTCAAAGAATAAAGTCTTCAAAGTCAAGTTCCCTGAAATAGGTGCACTAACAACAATCTTCCTCTACAGCATAACTTTAAGCAACCAGGAACTCCCAATAGCAATAAAGCTAACTCAAATCTTTCACAATCCCATGGGAAAGGTCTGCAGAATCAATGTAAGACCTGCCATTGTTTCTACAGGCTCAATTAACATTCAAGACTGGTAGGTTTCAAACACTCCCTGTAAATGCTAACTCGGTTTCTCTTGCAGCTTCTCCTCCTACCCTTCTGCAGTTCTGGAAATTCATCCAACATTACCTTGCTCACTTCTCTCCAGAGCAGATAATTTCTCTTTACAGCACATAATATCGCAACATTTCCACATTTGCACCATTCTTCTCATGTTGCCTTGGCTATGACTCAAAGCCTTCAAAACACAGGGTTCCTAGCTTGCTTCATATCCATTTTCCCTTATGCATATAAAGTTAACTCAGCCAAGATGACAGCTCAGTCAGCATCTCAATTAACAAATCACCAAATGGTATTTATAATTACAACCAATAAAGCCATTAATGTGAAAACTGTTGTATAACTCTCTCGACTGCTGAGTCAACTGTATCTGCGCTCAAAATGGATGCCTGAAGTCCATCCTTCCTATCTTCTCCTCCCACCTGCTCCCTTCAGCTCCAGATGTGATGGAGGTAAAAAGCACAGACATTCTCAGGACAGCATTCAGAGCTCCTGCAGTCTGCCAGCTAGATGGTCTTACATACATTTACTGAAAAATCATTTGCTTTGCTTCTCATATAACCTGTGTTTAGTACCTCGTGACATGAACATTCGTCACTGTTACAATGCCCATACCACTCAGTCTAGGTCAGCAAGCCAGTGAAAGATGGTTTACCCACAGCAATGGATGACATTTGAGAGGCGGCTGTTTTTCTCTTAGTTAAACTGGCCAAGATGTACAAAATGGATAAGAAAACTTTCAGACCTTTGAAATAACTCGCTTTTCTTCAGCAGAAAACATAATTACCTTCTTCTATCTTTTGCCTTGTTCAGAGGGAAGAGTCCGGAGAAGACAAGAATAAGTAATAGAAAATTAAATGAAACAACAATATTACATTAAAAAAAAACCAACACTGATACACAGGACCAAAAAAACCATGTTGATTATTTCTAAAGTACTTGGAGAAGAGACAGATGGCTAAGAAGGAACAAATCTCACCACAATGCATTACCTTCCAACTCGATTTTTTGTTTTAAACCTATCCCCTCTCAACCAAATTTTAAAAGAGAGAGAAATAAATACCAGGAAAAACATCAACAGAAAACTGACCACTGCAAGCATTAAACTGCGTACGATGACTTATTGCTAAAACAATCACAGAAGGAACTGAGCAGTGTATACTGAATTCTGCTCAAATAACTATTTCCTTCTGAAATGAAGGAGACATGACAGATTAATAACTCGCACAGAAGAGCAGGATGATACCAGTTCTAGAAATGTGATGCTGCATAACCTGAACCCAGCTGAAGGGTCATAAGTACACTTCATCTCCACAGCTATCTATGCCCTAAGAAGCAGAACACTTCAATGAAGAGGAACAGATTTCCTGGGGGATTCAGTTGTTCTCATTTAGCACTGCCTTAGTCCCATCCTTCACTTTACCCGGCTATATCCAAGGTTGTCAGAAGGCCCACAGTGCTAACCCAGCCTTTATACCTTTAATGAGGAAATACTCAAGCAAGCATGATCCAGAGAAAGCAAGAAATAGCTCCAGGTAGTGCTTTATCAGATACAGTCATCATTCAAGCCTACAGTCAACAAAGAAGTTCAAAGTTAGGCTACTCCTTTCACTGTTGTCAACTGTACTGGAAAAGGTGAACTCACATGCATGGTACTGCACGTTACAATGAGTTTTTCCTGTCAAAGGTTTGTACAAATCTGCCTATCAGATTTCACCATCACAGTTTCAGATCACAATTAGTGTTAAATTCATACTCCTAGCAATGAAGAGCATTTATGGAACCTTCTGCAGAAGGTAGATGGCAGAGGCTTCTCTCTTCCTTTAAACAAATCATGATTCTCATTTCCTCCCAAAATTCACTCATTTCACCCATTTCAGCTCAAGCCTTCTACACTATAAGATTTAATGTAATGAAAGTGGATTCATGAATAATTTATGTAAGAGATTTCAGATAACTTATTGCAATGCTTACAGAAGGCTTCAGGACTCATGTGGAAAGGAAAAAAAAATGTTTTCTTATTACATTGGATATGACGGCTGCCTCTACTTTCTACATTTGTAACCAAGCATAATTCTCCACAACTGAGATAGTATGCTATTTCTCAGCTGTAGAAGTATAACCAGAGAAAATATATTCCTTCCATATTGGTAGCTAGAGGAGCTACATAAAGCGTACAGTAGCAAAAAAATTCACCATCCCATCATAAAGAACCGGATACCAAGTGTTCCCAATGTTGCCATAACTCAAATTTTTTAAAGTAGTTCAAATGTGACTGAAAATTGGATTTTTCACATCTTATCAAGATGTCCTCTCATAGCTAAAGGAGCACTGTACGTGCAGGTTCCCTGTAAACGTATGAACCTATCATCTAGTCTCAGATACTATCAGTGCCAAAGGTCTTCATCAGCATCAGTTTTAGCACAGGTAATTACACAGCACAGACCTTCATGAACACAAGGAAACAGCGCGGCTTACAACAAAACTGGGAACGCTGAGCTGCTCTGGAATGACAGCAGGCTTTGTCCTCCTCCCAGCTCTCATTTAAGCCTTTACTCTCCATAAATGCCGCAGATACAACTACTGCAGCCTACTCCATTTAGCTGCAATAAATAAAGGCTTTGTTTCCAAGTCTGAAGAACAGAAAGAAGGCCCACCCCACACATTTGTGCAAGCAAACTGGAATGCAGCAGCATAAAGGTCTTCAACTATTAGTGGCTACACATTTACAAAATACAAATTTGTTATTAACTTGTCAAAGCTGAAGACTTAATGCGTTACCCTTTTTCCACCCTCAATAGTACTGTATATACCACAAACATACAAACAGCATATAACAGATACTTTTAGTCTACTTGACTGTCAGATAATTGCTCACATATTCAAATGCTCATTGAGACCAGCAACTTCCACTGCGCAGCAAAGAATCACAAAAACATGAATACTTCAACGGTTGCATTGTACCTTTTCCCCCCACCTTATTCTGATTACACCTTTAGATCTAAAGATTATAGTCGTGTTTCCTCTGGCCATTTCAGAACTCCCACTAAAACTTCCCCAAGAAATGTTGTTCTGCAACAAGCGTAACTGAAAAAGGTGATACTTCAAATCTGAGACACACACCTTCCGTAAGCATGGTAGGCATATGACTGCAGTACTCCAAATGACAGGGAGTGACTGCTGTTATTAACACCAGCTGTATATCCTAGACATTTTTAAGGGAAATTCCCAAATATATGGTCTGGAGAAGTACAGTTTCAACTTTTACAGAAGACCGTATTCAAATATATTTAATCAAAGAGGAGATAATAATGACTCCTGACCTTTTCTTATTTTCCACAGACAAGATACATACGTGCAGGGGTTCTTGAATAACTTTAAAATGTAAGATGCTTTCTTGGGAAGATGAAGAGAAAATATTACGGGGGAGAGAAAAGAACTGGTTAAGGAGAAGTATGAAGAGAGATTAGTTTCATTTAGCAAATAACAGTTGGGATGTGGCAAATGAAAGTGACAGTTATGGCTTAATGGGAAACATCTATGTAAACAGGAGCTGTAGTTAACAGAGAAGACGTTGGTATTAAGAGAATATTTTGGATCTCAATCTTTGTGCTGAAGGCTATGAGGGCGACTCAAGTTTCTGTAATCCTTTTTGAAAACAAAGGCTGCTATTCAACCAAAAACCCCTATGTTTAATATTTCAGTCATCTCAAAGTTTTTGACCAATAGCTGTCTTTGTTAAAAAGTCCATAACCACAGGACAGAACTCGTAGCAATGCAGCCTCATTCGTCTGTTTCCTTGCATTCCAAGTATTCAGATCCGATGACAAATCAGATGAGCAGACTCTGGTCCACACCTCCATCTTCTATTGGTGACCTGTGTCAAGGAGGGAAGCTCCCCTAGGTGGGCATTTTCAGCAAAGGAAGGGGAGAAGGCAGAGGAACCAAAGGTACTATGTGTAATCATCCTAATCCAAAGCCCTGGACTAAGTACTAGGACTGCTTGCCTGTCACTGCCTGATACTGGGACCAAGCCCACCAACAGCTCCAAACAGATATCAAACATTTCAAAATAAGCTGCATTGCTGCTTCCATGGCTTTACCAGTGGGTACAACAGCTGTTCTCACATTTGGCACCATAATCCCTGCCCATTACTTCTCTTTAGGACAAGCAGAAAACAAACAAACAAACAAAAAAACTTGTGCTGTTACACAGATCTAAAAAAAAAAAAAATACAGCGTAACCATCATGAAAAACAGCATTCTATTGGTGATACTCTAAAAATATCCAGAAATTGAGTTCAATACACTATTTAACATGATAGCATAGAAAGAATTAAGATTTAAGCCTACTAAACAGATGGAATCACCTCTCCAACAGAAGATAGTTTTCAACACCGGTAACTGAAATAACATTGTAATTTTGATCAAGAGATGAGCACTGAAACCAGTGATGAAACAAGAAACATATCCAAAGGACTGAGTTATTAGTTGCTGCAGCAGTTTAAGCTCCAGCATTTTGAATGAAAATGCATATACAACAAAAGTCCAACTCTGTTAAATTACAAAATCTCAAATGTCTAAGAGAGAAGTACAATATAATGACCAAAAAGATGGAGAGATGGAGCACAAGTGAAGGAGATGCTGTGCAAAAACAATTGCTGCTCACAATGACCTGGTTGTGCCAGTCATGGAGAGGCTGAATCGGGCAAATCTGATTTCACGTTCTCTGAAAAGACTAAAAGGACAGAGAAGGACTGACAAGAGTCTACTCACAGCTCATCTTTTTCAGGTTAATTCTAATTTCTCTCACAGTTTTACTACCTTGATTTGGGAAATGATGAACAAGTACTCGAGTCAGATTAGTTTCATTATCCTTTCAGTTCAGCAAGAAACCCGGCTTAACCACATTTCCCTTTCAACAACCAAATCACACCATGCACAGATTTCTGGCATACCACTAATTTTGCTGCATTACCCACCTAATCTAGTACAAAACACTTTACACTGCAATACAGGACTCGTGCTTTTCATTCTGTCCACCGGAAATGACTGACCTAGGATTCATATTGCAATGGCACTGTTTTCAAGATCAAACATCAAAAGTGTTTTAAGTAACCAACTGCTTCCAACAAACTAACACTTCAATCACTGCAAAATCCAGGGTATAAGCATCATGATCAGAAAATGGCATGTAAGGGGAGTGCTAGTAACCACCAGCTCATGGCTCAAAGTATACTGGCTTTGGAGTACAGCTTGTGGAGGGCAGGGAGGCACAGCCCACTGGAAAACAGAGTTTGAATATGAAAGCCACGAATGGAGGGGGGGAGTTGCAGGGGAATCCCCTTCTTTCTCACTTCTATTTATAACTGATGGCAAGTAAGGTCATTTCCAATTTAACACTCAGTTATCAAAGCAGTTCTGCTGGAGAGGGAGAAAGTAACAAGTTACATGTATTTCAAACAAAATGCCTCAAGGCAGCAAGTGGTAAACTTCATAAGCTAAGAACTTGTCACGTTATTCATAAACTTCATAGGACAAATGACACTATCTACAAGACAGTAGTGATCAAGTCAGTACTTAGGGTTCTGCGTGTCATTTATTTTAATGTCAAATGCAATGAACTCTAAAGAATCTGGCATGGAAATGAGGAGTAAAGAAGTAAAACTAACACTAGTTTCCTTATCAGCAGTAAAAAAGAATACATTCTTCATTGGTTGGGCTTATTTGAAACTTGTTAGACTTCAAGTGTCCTTTAGAAAGCAGGCTTCAGTAGATGGAAACATTCTTTCAATGGGAGTCTCCGGCCCAACCTAAAAAAGGAGCACAAGATTAAATACATCTTGATTTCTGCCAAGGTGGGACGTGGGACTCCAAACCAGACAGTAAACAAGTCTCATCCCTAAACGTGGTAAGAATTTATAGCAACTTCTCTACATGATTCAATACCTGCCTGTCCACAAATAAAATCCTTACCCTTACACAGAACATAATGAACTGAGAAGAAAATTGTATTAGTGACAATTACTTTGTCTGTGCTGCTTGGCAATAAGCATTTCTCGCTAGCACTTGGAATGACTGAGTTACTTATTGCAAACCACATTCAACCAAAACCACAAGGACTGATTTCAGTATCAGCACCAAGCAATTGAAACCCATTCCCTAGAAAGCACAACTAAGGGAGAAACAAAAAGGAGCAGGTACCCACGCTGTGAGAGGTCAACTCACAAAAGAACACTGCTTTTTATGGCGCTCAGGTGCTCCAAGCTTGCTGACTGGACAGTGACATTTTGTGGGTTTTCCCAGCAGCATTCATCTGAAGTCTCAAACTGTCACCTAGTTATAGAGACACAGTCACCAGGGGTCTGACTGCAGTAGCATTAGCTCTTTCCAAAGCAGGATTGTAACTTCAGTTGTGCTCACTGTACATGCAGGCACTCATTTTCCATGGAATAACCCCTCTGCTTTCACAAGCTGCACTTCAGCATGAACCTACTACATATTTCAGCAGTGCTGAACAGTTTGGGAAGGTAGAAGAAATAAAAAAGAGAGAAAAAACATACATACACATTTACACTAAATACATGAACTCCACAAATAGCAGAAGCATGTATTTAAGAACAAAAAGTTAAATGCTAAAATCCAAAAGATGTATGTTTGAATGTAGGGATGAGCAGTAACAAATAATTACTGACCACCAATCAACTTTTATCTTCAGTATATACCAGATAGTAGTTATCTATCCAAAACCAGGCTCCTCGTATTCCAGGCAGAAGTCAAGATCAGCAAAATCTTGTATTTTTCTCCTTTTTGCCACTAAAGAAAAGCAACAAACTCAGAAGCACACACTTAACTGTTCCTCTTAACTAAGTTTAAACTGAAGTAGAAAGATACAAAATCCTAAACAAGTAGAAAGCAAACCAGAAGCTAAAAATCTCATTGTAGGTTATTGAGTGAAAGGGACATTAATGCTCAGGAAGCTGGAAGAAACTTGTAGTAACACATCACTACAAGATGAGATCAGTTTTGTGTATATATGTAATTAAAAATATATATCCCCAGGTAAAATGGCCCAAATACACTTCTAACCTTTCCTGAACTGCTGGCTATCAAGACAAAATACCATTAGGTGTGTAACTTAGCTCAGTATCACCAGGTCTGATTTTTAACATTCCCTGTTAGCAGTGGTAATTCACTCATGAAGGTCAAAAGCTGCACTTTCCCTATCAAAAATAACCAAATTTGTCATTTTACAGCATTCCAGTAAAATAAATTTTTGAACAAATGGTTTTCATATTATCATGCCAACACATTTCAAGCCTATAAAAGGAAACACTTCACATACTTTACATATAACACCAGTGTTTAATACAATAGTCATGTTCACCTATACTGTTTGTTTAGCTTTCTAAACAGTAGTTTCATAAAAATATGTTGCTGTATTTGAATTATAATCTTGTCATTTGCTATTCAGCGATGCTCTGAACAGCACTGGATTCTAAGTGCCATCTGAAAAGGAAACAGAATCCCTACTACAGTAAGATCAGGCTTGGCATTTGTTGAATAAGCTTAAAGTAACACCTACCATCAGTAAATCCTGGTGGGGAACATCTGGAAACAACTGGTTTTTTTATGCAATGATGTGAAAATATTAAGTTTCCTAAGAAAAGATACACCTCTACAGATTAAGAAGAGTTAATTAACATTGATGGGTAAAATCTGCTCTCAAGGCCTCTCTCGTCATCAGAGCACAGCAATTCAGACCTGTTATTATCCTTCAGTGAATACATAAAGGGTAAAGGAAATACAAGTTTAAGAAAGCTACAGACTCAAGGTATGGGTCAATATCTGCCTTCAGAGTCAGTATTTCAGATCCAGAGTTGATATTTGGGCTTAGGAACTAAGTTTGCTATGGCACAAATAATTACTTCTCACTCAACTACCAAAGTCTCTGCCCTCACCTGAGACAGAGCAAACACATACCCTGTGGTGCTCCTAAGAAGGGAAAAATCATCACCACTCAGCCAACACTACATATCCAATGCAAGGAAAAAACTCTTCCCTCTAGAGTCTCAACTTCTACTGTGCTACACAACCCCTACTGTCCTGCACATATGGAGACCCCAGCTCTGATCCCCCCAAAATTCCCAGTACCCACAGATTGGCTACAGGCCATAAGAGAATTAAGTGTCATGTGGCAGGATAACTTGGCTCTAGACAACCAACCCTGCTTTTGAATGAGAACATGGAAACAAGTGATGCCAGTAACTCACTGATACAGGATGTGATACTTATACATAATTATACATAAGGGTTTACTACAAAAAAAACAGTGCCAGAACACAATTCGCTTGTGAACGCTTCAGCAGCATATGCACAAATAATAGCCCTCACCTCCAACTTGTAATAACCATACTGGAACATTCAAATCAATACCACAGCTTTGCTATCCAACCATTATCTACTTTTTAATAAAGTTACTTTGCAACATCCTGTATCTTAACACAAACTTCAGCAGCTGTTCTGTGTGCACACACGTGCATCTATGTGAAATTACTTTCCGAGCAGACCCTCCCCTAGTAAAGCTGGAGCTCTTACAATTCTAAGCCACTTGGAGATCCCTTAAATATGAATCACTACAATTTCCAGCGGCAAATTCCCCACAAGCACAAGGCCTTTACTCATTGCCAGAGGCACAGAAGATAAAACCTCAGTTGCACAGCTTGTCCCCAGCACCTCCATTCATCTGCCATGCAAAGCAGTGCCCACCTATGCTTCCTGCTATTCAGCCCTGTCCCAAAAGGGTTAGGTCTTAATAGAATAAGCCTAAAGATAAATGGCACAAATAAAAGCAAGATAAGCTACATTGGAGATGCTTCCTACAAAGGAATTTAACCCTAAAAGAAAAAAAAAAAAAACAAAAACACCACCTAACTGTAAACTACATAGAAATAAATGTTGGTACCATATAGTCAGAGCTTCCCAAGGTCTGTTTCTATACAGAGATGGGTGCCTACTGTACCTTGCCGTGCTAGTACAAAGACTACTTCAAAGGTAGTGACACTACTTTATGTTAAATAATAAGGTACACCTTGAGCAAGAAGTTTTAATCAAGAGTTTAGTCAAGAAGAGATCAGTCTGTATCAACCTACTGTAAGTCATCGGTCTTTACAAAGCTGTAACTACAGGTAAAAAAACCCACTTCTCATTTTTCCTTTTATCCATGTAATTTCTGTGCTTGTTCTACATTTTCCCTTTGGTTTTCAGAAGTTCCCCGTAAACAACTGAAAAAGAAACCTGTTTAGCCTTCCCTTCTACTACAGGTCTGTTATCTACAATCCCACCTTGTTTCTGTATCCTCTTCAGGGGCTGAAATTGTATTTCATTCCTGACAACCCACACAACAACTACAGAAAGCCGAGCTGTACACGGAGATACACTTTTTGGGTGGGTACTAAAACAGTATTGGAGCCTGATAGCAGATGTTTTGTAGGTACTTGAAATTTATCTTTAAAGGAAGCTCTGTAGCTTCAGGATGAAAACCGCACTGTAGTGGCTGCTAAACAAACTGAATAAGAATTGCTGTGGCTTCTTAGAAGTCCCAAAGGAAAGAAAACAAAGAAAAACCTAACTAAAAAAAGAAAAGAGAGCCTACAATCACTTAAGAATGCTTATTTCTACAAGTTTACCTGGCATGACCCGAGGCCACACTTCACAAAGGGCTGCCCATTAAACTTAGAATGTTGTCACAACACACAGAGGTCACATTACCAAACACTACCTTTTAAATACAGGAACGCAAGGTCAGCAAAGACAAGGAATTCCGAGCAGGGAAATGCACCAGTGAAGTTTAGGGCCCTCTGTAGCTGTGATCTCGCCCAACTCAGCTCCACTCTGGCCACAAGAAGTGCTGCTATACACTTCATGAACAGATACTAGAGAGGACATATAGTTATGCACAGTCTGAATCCTGAACACATCAAATCAACACCTGAGCAAACAGACTTCAAATCCCCCACCCTGCCCCGCTTTGACCATCTGCAGTTGAATGCAAACACCACCACCACTCATGGCCTCACAGGTAGCTTCCCAGTTCCCAGGTGAGGAAACTGGTTACATAACACTTACACAGATCTAGTTCACACAGTAAGACAAAAATAAAAACAGGGCTTCATTGTTCAGGTGTAGTGCATGCAGAGCAAGGAGGTCAGCACCCAAAATTAAAGATTAAAGTGAAGAAATTAACAACAAGCAAGAGATCTTACCTAACTGCAAGACAGCAAAACCCAGAAACTCAGATGGGCTATGGCATGTTATTACCGTACCGTCAGCAGTATAAATGCCTCATAGAGCCAAGGAAGACAAGATAACAGACAACCACGAATGGTAAACAGGTCTCTCTAAAGACAAAACATCACTCACCAATACAGTACATGTTAACCCATCTGAACTAACCCCATACATGACCCTATCCTCTACATACAACAGCCTCAGATAAGGCCCATTAGACTTTGCAGTTCTCCTTCTCTCCTCTCAATACCTGAATTTACAGTATTTAACTTGTAGTCTGGGCTGTCCAGTATCACACACAAAATTTAGCTAACCTCTTTCTTCACCGGTTTCAGCCTTCTCTTCAGTTATGCTTCTCTGGCCCCCTTCTTCTGAATTTAGATCTGGTTAGAATCTTACTGCAGCTGAACTCCTTTAGGGTCTCTGCACCCTCACCAAATGAACGTAACATTTCCCAGGTGTACTATAAACATCACAACAAAACGATCTCATTTTCCATAGCCTCTGCCCTTTAGAATGAAGCTGGGCGTTTCACTCTCCCTCCCTGTAATGTTGCCTTCAGAGATATCTTAAATTAGGAAGCTTGCTACTGATTCCTTCTGCCTGCCCCTGCATTCCTACTGTGCAGCAGCAGTGACTACTTGATCCCTTCCTCAGACAGCTCAGATACCTCTTGCTGATGGGAGATGTGTCTTTATACTGTGAACTTAATTAATACAAGATGTTTTCTAGTCAAAAATAGGAAGATTACAAGGAATTGCAGAACTTGCAGGCTACAGAGAACTGCAGCATCCAAGTACTGATTCCTGATCTCATTTATTTATATGTTCATTTACAACCTTGCTCATGAATTTAGATTATTTCCTATAACTTCAATGTTTTTATCTTGTGTAAATTATTGTTTCAGTTCTATACCACGATCACATTCCTACTGCTGCTGTTCCTATTAGATTACTATAGGTCTTTTCTTCATCTGGGACTATCAACTGCCAGAAATTCACTGCCTGCCTTTGATGCTTTCTTTTCTCTTTTTTCTCTTTCCCTCTGGCAATGTCCATCTTGCTGTTTCCCCTTAAGCAGAATTTGGCTTATTTTAATTGGACAGTCAGAGGTACCTGCCACCAGTGCCCTTAAGGTCAATTGATGTACTCACTGGTACACATTTAAGCCTGATTTTTATCACCAATAAGTTTTCCAAACTGCTTCATGCTTATGTATTTTATCTACATTCAAACCCTACAGAGAAAAACAACACAGCTTTCCCACCTCTGCCAACAGCTAAATTCCACCTGAAACAAAGGGAAATTCACCTTCTTACAGATACCAGCTCCCAAAAAAGGTAAGAAATCTGTCAACACACATACATGCACTGAGAGAAGCACTGTGCAGCACAGAAGGCCCTCCTACACTGAAGACAACCCTATTGTGTAACAGGCTCTCACATCACTCAGCAGGAATACCCTACAGTAACAAATGCCTCTGTCTCAGCTGTTAAAAATGTAAATTGTTATTCACCTTGAAAAACTAAATGGCCCATGTAATACCATTGATTCTTTATCATCTTAACTGTTATTTGCTGTGATTTAGATAAGTGAGACCCTCCTGGCTTCTTCCTGTGTTAAACGTCACTTTTCTATGGAAATAAAATCTCGATCTCGCAGTAGCTGCCAAATAGAAAGACACATGGTCCATTTACCATCCCTGCAACTCACATTGCTTCCTGCTGCCCAAACACAGAAAGCTGAGCTACCTACTGAGAATGCCAGCGAGGCAGTTCCAAGTGCCAGGCTGACCCACCCTGGCAGAAATTCAACTGGTTGCTGCCAAGAAAAGGGACTCCAAGTAAGAAGCCAACATCATAGTACTGTACAGATATTTTAAGATACCATAGTATTGTATGATCACCCTCACTCTGCAAAGACAGTCAGTGTGTTTTCTGGTTAAAAACAAACAACAAAAAAGAAGCACTGGAGCTTTGAGAATTGAGGGGGTGGATCTCTGGGGATGGAATCCCAGCTTGCAGCTGGAAGTGGAAAACATCAAAATGTTATCACAATTGCTTCAAGTATGCAAGCTAATTCAAACCCAATTCCAAGATAAGCATGTGTGCACACAGCACACCCAGGGAAACAGCTCTGACAGCCATGAGATGGGTTTTCAGCAGCATTAGCAGGGACAGCAATCTAGAACGTTCACTGTTCACAGATACAAGTTTGGCACCAAATGTAACCACAGGCTCATCGCCACCACCTCACTCCCAAGCCTCACTCTAAAGGCATCTGCTTATTACAGCCAGAGATGGAACAACACAATTCTCTCATCCTCGACCAGACCCAGGACTGCAGCACCATGTGGGCTGGCCTTGCAGGTCTTGGGCTGCCAGTGGCTTGGGCACCTTTCAACATATCCAGATTTTTCCCTTTTATTTCTTTCCCCAATTCTTATTTTTTTTTCCTGAGAAAGGAGTATAGTATTAAATGACAGCATTAAAGACAGCTTAAAAGCAACACAATGTTCATACTCATCAAACCTCTTGCACAGAGTTGCAATGGCTGAGACTATTATGCGTTGCATAGCTCTGTACTCAGGAGCCGAGTTAGTCCAAAAAAACAAACAAAACTCTTCTGTCTCATTTACATTTCCCTGCCACTTAAAGTTCTTCAATTTACTCCACATTCTTATCACTGTGTGTGGTCAAAACGAAAATTCCAGAAGCAAAACCCTGCATTCCCCTCCAAGTACAAACAGACAGGGCTATCTGAAGCCATGTCCAGCCATACAGCAGTAACATTTGTTCCAACTGACATACTGTAACCCAGAAATAAAATCTAAGATGCAAAACACCGCACACTGGGACCGCCTCCCTCCATTTCCAACAACACACACAACTGCTCTGTTTGCTGTTCTCAATTTGCATCAGCACTCTATTGTCTGCAGAAACATGTATAAACAGACTTGCCAAATCTTGACAGGATTCATGAGCAGAGGAAAAAAGAAAAAAGAACTGAATACAGAGCTCTCACACATTTCTCCCTTTGCTAATTATATTCCAGCGCAAATGCAGCATCAGGATAAGAACTTCTTCATGAGAAATGGCATTTATTTAAACACGTCAGGACTTCTACATAGCTGGCAATTTCTTCAACACTCCAGGAGAAACAAGGAGCTGAGAGCTGCTCCCAGCAGTGGCTCTGGTACCTTAATGCTAACACAACAGATTGGAATGATGCTTCAGTGCGAGTCCTTCCCAACTCAGGATATTCCATGCTTCAGCAAACGGCGCTGCCCGCACTTTATCACAAACGTCCAACACTGCTATCACAGCAGCCATCTGACACTGAAACGCCACAATAAAGGATGGAGGTGGCTGCCTGTGCTGCTGTTGAGCTGTGATGACCAATTAAGAACTGGCATTCTTTGGAAGCTGCCCAGATCTTGCATTTGCACAGATTTTATAGCTATATATTGGACAGGTAAGCATACAGATTAACACAATCCGAACATTAATGCTTCAGATCATCCTTGCCATGCTGAGTCAACTTTTTGCAGGAACCATATCAAACAAGAGAAAGCTTTCACAGCAAAAACTAAGCATCAGGAAGATTATGCGGATCTAGGGATGCCACAGCCAGATACATCACTCAAGCCCACATCTCTGCCTCCAAAAATAAAGATACAACAAAAAATAAAGAAACAAGTAGACTGCAGTGCTGTTTTATACTATTCAGTTGTATTTTTAACTACAAGTGCCTTTTCTAATCTAAGCAGAATTCAGTGATTAAATGCGTTGGCATATGATGAAAGAAGTCTGAGTAAATCTGCATAGCAAACCAAGCTCAGAGTTCAAGTACTTAATTCTTTGCAGTCCAAACGCAAATTCATCTTTCCCAGTGTCTTCTACTCCCAACCAACTACGCACCCATCACAGACTCCAAAAATCCTCTCACCCTCTGAGGCACTACTATGTCCAATGGCAACATTTCAAATCAACTTAAATTAAGCTGTACCACATTCCATTACATGATATCACACAACAGATGTTATGCCCCAAACACACAGGACAATTATGCAGAAGTATCCCATGGAAAGTGCCACTATTCAGATGATAAAACGAACGGGTATCCCATTAAAAACAGCCATATTCTTCATCAAGTTTTACACAGAGATTCAGAACTTAAATACTGACCACGTTTGTCACAGTAACCCAGACACTCCGACTGAAAACCAGAAACAAGTGCTCTTATCTTACTTCGGCTCAGTGATTTTGCCTCCAACAGATAAGCTGGAAGAAAAATTCAGCTCTTCAGCAGTTAAAGGAGCTGTTGTGAAGTTCATGTGCAACACACTTCCCAGAGGAAAGTTTCCCTAGTTCTGTGGTAACCTTCAATCTCAAGGCCTTAAAAATTTCATAGTTTGAAGGATAGGGGGGGAAGTAGTTCAGACAGCTCCATTCACTGCTAACCCAGCTAACAGCTGCACTGATTGAAGAACCTCTGACTGTTACCTCAAATGCAAAAGCTTTCCACATCCTGCCATTTGTAAGGTATTCCTACCTAACACTGAAGCTTTCACTTGTACTTCGAACATACACATGGCCATACAACTGAAAATAAACGTTGTTTTACTTAAACAAGAGCAATCTGATAGACCTGTTGTGTGTTTGTATTTAATCACACAGACATTTTCCGTAGCTAACGGGCTGTCTCAACCACACAGACCTCCCGATGCCCTGCAGTACCGCGCCGTGCTTTCAAACTTTGAGCCGGCTTGAAACTTAACAGGCTCAGAGTTGGCTCTAAGACACAGGTCTGTAACACAAGCTTTTAAACAAGCTGGAGTTTTTGAATGAACGTTCCCATTATCTTCTCAAACAGACACAACGCAGCGACAGGGTTTTAACACACAACAAACCACGCGGAGCAAACCAAGCGAACAGAAGCGCTACAGGGGCGTGTGGAGGGCGGCAACGGGGCAGCGACCCCCGGGGCACGCAGGACCGCAGCCCACGGTTCGGGCCGGTGGGGCAGGAGCCGGGCCGAGCGCGCCCCCTGCTTCCCTGCCCACGGGAAGCCCCGCGGGAGCGGCCCCCGCCCCGCCCCGGCCTAATGGACCGGGCACGTGCACATCGCGGCTGAACCGCGACGGACACGGGCGCGTACACTCGAGGTACGGGCGTCCTTGGGAGGTCGCCGCTTCGCCCCGCGTTGAGAGGATTTTCCTCCATCGCGGCGCATGGAAACAGGCGGCTCCGCGCGTCCACCCGCCGCCCGGTACGGGGGGCTGCGCCTCCCTCTGGGGGGATCCCGAAGGAGCCGGGTTTCCCTCGCGCCCCGTCCCGCTCCCGGCGAGGTGAAGGCGAGACGGAGCCGCTCGCTCCCTCCCGTTGCTCGGCTCTGCCGCCGGCCGCGTCGCTCCAACTTGTTGGGCGGGCGGCGTTCCGCGGGGCGCGCGGCTCCCACCGGCACCGCAGCGCCGAGACGCGGAGCCGGGAGCTGCCGAGCTGCCGCACGCTCGGGGCGGCCCCGCAATCAGCCCGGCACCGAGCCCTCCCCTCCCCTCCCCTCTCCGCGGCTCTGCGCGCAGCGGTCAGGACGGGGGGTCCAACAGGGCTCCTACCGACAAGGGCGTTACTGCAGCATCGCCTCTCCTCTCCTCGCCCCGCTGCCGCTCGGCTCCTTCCTCCTTTCCTTCCTTCCTTCCTCCCCTCCTTCCCCCCGCTCCCGCCGGCTCCGCAGCCGCCGCCGCTGCGGACTCCAGCGCAGACCCCCGCCGGGAGGACAGGAAGCGCGTCATCACTCCGGGACCGCTCCGCCGCCCTCCGCCCGGCTCTGGGCGCGGGCAGTGTGTGCGGCTCGTCCTCCCGGCCCCACGGAGCGGCTGTCCCTCCGCCGAGCCCGTACCTGGGCGTGAGGCGGCGGCTGAGCGCGGCCCTCGCTGAGGAGATGCGGCGGCGGCGCCTCTCGCGCGTGTCTGCCCGTGTCCGCGGTTGCGGGGGGCGGCCGGCGGCTCCTGAAGGAGAACGAGAAGGGCCGGGAGATCTGTGCACGTCCTGCCGCCGGAAGGGAAAAAAAAAAAGGAAAAAAAAAAAAAGCAACGAGTAGCGAGGACCGAACCGGGCCGGGGGAGGCGGCCGAACCGCTGCTCCCCTCAGGGGCCGTGAGGCGCCTCCCGAGCCGCGGGAGCACTGAGGTACCTCAGCGACCTCCACTGCTGTGCCGATAGTCACCGCACCGACGCACCTGGACTGACAGGAGAAAGGGGACGGCTTTGCACATTAAGCCCCTTATGTGAAATATCTCCATACGGATGAGGCCTCTCAGCCCAGCTGTCGTGTAAAATCACACACCCAAGTAACGGAACGCGGCGCAGCTGGAGCACAGCGTCACACCTGTCTGCTACCAAAGCGAAGAGCCACGACAGCCAGCAGCTGTTGGGCCTCCAGATGAAACTGAGCTGCTCGGGGTATGAGCTGAACTGTTTAGCTCAGTTTTAGGTGTGCATGCAGGGCCTCTGCTGTGTGCTGAGAGCAACAGCCCAGATAGATTGTAAATCACTGTCTCAGAACGAGTCCATTAAAATGCAGCACAAGTCGCACCCAAGCATGTAAATTAGGGTGTGTGTGTATGGCTATGTCAATGAACATATGCATTTCCACTGTGCTGTGGCGGATTGAGAAAACTGACAGTGATAAAATAATCTTCCATTTTAAAAATGAGTGTTCTGCCACTTAGCAAGATACTAAGGCACCTCCATGGAAATGACGTCACCTACAGGGCTCAGGAAGCACGATTCCTGCAGGCAAAAATAAGTAACAGCACTAACCAAACCAGCAGCTAGCAGAGGCTGGGGGCTAAAACATCAGAGCAAGAACTGCATGAGAAGGCTTAGAAAGATGAAGAGGAATAACTAAAAAACAATGGCATTTATATGGAGTCAGACTCATTCTTGATGAGTTGGCAAACATCATCACTGTCATTAAACATCAGTAGGCAATAACAACAGCCCTGGTTGCACTGGAAGCCTATCAGTGCTCTGAGCATCCTCACCTGGGCCTCCATCCACATGGCGCCAGGGCTCCATATCAGCTCACCATTAGGGATGCAATGGCTGTAGAGCCCAGCTTACAGAGCTTTCTGTTTCTGCCTTACAGCAAGTGTGTTGCTGTACTGATATCATTTGATTTTTTGTTTTTTTTGGCTTGAATTTGGCTTTCTGTCTAATGTTTGCTCAGCTCTTCTCCCTGTGATGTTGTAGGGTGGGCTCTGACTGGTGAGAACTGTGTTCTGTTGGATGTTGTATGAGAACTGTTGAGCCCTGGCTTGAACCACTGATTGAGCACCTGTGGAAAGGACCCCACTCAGCACAGGAACACAGGTGAAGGTAATTCAGCTGTGTAACTGGAAGGGGTGATGTCTGGCTGCACCTCTCCTAGACCCCATTGAAAGACTGATTGCCTCAATGTGGGAATGGTCTCTTTTTGGACATCTCTCTGGTGGAGGTGTTTCCCTTGCATATCTGGAATCTTCTGATACAGGTAAGCAAATAATCTTCCCTTTGTTTATAGCACCTTTCTATCATGCTGATCCTTCTGTCACTGTGTCTCTGGTGAAACATCTTTCCCCTTGTACTGGTCTGTCCAATTGCTACAGATGTGGCTCTGTTCTCTAGGAAGTAGCTGGCACTCAGTGTTCCAGTAGGTACTTGAAACATGTGCGTGTTTTGTTATTTTAATATTCCTCTGATAAAAGTCCTAATTTGCTAAGATATTAATCAAGTGTAGAATAAAATGACTGTTATTTCTTTCAAGACCTTCCTACTGAACTCTGTAGTACTCTAGAGTGTGATAGATGGAGTAGCACCTTAGTAGTTTGCTTCTCGTACTCTGTAGGTGTCAGCAGGTGAAGGTATTGCTGATTATTTTTAAGTGTTATTGTGAAGAACACTCTGAAGAGCACACGAAGGTGACTGTGCAAATGCCTTCAAAGGAATGTGAAGTGTTCATTATAACATCTCTGCTAGTCATTAATGGCACAGCTACTAATAAGGTAGCTTGAAAGTAGCCTTAAAAAAAAAGTGACTTTTGAGATCCTGCTATTATAAGGTGCATAGGTTATTGGAGACTGCTGTAGCATTATCTCCTGCCCTAGTGATTTTAGCTCCACGTTGCAGGTATTGATGTTTCACCAGCTATGGCCGAAGGCTTCTTTGAGCATTGCTTCATGGATGATTTTCAAACCCTGGGACAGCCCTTCCTATGTTTTTTATGTTTTATTTGTCCCTTCATTTAGGGCAAAACAACAAGAAAAGCACTGAGTGAAAAAAAATATACAGCCACTTCTGAATTAGAGAAGGCATTTACGGAGTTAATATTCTTAGGAAGGAATACTGAAGGCCAAGACTGCAGAAAATAGAGAACACATTTTGGTACCTAATCTAAGGGGAAGAGCAGCTTCAGAGGCTCAAAAAGCATGAAGAATAGGATTGTTATTCAGCTCTGGTTCCCACAGAAAATGTCAGTCCCAATGAAGTTAATGGGACACAGATTTGGCAACGTGTGAGGTCAGGAGACTGAGAGCAAAGCTTGTCCCCTCTGAGTTGTATCCTGCGTAGTGCTCAGACTGTAAGGGTCGCAAATGGGTGCCCCAGCAGTCTGCCTGTCCTTATGCACAGCATCTGTATCATTAGAGAAACAAATGGCACAGCAGTGGTATGCCCTGTTATGCTGTCCCTTAAAGGGCCTTTTGTTTGTGAGCTCCGTAAGGCTTCTGACAAATACGCTTTAGCATCAGTGTTTGTGGCTGAGCTATGTTCTGATCTGATGAACACTTCCAGGTTTTCAGAACTGTTGTGGGAAGAGCTGGAGAGCATGTGCTGTGACTGCTGCCTGCAAACTCACATGCATCTAAGTGATAATTCTCAGTGTGAGCAGTGAATAATGATATTTGGGCTCCAGATACTCCGGAGAATAAATATACACACTTTGTGGTTGTTTTTAAAGGCACCAGCTACACAAGTGCTTATTTTTTCAGACTTCAGCCCTTTGCTTTTCTTTCCCATAGCCAAAGGTTGAGCATAACATTTGCTCTGGGAAGTACATCAGGAAACACCGTATGAGCTTTCAAAATAGGATTTAGTCTTCTGAACAGCTCGGGTACCCCACAGACCTAAATCAGATGCTACACATCTCATAATTCTTTGCAGTAGAATTATATTGAACTTCTTACTTCGTCTGAAATTCATACTATGCTGCAACTAGTGTTTGTTTTTCCAATTGCTTGTGATGCTGGTAAAGCACTGGAGTGATGCCGTGTATTTTAGGGAACTGATGGCTATTTCCATGGCTCTCCAGGTGTCACAGTATGTTAGGCTTGCTGCTGTTTTTTTTTTTGCTGTATTTCTTTAAGTGTGGTGATTCAGTGTTTTGGAAAGATCTTCACCTTAAAATGAGAGATGTTGTTAGCACTCTTTCTTCAAATGAATCACTCGCATAACAAGCGCTATAATGTACACAACTGTTTCCTTTCCCTTTTACAATCTCCTTCAATGACTGGCAACATCTGCACCTCATTTTTCTCATGTGGTTTCATTGTTTGGGATTACTGATTATTTGTTATGATTTATAACTGCAAAATTCTTTGATGCTTTAAAACAATGGAACGCTCTTGGAGATACTTAAATGAATCCAACAAATGCATTGTCTGAGTCTGTGTGATACCAAAGGAGAGAGCTACAGCTGACACAGGAATATTTCCCACTGGAAGCTTGCCAAAGAAAAATTGGCAGCAGTCACAGTATTTTTTTATTGTGAATCTCCTATAATTTTTATGCTTAATAAAGCACTAACATCTGGACCCACAGGGCAAACTCTGTGTGTACAAACAGCATAGCAAAATGAATATTGATTTGCAGACCTCTTAGTCAAGCAGGAAAACATCTCAGGATGCTGGCTTTGGGGCCACACACTGCTCTTAGCATGACTATGGGTTCATGTGGAACTGAAGTGTTAGGTAAGTTTTATTTCCTGCAGCTCCCATTCAGTTCTTTATGGCCGCACAGGGATTCCCGTGGCATGGCACTAGGCTTCTGCTGGCACTTGGCACGGCTGCAATTTACAGATCTCCACAAGGAATGAAATCATGGGAAAATGGAGCTGTGCTGAGGGTGAAGCGCAGGGCAGAGCACAGGAAGACCACCAGCATATGTCGGCTGATGGGCTGTTGCCTATGTTTGTTCTTCTGTCCCTTCTCCATTCTCTATTTCTGTTTCTTTCCCTCATTCCTCACTGGCTGTGTAGTGATTGGAGGGAATACTTGCACGGAGCTCTGAGTATGGGCTGATGGGCTTCTACATTCTGTAGAGGCTTTTCCACAATGAGAAGGGAATTGTGCTGAATGCTTACTGCTGTGGTATCAGGTTGCGGGCCTTAATAGCTCTACCCAAATAGTGAGGAAATCTTGTTTGCTTCTATATCTCCAGATCTCCTTTCTTACCATTCCCTTTTTTTATGCAAGGCAAACCCTAAGACCTCAAGCAAGAGGTACAAGAGGCTAGATAGTCTTTTTATTTATTTTTTTTATTTTTTTCCCGTAGTGATATGCATTGTCTGTATATGAATATTGGTTGTGGATTAGCTTGTACAAAGGCCACATGGGAAAGAAAAGAGCTATTCCTGACACTAAGTGGGAAAGTATCATTATACATTATGTGTGCAGAGCATATCACATGGATAAATGTGCAGTCTTTGTCTTTCAGTTCTGAGCAAGTAACCTCTACCTGTGTGTTCTCTGAGCATAACAGGATGACCAGTATTTAGTATTTCATTGGTATTTTGATCTTCTGCTATTTTCCTTTCTGCACGTGCACTGAATGGATACTTGTGTACTTGCTTCTGCTTCTTTCTAACCTGAGACATCTACTCTTATTGATGCATGCTCAACCAGGGTTTTAAAGTTAACATTTGCAATCAAGTAATTAATCATTTTTGAATACCAATTTCATACATAATCAGCTTTGCACCCATAGGAATAGCATATTAGAACTCCCCTCAGTAAAATGATAAACTCACTCTTCATATGAAATCACTGACAGCACATAATTATTACGAAATATAAATTAGATGGGAATAATATTATAAAAATAGAACAGTGCATCTTGTGTTCCTCACACACTCTTCTTTTGGGTTGCTTCTTCAGAAGTAAGCTGCCTTTTCTGTGATTTTTGCCAATAAACTTCTTGACTGTTGTGGTCTCCTGTTAAATCAGTCATGATTTAAGAGCAGTTTGTTGTTAATGAGAGCTATACTTCTGGCGAGCCTCAGGTCTGTGGGAAACAGAAGGGTAGTTGTGAGACTCCCTTGATTCTATGCTTAGCTGTAAGACACCTTTGTGTTCTTCTCAGGGCATTTTGGTTACATTCAGGGCCTGGTTGCATTCAGATGTCTGTACCTCTTGCTGGACAGGCAGAGCTGGCATTGATCCTTCTCCCACTCTCACTGTTTTAAACACTTGTCCCTTATATCCCTTCAGGAAGTTTCGCTGCCAACCCTGTCCCAGACATGAAGCCCATTCTCCAGCTATTAGTCCCCAGAGGGGCAGTTTCTACTCCCCTTCTGTGTTTCGTGTAATACAAGTGAAGTGGGGTGCCATGAGGTATTCAGTGTGTGCAGATGTAACTGTGCATTAGAACAAGGCTAGACATTCCTAATCTTTTCTTCATTTTGAATATCTTGTGGTGAAGAAGTTGATTAAATCTACTAATTGTAATCAGGAATTGTGTGTTTGGCAGTTCTCCCTTACTCCGTAATCAGCTTTACCACTTCTGCCAAGCCACCCCTTCCTTTCCAGTGCTGACGGAGCTTTGTGGAGTTGGACCTGACATGCTTTTTCCAATGGCTGAAAACAGACACATGGAATCCTTTTTGCAGTTGTCTTCACTTCTGAGGTAGTATGCTTTTCTTTGATCACACTTACTTCTTCTAGGGCAGATTTTACTGTTTCAGAGCAGCCTTGCATTCCTTCCAGAATGGGCGCATTGTATCATGTGCTTGCTGCCCTCATATTGGAGGAAGAGGAGATTAGAGGACAGCAAAAGTGTCAGCTGAGCAAGTTCTGTGTAGTTAAATCCCCAGTGCTTTCATTACTTGAATAGATCACATAGAAATGCTGATACTTATTTCACCCTCAGCTCTTAAGAAGAGCAGAAGAGTGCTATGACACTTGATGCTCATAAGTATGCATGCTGTGGGGTCATTAAGGTATCATCAACCTTCCCTAATTTTGAAGCAGGAGCTCACATTTTCCCGGGGCATGTGCTCGAGCAGGAACTTGGCACAAACTTCAGCCCTTATGTATCGTTCTGTACCCCGTGCTGTGTATATCTGGCTTCATACTTTGTATTTTTCCTACTCCTTTTGCTACAATTGACCAACTTCTGTGCAACTGTGTGTATATGCCTACCCTCCTATATTTATTAGAAATGGGATTAGTAGTGTTGACCTCAGCAGCCTGGGTGGAGGGTTTTTGAACATTGTGCTCTATATGTAAGATTTAAAATCCAGGTGGGATGGAGCCTGGCACATACTGGATATAAAGATGCACTGAATTTTGTATTCAGCTTGCAGGCAAGACTCTTTGACTTGTAAATATTACTTCATCTCATCAGATATCTGTCGGTAGAAGGCACAGGCAGAGTTGTTTAGTATTTTTATTGTTGAGTGTGGTTAATCTGTTGGTGCTTGGCAGAGTTAGCTCTAGGCACAGGCAAAGAAGGCTGCAATGGGGATGCCAAGATGGGTATTGGCACAGCACTAGCAGCCAGGCTGGCTGCTGAAGCCAGGAGGGAGGATGAGAATGAATAAAACAGCAGCTACTTCTGGAAAACAGGGTGCACACAGGCCTCTCATCCTAGTCACTTGCCTGTGACAGGAGCAGCTATATCCAAGTTATATCCAATAACCTACATTCTTCATCCTCAGGCAGGAAGCTTTGTTTATGCTGATAAGAAGTCTGAAGCTGGCTCTGGTCATCAGCTGGCATTTACTGAGCCTTCCAAGTTCTGTGCAATCGTTCACTAGCAGTTTTATGCAAATCTGATCTTATTAAACAACAACAACAAAAAAAAGACAACGGTTAAAGTGAAGCTGTTACATTATTATGGTAGATGCAGAAGTCTTGGAAGTATTTGGAACTACATAGAATGAAACAAAAAATATCAGTAAAACAACAGAGGGGAAAACCTGGTTGTGCCAGCAGAGCAGCAGTTTGAATGCTTATAAAGTCTGAAGACAGAAGAAGTGGTGAGATGGAGAAATAGAGGAGAACTTTGTCCAAGTGGTAGAGAAAGCTCTTGCATAAGTTGTGAGGCTTTGTGAAAGGACCTGGGAGCAGCCAATTCTCAATCATGGGAGGAAATGCAGGATAAAGATGATCTATGAATAATCTCATTAAGAAGTGTTTTTACTTTTCCACAGTTCCATCCAGAAAGAACTGCAATAATGTCTACAATTGTTGCTGAACCCAGTGAATAAGTTTCTCCAGTGGCTCACATCCAACCACTTCTGTCTTCCAGGCTTACTTTGATGGAATATTCTTTGCTTGTGCAGAAGTGTGGTCTCCCTCTTGGCCCCAGACTGGCCGGAGATCGGGATTTCTCTGCAGGAGTCCAGTCTGCAGATTCTTCCTAATGTTTAAATACAACAAAGGTTCACAAACCAAGTTTATTTGCACAGTTTCAGATGGAGCCACCTCTACAGAGTCCTAAAATTGATGAATTTGGATAGAATGATGGTATGCAGAAGGGAAGTCTTTGTCACTATTGCTCTTTGGATAATTATTGCTCTTTGGAGAATGACACAAATGCCACATGTGTTCCATGCTCATTGTCAGATAACTAATCCATGTAATTAAATATGTACTGAATTGATCTGTGGGTTACAGTTCTATGAGCTACGCTTACATGTATTCCCTTCCACATTTTCAGTAACTATTGGCATCTTTATGTCCTTCTTTTGCCGCTTGTTTCTTTCCATTGTCTTTTTTCTACGGTTTGAATAAGGCATTATGTCCATTTATTCCCTTTTTCGGTGCCCAGATTTAGCAGAATAAAGACTGAATATCTGGAATAGTATTGTGATTGAGCTGTTAGTGTGGCAATAACAAAAAAGTAAGATCAACTAGGCTGATACAACGGCAACCCTTTTCATGTTTGAAAAAGCATTTCAACAGCTAAGGAGCATTTTCCTAGATGCAGTTCTTATCTGATAGGCCCTTGTTTTTAGAAATCAGCATGATTTGCTTATCTGTACTCAGTATCTGTGAAATCTATTCCTCATAGGTGCATTATACACCTGGGGATGTTGGTAGTGCAAATGTGTTGGATTCTTTGGGGAAGGAGAGGTTATTAGGCTTTGCCATGGCTTGCTTGAGAGCCTTGTATCTTTGCTTTCTGAACAAGAAAGTACATCATGAAGTGGTGATGCAGAGCCCCGTTTTTCTGGCTAAGAGGGAGCTTTAAGGTATTTCTGCGCCAGGGTCATAACATAAGTCAGATATTATCATACTGCCTGACAGGCTTCAGCTCACTCTCTTCAGGGAAGTGCTTAATGAATCTTACAAATGGATGGTGCTGTGCTGAAGCAATAGCTACTTTGTTGGATTGATTAGCTGTTAGTGCACATATTTTGAGAGTGCCAGGGACTGCAACCCATGTGATGCTGTGTGCTGCTGGGTGTGCCAGGACCACTTTACATCATCAGGCAGTTGCAGTATTACGACAAGCGTTACATTTACCAGCACTGCCTGGTACCCATTCTGCCTTAGGAATGGTTTCAGCATTATGGTTTCAGCCTGCTTTGGCAGGGGGGTTGGACTCGATCTCTAGAGGTCCCTTCCAACCCCTACAATTCTGTGATTATTTCAATAGAGTATAATTGCCAAACCAGAGTTACCATGCAGATTAGAAGCGCAGCTTGTGCATGAGTGTTTGGTAGCCCTCAATTACTTAATTCAGTTTTATTCTAAAACTAATTTACTCTAATGGTTCTACATGAATTTTAGATTTTATTCATTTATGGTCATAAAAATGAAGTGGATAAATGTTTCTCAACTACACGGGGGAAGGAGCAGACTTTGTGCTGCACTTTCTCTTAGCTGAAAGCTCCCCAGAGCTGAGACTTCCAGCTTTTGGGAACTAATAGTAGCAACACGGGACTGGGAAATGTACCTTTTCATGTTGTCTCAGTGCTCTCACATTGAGGCATTACTCAGAAACTGGAGATTGGTTCTGAAGTAAGAAAACAACACTCCTCAGGAAGCAAGGAATACATACAGTCCTCATCTGAGTGTTTTAATGAGTGCCAGCAAATTGAGTGATGTGCAGCAAGGGCTCAACCCAGGAGGTAGCCTGGCTCATTAAGCAAGGGATTGCTACTTCTTCTTTTGTTGTAAAGTAGGTAGCGTGCTTTCCTATGGCCATCTTAGATGATGCAGTGCTTCATTCTCCATCCCATGGAACAGGTTGTACATCAGGGCTTCAATGTGACTTGCTTTTTGATTACTCAAAAATAAGAAGTAAAAAAGTGCATCTGAACACCCCTTCCCTCCACTTATGGGCAGGACATGGCACCATAGTAGAGTAAGAGGCTTTGATAGAGACAGCCCCTTTCAATCCCTTCCCAAGTCACCAGAGGCTATGTGTGCAAGCACAGAGCTGTGTGATGAGATGCTGAAGGTTGTGCTGTTGGCTTACCAAGAGAGCCAAGGTATAGCTGCTGGGAACCTTGTGGCTTTTCATACTTCCCAGTCAGTGGTTGGAATTAGCACTAACTTATTAGTATGTGGTATCACTTCAGTAAGCAATGATGGTTCAGTAACTGATGGGACTCAGAGCTAAAGGAGATTGTGTGAGGTTTGCCTCTGTTTGGAGGCAGATGGTGTTTTGGGCATGGCATGCAGCTGAAACCAACATATGTTTTGCTGTAGGCCTTAGGGATGGCTGTGCTGCTGATAAGGGGCTAAACTGGCAAAGGCATGCAGCTTCCTGAGAACGCAGGTAGATATCTAGCAGGATGTAAGAGCACCTGAGCTACGAATGCAGGGTACATCCTAGATGCTCTCTAAAACCTCAAGTCAATCACACATCTGCCTACATCCTTAAATGCACTTGCCACTTTGGCACTATACAGTTGCTTTATGTCTTGCCTCCTTGACAGTAAGCATATGCACCTCTCGTCATGGCCTAAACCATGTGTCCAACCTGCTAGTTTTATGTTTTTGTTGTTCTCTTTTATTATTTTTTTTATGCTGAAATAAAAAAAGTCTTATTACTTGCATATGTTAACCATAATATATATTTTACATGTGGCCCAAGACTCTTCCTCTTCGCTCAATGTGGCTTAGGCAAGACTAAAGTTTGGACACCCGTGGAAACTTTTCTGAAGCAGAACAGAAATTGCAGCCAGGGATCAAACCTCCACTCCATGCTGCTGTGGCGGGGAGGCCCCAGCAGTGTGGCACAGGTGCAGCCTGTCACAAGGTGCTGTGCAGGGTGGAAGTGCTCTGAGGGTGCATCTGTGGCTGGAGCTGTGCAGTGGTGGAGAGTGCTGGGTAAGAGGACCATGAAATGGTTATGGTTCGAAAAAGCAAAACTACTAGACCAGGGGGTGGGGGAAAGAAAGGGAGAGCAAGGCATTAGATTATCTAGGCATTAGTCACTGTGGAGGGAGTTACAACTTTATAGTTTTGTGAGGAAATTTATTCTGCCTCAGAAAACTTGGCTACAGTGAAGCGGTGCCTACCAGCCTAAATTCAAAATCCTTTCCTGGCACCCCGTCAGATTTTGCAGATGTTTCTTGTGTGCTTAGACACTGCTCCTGCCCAGCAATTCAATGAGGTATGTTTTCTTCCACCCAGCACTGAAGTACAGCCACTTTGAGAAGCAGTGATGCTGACTGACCATTTGGACTTGATTTTTAATTGCAGAGTCTTTGAGGGGAAAGCAGTCACTAAAAATAACTCCAAGCAAAGTAAGGCGAGTTTTGTTTATACCTGTTAGAGAGAACCCTGTCAACAGTGATCAGATTTTTTTATGCAGCCTTCACACCAATGTAAACTGGATTCTGCTACCTGTAGCCCAGCTTATGCATTTCAAGCAAGCCTGCATATTCATAGAATCCACTGATCCAGCCTATTCGGATCCCTCTGCAGATGAACACTTTCCCCAGCTGGGTGTTATCTGCAAACTTACTGGGAGTGCACTCATCCAGATTGTCAATAAGGTATTAAATAGGATGGGCCCCAATACTGGCCCCTGGGGAACAACACTTGAAACTGGTTGCCAGCTGGATTTAACTCCGTTCATCACTGCTCTCAGGGCTTTGCTGAAGTCTAGATAGGCTTATGTCCACAGCCTTACCCTCATCCACCAGGTGAGTCACTCAGTCATAGAAGGAGATGAGGTTGGTCAGGTAGGGGTTTGTACCATTATATCCTGCAAAGCATTAAAGCATCTGCCATCCTTTACACCAAATTTCCAAAATTTGAGACTAACAGCTGTTCTAGCGTGAACAAAAAAAAATTGTATCTAGCAGCTGGTACCATGTGTGTATGTCTAATCTAGTCCAGCCATCTACTATTTGGTTGCCAAACAATGAAGAACTGAATCGTAATTCAGGTGAAGAAGGGGGAGCGAAGAGAATGAGAAACTGGAAGTTTTGCCTCAGGGAATTACCACGTTTATAGGTGAGCGTAACCTGCATAGCTAGGAGCAGCAAGGTGCATTCTTGTTCTTGCTTGAAATGTTTGTTTGTCTGTTTTGACTACTTAACTCTCTAGAGGAACCGTCTGTGTTGTCAAGCTTACTGGTGACATACTTGCATGTCCACTGCAGGGTTCAGTGAAAGTAAACCTGACTGATGGACTGTCTGTAACAGTGACATGGAGCTTATAGTCCAGAGATTGTAAAGCAGTGACATGTATGGTGAGGGAGCTTACACTGCACACAGTGAATCCTCCACATGCTCCTGCTCATACCTGCACTTAGAAGGAGCAGTGGAGCAAGCATATGTTTTCATCTGTGCAGTCCTGATGGTAACCCATCTCAACTCTGTGAGTAGAATGTTTCTATGCAGATTTCCCTTGGCCCCTGTCCAGGAAGTATCGTTTATTTGGATTTCTGATTACCAAAATATTCTGCTTATTCCCTCAAACAAAGAAAGCCTTTGTTTGAAACATCCTGTGGGGGAGGATTTTGACAAGGATGGAGAAATTAGTGCTCCTCTAAGACAAGAGAGAAAGAACTGTTGTCCACAGGGATGAACTAAAAGAAACAGGAGGAAATTCAGAGCTGAAAAATGCGTAGTCTTGCAATTAGGAGAAAGAACAAAACCCTCCACGATGAAATGTCAGCCACTGGGGACAACGGTTTAAGTATAAGTCAATCACGAGGTCACAGTGAGCAGTTAATGTAAAGTGGTTGTGAAGGAGGCATGTATGAGGATGTACATTTCCCATAGGCACAATAAATATTCCTTCTTTGATATCAAACACCTATTGCAGGGAAGGATAGGATGAGAGAAGACCCAAAGAATGTGAAGCTTATCTGCAGTGATTGGGTTCTGGAATGATTTCCCTCTGGGAGAAATAGTATTGAAACCCAACTTCTCTTTGCAGTGCAGTGTAAGTTCATGATGGGGAATTGAATAATGTGGTGTCTGCAATAGCAGGGGATCATATTCAGAGACCTAGGAGATCCCCTCCAGCTCTGCATTCCTTGTCCAAAAATGGCCTACTCTGCAGATTTACCCTGTATAAATAGTCTTCAAAGAAACTCTAATGTCAACAGAGGAGTTGCTGGTAACACTAGAGGGATGTCTAGAGGCGTCATACCACAGGAAAAGTTTTGTCTTCGCTGCTTGTTGCATCAAATGTCTGCACAGTCTGCAAGAATGAGTTTAGAAAATGGATTTGATAAATTAAGAGGAGCTGGATTTGGAGATGGCAGAAACCTGACAGGCAATTAATTTCTAGGAGAAGAAAGTGAAGTTCTGGAGTACAGTGTAACCTATGGCAAGAGAGATGTAATAGATTGGAAAGGCAGTGCTATCTAATATTTTTTTCATGTTTTATGAGATGAAGTGTTCTAAGTCTACCAGATTAGCCTTCTTTGGTCAATATGTTTGTTGTTTCAGTTGCGCTGAAATGGGAGTGAGAACCACTGTGACAAATGGTTTTATCACCAGTCTAGATGGAGAGATAAAAGGGTGGCATGGGAATTGTGCTCTGTAAAAGGACTGATATTGAAAAAGTACAGTAAAAATGAGAAAGACATGCGCTCTACTTTGGGAGCACTGAAGAGAGAAAATTGTTGCTGCTCTCGATGTTACAGATTGCCAGTGAGATGCTGATTGAAAAGAATGCACGATAAAGTCGGCAAGAGAATCCAGCAGTTCCTGTGTGCTGGAGCTGGTGAGACCAGGTGGATACAAACATTGCTGATGGAAACTCTGGAGTCACTGTTGTGAAGCTTGGTTGGAGCACAGCGTGCATTTGGCATGTGATTCTCTTCTCACTTAGCCTGCAAAGCATTACACAAAGGTAAACGCAGCACAAGTGAGGGGAGCGCTGACTCTCAGCTGCTCCATCTCCAGGAGCTGAAGGTGATTTATTTTAATCACATAAACTGTCAGTTTCTGCCCCATTTTTCACTGAGCCCCTGGAGGAATAATTTGTTTGCATTTCCTGCGATCAAATCAATCTTTCATCTTGTCGTCAGTCATTCACTGATAGCAATCTTCCGTTAATTCTTTATTTTAATGATGCTTTATCATGTAGATAAACCATAAAGTGTTTCTTTGCCTGGAGGACACGAGGTGCCGCTAACTTAAACTGACTTAGGAAATGGTTTTCCACACTTGCACTGGGCAGCACGCTGCAGATACTTCTCAACAATACTGAAAATCAAAGTATCCTGTATAATAGCACAAGCCCAAGAGCGTTCTTTTTCCTTTGTTTCCCATTCTTCTCAAACCGGGTGAAACTTGGTCTTGTACTGTCCCAGTAGGATTATGTACCATTGAAACAGTCCTTGAAGAGCTTGTGTAATCATAGCCTGCTGAACAGCACAGTACTTAAAGAAGTTAGTGGAATGAAGTATCAGGAATATGGCTAACAAGACATCCACAAACCCCTGTTTTGTTCAGCAATTTTTCTGCAGAACATTGGCTTAAGCATAGGGTCATTACAGGTCTCCACCTGATTTCTGAGGGCCTTTGGTCAAACAGAAAGTAGAAGAGATTTTAATTGCATTCTAAGAGCTGAAGTGGGTTGTTTTAAAGAGGATCTGTCAACTCAAGGGGGCTGAATTGTTGACAGGTGAAGTGGGGCAGCTGTTAATGACTTCAGATTGCCTGACAAGGCTGGCTTCTGCAGGGGCAATGCTATACAGCTATGCTGGGGCTGAAGCTACCCTGGCCTGGCTTTATCTGCTGTTGAATGCCACTGCTTTGATACGGTAGGAGAACTGTTGAGCAGCGAATCAGTGAGTATAAAATTTTAATTAGTTAAGATCAGTTGTGCTTCCTGATCATAGTAAATAGCAAATAACCTACTGGCTCACCTGTCTGGTGTCACACTCAGCTCCAAGGCTGGTGTTGCTGGTCACAAAGGTAGAGCTGTGCTTCCCATAGCTACAGGCTGGAAATGGTGTTCTCCACTGTTTCATCATTCTCCTCAACGACCTTGTCTGTGCAGCCCCTTATAAACCTGGTGCTGGGGAAGCATTTTTCAGAGCTTTCACTGCGTGTTATTTTTATTAACAGAAAAAGTGACAAGAGATGCCTGTGAGTGCTAGAAAGCAGATAAAATTATCCTTTAATTTCCTTGTATGGATAGCAAAAAATGCATCTCAGGAGCTCAAGTATTTTACGCTGCCATGCTTTTGGGTTGTGCAAGACGTCAAGTGGAACATGCATGGCAAGCAGATTGCAGCTTGTTTCCTTTTAAGCATTTGGGGTAGAGAGGGAAGGTTCCCAGCACACCGACGCCATGTGTGACACATTGGCTGCTCCCAGCCTCCAGCAGGGAGGCTGCCAGCCCCAAGGGGCTGGGGAGGGAGGCTCAGACTGGGATCAAGCTTGCAGCTTGCTTAAGGGAATAAGAGAGACTAAGGCAGCTGAAGAACTGTTTTGTTTGATCCTGCCCTCTTAACTGAAGCTCTTCACCATGTTACAATTTCTACAACATGCTGGGGAATCTCATACAGTCACATGAGCCTATTTTTGCTTTTCCCTGTAGGAATATGTATGCAACTGCAATAACTTCAATTTGTTTTTCTTTATATAGTAATATCTTGTAGCCATATGTTTCAACTGTGTGTTTGGGAGCAGTAGTAAAGCTGTTTGTTTTCTCATGCCGATGGATTCCCTGACTTGGATGTGATTTTGTCAGAGGAAATCCTTGCTTTTCTCACACTCTTGCTGTTCACTCTTGTGAACCAGTGTTGTTCTGTTTGCATTTTCAACCCAGTTTGCTACTTTTCTGGTTGTAAACCATTAATGGCAGATGTTTAACACTGGGACTTGGGAGGAGAGTAGGGGATACTGCAAAATTCCTTTATCCCAGAGTATATGACTCTTCTTCTAATTTTGTTTTCAGTGAAATTTGTGACAATTTCTTTCCAATAACAAAACTGTCACTGTTCTCTTCCTTTCTCACTGTTCCCTAGCACTATAAGCAGCACTTCTGTAAGATCCCAAGCCTGTTCCTAAGCTCACGAGAAGTCTATAGGGCTCTCCACAGCATCTCCTGAAATCAGTTCTGGTAGCAGTTCCAATAACAGGCAGCTTTCTTCCCCCATTACTGATATTCCAAATGAGCTGTGCTTTCCAAGTAACCTGCGAGCACAAGGAGCTCTGGCATAAGTGAGGTGATCGTGGATTATCTGTATGAAGGTTCACAGGGTCAAGGCTTTTGGCAGTCCCTGTTTTTCAAATAGAAAGTGAAAAACGCTGGGCACTTTTTCATTTCAAAAATACTTGCACAGAAACACAACAACATGGTGGACAGAAAACTGCCGTACAGCTGCTGAATGCACCTGGGTCCTTCCAAAATAGAACTGTCCTTCAGTGCAGAGAAATGCTGAGGACAGTCTGAGGATGCAGGGTGGAGCTGTAAGGGTCTCGCCACCTGCAGTCTCCAAAGAAGCAGAGAATCCACCGGTGAGGGCTTTAGCAGTAAGACAACAGATCTACTGGGAATAGATAAAAAGGCATTGGATTCTTCTTGCATTGGATTCACATCAGTTTGGAAAGAACTCCAAGAATAATCTTGGAATATTTTTTTTCTTTCTTGGTCATTTTCCATGAGGGAGAGGCCAGTGAGCTCTAGAGGCGGGATATAGATGAAAACCAGCAATGATTCTTGCTAGCACCAAATGCCAGAGCTGGGAGTAGATGGTGATTTTCAAATGTTATTTGAAGCAAAGCTTTGCACTGTACCAATGGTTTCTTTTATTTCATCAGGTGCTGCTGATTAGCGATACCACTCTGAAATGAACTGCACTTATATGATTTTTCCTATCCACTAAGATGTTGAAGTCAGTCCTATGAGTGTGCATCTTTCTTCACATAGACAAAATGTTCGACTAAGTGTTAATACTTGTAGGGTGTTATCTTCTGATTTGTCAAATTTCTTCTTAATATTTTACTTGCAAAGTCTGCGTGGAGCTGCCTGGACTGGCCTTACCTTGCTGCAAAGCAGGAATACCTCCAAGTCAAATCTTAGATCAAGTGGGATCTAGAGATCAGCTGATCTAAGTAAATAGGGGTTTGCCGTGTGATGAGGAGAGGAGGGAATCAGTTCTGCACTGTAGATTTTTTTACTGCTTAAAAAACATCTCAAGTTTTGAATAGCATGTCATTAACTTGGTGTTTGTCCCTGAGAAATACTCCAGCTGTATGTCTGAAGAGCACAGAATACTGATGCAATTACTATTCTGCAACAATAGCTTTTACCCCAGCAGACTATGAAGCACATTCTCACATGCTCCTGGAGGCAGCTTTTCAGGCATGTGCTCCTGCATGTGCACCTTAGGAGCCTTCCACCTGACAGCAGAATTCCCCTCCCCTCTAAAATAGGCAGTGGCTCCTTGTTGCCTGCTGTTATGGTGTGTGCAGCTGAGCAGGGGAAACCTGGCTTCTCAGAGCTGCCACATTCATAGGCTCTCACAGAACACTGAGTGTGGCTTGTGGGCAGCTGCAGTTAGTGTTATCATAGCTGAGCCTGGAAACTGCTTGTTCACTGACACCCCAGTCTTTGCAGCCTGTGACACGAGAGAGAAGTGATGTCTGTCAACACACCTGTTTTTAAAACATTTAACACCCTGAATTAAGACCTTGTATGTTCTGACAACATCCTCTTTGAAATGGCCTTGGCTGGCTGCCTCATTCATTCTCATGAGCATTGTGTGTACTAGCAGGTTGTTACTCCAACACAGTGATGTCACCTAGTGCACTTAAGCTTTATACGTACTGTACCTGCAGGACATGCTGCATCCAGCCTGGAAGGCCCAACAGCCTGTGTTTGAAGTGCAGTAGAGAACTAACATTTCCTTCCTTCTGTTTAGGTTATTTCTGATCTGTGCTCTTTGGAGGAGGACGGAGTGTGAGTGTGATAGGGGAAATAATGTAAGTGTTGTAAATGCTTTCAGGTTAAAAATAGACATGAAGTCAATACTACCTGGAATTAGGTGTATCTCCATTTTAAATACAGAAGAGCATTTAAAGCTACGTATGGCTGGATGCCTCTGTGGTACCATACTTCATACTGAGACCAGACTGGTTTTGCTGAGTTCAGTGGCAGTGGAATTAGGGCAGCATAATCTTGGATTTTGCATGGCAAGTGTCAGCTTCTCATCATAGGACCATATAATGCACTACAAAGAAGGAGTTCTTCACATCAACCTAGCAGGTCAGTGCGATGCATACTGCTGAGACACTGCATAAAGCCCAAGTGTGCCTGAAGGGCCCTGCCACTCACGTGCTCTTGCTGCCAAGCAGCATTCATTCATCTGTTCTTTCATTCATTTGTTCTGAGGAGCAAGGAGGACACTTACAAAAATTGCACAGGGATGGGCCCTTGCTGATGAGATAAAATACCAGCTGCTACATGATACGACATAGCATAAGAAGGAAAGTTTTCATATTAGATTTGCTGGGCCTCTGCAACTACTGAGCATGCAACACAACTGACTGATCTAGGCAGGGAGGGCGAGCAGATTGCCAAGAGACAGCTTTCACCTTTGTCCAAATGACAGGAATGAATCAATGTGCTAAATATTTACTTGTGACATTGGCCTTCCAAGTATTTCAAGGGAGCTTACAAGCAGGAAGGGAATCAACTTTTGGCACAGCCTGATAGTTATAGGACAAGAGGAAATGGCTTTAAACTAAAAGAGGAGGCATCTAGACTAGATATCAGGAGGAAAGATGTCAGAGGGTGGCAAGGCACTGACACAGATCGCTCAGAGAAACTGTGGGTGCCCCATCCCTGGAGGTGTTCAGAGCCAGGTTGGATGGGATCCTGAGCAGCCTGATCTGGTGGGAGGCAGCCAACCCACAGCAGGGGGTGGGGGGGCTTTAAGGTATCTGCCAGCCTAAGCCATTCGCTGATAGATGAATTCCTGGAGAACATCTCTGGGTGTGTGTAAACACTCCACAGAGACATCTACAAAAACAGCTGCACTGTGCAGGCTGTGCATTCATACAGGCAAGGATGTTCTCCTTCCATTACACATACAGGCTATGGGAGTTGGGTGTGGGGTGTATATGTGCATTATCTCCATGCTCGGCAGCTTGTAGAGCTACCGTGTTTCCTTAACAAATAAGCGGGGCATTACTTTGTTTGCGGGAGAATGAAATCATCTGTGAACTGAACCCTGAATCAAAAATTTCCGTTCTCTCCGGTGAACGAGGCCGAGAAGCTGCAGCCCCGAGAGCCGCAACTTGCGGCCGACAGGGGGTGCCCGGGGCCCGCCGCTAGTGATAGCTCTTCCCGTTTAGAAGAGGCTTATTGCAGGAGTTTTGATAGCAACAGGAAGCTTACTTGCTTTTTAATTACGCTCCGAGACTAATCGAGGAAAAGAGCAATTGTTTCGAATGCAGGAAGCTCAGCAGCTAATCGTGCACTGGAGTGCCCATTTCCAGCGGGATGTACAAGTACTCGAGGGCTGAGCTGCCAGCACAGCAGCTGTCTGTAAATGGGCACAGCGGGGCTGGGAGGGGGGCTCACAGCACCCACCGTTAGGCACCTGCTTGCCCTCAGTCACCGGAGGGGGGGGGTGACAGATGAGGGGATCTGGGGAATCTCTAGTGATATTTTTAGTAAGTTCAGATGAAGCCTAACTGGAAATGGTGCACCTAAAGCAGGGTAGCTGCTCTATTACACTGCGCCATGATGGCCAGCTCTGGGCAACATCTGTGAATTGTCACTGGCAGTGATAAGAAAGCCCTAATTCCTTCACTGTTCTCTATTTTCAGAGGCCAATCTTTCCTTGACATTAAAGGCAGACGCATGTGTAATGGGATGAAGCTCCCTTGCTCTGTGGTATTGCAGTATGGGATGTGGTGCTACACCACCCCAGTGCCACTGTAGTGTGTGCCACGCAGCTCTGCTGCCAAAGGAACGTGTTCCCGTGTGATGGGGAAGGTGCAGGATCCCCCTCCAGGCCCCTCTGCGTTAGCTTGGAGATGACTGGAGCTGCAATCACAGCAAACAAGTCCACTGAAGTAAAGTACAGAAGCACTAACAATTAGAATCTTTTGGGTATTCCGATTGCCTCTTGTTTAACCCCCTAGAGGAAGATTACAAAAGTGAAGCTTGTAAAATGAGCGGCAGCGAGGCAGGGCTCAGCCCCAGGACACGTGTGTTCCCGACTGAACCTTTCAGCAGGTTCAAAATGTTCCCTGCCCCTGAAACCCACTCGATCTGTTTCCTCTGAGCACATCCAGTCTATTCCAAGCCAAGTAAACATGAACCTTAGCTCTTCAGGGAGAAAAGGAAAGACACAATTGTTCCTGTCGCTGTGTTACAGGTATTCAGCTTTAGCTGAGCTTCAGCTAACCTCTTACAGGTGTGCAGTGAAGGTTTCTCTTAGCAGCCTGTAGCACAGTCATAAGGAGCCTGCAGAGCTGTGCTGGGAAAGCTCACGGATCCCGCCCTGCTCTGTGCAATGCTCCATAAGGACATGCCTGCATTTTTAAGATGCTCCTTGTCCAGGCGACTTGCCAAAGCGTTTCTTTCCCCCCTTTCTACTGGTTTTGCCCGCATTCAGGTTCCTCTGCTGCTCGGTATCAGTGACAGGGCGCTGCCTCGGGGCTTAGTTGCCTCGTTGTGGGTAGCACGGAGCGGGGGCACGCACCCCGAGGCAGAAAAGCAGCCACGTCTTTTTCAAATGAGGTGGGAAAACAGCGCTCCACGCTTCCTACTGCTCTTAGGTTGGAAAACAGCCAGGACCTCAAGAAGAAAGGAAGCACTGAGACAGTTCTGCCTTTGTACTGAGCTTGACAGATCATCTCGAAAGCGGCCGTGAATGAAAAGCAACTGGAAACGTGGAGGACGAGGGGCTTCCTCCCGCCGGGGCGGCTCTGCGTCAGGATTAGCCCTTCCCAGCCAGGCGCAAGTCGAGAAGAGCTTTTTCTCCAGGGGCTCGTTTTGCCGCTGCTGAGCCACTACCAGGAACAGCTCAGAGCGCGGCGGCACCGCGGGACGTTCCGGCCCCGCAGCCCCCCCCGCCGCCTCCGGTCCCTCCCTCCCTGTGCCGCTGGAGCGGTGGGAGGCGCCCGGCGCCGCTACAAAAGGACCGGCAGCCCGCAGAGACACCGGCGTGGAGCGCTGCTGGCGGCCGGCAAGGTACGGCCCGGGCTGGGCTCGGGGGGAGCACGGAGGGGTTGCTCGGGGAGGGCTGCCGGTTGCGACTCGATGTCGTTGAGCCTCTTTGGTGGCTTCGTTTTGTCCTTGAGGCAAAATCCGTGAGAGCTCACAGACGGCAGCGTGAGCAGAGGCTGTTTGGACGTGCACGCTGCGCTTGTGCCGGTCCCGCCGTCCTCAGCATCCTCAGTGCTTTGCTTTGTTGCGCTGTGCCTGGGAAGCACGTTCACGTAGTTTTTGCATTTCCGTGTCTACAGGTAAATTTGCCTTCTCGGCTCTTTGCGGACCTCCCGTCTGGGTGCAACGATGTGGTTCTTGGACAAGATCCGAGTGTCACAGGGAAGCGGGAACCTCCCGTGCGCCTCCTTCCTGGGCCTGCCGTCCGGCCAACATCTGCTGGAGAAAGCCCGCCTGGGGGCTGCTGCTTTTCCCAACGTGCTCACCCCAGACCGAATCCCGGAATTCTGCATCCCCCCCCGGCTGAGCAGCTCTGCTCCTGCCCAGGGCCCCGGCTCCCGCCAGCACCACGGTTTGGAGGATGCACGTCTCAGTGTCTCTGAACGCAGCTCCAGCTCTTCTTTGCCCCACTTCATCCAGGTGGAAAGTGCTGAAGAGATCCCAGCGCTGGAGGAAGAGGGCACCAACTCCGACCCGCAGTCCCAGGCAGCGCTCTCCCTGCCTCACTTTCCCAGAGCTCCCACTTCCTACGGCTTCTGCACTTTGCTGGAGAGTCCCCACACCAGGAGAAAGGAATCGATCTTCCACGGTGACACGTGTGGGGCTCTGCCCAGCCTGACGCTGCCTCGATCCAGAGCCAACACATTCAGTGGCAAAGGGAACACGTCCAGTCCCATTGCTATCAGCTTCACCTCGGTAAGGCTGCCTCCCAGGCACCTGTACAGGCAGGGAGCTTGTGACAGCGACACCGCCTCCTCCAGTGACTCCTCTCCTTTCAGCTCCCCGCTTCTCAGCAGGTCGCCTCCCAAATCCTGCTCCCTGATCAAGGCACGAAGTCAGGAAGGATTGCTCTGCCGAGCACTGAAAGCCAAGAACAAATCTGGCATGGCCAGGAATAATTCTCTGTCCACAGAGGAGAGTAGCTCCACCGATAACAGCCCCAGTGCCATCAGACGGGCCTCGGAGGGGCTGCTCGCCACACGGAGCTGCAGCGTGTCTTGTTCTCCCCTCTTTCCCCTGGACTTTGCCCGTGGCCGGCAGAGGCTGGTAGGAGAGAGCACAGTAGTCATGGACAAAGGGGGCATGCTGAGGCTGTCAGCTGAATACTGCTCAGAAAATGAAAGGCTGCGGATCCGTCTGATCAGTGCAGAGGGTTTATATGATGACTCTGTAGAGCCCAAAAACATAAACTGCTGCATCACCCTCTCCCTGGTGCCAGGGAAAACACAGAAACAGAGAAGCACCGTTATTAAGAGAAGCAGGAATCCCATCTTCAATGAGGACTTCTTTTTTGACGGCATTGCAGAGGAAGAGCTCCTCAGCCGCTCTGTGAGGATGAAAGCAACAAATAAAGGGTGCAGCATGAAACGGGATTACACCTTAGGAGAACAGGAATTGTCTTTAATGAGTATGTTGTCCTTGTAACACTTCAAAAAGACTAATTTTGTATTCTGAAAGTTTTTGTACTAAATAAAGTTCTGGCTTCTTTTTCTTATAGAATGCCTGAATACAGTGTGTCATTTGGTATTGTTTTCATGCCAGCCTGCCTTAACACTTCCAGCTCTGTAAGGCAGTTGCTGCTAAGTTCCATGGTAGCTGTGGAGCAGAGCTACCTGTGAAGGTGAAAAAGAAAAGAGAAGGGCTGGTTTGCCTCTAGGCGAAGTGTGAAGCAGTTACCGAGTTAAAGCTGTTTTGCTTATGGTTCTGAGGAGGAAAAAGGGTTGCTTTTCATTTCCTCTGGTCCCTAAAGCACATACGCAGTGTGTGCATGCAGCAGGCACTAAACTCCGGCAGCACCCAGGTAATACATCAGTTAAATAGACCGTTTTAACAGCACTTATATTTACAGAAAGGAACGTTTTAATGTGCCTTGTGTTTGGGGAGCGAGAGAGATGGTTCATTTGGTAATTTTCTCTTACGGGAACACGGGGGGAGGATTTGGATTCCCAAAACAGGAGTTAACAGTTTTCCTTGCTTAGAGAATAACACAATCAGCTACGTGCCGCTGTGTGCAGGCTCAGCTCTGTCTCACAGACCGGTACTGTCACATTACGCAGTCAGGTGACTCCTGCTTTGCGTCACCGTGGAGAGACCGAGCGCTGTTAGCGCAGTTGGCATCTTCATTTACCCGTCCTTTCCGTGGCTGATTTCACAGCTGCCTGGGTGAAGTTGCCAGGTAATTGTGCTTTGATCAGGAACGTCCCCTGGAGCTGTAGCTCTCAGCATCTGAGCTACTGCATCCTTTCATAAACTAAGGCAGCTACTAACTTGTTGTGTACCTTGTTCAAGGTATTAGGATGAAATAAGGTGGATCCTTGGTCCGTCTCATGTGAGAAGCCTCTTAAAACAATCTGTACAAAGCACAGCTTGCACAGGGGAAGGGCTGGGTATATTCCCAGAAGATGATTAAAATCAAGTATAACAATAATCCCTCTGTGCTAGAGGAGAGAATTAAATGTTCTGATACATATTTGCACAGTAGGAGATGATACACTGACACTTGAATCCTTGAGTTTGGGCAAAGTGGCCACTGGAGAAAACACAAAGCCAGCGGGGAGAAGTGAAATTAAGAAGTGTAACTCCAGGGAAGAATCAGTGCTGCTGCAAAAGAAATGATGCCTTTTAAAATCCTCATTGCTTCTCTCATACTGTGCTGAATTCCCCAGAGGAAATAAAATCAGAGTTTAATTCCTTGAAACTTGAAGTTCCTTCCCAGGTATACCCACACGGAGAAAGAGGCTGATGTAATACAGCAGAGAACAGGTGTCAGAGGTTCACTTGCAGTCACGCCACGGTGCGTGTCCAGATGCTGTGCCACTGCTGTGAAAAAGGGACAAAAAGATGGAACAGCTGAGATGGGAAGGTGCTCTGGAGGCTGCACTGCATGACTGCTGAGAGCAGCATCCTTTTTATTGCCTTCCATCAGCTGTTTATATGCAGTTATGGGATCTTTCCTGAATGTTCTCTTCACCATGCCAGAGGGCATAATGTATTTTCTAGCATCAGAGAAAGGTGGTTGTAAACTTTTATCTTTCATCACGCAGGGATGTTAATTGAATGTACTTGGAGAAAGTCCTCCATTCTTCTAATAGGGAATTAAGTTTTCATCTGGGCTCATCCGATCAGGTATTTGGAGAGGAAAAACCTTCACCCCTCGCCAGCTGAAAGAGAACTGAGCTGTTTCTAATGTCTTTAAAAATGACTTACTTCTGAGAAAGTCTCCTTGCAGAAGTCTGATGGTAGTTTTGCCTGCTAGGGCCTTATTTTCTTGTGATCTCAGACCTGAACTAAACTGAAGTGCTGAATTCCTACCATGCTGCCTATGCTGCAGCTGCTTTCCAGTAGCGTCAGTTGTCCTGGGGCTGTTACGTAAAGCACCTGCATGAGCAAACAAGAATGCAACCGGATACTTCAACCTGAAAAAAAAAGTCGTGATGCTTCAGTGCTAGTATGAGTCAACTGCAAGAAGAAAATCCACCTCCTAGCAGTAGAAAACAGCTCCTCAGAGTTCAGAGATGTCCTGATCAGAGGTTTTCTAACTCTTAAAATGCCATATATGAAAAGGTGGTACCTTACATGGCTCTCTCAGACTCCAGTTTGGTGTTGTATGATCAGAGGTGCTCAGTGGTGCTCGCCAGCCAAAGGATCGCCTGGTAACAGCATGTTTTAAAAACAGTGACGAATATCTGAGAAAATAAGTTCTTTATGCCAAGATCCCATACTCTTGTTTTGCTAAGTAAATATTATCTGTTTCTGCTGCACTGGATGTACTAGTTGTGCTGGCCTTTTGAGACAGTTATTTTAGGGAAGCCTCTTCAGGTGGCTGTGGACAAACATTACTGCAAAGCAAGTAATTCCTTATCTCGATGCCATTTTCCTGATTATTAAATCAGAAACAAACCTGTGCCGATTGCACTCTGCAGTGTAAAATGCAGCTCCTATAACTGTGCTGCTCTTCATGTAAATATCAGGAGTAGGAAGGAAATACCTATGACCTCAAAAGCCTGAGAGCACAGATGTGCAGATCAGGGATTAGGAGACACAGTTACTGCAGTATCACATTCCATGTATGGCACCACTTGTTCCAAGCTGCTCCTGTTTTTTCAGACCAGCTCTGAAAAGGCAGTACTGAAAATGGTCCCCACGCTGTCTCTGAGCCTGTCCTGGGAAGGAGCTCTTGAAAGAGGATGACCACTGTAGAGGATGCAGGGAAAAACTGAAAGTGTGGTGTGGTGGGGTCTGATGGGCAGAAATTCTTTGGATTTAACATGACGTAACTCAGAAAACAAAGGGAAAAAAAGCTGGACAAATGTATAGATTTGTGAAAAACCTGCTTGTAGGACAGCAGGGAATATTATTTGCCCCAGGACAGGAAAGTTGTCCTGGAGAAATCCCTAGGAGTGCAACAGGCCACGAGTTCACTGGGCCATCCTTGTGCTCTCCAGGAACTACCACCTGCTTCAGTCTCCTGCTTGTCCTGCATCTAGATTAGAGGTCTTCAGCTTGCACAGGGGGCTGAACTGTTGGGCATGATATTTGGCCAAGGTAGGAAAGGTAATGAGTCACATCTATTGATGGCTTTTTGTAGCAGGATGTTTGGTTAAAACAAACAGTAGCCTTGCGCTCACGAAACAAATGGCATAATTAAATGCTATCTATCTTCCATTACCGTGTATTCCGAACACACATGCACAAAGACACATAAAATTCACATGCATTTTAAAATAAGATGGTATTCAATACAGACTTAATGCTGAGGACAGCCACTAAAACACCCTCTAGAAATATTAACATAATTAATAGTGTGTTAGAAGGAAACCAATCTTTCTTTCATTCTTTTAAAATCCTTCTGGATTCTCTTTCCTCATAGTGAAGGTAAAACCAAGTTGAACGTTCCAGTGTGTCCGTGAAGTGACCCTCTGTGCAGAAAAGTGACTGGCAGAAAACACAGGTGGCAGGACTTGGTTGACTACAGGTGCCTGAAGCTGTCTCTTGGCCTGGACTTCCACACCCCACAGGCTGTGGGGTGGGGAAGAAGGGCTACTTTCTTTGTGCTTGGATCACTGAAGGGAGTCACACTTTATGCCACCAGCTTATTTGTATTTAAAGGACTTACAAGGAAAAAAGCTTCCAGTAGTTGAGGAACAGAAATGGCTACTGCTGAACCACTGATGGTGTTTAACAATTGATAACTGAGCATAGAACCAAGGATGAGAAGAGGATCCAACAAACAGCTATGATAAGAAATGACTGCCTCTTTTTCCCTTGATACCACCACAGGTGACCGGACAGCTACGTCTTTGGATTTTTAGTTTCCTTTTTAATTCCCCCTGTCATTCCTTTTCTATTTCTAGTCATAAATGTTGCAATGTTGCAAAATTATCTGTCCTGAGTGGTACAGTGAGAACCTGACCTTGTCAAGCATCGCATGTACTAGACAGAAAAACACTGAACAAGATTTTCCAGTTCACTTCCTTCCTGTTAAGGCTTAATGACTTCTCTACTTGCATTTCTCAGCCTTTTCAGAGCAAACTCAGGAAGCATGTGGAAGACCATAAGGTGAGTGACAGGATTGTTACAAAAGAAAACGAGTGCCTCTTTTTGTCTGTTTGTTTTTATGTAAGATAACCAGCCGAAGTTCTGGGTCTTAATTAGATTGCTTAGTTGGGGAGCCACATACAGGGAAACGAGTCACAGCCTGTGTTTAAACTCTTGCTGTGAAGTCCAGGGGGTTACACAAGTGTAGTTCTCCAGTGCTTGCCCATTCCTCACTCATGGCTGTTGGTTTCACGTGGCTATTTGGCTTTGTCTCATGATGTTCCTCAGTTGCCTGAAGAGCTCCCCTTTGCCTTCATGTAATAGGCAAGAAACACACTGAGAAGAGCACTTGAATAAGAGCCTCACACTAAAGACGCTTGCTTTCTCACATGCAGAGCTAAAGGATGAACTAGAGTAGCTGAGTGGCACTGTTCAGATTCCCATGACTATTTCCATTTTCTCCTTACCAAAATACATAGCTTCTTAAGATGTGACATTTTACCATTTAACTTCAATCCTTGCTGTTTTCTTATGTGTGTGCAAAACCTTCCTGTCCAAACCAGTCGCCACTTCCAATGAGCAATAAACCTGCATTTATCGTTTCACTGAAAATAAAAGCAATAACTGCTGCTGTCTTGAAATGACAGAGCCAGCCTAAGTCTGTCCGATGTTTCTCTGACTTCAGTAGATTATCTGATCTATGTAACTTTGACTGTAGATGAAACTCTGGTTGAGTGCACATTAGCTTTAGTCCAGTGCCTATAGCAGAACTGTATTTGCCAGATTTTCCTTTTTTTCTGGGATCCAACCATCAGATTTTGGGGATCAGGTGGGCACAGCTGGCTTTTGCTGTGCTGGATGCGGGGCCTAGAGCTAGAGCTGGAGGCCCCAGCACTGTTTTGACACACACTTAAAAGTGGCAGAGCCTTGATATTAAAAACAGGCTTCACAGGAACAGCTGCCTGGCCTGTAGGGACTGATAAGCTGTGCTGAAGATGATGTTGAAACCCATATAGGGATATCACCTGGGCAAACAGCTAATCCTGAGTATTGGCATGACCAGTGTCACTGATGATGAAAGAGTGACTATGGTCAATGATGACTCTCACACCCCTGATTATTTTGCCTCACCTATTGAAGCTTCTCTAAGCCAGTAACTCAGCTCTGCAGTCATATCAGTGTAGGAGTGTACAGGCAGCACAAATCAGCAATGAGAATGGTGATATATTCTGTCTGCTCAATAGGCTATAGCCACAAACCCATATTTGGTAATACTGGGTCACTGTAAAATGATCTCTTGCTTATTGCTGAGCTTAAGGAGAGCTTCTTTTGCATGAGTAGTTGAGCAGTGCAAGACTGCCTCATTACATGCCATAAGTGAGTTATGGCTGGGACTCATGCCCTTGGTCTGTTCTCAGGGCATGGGGCTGGTGTAAGTGAATGTGACCTCTAGCAGGGAGTGTCCATTTCAGAGGGGCTCAGATGGTGCCACCTGCAAGAACTGCATCCTGGATTTCCCCAAACATGAGACCTGATTGACCTTGTTCTCAAAACAAGGTGAGAGCTAAATATAACCCATAGTTGCAAGGTGCACTTTGCAGGGCTATGAGATATACTGCAAGTTTGTCCAGTATCAGCTTTTGTTTTGTGTGTGAAGGTTATCTGCTAAACAGTGTGCTTTCCTGAACCCATATGAAGGGTGGAACTGACTTCTTGAAATTAAACTTCTTCAATAGTACAGGCTAGTCTGGTTAAAGTTAAAACCACTGTTAGGAAGCTGCATTATTAACTATATTGTATTACAAAACTGTATTATTAACTGTATTATTAGCTGTCTGTATTATTAGCTGTGTTATTATTAAGTTATGAGAAGCTACATGCTATAGAATCACAAGGAAAAGGATACAAGGGTGTAAATTGTGCTTCCAAATAACCAAGTTCCTGGAGGCATTCATGGCCAGGCTGGATGGGACCATGGGCAGCCTGATCTTGCAGGTGAGAACTCTGCCCATGGCTGAGGGCTGGAACTGGATGGGCTTTAAATCCCTTCCAACCCAAACCATTCTGAGATTCTGTGATTCATAGGTAAACACCTCTATTATCTTCTCTCTCCCAAATGTAACCAGCTTTCTTTTTCCAGCAATAGCTGACCATGTTGGCAACCAAGACAACAAAGTACTTGGCACAGCCAGGGGAATGAATCATGCCACATGGAGCCCATTAGTAATGGCAAGTGGCTGGGTTGGGAGTGGAGGTGTTGTCTTGTGGGGTGCTGTAAAGAATATCTAAGTAGCTACAACTGGCTTCAGAAACATTTCCTCAGGGAGGGTGATTATTCTTATGCCCTGACAGAGGACGCAACGCAGCTGAGAAATCATTTTGCATCTTTCTCATGAAGATAAAACTTCTGATTTCCATTCAGAATATTCCCTGAACTATTCTCCAGCTCTGTAAGAGAAATCTAAAGCAAAACCATTAATATGAAAACATTGGTAAAACAGAGCTATTCCCACTGGAAGCACTAGACATGATCCAAGTCTGTGTAAAACTGGAGTACAAATCAATTCAATAGTGAGTCTTCTAAAACTTATCCTGAACACTTTTAGTGGAGAGGAATGGGCACGTTTTGTAAATGCATGCCAGATGGATGATGTGAGGCACATTTCTGTATTGTTCTGAAAATACACGTGGATTCATTTAAAAATACCTGTAGGAATGAATGAGCTAAGGTTGCCTCAGGAATGGAACTGGATACTGGGCAATAGCATGTCCCAGATGGTAGCGAATGATCCGTCATACCAGCAAGTTACTACATGAGTCCAGAAGATGGGCCGTTAACATAGAACAGCCAGATGGGGCAGTACACTTAAGAACTGTGTGAATGTAAATGGAAAAAAAAAGAGATACTTTGAGGGACCTTTTAAAGGTCAAAATCCAGCACAATCTGAGGGAAGTTACCAGAGGAGAAACAGATAACATTTAAAAACAGTATGTGGAGCTAGGATTATCAGTATGGAGCTAATCTGCTTCGCTTATTTATATTTCCATTCATTGTTCTTTGTTGTAAATAAATACTGTTTCAAGACAGGATACTACTCATTGTTTAGTTTTTCTTGATAAGAACTTAGTAGCAGTTTAAACTCAATTCTGATGAAATTCAACCCTTGTTAGGACATCGGTCCATGACTTCCTGTCAACTTCATAATCACGGAATAGTTGATGCTGGCAGGGCCCTTAGGAGATGACCTAGTCCAGGTACATCCAACCTCTGGGCCATGGGCTGGCATGGAGTCCTGCCCAGTGCCTCCTGCAGCCGCTCCTGCCCTGTGCCACTGTGGTGGCTGTTCCCAGCCAAGTGGCTTGGCCTGACCCTTGGTGTGCAGCCATTGCTCAGCAACAAGAAGACAGCAGACTGGGCTGAAACCAGCGTGAGCAGAGGGCGCTGTGCAGTGCTAAATCAAGGTATGGTGAATAATTTTATGCATTTTGTTATACTGGCTAAAAACAGTCCTCTGAACAATGATAAATATGCAGCCACGCTTTCCATTCTGATAAAGGAATTGAGAATAAGTTTCATGATTGCCTAAAAAAATCACCATTCTTTTGGTATATTTGTGATTCTGTCTTCAGGTGACATAAATAAGTTACCTGAGAATTTTCAAATGGCATGTCTGCATTCAGACATTCAACTCAAAAATCTGACCATGTGTCTTTAATAGATTTTTACAAAGACCTCTCTTACCAGTGAAAAATATCTCTTACTTCACAATCATGCCTTGTTCGTGTCATTGCCTTTTGACAGTATGTACATTTGCAAACAACTGTTGTCAAGGGTGAAGGAAGAGTAAAATAGTTGATGTTTGTTTGCATTATGTATAGAAAATCCAACAAAGATCTCAAGCCATTTGGACTGATTGTGTTTTGCAGATACAAAATATTTGAAGTTGTGAACACAGATGTTTCTAGTGATGAGCTGGATTTGCTGATAAAAATAGATGTGTCACCAAGATGCTCTAAGAGCTTAGTGCACCTGAAGTGCTGATACGGGGCAGGTTAGATATATGTTTCTCCATGTTAGGAACTTCTGATGGGTGTAAATATTCAGATTGTGTGATGAGAAACAATGGAAAATTCAGTATCAGCTTTCTATGGAAAGGACTGTCTGTCGAAAGGATAATGGTGGGGTACAGAATCTGAACCAAACATTGTTAGGAGCTAATAAGCTCAGAAGGGACAATGGCTTCATATGCTGAGTAGTGGTAGGTGCTAGGATATTTCTGCTAGCTACATAAATATAGTTAAACAAACACAGGCCCATGCTACCAAACATTCTGTAAACTACAAAACAGGAGAGAGAAGATCTTACTTAAAACTCATTCCTGCAGGTTTCTTGCGACCACGTCCATTTCAAACTCACAGAAATATAAGCATTAACAATATCTGCTGTGTAGAATTCCCTCAGGGAAATGAAGTAGGAAAAAAATGAGGAAAGTGCTGACATTAGAGAACATCTTAAAACATCACTGACCTCACTTAATGCAACATTACAGCCCATCGGAGCAAGCAGTCTGGGCAACAGCAAAATTAAGGAAACAAAAGGAGGGCTTCTTTTATCTCTCGTGAATTTAAAGTCATACTAGAAAAAAAATGAAAGAATAGCAGGGCTGAACTCATGGCAGGTGAGAAAAGGTGATAGAGTTACTAATTTACCACTTGCCTTTACTATGTTTCTTCACCAGCAGTTTCTGAGCCTCTGCTCTACGCTGGCTCCCATATTTTGTGTATCTGTGACTGATAAATGTAACAGAAGTCTACTCTGGACACCTGAGTGGGAAGCAGGCGGCCAGGCTCTCCATTAGCGTGTATGAAACCAGACAGTTCAGGATTTATGCTGCTGCTGAGGCACCAGTGCATTATCGTGATTAATTTAACAAAGCTTACCTAGAAATGACACCAGAAAAGATATCTAACGGCATGTTTCACTCTTAAAAGTAATATCTAATATGCATTTACAAGGAAGAACAGGGAAATGAAAGCCTGCTTTCCTGTGGTATTCTGACAGATCAAATGAGAGGTGGCATATTTCTGACTTTCCTGTGCTTGAGGAAGCTTCAGTCTGCAAAGGAGAGGGGAACAGCTTGACCTCATGCAAGATCATTGACTGAATTCAGTGTAGTGCTTGCGAAAGCAGCTCATTCATGGGTCTACAGTGGTTACAGGCATTGCCTAGAAAGGCTGCCAGTCACACCGTGCTTACCTGGGTTGGTTTGGAGTTAACCACTCCATCAGACCTGGACAGCAGAGCCCTTCCTCCATGTGCACCCTGGCCAAATGCTCTGAAGAACATGTTGTGAATGTTCCCCTTTGTATCTCTCAGCCACTGAACTCCATGAGCTGCTGACATTTCTGGGGCAGCTTTGACTTACCAAACAGGTTCTTGAGGGAAGGCTGGCACAACAGTGAGGTTCAGCAACCTCATGGTTAATGTACTTCCCAGACTGCATCAGAACTGTCAAACCATCAGACCTGCCACGTAAACAAATGAACTTGATATAAAACTGCTTTTAGCCTGTAATTTAATGTTTTTGTGAGGGAAATTGCCAAATCCTCATTTCACATAAACAGATATATGAGTCATTACAGTGAGTGTGTTTATTGTACACGGCACTTCTTTCCAAAACACACATGTTTAAACAGATGGCTTATGTTGACTATTAATGCAGTTCCTGCAATTAAGTTCAGACTGAACAAAGTAGGCAGAGACTGACATTCTATTGACATCAAAGCCAGTGTATTGCATCTTCTTCTTATGAATGTTCAAATTCAGAGCAGCTACTACAGCCTTACTGAAATGTCAACTGCGATAAGTCACGATGTAAATGAAGAGGAGAGATAAGGTAGCTGGCATCTCACTAATTTACTTTTTGACTGGGATTTACTATATGCATATTTATGCTGTTACGTTTTAACGGTGAAAGTCCACATTTGAGCAAATTACTGTAAATAAACGTAGATAGCAGTTAGATTCAATTGGTCTCTCCATCTCAGTTAGATTCAATTGGTCTCTCCATCTCTATAGCCATCTACTACAGCTATATAGTAGATGGCTGTAGACCAGCCAGATGAATAGATGACCATCTACTCTGGTCATCTACTCATCTGGCTGGTCTACAGCCATCTATGATATAGCTGTAGTGAGCTCAAAGCATGTGCAAACTAGTTTCTACCATACAGGGAGCCCAACAGCAGGGTGATGGTGTGCTCTTCTTGTTGTGCTACCAGCAGAAGTAGCCAAATGGCCCAAGAACAGTTATGGCTGTGCAGGCAAAACTGCTGTGCCAGAAACAGAAATGGCCACATCTGGTCAGCTCCAAGGCTCCTCTGTCACAGTATTTTGTTGATGTAGCATATTGCAATAGGGGCTGGCTAAGAAGGAATGTGAGAGCAGCTCACGTGACGTGGCACAGATTACACAGCTGAGACTGCTCCAGGGCTTCCTGACCTGCAGCCAGTTTCCTTGTGTTTAATAGTGCCTAACAGGTTTCTCCTCTATGAATTTGTTGCAGGGCTTTTGGAATTGATGTAAACACTCAGTATTCACAGTTTCCTGTAGCAAAATGTTTCATGGAAAAAGTGCCTCACTTTCATTTGAGCTTGCTATTATTTGATGATATGCAGGTCTTGCACTGGAAGAAACTGTGAACAACTGTTCCTTATTCACTGTCTTCTGTGATTTTTTAAAGTTTATTCTATCATCTGTTGTTTTTTCCAGGCTGAGGAGCTCTATACTATTTTTGGTGTGGAAGGAGATGCATACCTACCTTTATCATATTTTCTCTATTACCTCATGAGTATTTTTACATATCTATCTCATTATTTTCATATAAACTTGTGCAGCAGGTAGTGCCATGGCCCTGCTGTTGGAGTCTCATGGCTACAGTTCAATGAATGGAGCCTCCAGCCCCATATGACCCACTTAGGAGTTGCTGTCTGTAGCTTCTGGAACGATCTATGGGAATAGGTATGACTAGGCTTAATGAAGTAAAGTGGCTATTAAAAACAGCTCAACAAGCATTCAATATCTATTAGGTGTTGCTCACCTTTTCCTCCTTCCTTGGTACTCTCTAAAACCAAATTTCATCTGCTTTTTGTGTTCTTCTTCATTTAAATTTTGTAATGGAAAAAGACAGCAGCATGCATTTCATATGTCTTTGGACAGAGATGTTTTTAAATGACTTTTATATTCAGTAGTAACTTTCTAAACTGACACGCATGGGAACAGCTTTGTTTCAGCACAAAGCTGGGTAGTAGTTAGGTTACTTTGTCCTCTGCTCCAGTAGAGCCTGTGACACAAGTTGTTGGAAGATCTCCAAGTGTCACTGCACGATGCTGGACAAGTCTGAAGCTGAAGCAGAACAAGGTCCCTTTTATTGCCCAGGTCTGGCACATGTTCAGCGTTACAGAGCTGGTGCTGCTCAGTGGAACACTGCCTCCCCGCTGAAATACCACCAGCTGTTGGAGAAGAGAGATCATTTTCAGTCACACTAATGCAAATAGCCAGGGAGCCATATTCAACAATCTAATTAAGGCTGAACGAGGGGAGAAACTCGATACCTTACAACCTAAAAAACAACTAATCATCCCTCCTTCTGTGATCACTGATGGAAATACAACAATACAAAACAAAAAAATTAAAAAAGCCCAACACAGACAAAACCCCGAACCCACAGCATTTCTGGGAAACACCCAGGAAAGCTATTTCAGGAACAACACACAGTACTTCGATTTCTTCCAGTTTGTTTTTGACCAGCTTTAACAGAATTCACAAAACAAAATAAAAGGGAAAAACACATCTCCCATTACACAAAGTTTGCGAACTTTCATTTCAGTTTTATATACAATAATAAATGTTAACTTTATGGGATTACTTCAGCACCCTATGGTAGTATTAGGAAAAAACACCAAACCAAATCAAAACAACTTTGCAAAATACCTTTCAGTGAAATGGCCTGAAGGCAGCAGATTTACTCTCTAAACAGCTATATTTAGTGTTTCAGTTGACACAAAGCTTCATGAAGGAAGCTCAGACCCAAAAGGAAGAACAGCCTAGATGCTTTTCCAGTAAGTGGTAACTACAGCAACCACCAGGCATGGCTATTAGCTCTCTGCAGAAAGAGAGAAGTAAACTTAAGTCATTCTGCAGCTTGATTAAATATTTGTGAAGCTCATTTAATGTCCTTTCACCGAGTGAATGTATAATGCTCTAAACAGCCATAATTATAATGCATAAATATAACCTAGGAAAACAGATTCTTTTTATAACTTTGCTTGAAAAATGGCTTCAGAGCTGTAAAGGTAATGTACTGATACCAGAAACATTAGGAAGCTGATTACAAGTGTATCTCATCACACCGGTTATTCATGTTGCTTGACGCTTCCTGTCATCAGGGCTGGATTTCAGTCATTTGTAACTTTGCCAATTTGTAAGTGTTCGGCCTCAAGTTTTCCAGCCTGAATGTCAACCTCAAAGCTGCATTTTAACAAGAAAAATCGATCAAAAGGCACAAACATCTCTAAGGATCAAGTTTAACTCTTTTTAACTCTGATCTCCAAGGGCTTGGGAAAACAATTCAAGCACAGCATTGCTGTAACAGGGTCTTGTAGCAGGGTTAGACCTCTTGATGAAACCTAGAGAGCCTTCATAAATTGTAATTTGCATATGATCCATGCAGACTTTCATTGCATTTGCTAAAATGTCAGTATTTCTTGCCTGGTTTGTGCATGTTTGACAGAATTAGATTTTCTTATTTTTGATAAAGCTGCATATGGGAGAGCTATGATTCAGCTCATGGGAACATGTGCAGTCAGACATTCCACAACAAAGCTGTGCTGGCCCCAGCATAGTGCTTGTCTTTTCAAAGCTTGCACTGATCCTCCTGCTAGGACAGAATGGATGTGGAAGAAGGAGGAGTGAAGGCTGAGGGAAAGGGAGCAAGCTGATAGGTTGTCCTGGAGAAATGGTGGGATATGACAGCCTAGTTTTGAAGATAAAATATTCCAAGTCAATTAATGTGTATTTTTTGAAAGTTCTAAAACAAGCTATTTCAAATGAATAATACTAACTATAGCTCAGTTTGAACCATAGTAGGACACATCCAGGTCTTTCCTGGGACATAAGTTTCCCACATCATTTCTGAAGATTGTTGGTGTTAGCAGTGCATACATCAGGTAAAGCACTCATTTAAAATTTTCTTAAATCCAAATTATGGACATAAGTGAAGGAAAAATGATTTAATTATGGCTGCTAGTAGTTCTTGAATTTTATCTCCTCCTATGTTAAACAAATGATATGGTTGTGCCAGTGCCTTTATTTTAGATTCCCATCTCTAATCCTATTGGCATTTCCTCATGCAGTGAAAAGGTAAAACCAATTTACTGAGAGATTATAGAGCAGTAATTTATGTTGGTTTAGGCAATGATTCAGCTTCTGTCTGACATGAAACATCAATCCCTATTTCCCTTTGGCTTGTGGATAGATGTGGCAAACTTTTCAAAGCTACACGGGGAAGTTAAGGAGCCTTATAAATAAAACAAGCTTGTAACCATGGATTACACCTCAGAATGGCTGCTATCAGTTTAACCTTGTGGCTGCCGACCATCAGTAGGATTCCTGCTGCCAACTATGAGGAGAAGGTAACTTGCTAGCACAATGACCTTGGTAAAGTGGTAGGCCATAAAGCTTGACATTCGGATGTAAATGAATGTGAATGGTGACAAAATGGTGTTTTTCCTTTCCCTTTTTTTCCCTTCAACATTTAATATAAATGAACAGCTTTTGCTTTTTTTACATTGAGAGGCAAATTATGTGTATGCCACAAAGCACCAATAGTTTTCTTCTTAGCTTTTGTGTTGAATACAAACTATCTGTCATTCACAGAAATATCATCAGGCAGCTTCTCCATGCTGCTGCTTCTGGCACACTGGTGGTATCCTCCTCTTTCTGTGTCACTTGGCTTGGACAACTTTTCCCACACACAGGCAAGCTAGAAGCAGCATTTATACACCTTCAAGGTACAAAGCAATTATTGCTTTAGGCACAAAGATGACAGGCTGGGACTAACAAGTTCTCAGACCAAGGAAGCAGGCAGGGAAGGGCAGGGGGACTTGTTCCCAGGCAGAGGCACACCCTGAGATTCACCGAGTTGCCACCCTCAATTCCTTATTTTTTCTTCAGGGCTCCACACCTTTCCAGGTAAGTGATCATCACCTCCTGCATCATTGAGCTGTTGACTTCACCCATTTTAACAATCCCGCTTCTGCCTGTGGTTTTGCTTTTCTTATCTCGCCCAGCTCTAGCTGAGCTCTCATACTCAAAACATGTTGATTTTCTCATGAGCTTGAGTCCAGAATACACTGCTGAGCCCTGCAAAACAGAGCCTGGGATTATGGAGAGCTGAGCCAAAAGGAGGAGGGTAACAGTGGAGGCACAACTATGAAATCCCCCAATACCCTGGTTCTGTAGTGGTCTGGGAAACCTGGCACATCGCCCCCGAGTACTGTGCTGGCCTAGATCTACCAGCACAGAACTAGGACTAGGTATTAGTGTGCAGAAACAGAGTATTATTACTGAAGGCCAATAATAGTCCTCTCAGTTGTCTCATGTTGAGACAACTCTGTTTATCAGGGTCTAAAAAGCAACCACCACCCATCACTAGACAGCTTCTGCTTGCCTTAGCCAAAGAGTTACCTGTAAGTACAGCAGTACCTAATCCAGCAGAGAACAGGTCTTCATAACAAGCACTGAAACCTAGGGACAAACCTGACCTTGCAGTGAAGGAAAGGAATCAGAGGACATAACAAACCTGATGGAGATGTAAGATGAGTTGATGCCACATATTTCAAACTCTAGTTCCGCGTTAAAAAATCTGATGTTTTAGAAAAATGTTAAATATATTAGCACTGAAATCCCATGAATTGGAATGCTGTGCTTTAAGTGAAGGCAGCTGAAGTAACATCATTCATAAAATTTGAATTGAGATCATAAACTGAAAGCAGATGTGAAAGACTGAGAAATTCAGACTGCCTGACATACTGAATAATGCCTTGCAAGGACACGACAGAGAGTAAGCACCTTGTTCTTCAAGTGGTCAGAGACCCACAGCATGAGAAGCCGATTCTGACCATACAGGAGGTCAATGAACAGATTTACAGTAAAAGCCATGTAAGAAAAATAAACAGAACTACAATGGTAATACACAGCTGCAGACAAATGAGGAGGCTTAATGAAAGGAAATTTAATTGTAGATGTGCAGGGAGCATTTCAAGAACTCCTGACTGAGGTCTGGAGATACGCACCTTGTCTAACATGCTTTCAGAAGGATCAAATCACAAAGAACGTGTACAGCTAAACAGGAAATGGAGCCTTGTCAAAATGAACAAATCCTTCAAAAATAACATCTAAACCACAGAAACAGAAAAGAGCACAAGCTCTGGTTTTAGAATTAACTTGCCCCAAAAAGGAAGCCATAAGAACTAGTAAAAATCCCTCTAGTGGATCTAAAGTAAAAAAGCTGCCAGAAGGTCTATAGTGTTCACTGAGGAAATGGTATATACAAAATTGCTCATGAAACAAAGGGTTATGTGAAAAACTCTTTAAAAATTGATCAGGTTGTATGGTGGATGTAGAATTCATGTAGGACCTGGCATGAAGATTCTTTTTTTGTAGGGACTGGGTCAGAAAATCTATCTCAAATCGTAGTGTCCAGAGGCACTACCTCTCAAAACACGTCTATAGACTGAACTATATGGAACTGTCAGGGTCACACAGTTCTCAGTGCTTAGCTGATGACTGGTGGACTGGACAGCAGACTGCTTGGAATTACTACATGCCCTTAAAAAGCCTTATTCACTGGTTAGTCAAAACACCGTATCTTTATAAAACAACCTACTCCATTCATAGTTGCACATCCTGTCAAGCTTCAGGATAAGAGGAACATCAAGGAATTGCACTTATGTTATGAATTACATCACGTTGCTATGCACTTGAACCATTCAGGAAATGGTTCTTTCAAAAAGCCTTTGATCTGCTTCCAGGGAAACGAAAGAATTTTTAATCTTGCTTGGTGACAGAGAAAGCCTTCTAAAATTTCTGAAACAAGTTCATATAAAAGCATGACAATTTATCTGGCATCTCCAGGGATATTTATGGCTGCACCAGGTGCACAACACTAACAATCAATAGCAAAAAAACCTGCATTGCTACTAAATTCAGAAATACCAGACATAGAAATTTGCAACTCAGTTGTCGAGTAGTCCCACTTATTAGACTTTTTGGACATGACCTACTACAAGGTTTGTTTAGAGCCTTAGTCTTTGAATGAATATGTTCCTTTACCTTCAGCCACAGTCACCCTGACAACTGACAGCACTGGCCTCACTAGCTCTTCTCCCTCCATAGCACTTGTGACAGCTATGAAGAAAAGCCGTGTCTTTATCAACCTTCAATTTGCTAGGCTACTCAAGTCAAGCTCTTTTATTCTTCTTCCGTAGAATGTGCAGGAGATACACGTACCTGTTCTCTGATCACAGGAACAGATAAGTTTGAATTCATCTTTTCCTGACAAGGGGTGATTTATTTCTACTTTGTTCCTTTGTTCCTAAAGCCCTTACTTGTGTTACATGAGGGACATGTAAAGGGCTATTAAAAATGAAGGCATAATCTAGTTCTGTGTGCTTTTTCTGATTTTATTATTTTAAATACAAAGGTAAATATTAACATCATAGAGGCACATTACATAGGCTCAACTACTGAACATTATAATCAAACCAAAATGGCAATTGAGATTAGATCAGTGTGCTACCAATTATATTGGCTTAGTTCATCAGTTTATGAAATCATAAAGTTAGTACAGCATGTAATCAAAGTGTGTGTCCAACAAAGAGAAGATTTGCTATGTGTTAATTTTGCAGCAGATGATTGAAAAAGAAGTTATTTCCTTACGGTAAAGATCTACCTGTAATGGAGGACTTTAGCAACCTGAAGCTGACCAGACCCAGGACTCACAGAGCAAAAGACATTGCCTGGAATGGATTTATTTAGCTCATCTTGAGGAACCGCAGAGATTGTAATGCTGTAGCAAAAATTCATCAGTATGCTTCACAGAAATGTTTTCAGAAGTATCTCATAAGTAAAAAAAAAGTATTTCTATACAGTTGAATAGCATTAATTATGAAAGATAAAAATGGAAAAAAAATTAGTTTCCCAGTCACAGCCTTACAACCTAATTTGTAATTGAGCTGATGGATGCAGTTATTAATTATATCATGCTTTTATCCTTTCCTGACTACACTAATTCCCAGAAATATTGTAAGTTCTGCTTCTGCACACAGTTTAGCTCCCCAGTAAACATACCCATCTGCTCAGTGTTTTTCTTCCTTCATAACTATTACCTCAGTGCTACAAGCAGCTGACTGAGGGCATTAGGCAAGAAATACGTCTGCTCTTACAGACCGTCTTGTTATAATGAAATTGGAAATCAGGTGATGTTAGTTCTATCGGACGATATCTATGTTGGCAAACGTCAATTGGAGTTCACGGATCCAGGTGACAGGAAGCTCAGTGCCTACTACCTTTACTATCTAAGTGGCAAGGAACCTTTTTTCCTGCTTCTGGACAGTCCACTTAGAAGGCCGTTTCAATTTTAAACAGTAGTTCTCTTAACTGTATGCACCCAAAGTAGGAAAATCTGATGTGGTTACAGGCAAAATTATTATTATTTCCATAAAATGTTAGGACTCATTTTAAATACTTTTCTTGTTCTCAAGAGAAGTGGTGTCATTTTCAGGCTTGATTATTTTAATGGTAGAGATGTGCACACAGTGCTGACATGAAGTTTAGGATAGTGTAAGGAACTTCCTAAACTCTGATGTGTTCCCTCTCATGCCAAAGACAAATTTCAGATGCAGGATGCTAGCAAAATTCAACTCATGAAAGCTATGTATACCATGGCTGCTCTGTACTTCATACATTAAATCTCAGACTCTTGTTTTTCCAAGAAATTTCTGATAGCAGCTATCAGTTTCAGAGGCCCCACAAACACTATAGGGAATAAACTTCATTGCAAATTAATTCAACATCACAGTCATGGCTTATATGTGACTCTTGTGCCATTATGCTAGAATAAGATCTGCTAGTTGCCATAAGGGCAAGTGCTCCTATCATATCTCTTCTCATTAAGTGAAAGTGGATAAACTACAGACAGTGTGTATTACACGGCCGATCACATGCTACTTACACGTGGCCAGCTTCTTGATTCTAATTAGAGTCCGCTGTCTCCTGAAGTTGTTTGCCAGCTCATGAGTCCAACTTTGCCAAAAAGCTGTGTTTTCATGCTGACTCCAGCTATTCTGTGAGAAAGTACAAGCAAATAAGAAAAATTAGTTCAGTTCAGAGGATAAGAAGATGTCTGCCACATTTGTCAGTCCTTTGTATTTACAGCAGTGACTGGCTCTTCTACCCTTACTAGTTGCTTCCTACTTAATGGAAAATATGTTTTTAGAACAACTCAGTGTCTAATTTAAATCCAGTGTAGATTTAGTTTGTGCATTTCAGAGGAGAGAAAATATTAAAAATAAATAAATAAATAGTGATTCTCAGAGTTGCGGGAGAAATAAATGTTTATTGTTGGGCAAAATACATAGGTATCTACCCAGGGCATAACTTGGTATTATATGAAGTTGAATGAGAATTGAACAAATCCAGTATGGAAAGGAAGACAAAATATTTGTGTGTGACAGTACTCCTTCAGAGGTTTCAATCTTGAGGAAAAATATTAAGTTTGATATTTTAAGTGACTTTTAAACTGAGATGACAATAGTGAAATGTTTGAATATGAGAGGCTTCTAATCCAGCTGTGGAATTCAGATGGACCTTGCATGGCTGCAGTTAACTCATCTATGGGACTAAGATTTTTTATGAAGTATAGGACAACAGAACTTTTGATGAGTCTGTAGTTCAGAGTTACTACACCGAATTCTTAAAATCTGTAAGTCAGGAGATTAGTCATTCAAATAGACAAGATCATCACGCTGATCTCTACAGGCTCCAGCAGCACAGCAAGCAAGTACTTCATTCATGTATGTGTTTAATATTTAACAGGGTGCTTCTTTGTTATAGTAACAGGGAAAAGTACATATGGTTTGCTGCTGTCAAAAAGAAAAAAAAAGAAGCAGAAGCACAACAAGCAGAGGCTGTTGATTCCTTTCTCATATGCCAAGTACAACCTTTCACCTAAGAAAAAAAACCTGCAAAAGATAGATGATATGATGTAACCTTTTATGTTATTATTAAAAAGCTTTTACTTACTTTTGATAAGGGACAGCTGGACAGCTTAAAGTATGTACAACAACTTATGATACAATTCTTATCCATAAGAAGTCACGTATGCTGGCTGCTCAGGGGCTTAATGGTTTCATGAGAAAAGCAAACTCAAGAAGTAAGGATGAATCTATAAATAGCTTGGTTACTGAATGCTGCTGCTTAGGGCTGTGGAATATATAGTAGAAGAAGTGTTTGTGTTTCCTAATATTTCCTACAAATAATTAACAATTATTCCAGTCTATTCCAGGTTGCCTTTACTGCTTCCTAAGTATGATGAAGGAGGCTATGCAGCAATTTGCTGGTCAGGAATGCTACAATACAGCCAGAACTGTCAAAAATAAACTTGAATTAGATACTGCCCAAGAACTTGGTTGTCATTTTGCTTCTCTTCTTATGGAAAGCTGTTTCATAACAACGGGCAAGGAAAAATAAGTGGTACTAATTTGTAGGAGAAGTGTAAGGAGGAGCCACTGAGAGGGACAAAGGAGGGGAACCGAGCAGGTGATTTCCTTCCTTCCTCTGGCCCTGGTGATGAGGTTTGATGATCTGAAGGCAAATAATGAAGAAGGAACATGACAGCTGACTTCCTTCTCCGTCAGGGGACTGATTCCAGTGGTTAAGTGGGAAAGCAAAGGCTGCTTTGTGCCTTTATTTGGTCTCTCTGGGACCGCTGAAGCATAAATCTGGGAGATTCTGTCTTTTGGGATGCTGTTCTTTCTCTTTCTTATAGCAATCACTGGGATCAATGATGAGATGAGCACTTAGGTTTGCACTGGTATATTTAACAATGAGACCGTTCAGTTTAAGGACTGCTGATTAATAGGAAATCAATCTATCCAGACTGCAGTGCTGTCTGATGCTTCCTGAATGATAAAGTAGCCATTACTGCTGTTGGTCATACTGTCCTGTCTCATCTTATCTGCACATTTCATAAGAACTCGGGCTGATCTGGCATTTCAGTTCTCTTTATTTTTAAACACAAAACAGATTAGACATCAACAGCAGTCCACAAAGAACAGGAATTAATGTGATGGATTCCTTGTCCATCTTCAGAATTCTTCTTTGAACATAACCTGCTACAATCTCATCTTTAAATATGTGATACTTATAGGCATTCTTTTCCTCACTATTTTAATACAATGATTTTAAAATAATTCAACTTTTTAAAAGAATAATTGAATTTAATATTTCAAAAATAGTGATTTGCCACTAAATCAAATGCATTGTTTAAATCTTCTTAAATTAGTTCTATTGACTTCTTTTGGTTTGTGGAGCTAGTTAAGAAAGAGCAACTGGTGCGACAAGACCTATTTTTGATAAATCTATGCAGCAAATTATTTCAGTCTGGTGACTCAGGATTAAGTTCTTTGGATATTTACATTGAATCTGCTGCCTAATCTCCTCCCACTCACTCAGACTGTAAGATTTTCCACAGAGCAGAGGTGAATTCTGCAGGCATTGTGTCTGATCCTATCACTTTTACTGCTGCATTGTGGTACTGCACTGGCTTTGAGATACACATTTGAACTGACAGTGTAACTAAAATCATTGCTAGAGGATTTAATCTTTTGTGTGCTGGGTCTTTCAATATTTTGTTAAGGTGATAACAAGGAACAGCTCAAATCTCATCCTAAAAAGCTGTTATTTCTATTTCTCTGTACTTTTTGCCTACTGTACTTCAGCGTTCTCCTGCCTATCATTCATTGTACTTACCGATAACTGAAGCTTTCCTATGGAGTTTGGCCTGTATTTACATTGCCGCAATCACTCCCGTATGTGATCACCCACTACTTCAGTCCCTGTACACTTCATAAAAGAAGTCAGCTCTATGGAGTTTGAGCTAGTATACAAGGGATGCTCAGAAAGTACTGCCTCCTATTTTATGATGTTGGCCCCTGACATCAGAGGCAGATGTTGGTGGAATGGCAGAACTTACACATTCCTACAAATATTCTGTAACATTTTGTTGCTGTGACAGATGGCAGCAGAGGAGCAGTCTGACAGAATGGCATGTTACATGCAAGTGCAGATGAAGCAAAAGGGTGGAACTGAACACCTTCATGCGGTAAAAAATTGCAGCCTTAACATGCTTCTTGAAAAATAGTTGGAAAATAGTGTTTTGTAGCTGAGAATTTGCTCTATCAAGTAGTGTCACTGTGCAATTTGCACCTATTGTAGTTTCCATGCAAATAAATAGGAGGCACTACTTTCAGCATGACTGGTGTAGTTCAGTTTATGATGTCTGACAGCTCTTCTACTGAAATGTTTCCTCTCCCAACCACAGGACAGGGAAACAGGATTCTTCCTTCAGTCACATTACACTGGCATGTGACTTAATCACACTGCAGCTACAGAGCTCTGGATGAGGTCATTGAACGGACTGATGAAAGGTGAAGGCTGTGCTAACAATATCAGCAGAGGTACAATAAACTCTGCAAGCTTTTGGGGAGTAAAAGACAAAGCAAAGCTGGTCTTTTATCTGAAGTGTGACAACTTCATGAGTCTTATTGACTATTCTTGGCTTCTACAGCAAAACTTTCTTATAGAGTGGTGTCTATCTGCAACTGGGATTTGTTACAATGTTCATATTCTATCATAACAGGGTTTTCTGATTTCATTTTCAAACAGAAAATAAACAGTGAATTCTAATTTGGTTTTAGTTTAGTTCTCAAATATCAAAAACAGGCAAGAGTTTCAGAAGTTGAACTCAGCACTATCTGCAGGTGCTCAGGCACTCAAAAGCATTACATAAATTTTCATGAAGGATGTGATTTCATTAACAATTACATCTGCCAGACAACCCCCACCAAAAATCAAATCCACTGCACCATTTCACACACCATATTCATTCTGTGATCTTCCATTTAAGGATGCTCTTATATTCCACAAGAAAATGAAATATGATGTTAGCTTAAAATCATGACATTCAATCCACCTGCCCTGCTTTCACTTTTGGCAGAGTTAAATTACAGCACTGATTTTAAAACTTTGGATTTAGCACAGTCTAAGGGCCAAACTTGACATCGACAGCATTATGAACTATCATTAGATGGATCTGTTAGTGGGATGTTGGCTGTGCAGGACTTTGGAAAATAGCTGCCATTTTTGGTGAGTAGTGGAGGAAAGGGAAGTATGTATAGAAGACTGAAAGTTAAAAGGCAGACTCTGCTTTCAAGATCAGGCCTGGGCTGCTCAACATTCCTTCTACTAGTTGAGTAGAACTAAAGATAAAGAAATTAAAGGCAGATATATATATATATATTTATATATTTAATTCAAGTACTGTATTTCAATGTTAACCTAACCTCTGAGTGCCTTACTTGCAAAACAACTGATAACTTGCCACTTTTATTCACATACACACATACTTACTATGTGAGAATATGTGAGAAGTGCATAATGCATAGCTATATTAAGAATATGAAACATTAGACTTGGAATGATAAGCATATTTACCATTAGTGGAAATTTAAATATTATAAATCCTGAATTTAGATAAGCTTTAAAAATGCTTCTCAAAGGCTTGTTCTCATATGACTATTTGGTCTCGACAAGGAAGTGGAAAAAAAATAAGTAGAGATTACACTCTGCACTCTTGCTGTACAGAAAGACCTCCCCAAAATTAGCAGCCTACCTGGTCTTGAGTATATCCTTGCAGCGTGATGACAGATTGCCTTGCAGTGTCTCCTGACCCACTGATGAGAAGTTTGCTCAAGTTCTGCTTTGAATAAAGGTTTTTCTAGCCCATGGAGCACCCTGCCTGTGTGTAAGATGAACCCTGGATCAATATCATTATTAAGAGTAAAGGACAAAAAAAGCATATTTGCATTGGGCAGCGTAAATTTGCAGTAAGAGAAGAAATAAGAAAATAAATGTATAAAGATGTGCTACTCATACTAACAGCACAATGTATCAATGTGAGTTCTTCAAAACTCTCTGTTGAAACTGTGAGACTCCAGCTGTCACAAGGGAAAGGAAAAACAGATTAGTGCCCTGTGTTGACATCTTCTTAGTGTTTCAGTCATCTAAATATGTCCAAATCAATTGATTTAGTGATTGCTGATGTATTTGAGATAAGTATTGCAAGAATTCCCAATACTGATCTCAGGATATTATTACTTAGCATTTTATGTAGTTTATACAAGGCAATTTGGGTGGTTTTCATCCTTCATTTTAGTAGTTGATGTGAAAGTATGAATACACCTTTTGTTTTCCTTTATTTTCTGTAAAGGCATTCACTATGAACAAAATCTCCTGTGCGCTACTTAGAAGAAAGATTAAAAACAGTGAAAAATAAAGTCAGTATAAAACTAAAAATCAAACCCAGCAACAATATGAAATGGTATTAATTCCACAGAATTATTATTACTACTATTTTTAGAAAAATAGTATCTTATTTTTCTTACTTTATATTAGAAAAATGGCAAAATTATCAGTACTGACTTGTTGCATCCATTAAGTCTAAAATCTCTGTATTATACAAAGTTAGTTCTTCTGAGAATTTTACAATAAATGAGAATTTTACAATAAAACATTGCTTAACAGGAGATTCTCAGCATCTGAAAGGAGCGAAAAGCCTCAGAATTTGAATGGATAAAGAACAGGATGCTCAGCAAGGCTGCGCTGTAACCATTTTTGGACATTTTCAGAACTTGTATGGACAAGGCTCTTGGCAACCTGATCTAACTCATTACAAAGTCCTCTAATCCCTGGAGGCTTTGTGATGAGAAGAGTTGATGCTACATTACTTGGCTGATTTCCCAACTGCTAACAGGCATGCACTCTGTTTTGTGAGGTATAGTGGATAAAATTTGCCATCTGTTCACTTGCCAACAGTCAGATGGTAGAAGCTGGAGATTTTGTAATATTAATGCAGTAAAAGATGAGAAGAAAGCTGGGTTATTATGTGGTCGATTCATGTACCCACCTCAAATTAGCATTATGCAGTGGCTATTATTTATTTATGTGTGCAAGACTGCACAACAGGCAACACCAAACAAGTATTTGTTGTTACAATGTGTATCTGTATTCATAAAACTAAAGATTTAAACCAATACTCTCAGTGCAGATTTCCTGTTCTTTCAGGCTTTGTTCTTCAGGAAGTTCTACCTGAGACCTGAGCAAAGCTTGCCATATAAATAGCAAAACACAACATTAAGTGTTACAGTGCTGAGTTTATGGTTTCTTTTTGTGAAATAATGAAGTGCTACCATAATACACAAGGAGCAGGTATTTGAGGACTTTCAGCTGTGTAAAGACTACTGACTATTCATAATTATCAAAGCAGTAATGCCTATTCAATGCTGGCATTTAGGGAAAAAAAAGGGCAGAACACACAGGTTCTTCCTTGCAGTGAATGAACATTACCTGTGCATTCAGTGAATGGCAAGCAAATACCAACGTTTCTGTTCTGAATCTTCTTCCAGAAATCTCAATGCTTAAAAGAAGCAGCATGTAAGTCAACAGATAATAATATATATAATAATATATAATAATATATATATATAATGCAGTCAACATAGATAATAATACATCTACGTAAACTGCCTTCTTCACAGTTTGTCCATTCACCATTCCATTCTGTATTTCTGTAGATTTTACTGAAGCAAGATACCTGACACAGACTTGGCTTTCTGGGAGTTCTGTTCCAGGTGAAATCACATTATTTTGTGAGCTATTTTTCATCCATTAGGCTGCGTATTTGTGTTTGTTAGGAAAGCACATCTGTAAACAATAACAGAAATATCATTTACTCAACTACATGCTCTAACAAGATGATTTTCAAAAATCACTTTGGTTAATTAGGAAATGATCTGACCACATAAAAGCTGTTTTTACTTGTTATCCAACAATTTATAATTGTGATAAACTGATCTCTGCAGAATTCTCTGTGCAGAAATCAATACAGCCGTTACGAGAAGCAAAGAAAATGGATTTATCATCCTGCAAATATTACATAATTGTTATAGAGAACATTCAGTGCCCCCGATTTGCACAACTGCTCTTAAATTTATATACACTAAGAGATCGAGCTCTCACTGATTGGCTTTTGCTCAGAGCTTATTCAGCCACAGCTTGTAGATACAAAGCACAATAAGCAAAAGCCCTTTAAAATTTTATTGTAGTAATCACAAATGAAAGTTTGTTACCAATCAAAATGGCAGCAGAATCTCAGCACACAATTTCCTGCCTTGTTTTCTTGCACTGATGTTTCCCAAGGATACAAATACCTTTGAGCAGACAGCGCTGCATGGAAGGAGTAAAGAAATAAATCATTGGCACCTTCTGCAGTTTCTAGAAGTTATATAATTAGAAATTTTTCTTCCTGTCTGAAGCAAAACAGAGCTTAAAAGAAGAATGTGGTACTTGAATGCCATCCTCTAATGAAAAATCTCATCTGTTATAGTAATCATGTCACACATCATGCGTTTAGTTTGAAGGTCCTTGGAATCACCTCTGGGTTAACATGGGGGGAATTCTTTGAAAGAACAAAAATGGCACTAATGACTCAACATAAAACCAACTTAACCACATACAGGCATAAACCAGCCTTGCAAAAGGCCCAGAATGCAGCATGCACAGATGATTTTGATCAATACAATGACTATTAATTAAGCATCTGACAGTTCTCGTCCAAGAACTGCCACAGTACGTGCAAGGGAAAAAGCATCCAATGTGCTCTTGGTGCTCACCAGTAGGTGCCTACAGAAAGGTACACAAGGGTGACACTTCCCACTGATGAACCTTTCCACAATTTCCATGAATCCTCAGCATTGTGCCGTACAACTTCCCCCACCCAATCACATGGATCATTGTGTTTAACAACCACCGCAGATCCGAACTTTGCTCTTAGTGATGTAATGTTCTGCCTCACGCTTTAAACATCGAAAAATGCTTGTGTTAAAGTGAGGCACACATATTCCTAGCAACGTACAGACGTGGCACGCACCAAATAAGGAATCTTCTTGTCTTGTCGCCTGCTCTGGGCTGGCTGTGTGCGTTATTGAACAGGTTGATTTAACAGATCTATACATACAGGGGTGACCTCATGTTCGTGCCTCCCGCACAAGGGAGATAACCGCACACAGCCCTTCCCATTCAGCTCCGCTACAGCAGAGGGAGCCTGCAGGCCTCGGACGCGGCTCTATCAGCACCGAGGGGTAACAGCTGCTAATAGACCTTTATCGGCTCACAAAAATTCGCTCCTTCAGCGGTGTTCTCTTAACACACCCTCGCACTCGGCTCCACAATGTTTTTTATCCGCATTTTGAAGCGTTTGCCTGCCTCCCTCACCGACCGTCCCCGTTGTTGTCTTATTTTCATGCATTTTTCAGGCCTGAGTATTGCCAGTACTCATTTCCCCTCTCTCGTTCTCCTTTTCTGCCAGTTTTCACGTCACTTGGGCGGCCGGATGAACACCAATGTTTTTCTGTGCATCATAAGAACTCTCAGCAGGCACCCTCGCCCTTCAGAGCGCTGCTTCCCCGCCTCGGGGCCGCGGCTCGGGGCTGCTCCTCTCCCCACCCGCAGCCCCCCAACACCTGCTCCGCAGCCATGCCGACACCCACCCCGTCCCCTCAGCTCCGTGTGGCGCTGAGCTGCTCCGCCCCGTCACCTGACCGCGGGAACGCTCCAGCCGCTGCCTCGCGCCGCTCCCGGCCCCCCCTCCCTTGTTCCCTCCCCTCCGCGCTGCTCCCGGTGCGCCGCGGGCGGAGTACGGTGGGCCGCGGGAGGCGTGAGGTGGGCCCGCCTCCGCCATGGTGCTCGAGTCGGTGGTGGCGGATCTGCTGAACCGCTTCCTGGGCGACTATGTGGAGAACCTGAACAAATCCCAGCTCAAGCTGGGTATATGGGGGGGTAAGGAGCCCGTTCCGCCCCGGCTCTGTGGCGCAGCGGGGCCGCCGCCGCCACCGGGGGAGGGCGCTTCCTCGCGGGGAGCGGGTCTGGCTGGCCCCGTATTAGCCGAGCTGCCGGCGGCCCCTTGAGGAGCGGGCGGGCGGCCTGTAGCCGCGGAGCGTACCTCCGCCTCACTGCCCCGCGAAGGGCGGTCGCTGTGAGGGCCGCGTTGCTCCCGGAGGGGCGGTCGGTCGCCTTGAGACCGCGGACCACCCCCCGGGGGCGGTCGGTCGGAGCGGGGCCGCGTTCTCCCCCGTGAGGGGCGGCGGTGGGCGATGGGGCCGCGGCTTCCCGCGCTGGTGGCGCCTCCCGGCGGCGGGCGGTGTCCATGAGGGGGCTGGGGCGGCTGCGCTGCTCGTGTGGGGGCTGTCAGTGCCACAGGGGATGAAGCTTTTCTCCTTAGTTTGATCGCGCTGCTGCCACGCGGTGAATGATTCATACCTATGTTACAAACAACATAGCCCGAGGAGCTCTGCTATTGAAGCACTCGGGTGGTACATGTGCAGTTTTCCTCATGTATGACTCGGTGTGCCTGTGCTCCCCAGTGTTATACCTTATATTTGCAAAGCTGTGGTTGTTTTCCTTGTTCCAGCGTGTTTTGCATAGGTGTGACATCAATGAACTTTTTTCTTCCACATAGGTAATGTCGCGCTTGACAACTTAAAAATAAAGGAGAATGCACTAGTAAGTATTCCACTAATGCTCAAGCTGTATCAGTGGGTCTGAGGGCAAAGCCCTGGGCTGCTTACTGTATGTAGTCTCACTTCACAGTGTGTGCCTTCTTTGCTTGTTACTGAAAGTCGTACTTCGTTAATGGCTTCTAACATTGCTAATAATATAATACATAATAATAAAAATTGGAACAAAGGGGAAAAAAAAGTCCACAGGTTAGATCATAAATATGTGCGCAAGAAAAGTACATCTGAGAAATTACCACTAGTGTTTTCAAATATGTTTCTGATGTTTTCTGCGTATCAGTCTGCCTGAGGGTTGGAAGGCCCTACAGAGGGATCTGGACAGGCTGGATTGATGGGTTAAAGCCAATGGGATGAAGTTCAACAAGACCAAATGCAGGGTCCTATGTTTCAGTTACACCAATGCCATGTGTGGCTGCAGGCTCAGGGTGGAGTGACTGGAAAGCTGTGTGGGGGAAAAGGATTTGGGGGTACTGGTTGACAGCTGAACATGAGCCAGTGATGTGCCCAGGTGGACAAGGCCAATGGCATTCTGGCTTGTATCAGAAATAATGCAGCCAGCAGGACTGGGAGGTAATTGTCCCTCTGTACTTGGCAGTGGTGAGGTTGTGTCTCAAGCATTGTGTTCAGTTTTTGGGTCCATCACTACAAGAAAGACATGGAGGTCCTGGAGTGTGTCCGGAGAAGGGCAACAAAGCTGTGAAGGCTCTGGAGCACAGGCCTTACCACCTGTCCTAATGATTTGAAGCTCGAAATAGTAAATGTTTGTACATTTCTCTTACTGCTTTAGTCTTCCAGTACAAGCTAAATAACTGAATTTCTTCTTCTGCTGCATAATCATACTTCCATAAGGTCATAGTTTAGTCTTCCATAGGGCTTATCACTTGTATGTCCAAGCAATAGATGGTTGTATGTTTCAGAACAGCTTACTAGAAACAACTGGTATGCACAGGTCTGTGTATTTTTTTACTGCATGTGTTGAATGAATGGATTTTCAAAGCCCGAATCTTGCAGATTGTTATAGCTGAAGTCCTGTGAGAGACTGTGATGCTGTGTTTTGATGTGGGTAAGAAGGGAGAAAAAGTTCCATCTGTTGATGAAGTAAAGGCTTATGTTTATGGCTATGTAAATTGATTTTCAGTTAAAACTGTGGAGGGTGACATGTTTGAGATGTATGCAGTCTGAATGTAGCTTGTACATTCTGATTAACCATGTAATATGGTTATTTAAATGTTCCTGTTAATGTAGGAGTAACAGTGAGTGAAAAAACAAGAAAGAGTTTCCAATAAGTAACCAGATTCTTGTCTGAAAAGTTCTTAGTTGGTTATTGTGTCCTGAGCTAAGGAATAGGAATTAGGAATACAACAAACTTCAGTGTGCTTCACATTGCACTCAGGAAGATGATGGAAAACGTGCTAAATTTTTGCTTGACATCACCATTTTTTCTTTGTTGCTCTGAAATTTCATGTCTTACCTGCTTCTTTTGCCCATCGTTGATAACTCTAAGGTGGTACCAACTAGAAATTGGAATTTTACTGTAAGAATAGATAAATTATTACATCTTAATTTTTACTTTTATTTTTTCCTTCTTGCTTTTATTCTTCTTCCTGTTTATCTCGTCTCTCTTTTAACCAGTGGTTAAATTCCTTTTTTTTTGCAATACGCTGTGTAGATGAGATCCTTCATGAGGTTTTAATTTATATTCTTGTATGTGGATGAAACCTTAGTTCTTGGGTAACTTTTGTTGCAAAGCATTATCATAGGTGTATTAAAGAGCTGCTAGAAATGTGTAACTCCTTTTGGCTTCCTGGAAGCCTGACTGTATTTATGGATTCCCACATTCACATGAGCGTTGCTGATTATTTACACTTATGTCATACAGAGAACTGCATCTGTTCTGGAACTTCAATTTTGTGTTTACAGTTTTAAGAGAAGTCAGGATAATAATTCTGCTGTCCGAACCAAGTTACCTCCACAATACACGAATCTGTTTAATATTTATTTTTCTTTTACAGAGTGAACTGGAAGTTCCTTTCAGAGTCAAAGTTGGCCATATAGGTAAGGTTGTTTTGTTTTGTTTCAACCTAAATCTTAAAATGGAATTTTGGAGTACAAGCCTTTGTCTTGCCTTTGAATTTCTTTTATCAAGATTTCTTAGGTGGTCTCTGTAATAATACTTGCTGTTGAAGCTGGTGTAGATGTTGAATGTGACTGTGCCACATAAGTGATAAAAAGTTCCCCGGGTAACCCTGTTTGTGACACATTATAGGCTGTGTGGAAAATGTATCGAGTTGTTTCACGGGTAAATGGATGATCAAGGGAGCTGCAACTAGAAATAGGATGTATGTCTCTTCAAGGGGTAGATTAGGAATATGAAGAACTTGAGTAAGATTGCTGGAAGTTTGGCAGACATGCCAAGAGTTTAGCAACTCTTAGATACACATTGTTAAATTTCTTTTCCCTCGAGGTCTGCATTGCTTTTTCAAATGAAATGTCTTTTGGAAATAAATGTATTCTATTCCAATCCCAATCTCAGTTTTTGATCTGAAGTCTTTGAACTCAAAACTGCATCTTCTTGCTTGTGTTTTCTCTGCATATATTTTTGAACTCCAAGGGCTTTGTAAAAGATGTACCCACACAGTTTCTCCTCAGCTTCTAAGGCATTTAGATCATGAATAGAACTAATGACCTTCACTGTATCTTCAAACTAAGTACAGCATAGGTTTTTGTTTGAGGTAACTTTTATCTGCTTTATGTAGATAAACTGACTCTGAAGATTCCTTGGAAGAACCTGTATGGTGAAGCAGTTGTTGCAACTCTAGAAGGCTTGTATCTTCTTATAGTTCCTGGAGCAAGTAAGTAATCTTCTCATCATAGTGAAATAATCAAATAGATAAATATGTAAAGGTACCATTAAATAAACTGCTGTTTTTTACACTCAGTTCCCCCAAGGAACTTTCTAGACAAATGTAGGGAAGTGGGTGGAAGAACAGTGGGCAGAAAGAGCACTTGTTGCTGTAGTGGAAAGTCTTGATTGTGTCTATTTGTTCTAATTTTAATTTATCAAACATGATTCCTTTGATGCTTGCTATCTTGAATCCACTCTTCTGGCGTGGTTTAGATCTTTTGGCTATTTCAGGATACAGTCCATTCCTAATTAATAACAGTCAAAAGTGGTAATTCTGTAGAACTGATGGAACGGTACTCCTATAAAACAATGTTGAACACTGGTATAATTTTTTGTATCCTATTATTTTCAGAGGCGGGGTGGATGTTTCAACAACCAGAATAGCCTTTGTTTAAAACGTCATTTTGCAACATAATGTTCAGAAAAGTACGCGTTGCATGATTGTGCAGCTACATCATTTGAAATTTAGGGTAACACTGTCCCAACTTGGCTTACAGGCATTAAATACGATGCAGAGAAGGAAGAAAAATACTTGCAAGATAATAAACAAAAGGAGCTGGCCAGAATTGAAGAAGCCTTACAGAAAGCAGCCGAGAAAGGTACCAAGTTAATAATGCAAACCTCCAGTGGAATTCGGGAATTTGCTGTGCTGTGGAAGAAAAGTCCAGTTTTGTAATTGATTTAATAAATTTAAAGTGTTTGTGTAGTCTTACTACAGTGCTTTAAAAAGGCTCTTTCCCCTGTAGTTTAAGCTTAAGAAGTGTTACTAATTTTGTTACCATTTCTTTGTCCATTGGAAATGAGAATTCAGTTATCTGGTACGGGTTGTTGTTTTTTTTTTTTTCATAAGGATCTCTGGAAACAGAACCAAAGACAGCAGCTGCGTCTCATGAGGCAAATATTTATTTCATTCAACGTCCATTACTGAGATTCTAAAGATGTTTTAGAGGTGCACGTGTAAAGTCATTCTTTGCTTAAAAGAAATTTAAAGAAAAGTGGAAAGGTTTAATGTTTTTCACAAGAAAAAATATCATCAATAATACCTTCATTTCAATTTTTGCTGTTTTTTATTGTATGGTGAAAGATACATGATCTATGGTGTTACCACCATATGATGATCATGGTGGTGGAGATCAAGGACGGAGTAGAGAGGTTAAGGAGCAACAGGGAGTGTGAGTGGGAGGAACAGGAGGGATATGGAGCTGTTGGAATGGGTTTAGAAGAGGGCAGTAAAGATGCTCAGGGGGGTTGGAGCAAACCTCCTATGAGGAAAGGTTGAGGGAGTTGGGCTTGTTTGGCATGGAAAAGAGAAGGCTATGGGGAGATCTTATTGTGGCCTTCTGGTACATAAAAGGGGCTTACATGAAAGATGGGAACCAACTTTTTTACTGGTCTGATAGTGGCTGGACAGGGGGGAAATGGCTTTAAACAATACAAGGGGAGATTTAGGTTACATGTTAGCAATAAATTTTTTACTTGGAGTGTGGTGAGGTGCTGCAACAGATTGTCCAGAGAGAGCTTGTGAGTGCTCCATCACTGGAGGTATTCAAGGCTGAATTGATGGGATTTTGGACAGCTTGAACTAGTGGGTGGCAATCCTACTGATGGAAGGGGGGGGTGGAACTGGATGATCTGTAGGGTCCCCAGTGAGCTAAACCATTCTGTGATACTCTATTGGGTCTGGTTTAAGAAATGAGAGCCTTTTGATGAAGAAAGAAATAATGACACAAGAAAACAATTAAATGTGAAGACAGTAAACTTTAAGTAAAGTTTGGATCTAGATCATTAAGAACTTAAAAATAATTGAGTATTTCACACTGGTTAGTCTGGTTTTATTTTTTATCATAATAAATACATATGTTAGAATAATGGTACAAATTAGGCTGCTTTGGACAGAGACCAAGCTCTGAACTGATGACAGGTAACTGCATGTTAAAGATGTGGTTAGTGAAGGTTTTGTGTGATAGGAGGTACGATAGTTGATAAGATACATCTCTATGAAAATAGCAGTGCTTCAAGTCATTGGCCTTGGAAGAGCTCCTGAAAATGAAATTGTTGATGGAATAATTGGGGAAAGATAGTCTGTGTTGTCTCTCTGCTTGCTTTGTTTTCCAGCTTCAGAACACTCTACTGCCTTAATCCTATTTTGTTAGTTTGAAATACACATTTGCAGTCCTTGATACAGCAGTTTACCAATCTGTATGGAATGCAGTTATAAATCCTGCTTTATTTAATGTCTTTAATAAATCAGAAACTGTGTGTGAGCTAAGCTACTTCAGTGGATGAATTTTGCAACTGTTAGTTCATACTGAAGCAAAGGAATGCTCATAGAAATTTGACCTTGGTTATAGCCGTGCCTGAGCTGTTATTCTTTGCATCAGTAGCAATGGGATGAAAGGATAATATAAAAAGAGTTTAACCTATTAGGCAGCACTTGAGGAATAGCAGATCTGGAACTCTGTGCGATAGCGCATCCACAGTGAAGTCTTAGTATTTCTGAAAGAGATTTGATACCTCCAATGTTTGCAAGGCTTTAGAAAAGAGTTTTCTTAAAATGATACCTCAGTAGATTGACTTGTCATGTGAAGAGCTAAAATTAGTTCTGTACTCATGTTTTGCAAGGTTGCATTATTAAATTTTTCTCCCGGGGAGTCAAAAACGAGAGGAACATTCAGATTGGATTATTCTAAATTGGATTAGTCTAAATTGCAGTCCTTCTGCAGCTTCATGCAGCGGCACAGCAGCTTTGGGGTTTTCAGGTCATCTTCTAAGTTATTGTGGTCAGGATGATTTGTCCAGTTCTTGTATGAGGGAGATCTCTTGTCTTTGCTAGACACAAAGTTCTTGGGGTCCAAGTTGCTCTGCTGTTCTGTGAACTAATAAGAAATTCAGCTCTTCCTAAAAGCTTTTGAGCTCATAATAGGTGCTAAAAATCTGGGAAATAACTGAATGGAATTTTTTCAGGTCTGTGAAGTCTTGGCTGCATTTGCTTTTTCAATTAGTACTCAACTGACATTAATACATGTAGAATCTTAATTCAGTAGGTCAGTCCTAGGATATTTCTTTCAACATGCTATTCAGATGTTGAACAAAATGGTCGTGTCTCTGTGTGGTTGGTGTAATGTGATAGAGAAGTGATAGCAAGATCTGTTTAACAGAAACAGAATGCTTTTTATTTTTCAACTTATTTTAGTCTGTCAGTATCAGTACTCATACATGGACACCAAAGTTTGACACTTTCGTCTCTTGCTGGATAGAAGTAAAAAGAAAATGACATAATATGTATCTGCAGACAGTCTTTGAAACTAGGTGTTTCAGAAGTAGCTCTGGTTGCTGGGTACTACAACGTAAGTACTGACTTGACGTGAGTTTTATGAACTCAGTGTTAATCCAGGAGCTGGATGTAACATGAAATCGGGCTGGTTTCCTTTGTTTAAACAAAATGCATTTTTTGATTATTTGCTGCCATGTGGACCAAGGTGCTCATTCACAGGATTCCTTGTACGGGCTGGAGAGTCTGATTTACAAGGACACCAAGCCTGGTGGGTATGCATGGTTAATTGCAGCTTTATGTTTTAAAACAGCAACAAAACCCAAAGCAGCCAAATGTGGAAATGAGAAAACAATGCATAATTAATGATTATTGATTCAGGCAGGAACTTCAAGTGACTAAGGCTGTTCAAGAAGAGTGGGAGAGCGTTTAGGAAGATGTCTCTCATCTGTGTCAAATTCAGGAGTGTCATAAAATGCTGACAGCGTTCTTCAGCATTAAAACGCTGGTGTAGATTTTCTTCTCCTCCCTCCTTAGCCCATTTGTTTTTTTAATTGTAGGGTGACCGCTTAGTAAGTACTTACAGGACAGGCTGAAGTCTTGGCTGGCACTTTTTCCTCCTTTCTTTGAAGGAATGTGCAAAGTACATAAAAAACAAAGCTCTTCCCCTAAGTTAAACTGGCCTTTGTGCTTGTTTCCATCTTACCCTAGTAGGACACACCCTTCTTATGTTATAACCTTGTGAAGGCAGCCCTCTTGCTAAGTTCTTTTCTCCTTTATGGCCAGAGGGGTGAAAGAAACTCACCAATGCAACTCACCCAACTGGTTTCTTTAGAAATGTGTTAAAACAGACCATTAACTTCATTTGTGGAGTGGTTGCGTTTGTTTTGACTGTAATTTGTGTGTGAATATTAGGATTTAATTTCATGTGAAACTGTTAAAGAATTATTATTTCCCTATGTGTCTTTTTGCAGTTTCAGCTGTCATTCATTCAAATTACTTTCATAGCTGCTGTTGATTGTTGTGAGAATCTTACCGAAAAGCCGCCTTTGGGTTTTCTTGTATGTCGTGAATATCTTAACTTGGAAGTTATGCAGTTGCATGGTAGAAACCTCATCTGGATTTTGACTTCAGTGTTTTTCCCATATGAGTATTCTGTTAAGTGTTTTGTTATGTGCCTTTGGCTGAAGTCATGAAATAAATGTTTGGATTACAGAAAAGAATATTCACCAGGGTTCTAATCAGTAGTCATGATTTGTTTTCAGTTCTGCTTTGTACATTGGAGATCTGAAATGAATTCATTAATAAGTCTGTGTGTTTGCTGAGAAGCCTGGTGATTATTGGTAACTCCTTAAACTCATGGGATGTTGTGTAAGGGATCTTGAAACATACATTTACACATGCACTTGGTGTGGCCCTTGATCACAGTGTGATTTGTGTACTTAATCAGGAGTTGTTACTGACATAAAGTAGAAAAAGAAAAGGCAATGCTTCGGTTGCTTCCATGAAAGTGAATTCAGGTATATGTGAATGATAGAAAATGATACTTTGTATTATGATGAGTAGCTGATTGCTTCCTTAACATCTATGAAGTTCTTTAATTCTTTTAATGAGAGCTTATTCTGATTTGACAAGCTAAGCTTTCTTCTGTCTTTTCTTTCGTTTCTTGCATTTCTGCTTTGCTAACTTGAATTTTATGCTTTTCCCAAAAAATTGCTTGCGCTGAAAAAAGGACGTAAGCGTAAAAAGTATAAAAAGCATTTTAAGAGACCCTTTAAAGGTCGTGATCACTCAAAAGGTGGGTAAAAAACATGACTTTGATTTTTTTTTTAAATGCTACATATTTTGCTTGCTATTTATATTAGTTTCTCTTAGTCTTTCATATACATTCACTGATTATTTTTCCCTTCCTTTTTGAAAGAGAACATAAAATAGAGAGAGCTTTTTGTTGTTGGTTATCCACTCTCTGAATCAAATGCACTTGTGCTTAGTCCTTACAAATTTCAACTTATTAACTTAGCTTAAATGATCACAGTCCAGCTCCGCTACTGAACAGCCAGAATATTTCAGAGTATCTTTACATTTTCATTTATTGTGGTCAAGCTATTTAATCTTCTCCGGCGATGTCCTCTGAAAAGCTCTAATGAACCAATCCTTTAGTATGTAAGCATCATCTTCACCTGGGTATGTTAGGATATTTTGTGCTAAATTACAACTTCTTACCTATTTTCTTGCTGAAATTCCTAGTTAGTTGCTGAGGAACTTCTAAGGGGCTTTTGCCTTGGAGGGTGTGGGGAGGCATATCTTAAAAATGAAACTGGAAATGAGTGTAAGCTGCACTACTGTCAATGAAACTTAGACATAAATTTTCTTACAGTTGTGGTGTATGCACAAAACTAATATTACATTCTCACAATATGGATATAGAATAGGAAAAAATCTAAGTAGCCAGAGACTCAAGTATTAGGTATTCACATTAGAATATGCAGTTAGAATAGCTGTTAGTGTGCTTAAACTGAATATGTATTTGTTTCACTGAATGCCATTTATTTTATTTTCCAGATAAACCAAAGGAGGAGAAGAAAGATACTTTCTTGGAAAAGCTTGCAACTCAAGTTATAAAGAATGTCCAAGTCAAGATCACAGGCATTCATGTTAAATATGAAGATGATGTATGTACTTTGAACGTGCTTTTTCTGCTCTAAATTTGACTTTAGTACAATTGTTATAGGCTATTCCATAGAGATAAACTGTTATTTACCATCCTGAAAAATTACTGTGGCTTCTTTGAATGAATTACTTCAAGTACAACTGAAAGCTGGAGTTATTTTGGATATGTGCAATAGATAATTTCTGTTCTGTATTGCCTGGTGCTGCCTCGCCTTGCTCACTAATGTGTGTGGTGACAGGTTGTCACACATTTGTAGATACAGTTGATATACAGAATTTTTCATTGTGAAGATCAAAATTCAGCATGGTGGGGATTTGTGGACTTACGGATGAGCTGGAAAACAAACAAGTAACAAATAGGTAATAGGTAGTATTCTGTTGGTACATTGGTCATATTGGTACTGACCCAACTGAGTGCTTCAGCTAGAATAATTAAGTAAAGGAAAACAGCTCAAGATTTCAATCAATTTTAGTGAAATGATTCTTAGTGTGCAATGAATATGGATAAAAAGCTATTATTTTTCTGTTTTTTTGCAGATCACAGATCCACAGTGTCCAATTTCTTTGGGAATGACATTGGGCGAGCTTAGTTTATTGGTAACATTTGTGTGCATGCATGCGTTTGTAGTTTTGATTTGCTTATCTTTGATTGGGCAACAGAAAGATACGTCAGGCATTTGATATGATGCAATTATAGTATGGATATGGAGGGTAAGACAGTCCTTTCTCCATGCAAATAGCACTTGAAGTTTGTACAAGGTGCAGGGAATATTGCTGAGGAATATCATACTATTTTGAGACAAGCAATCTTTTTTCTTACATTCCAAGTGATCTTTAAAACGGAATGTGCTTAATTTTATAGGAAGGGTTGTTTCCATGTCCAGTAGATAAATTAAGGCAGATGTTACATCATGATGAAGAATGTGGTATTTTGCCAGGCCTCCAAAGAAAGTAGGACAGAGAATTTCAGTTAACTTGTTTGCCATAAGTGCATAGGATTTCATGGGTAGGATAAGGAGTTGAGGAGCTCACAGATTTGGGTTTTGACTTGTGTATATGCAGTTTAGAGAAGCTGACTTCTGTAATCTGGTAGCACCAAAGTGATTTATTCTGTGCTTCAAGAAATAGTATAAAACCACAGATATGATATGTAAGGTACATCATGAATGAGTTTTGTCCCTTTGAAATTTTAGACGGCAAATGAGAACTGGAAACCTTCAATTCTAAATGATGCTACAAAAGTAATTTACAAGGTAATGTGTTTTTTTTTTGTTGTTGTTGTTGTTCCTATCTGGTTAAAAAGTGTAGCTAGCAACTGTTATTTGGAGTGTTGTAGTATGCAGGTACAGAGAAAAACTGGAAAAACAGTTTGTGAATTCTTGTATTTTACTTAACATTTTGTATTTTTACCTAATTTTTTAATAAATAGAACTAAAAAGACTGGTTTTAGGTAAGGCTTACCTTTCAAGGCCGTAGTTTGACCAATCAATGCAAACACCAGTCTGATCATAAACAACATTACACAGCAAGACTGAAATCTAGTTAGTAACCATGATTTCAAATAGTTCTGTCGAATGGCCATTTCCTGTACTAGTCTATATGTAAAGCATTTGGAATTCTGGTAGTGAAGCATGCCCTTCTGCTCCTCCCCACCCCATTTACTTTTTATCAGTGTGTGTGAATGAATGCTCTTTAAGAGCATGCTGTTTAGCAAGTAATTTTCTTTTCAAAATGGTATAAGATTAAATGCGTCTCAGTGCTCATAGTAGATTTGTTGTATAGCCTATCTTTTTTTTTTTTTTCCCCAAGTGAAAGCTGAATTCATAGAATGTACTGAATACCGAGTATGGGATCTGTTGAATGCTATTGTTTTTCTTTTTCTCTGCAGCTTTTATGCTTGGACAGCCTCAGTGCTTATTGGAATGTACACAGCAAAATGTATTATCATGGCTCCCATGAACAAATACTGGTAATGTAGAGTTTAATGTGTTGAGCAGTGCTTTATCTCATGACTGTTTCAGACTATGGCATATTAATTTCAACAACACCCAGCCCCAGACATTTGGTCAGTTCTATTCTGATAGAAGGGCCATATGTTCATGCATTGTGCTATTGGTAGTTAATATGTTTTGTTAGCTCTGTATGTTACCAGCTCCTATAGATTTGGAGATGGTCAGAAACTGGGTTTGTAAGATCAGTTCTATTAGTGTGTGACTTAGCATGATACTTACTCAGTACTGTTTATTTATCTGGGCTATAGGAGGTCTTATATAGCTACTGTAATGAAATAGTAAATGATCGTGGAGTTAATAAAGTTTCAAAATATTAAACCTTTTTGGAGCAGAAACTGTGTAGATGAAACTAACCAATATGATGTAGCCAAAAAGAAGAACAAGACAGTAAAGTGAAGAATGTCATCAAACAGATGAACAAGATCATGTAAAGAGCGTTTTCTCTTTTTACTTTTAGCAAACTATACCTTGTAGGTAGTAGCTGTCCACTGTCCCACTTGAAAGTTAGAAGGGTTAATGTAATATTTCCCTGAAGGTAGTATCCCTCTGTATGGGAAACAGATTTGGAAAAATGAGTATGATGCACTTGCCAAGTCTGAAAAGGGTCATAGCTTTAAATAGGAGGTACTTGGTAGGATGATGTGAAAATGAGGTTGGGTGAAACATAATTAAGGTAGAGTGTATGGCAGAGAGGATGCTGGAAATAATTAAAATGGTAATTACAGGGGAAGAATAAAATCCGGTTTGTGTGTATGAGATACTTGAAGGCTACATCTAGTTTTTCTGATTTGTTGGTGTTTTGAGTTGCTGTTAGCTCCATGAGTAGTGGTGTACTGCAAACTATAATGTTGTAAGCCAGTGAAATACTCGTGAGATAAGGTAGCAATTAAATAAAAACAAAACAAGTTTTACTTACTCTGAAGAGAAACTGGGTATGTGGCACTATTAATAGGGCAATTATATAGACATAAATTGTAGCTGAGGGCAAACATCTTTCTGTACTGCAGCTGAAGAGTACTGGATTGCAAAAGTACTGGATTTGCTGTTAAGATCGTTGCAGATAGCTATTACATAAATGTGGTTAAAAGATAGCTAATTTGTAGGTAATGATAAGCAACTAGTTACTCTAGTGAGCTGTTGGCTAGTAAATGAATGAATAACTTAGATTTTGAAAGTAAAATTAGATGGGATTATGAAAATAAGTCAGTTGACTTGAAATATTGTACATATGACTACTCTTAGTTTATCAGAAATATGTTTCATTTTGCTGTGGAAAATGCGGAGTATGTGATGTATGCCGTCTATCTGCGTTTTAGTTTTGGTTTGAATAAGTACATCTGTGCAAAATACACTGCATTATTGACTCACTGTGTTTATCAATGTCGTGCAAATGTTCTGTGTATCCTCATACAATATTCCTTGTTTCCATTTCTTCTGCTGTCCTAGTCTTTTACAGTTGTCATTTATTTATTTTTGTCTTGTTAACATAGCATACATTTAACTTGATGGACTTGATACTAATAAGGAAGCATGGTTCAAAACTGGTAAAACCAGCTGGTCATTAAATGCACTCTGAATCCTTTCTGTTAATGTGGAACTTGAAACCCAAGTCCCTTTATTTTAGTTCTGGTTCCTATTGTAGAGTAATTCTCACTTTCTAAAAATTGGAATGCAAGTTCACTGTATGTAGAAGATGTTGTGAATATATTGTTTCTCTGTCCTGTCTGCATTCTCTTACTTTGTTTAAACACAGGTAAAATTCCTCAGGGTGCTTTCCATCCTGCCTTTTTAGTTTAGCAGAGATGCTTACAAATTCCTAATAAGCCATTGTGAGGGAAGAGTGGAATTTGGCATGGGCATAAGATGGCTTGTGTAAATCCTCTCAGCTGCTTAGGAAGTACTTTCTGTTTCAGAATTTTCTGTGTTAAAGACTAGAATACATTTTAAATGCAGTCTGTAGTCTATATCCTGTTTCCTGAAATGCTAGGACTTCCGTCCAGACAGGCCATTTCAGTCTTACTTGTAAACAGTATTATCAAGAAATCAGATTTAGCACAGTAGCTGATTGGTCTGCCTCATAGCTGGAATAAGCTGTGTAATCCATAGCAGTCTGTCAGTTTCACACAACAGTCTTCATATTTAAATAATGTGAGCATATGGCTGTTTGTGAGATTAGCTGTTATACACTTAAGCTCATTGAAAAGCTTGCCTTCACTGTTAGAGTTTAGAAAATACACTGAAATGCAAATATCATTAATAAGTGTGTGTATTTTTTTTTGTAAATACGAGGTATTTTTAAAATATAAAATTGGGAGAAGAAATTACTGGAAGAGATTTATATCTGTAAGATATTTTCCTTGTAAAAACTATGATATTGATAGTCTTTGTAAAATATGACACCATTGCATTATGTGTTTGCAAGTACACAATTGCTAGAGTGTTTTACATTATTGAACACTAGTTGATGAAAGATACGAAGGTTCAGTGAACTTCTAAACAAAGTTGAATTAAAATGTAATAACATTCCACTTGATGAGAGAAGCTTATTGAGTCCGCTGTATTTAAACATTTTACTTTTAAGTACTTGTAGTACATTAGATATCTCATTTAAGGGGTGAAGGTTTGGGGAAACTCCCACAGAAAACATGTTAATTGGAGCTGAACTGCCCTCTGTATTTTAAGTAGACCAACAATAAATATCCTTCAGCAATTGCTAGACAGTATCGCATTCCTTTACAGGATCAACTGAAAAGAGGAATTCCACATGGTGATAACCAGCCTCAAGACTACCAGTACAGTAAGTAAGCTACAAATGAATGAATATATGCTGTTTTGAGCATTTTAGTTAGTCTGAACTGATCATGCAGGCATACCCCTACTAGCTTCATTTTACAAAAGCCTAAACATAATGAAACATCTTAGAGGTTTTATTTTTTCTAACTACTGCTGGGCTGATCTCATTTGTTGTATGAATCAAGTGCCGTTTTGTAGTATCATAGAATGGCTTGGGTCACCCTAAGGATCGTGATGTTCCACCCCCCTGCCAAGGGCAGGGACACTAATCTCCAGATCTGGTTCTAGACCAGATTGCCCAGGGCCCCATCCAGCCTAGTTTTGAACACTTCCAGGGATGGAGCATCCACAGCCTCTCTGGGCAGCCTGTTCTAGCATCTCACCACTCTCTCTGTAAAGAGCTTCCCCCTGACATCCAGCCTAAACCTTACCTCCTTGAACTTAAAACCATCCCCCTTGTCCTATCACTATCTACCCAACTAAAAAGTTGATTCCCATTTATTTATTTATTTAATAATCCCCTTTTAAATACTGAAAGGCTTCAATGAGGTCTCCTTGCTGCTGTCTCTTATCCCTGCTGAACAAACCCCGCTCCTTCAGCCACTCTTCACAGGGGAGGTGCTTCAGCCTTCTGATCATCTCTGTGGTTCCTCTCTGGACCTTCTCCAACAACTCCCTCTTTTTCCTGTACTGGGGACCCCAGACCTGGATGCAGTACTCCAGATGAGACCTCACAAGACTATAAAGTAGAGAGGGACAATCCCCTCCCTGTCCCTGCTGGCCACCTTTCTTCTGATGGAGCCCAGGCCTTCCAAGCTGCAAGAGCATGCTGTTGGCTCATGTTCAATTTTTCACTCACCAGAACTCTCACGTCCTTCTCCGTAGCGCTGCTTTCAAGGAGTAGTTCTTCCCATCTGTATACTTATTTGGGATTACTCCAACCCAAGTGTAAAACCTTGCACTTACTATCCTGAACTGCTTCTGTGGGTCTTGAGTGTGCACATAATATGATGTGGAGTAGGTGATATATCAGGCAGGTGGCTTAAGTATTTTGAAGATGGCTTCCTGAATTAAATTAATATCAACTTTTTAATATTTTAAGTTTTTAGACCAATATCAGCTTCTGCAAGAGTTTTTATCAACCCAATTGCAGAAGTGGAACTGAAAACTCCCAAGCTCGATTGTAATGTAGAAGTACAGAGAATTGCTATTGAACTCACAAAGCCACAGGTAAGTTGGGTTGGTGCCAGTTATCACCTGTTTCAGAGTTTGTGAGGAGCTGTAGGAGTAATTGCAATAAAAAATGTGATCCTTGTGTAACAGTGGCTCCCCGCCTTTAGATTCAGGCTCTCTGACCCTGTTACCTGCAGCCGTGAGGACAGAGCAGAGAATGGAATCTCTTACAATTAATCCTTGTCTTACTTTATCTGCTGAAACTATAAGCTGACACTGTAATGGAAGAGAAGTAAGGATAAAAGCAAGAGTAGGAATGAGTGGTGTCTACTGGCTTTGGCAACAAAGCCCACTGAAGTACTAAGAAACTCATTTTGATAGCTCCCTAGCAATGTTATTGTTTATTCAGTTATAACTTACAGTTTAAGTGTATTCTTAACTCTCACTGATACCCAAAGGCAGTCTGTGTTGAGAACAGTGTTAATATTATTAGTGCAAATGCACTTCCAATATTGGGGAAAGATTGAGAAAGGAATAAAATGATTTATTTGAGAAAGTTCAAGACTATGTTTGGAGCAGGCTAGTAGAAGTGAAAAAATAAATTTCTTTTGTATCTCAAGGAAACTAGAAATCCAGATGTCAGTGACTTCCAAGAGCAATAGATATAGCTGCCGGTCTACTTTAAGTAGCAATGAAAAGGCATAAGCCTAAATTTCTATGTAGTTTGGGGAGCACTTGTGTCACCTTTATATACATAAATTTCTACTTGAAATATTGCATGTAATGAAATCTGAACCTTTGCTAAGGAACTTGTTTTCTTGTGTTTAGTACCTCAGCATGATTGACCTTCTGGAGTCCATAGATTACATGGTTCGCAATGCGCCATACAGGAAATACAGGCCAAACGTATGCCTCCATAAAAATGCCAGACAATGGTAAGTTGCATTTGGTCTTGTGTTCTCTGGGAGATGTGTCAAGATGTATTGAGTCCTTTCCAGTCTTATCATTCTCTTATAGTGGATAATGTGGTTTTAAAACCAGATTGCATGAATCATTATAACTTAATGTAGCTCTGAGTAGCCAAGTAAAAACAGTTTGCGTAAGAAATGATGTGAAAGAGCCAGGTGATGAAAATGGCCTGAAAAGTTAACTTTGATTTCAGAATCTCTGAACAAGATTCCAGTGATCTCTCTAGAGTAGAGAATAGAGCTAAATTACAACTTTAGAAAGGCTAAAGAAAAAATCATTACGTGCATTACAAGGGAAACGTGTCAACTGTAATTTTAGTTCTTAGTTTCTTATGGATCTTTTTCTGAATAATGAATTGATGCCACTTAACAAAGTGCTTAAGTGTTCTTTATGCTTTTACAGCTCAGATTTGTAAACATGTGGAAGTCAATAGTGGATGTAAATTTATAGTTCATCAGACATGCAATATAAGCCATCGGTCGTTTCAAAAATTGAAGTAGAAACTGTTTAAAATTGTATAAGTGAATAGCTTAAGTGAAGTGTTTGCATATTAGTAAAATACTGCTTCTGCTGTTTCTAAATTGCAGGGCACAAAATGAAATATGAAATTATTCACGTGTGGATTTATTGTAGGTGGAAGTATGCAGGTGACAGCGTTCTTGAAGTTCACATTAGAAGGTGTACTCGTATGTGGTCATGGAGTAACATGAAACAGCATAGGCAGCTTCTGAAGACTTACAAAAATGCATACAAGAACAAACTGACACAGAGCAAACTGTCAGAAGAAACTCACAGACAAATTCAGGTATGCAGTGTTTCAATTAAGAGCAGGTATGTTTTGATCCCTTGATTATGTGATTCTTTAAACATGCACCACTGTAATCAAGATTGATAGTTTTCCTAGAGCACAACAGTTCTAGAAAGACGGTTGTAATCAGAAGCCCAGCGTAACCTGGTGGGGGAAGAAAGAGTTGGAATGATATTAAAATGAACATTTCTTGGTTGTAGGATAATAAACTTTGGTATTTTTACTGAAATATAAGATAAAAAGATAAAAATCAAGCTGTCTAACATCAGAAGCAGATGTACCCATTAAAAGAAAGGAATGTGTCTAGAAAGAAATTGGAGAGTAAATAGAAAAGGATTGGTAGAGAAATTGTAGCAGTGAGACTTTCTTAAATGTGACTGAGAAGCAGATGATTTCATCGTGTATTTTTACAGGACCTAGAAAAAAAGCTTGATGTCTTCAATATAGTCCTAGCAAGACAACAGGCACAAGCTGAGGTAAGAAATTATTTCCATTCAGTAATATTGTGGCACTTCCGATAGGGTTGTTTCTTCATTACAGAATCTTGACAGAATTTCTGGTGATGAGTATGACTGAATGGGGGAACAAAGAAGGCAGGCTTCCAGTCTTTCGAGGACAGGAATAAGTCAGTTTACAAACCGGAAACCATTCCATAGAACTTACCACTGTGTGCGTTGTTTTTGCTGTCTAGCCTGTACCTTTCTGCAGTCATCTCTGTTTTAATGATTGCTTTGTTCTGTTGACTTCTGTTATTTGAAGACTAGCTCTGCAGATATTCAAATCAAACACATACAGCTATTACCACACTATCTACTTTATCTATTTTAATGATTCCTTTGTAGACAATAAGATCAGGACAGAAACTGCTGAAGAAGAAAGGCACTGAAGTTGAAAAAAAAAGTGGAGGATGGTTCAGTGGTTTCTGGGGTAGGAAAGAATCTAAAAAAAAGGAAGATGAAGAATCATCCGTTCCTGAAAGTAAGTGTAAGCTGTAATATAGTAACTTTTTAATAGACTGGTGAGTTTCTATATACTTGATTGAGTGGAGACAAAGAAGCAAGTTACAGTATGTCTTGTTTTCTACTGTACTGAAGTGAGTATGAAATGGACAGTATCATGCAGTATTGATCTATTTTGTGATTTTATTTACAGAGTTGGGAAATAGGGCATATTTCTGAAATAGCCTTGAGCACTTTAGAACCTTCTAAGGGGAAGAGAATAGAGTTTTTAGCTGTGGTTTTATAGGTGATAATTGAAATATTGTATTCTGGTGATCTGCCATCTAAATGAGAAAGTGGTTCTAATAGCACTCCTCAAAGCTCTTTTCATTCTTGGAAAATATGGATTGACTCATAATATAAATGATACATACATAATGCCATGCCATAATAATGCTGCTTATTACTTTACAAAGTGGACTTTGCTGCAATATGGAGTTCTGTGTCAACAGATCTTAAATTTGTGGGAGGGAAATTGGTTATAGTTGCTAGCTGAAATGTAAGCTTTTGTGGATTTTATTTATGTGTGTATTTATTTATTTATTTATTAGCTATCGATGAACTAATGACACCAGAAGAGAAGGCTAAGCTTTTTACTGCTATTGGCTATAGTGACACTTCCTATCAGCTTTCCTTACCAAAACAGGTAAACTGCTTTTAAAAGGATGGTTTAAAAACAAATCTTTCAATTATTGTACTTCACGTGGGTAAGCTCTGAATTCTAAGTGGCAACATCGTATTCTCTTACAATCTTACAAGCTCATGTTTTTGTTAAATGGAAAAGAGTAGAGCTGCAGCGAGCATCTGTGACCAGCAAAGAAGATACTAAACTCAAACAATGCACTTGTGTCAGAAGAGATTCATTTTTTGATTTAGATAAATTTGAAGTGTAAAGATGCTTTCAGTTCTGTCAGTACCACGTGGAAATGTGCAGACTTCGATTGTGGAGTATGGTTCAATTTTTCTTAATTTGCTGATTGACATAGTCACAAATAATACAGAGGCAAAATGTGTTTTTGGCACTTGTTTTCACACTTTAAAACCTCTGTGAATTCTTAGTAGAAAGAAAATTCAAATCAACTCAGCATTTCTTGAAATGCCATGTTTTATATTACAGAACTGTCTGGTGAGGGTTGAAAGTTCTCTGTTCCTAGGTTCTTGCGTGTGAATGTATGGCTGCTGGTTTAGCTGTAACTCCAAATTTCATTAGATTCATTTAAATTAGGAGTTCAGAAAATTGCTTTTGATGAAGATGACTAATTTCAGTTTTCTCTCTCTTTGCTAGTATATTGCCCATATTGTGACATTGAAGCTGGTAAGCACTTCTCTTACAATTAAAGAAGACGAGAATGTGGCAGAAACTCTTAAAGTACAGATAATTGATCTGAGTACAAAAATATCACAACGCCCAGGAGCACAAGCCCTTAAGTAATTAGATTTATATTTTATTTTTGTAGAAACATTACTTCAAACTTCTTACACCTTTTTTTTTTTTTTTTCCTTGAGTATTGTATTTATTTTTTACATCAGTTTTCTTCTTTCACTCTTTCTAGCTAATTAGAAGATATTGTCAGTTTGGGGAATAATATTGAATGGAATGAGAAAATGAATATTATTTATCGCTCTGTGTGAATGTGCATGAGTTTTTTATTGAATCTATGTGTTGAAATGCTGTATTTAAATTATTTAAGCAATGTGCAGTGCTTTAGCTAACACATTCCAGATAAGCTACTGAATGTGATGTTGCTTACTTCCTACAGAAAAGAACATCCATCCCTGTGTATTGTGGGTAGTACATATAAACCAGCGCATGGAAAGCTGAGAACTTGCTCTTTTAAGAGAAACACACCAGAAATAATGAGCACAAGTTATTGTTACACAGTGATGTAATAATGGTTCCAGTGTCTGGGAAAGAAGTATGCATTTGTTCATGATTGGATTTGTAGTTCTTTTATCTTTTGACTTCATGCATAAACTGCCAGCTCAGTTGTGAACTGTGGAAATACTTTGCTGAAAACAGTTTTGTGTAATATTAAAGGTGGGATCACAACCCCCAGAAAAGTTGTGCAAGGTTTACATAAATGTATGCCATACCATTTATTTATTAATGTTACAGTTTGTTAACCATGTGGTGTGTTAGTCCTGTGAAGCTAGCTTGACTTCTTGTTTTCCTTTATCAAAAGCTTTCTGATATTGCGTGTTTCTCATAGACGGAACTGTTCTGTGTCCTAATTTATATAATAATTAGCCACCTGTCTTCTTTAGGGTGGAAGCAAAGCTTGAAAACTGGTACGTCACAGGCCTGAGACAAGAGAACATTGTACCATCTCTTGTGGCTTCCATTGGGGATAGCGAGTCTTCTCTCCTGAAGATAGAGTTTAATATTAACCCTGAAGACAGTACTGCTGATCAAAGTCTTAGCATTGTATCACAGCCTGTGGAAATAAAATATGATGCAGTGAGTAATAATCAAAATTGTTCTTTCTTTTGTGATTCTTTTTTAAACTGCTGCATGGTGAAGATGTATTTTGTAGTTTTTGCTGAATGAATGATGAATATGTTATTAATTCTTGTCTCTTTGTCTTTAAAAGAGGACAATAAATGCAATGGTGGAATTCTTCCAGACAAGTAAGGGAATGGATCTTGAAAGATTAACATCAGCCACATTAATGAAGCTTGAAGAAATCAAGGAACGAACTGCTACAGGTAAGAGACATCTCACTGGGAGGCAAACCTTGCAATACTGTAGAACATTTCTGTATGATGTGCAAAGCTTTGTGTGTTGATTGCTGGCTAAAGACTGGATGTCTTTTATCTTGTTTTTTTTGTTGTTTGCTTTTATAACTTGGAGTAGTGGATGTTCTCTTGATGGAGAGCAGTCAGTTTAGGTGGAAGGCATACTTTAAAAAAGTCATTCTTTATTTAGGTTGTATTATATATTTCAGATAATATTTCTTCATCTGTGGCCTGGAAAAATGCTTTACTTGTGAGTAGCGTTTCAGTTGTAATATCCGTTCTCTTTTGTTGAAGGATTAGTTCATATTATTGAAATGAGGAAAGTCCTTGACTTGAAGATTCATCTGAAACCTTCCTACCTTCTGGTCCCACAGACAGGTTTCTACCATGAAAATTCAAATTTGTTGATTTTGGACTTCGGTACATTTCAGGTATATAAATGATGTCTCTTTAAAAGCACAGAAGAAGAAGGAAGTAGTCTCTTTTTTTCTCTTAACGTATCTGTCACATAAAACTGTCTGAATATCAGAAAGTGAAAGTGTGCATCTGTGAAAGTATTCTCACCAAGTATTGTTGAAAAACCAATTGCATTCAGAGCCCTTGGGTTGTCTTTGATGTACTTGAGCTGTGTAACCTGCCCCGGAAACATTGTCTTTTTTTGATACATTGTGACAATAATATTTTTTTATTAATATCTTTGATCTATTCGGCAAAATGGGATTATTTTTCCTTTTGTTTCTCTTTAGAATGAGTTACCTCTTAGTACTGTAAGAGGATATGTGATTTTTACTCAATTTTAAAAGTTGATTCTGTTATTTCTATGAAACTGAAAAATGACAATTATTTAACTTGATTTTAATAGACTAAATAAATATTTTGTTTGTACTTCAGCTATAAACTTTTAAATTAATAATAAGACTTCATTTCATATTACATGAATTGCGTGGTTTGATAGCACCATCAGAAGTAAGAATTTAATAGCCTTGGTGAGGGAAGCTTGAGAGACATTAAGGTATCTTCTGTATGATAATCCAATTGGCTATCATAAAGTTACATGAATCATCTTTTACACCATCACCAGTAGTAATATCACATCTGTGAGTTTTGTACTTATCTTGTCTTCATGTTTTTTAGCTGAACAGCATAAATCAAGGCAGTAGCGAAGCTTCTAGTTTTTCATCTTTAGAGGAAATTATGGACAAAGCTTATGACAAGTTTGATGTGGAAATAAAAAATGTGCAACTTCTTTTTGGAAGAGCAGGTATGGAAACAAAACTTTTAAGCTAACGATCAGCTGTTTACTAACATGATTTTGAACTGATAATCAGCTGTTTAGTAAAACCTGTTTACTCTGAGGATTGCTGAAGTATACTTTTCTGTATTTAGTAAATAAGATTTTAAAGAAAAAAGGCAAACAAAAACCAGAATTCAAGTAAACAGATAGTTTAAAAAAAACAAACTCCCACCTTTTCTGGTATTAAGCTGAGACATTTCCTTGTTAGTTCTCTTAAAACATCTGAAAGATCTGCTTGTGTTTTGGTTGTAGGTCTGTGTACTATTTCTTTATTTCACTAGGGAGCAACAGAAATGCATAGGACTATTATGATACTTACTATGCTGTAAAATATGGTTGAAGTTGGCCTTAGTAGTAGTTCATTTGGACTTAAGTTTTATAGTCAATAAAATGATAGGTTACTTTTAAAAATTTTTGTATTCAAGTGCATCATTAAGTGTGGAATTGAGTTTAATGCTGCCAAGTCAATATAATGTTAAGGAATATTGAAAATCTGTTTAAAATTCCTTAAAATTATCTCACCCAAATTGTTCTGACTGCTTCAGTTTGTGAGTGTGTTCTTCAGCTTTTCCTGGGGATGCTATTTGAAAAATCATGGTATTCTAATCATAGCAATTTGCAAGCAATGTGTTTCATCTAAATGGATTTAATACTTGCAGGTGAAGACTGGAAGAAGGCTCGTTTTCAGCGTTCATCTTTACATATGTTACAGCCTATGGATATTCATATACAGCTGGCAAAGTCAATGGTGGAGAAAGATACTAGAATGCCAAAGTAATGTATTAATATTGAGAGGGCTTATTTTTATTTTTTAATTACTGCGTACTTAGAGAAAAGAAAAAAATGTTTATTTATACTTTGGAATTTGAAGCCATCAATGTCTTAGTTTAATGATTTTAACAAGGCCTTTCTTCACTATTTGTTCCCTGCTCACCTTAACTTAATGAAGTAACTAAATGAATGACTGAAAATCTGATTTTAATGGGTGCAATGCTTGCTTTAAATGCAGATTCACTAGGTTTACTCTGATCTGACTTAAAACATTATTGATAATAATACTAATGTATTAAAGTCAAGAATTAGCATTTACTGTTTCTTTTGTCTTAGAGTGAATCAGATTTCTTTTTTCTTAAGGTTTAAAGTGTCCGGAGGGCTTCCTTTGGTGCATATCAGGGTTTCTGACCAGAAAATCAAGGCAATTTTTGATCTGATTGATAGTATTCCATTGCCTCAGAGGTCATCTGTTCCTGTTCCAAGCACAAAGGTAAGCTGAACAGAAATAATAAAAATGAAACAATGATAGTAAAAACCCTTTGACAACGAAATCAAAGAGATTGTTATATGAATTCTTCCTAATATCTGCTCACTTTTTTTATCTAAAATACAAGATCTGTTGCTCATCTGAGCTGTGCAAAGTGTCTTCAATACAACTTTACATCAGAACATGCTGACTAATTCAAACAAAGCTAGTTTTGTCATTGTCATGTTGGCTTCAGTGTAAATACTGCTCAAATGTCTAATAAATGAAAGGCCAGCTTAAAGATTTATCAGAATTGGAAAGTGTAACTCAACATACCAAGCTATGAAAACTTAGATGCTGATTGTTTTTTTCTTCTCACTCTAGGCAGCAGCTATTCCTGCAGTTCCTGTTGATGACAAAGGGTTGCTTACTACACCCCCCTTGTTAGCAGAAATGGTGTCAGGTAAGAAAAAAGAGCATGGCAAAATGTATGGAATAACTTAGCATTTTCAGGCAAGTCTTAAATTGGTCTTAAAGAATGTTACTAGGAACAGTAGAGATGAGTACAATTGTCCCTAACTTACAGTGCATAAGAAGATTATTAAAATGCTGTTGTTGCCTCAGAATACTACATATGCTTTTTAAGAAAAGAAACCTTTTTTGAAATAAATTCATATTGTCCATAAACAACCCCCTCAAAAATAAGTAGAGTGTGCTGTTAATAGCAATTGCGTCAGGATGTGATTAGCAATCCAATGTAATCCAATCAAATGTCATGCCACATCATTGCTGTTTTAGTCAAAAATGAATCTACTGCTGCCATTTTAAGAGTTTGATGTTAAAGACATATACTTTGAAGTAGGCACATGGAAAAAGTTAAGTAAGATATCTAAAGCACATATTCTTTCATACGTAGCCAGTGTATGGCAGAAATACTGCTACAGACATTACAGGTGTGCTGTCTGAAATGTTTTGCATTAGTGAAGCTAAATACAGGGCAGGACTAGCAAGTGGCAAATCAATGATTGATGCTTTGGTTTTGAGTGTTTATTTTCCTCGTTGTTCCAGAAAAAAACTCTTCTGGGAGTTTATAACTGTACTTCCTTTATCTAGATTCTTTACAGCTAAACTCTAGTGTTTTCTTCAGTAGAGCTTCAATTTTTGTCACTTTGCCATTGTCATCTCATGGGAAGATGGCAAGATAGATGAAAAAAGCGTGCTTTGTCACATTAGATTTTAGTGGTTCTAGAATGGGAAGGTGTGGGGGGAGAGATCTATCCTTGTTCCTGGTGAAAACGTACTAAGGAGATGTCACCTCTGTTCTTCAGACTCTGAAGAATATTCTGATTTTGAAGAAAGTTATGAAAAAAGCACTTGGACACTAAGTAAGGGAGAAGAAATAGGAAATAAGGAATCTGCTAAAGAGGAACTGACAGATCTTCAACTGAAGTTTGAAATTAAAGAGGTATGTCTATTGAATTGTATCTTAATCTTCTATATGAAGACTACTTCATATAAGAAAACCCATTATTCTATTACAAGTTTTGTCCAAGTTTATGGACACATGACGCATATTTACCAAAGTAAATATCTGTGTGTGTGTTTGTGTATATATATGTATGTATATGCATATTATATGTTACATTTTATATATGACATACTATATGTTGCATGTTATATATGTATGTATGTGTATGCATATTAGTTATTTCTATTTATAAATCATAAAAAAGAGTAAATAAAATGTGTATTCTTCAAGTCTGTGTATAAGTTGTGTAATACAACACAAACAACTACAAAAATCTTTCAAGAGCCCATTCCTGGAACCATTATTTTATATTAAAAGTACTCCATCTTTCAATTAGACACCAGTACCCCCTTCATTCCTTCCCCAGAAAGAAGAACAAAGTAAGTAACTTGGCAGGTCACCTACAAAGAGCAAAATCCATAAAGTGTCTGTGACCATCAGGTATAAACAAGGCATTAATACTACTAGCATTCCTTCATTGTTTATTTGAGCAAAGAAAACTCTCTAAGCGCAAAGATGGCAGTACTTTATTACTTATTTGTCCAGGTTCTGCTAGAACTCACCAAGCAAGAAAAAACTGAGGAAACGGTACTTGTGTTTGATGTAAAGCATCTTGGGACAGAAGCAACTGTCAGAACGTTTAATTTAGCAGCTGTATCATATTTGAAGACAATAAGCTTGGATTACTATGAAATTGGAGGTAATGTAGGCATATTATATTGTGTATATTTATAGTAGTTAGTCTGAAATTCTCTTTTTCTGTGCTCCTTAAAATTCAGACATTGCTCTAGTTTTACAGGCACAATATTTTGGTATTAGGCAACTTTCCACTGGCAGTGCTTGTCTCAATTGTACAGTTGTTAGTTGTGGATTGCCACCCGGATGCTTAGCAGATAAATAAGTAGTTTTGGATAGTGAGAGAATACAGACTTGCTGGTTTTGACTTGAATGCAAACCATTGTTTCATGTGTCAACAGACTGCATTGAAAGGTAACCCCTGTGTTCAAGGCACAGATGCCAATGGCTCACTGAAAGAAGAAGTCTTACTAACTGTTGGGTATTTTGTGTCTGTTTTTATGTATGTTACAGCTAAAAAAGCGCCCCTTCATTTAATTAGTTCATCTGATAAGCCTGGATTAGATCTTCTGAAGGTGGAATATATCAAGGTAAAAGTTAATCTTTCCAAAGGATGATTTTTTTTTGTTTGTTTAAACCAACTCTGTACATTACAAAGTCTTTGACTTTCTATTTACAGAGTATGTTATAATTTGTATTCTAAGAGCCCAGAGGGTGGTTTGAATTAACAATCCCTATGCTGATCGTTCATTTCAGGCTGACAAAAATGGTCCACAGTTTCAGAATGTTTTTGACAACACTGAACAGAAGATTCAAGTGAGTAGAGATTTTTTTTTTCTTTTTCCTTCCTCTTGCAACAGGGAGCCTGAAAGTTCAGAAGCACTTGTCAGTTTTTATGCACTTAATGTAAGAGCTGCATGTTAGTCTGTTTCTTAACTGTGGAGAAAAGCTGTGTAGTTACAAGCTTACAAGTATCTGCAGATTTTATCAGGGAAATGCAGGTAACACTGGCTTTATTTATTTATTTTCCAAGAAGAGGCTCCTGGAGCTCCAGCAGGAGGTGACACTTCTATATCAGTGTTACTGAATGGAATTGACTGACTTAACCCTATGGGAGAGTGCTGATATTTAGACAACTCCGCTTACTCTATGCGGTTAATTCTAGCTTGTGTTGCATTCTAGCTCTTCAGGGTGGCTCATATGTCCATAAGAACTGGATTTGAGCTCTTTCCTATCCCAAGCTGATTGAAGTGCATAATATGGTTTGCTAAACTATGAGGCAGGTGCTTTATTCATCTTTTTGAATTCCCTTAGTCTAGTTGCCCAGATATTTCTTTATCCTGAGTATCTATATGGTTATCCGCTACCTCTTATCCTTTCATCTTGTACTGGATTATGGTGCAAGCTTGCAAGGAGTCTGAGTTTGACAGAACACAGTGCTTGAGTGGAATGAATCCTGATCTGGGTTAGACTGCCTTGACTTGCATGTCTTGTTAAACTGGTTATCTGACAAGGAATTGCGTCTCTTTACATTTCTACATTCATTGTGTGTCATTTGACTTTTGTACTGAGGAAGCAATAGCTTACTGGTTACAACTGCTGAATTTTTGTCTGATTGACTTATTTTCTTTGCCTACCATTTTTCTGCTTTACAAAAAAGTTTTTTTTCCCATTTATTATTTGTTGCTGGTAATGTATGCTGTCCTTGCTGCACTTTCCATAGTATTACAGCTCTGTTACGTGCTCTTTTACCTGTAAGCTATGCTTTGTGATGTGGAGTCTCATGTTTTCAACAGGTAGCTTTTTCATCACTTAACGTTCTGCTGCATACAGAGGCCCTTCTGTCTGCTGTCAGTTTTCTAGCAACTGTTAGTCCATCAGGAAATGGAAGTAGTAGAGAGGCACCAACTACAGAAGAAACAGAAGAAAAGCAACAGGATGACCTTACATTAAAGAAAGGTACCCTTCTGTTTGTCAGAATGATGGGTCTGGATGGATATGTCGTGTGTTGGCAAAAATATGAAATGCTAGATAGTCTGATGAGCTTTGCTTAAGTGGGTGAGGATCATGGCTTATGTCTCAGTGCCTCAGTGGGTTGGAGGACTGTTGGAGAGAAAAGCCTGAAGAAAATGTTTCCATTCCTAGAGTGCTAGAAAAATATATTAAGATAATAGGCCCAGAGGGGAGCAGATTCTAACATGCTAGCTGATGAAAGAATCTGTAGGAAGTTGTATTGAATCATTGGAATGCTGCAATCACTGAGCTGAAACAGGCCTCCTGTGCTTTTGGGAGCTTAACTGAAAACATGTGCTGTGCCTTGAGAAAACACCTTCTATCTCTTCTAGTGACGAGACCTTCTAAGGATACGTTTGTCTTTGACTTCAAGCTCTTTGCCAAGCTGGATGCCTTTTGTTTAAATATTTGTGATGAAAAAAAGAACATTGCAGAAATCAAGATTCAAGGTATTGCATTTTCTGTTAGTACTCACCTTGTAGTTTAATTTCAAAACAAATCTGTTTTTTTCCATCTTTTTTTCCTTGTTTTCCACTTTTTTGGGTTCTTTCTGTTTTTTTTTTTTTTGGTTTTTTTTTTTTTTTTGGTTTTTTTTAAGTCTCAAATGCGTTGGATGTGACAGAGCTCTTAGTTACTGTGTCCATTGCTGTGGAAATTGTAGATGACCCATTTGACCTACTTTGTTTGAAAACAAAGGAAGAAATCAAGTATTTACAGGGTTTTAAAAATATATGTGGGCTTTGTTTTTTCTGTGAAGCTTTTGTTGAATTCGATATGGGATGAACAACAGAATTTTTTGTAGCAGTATTCATTAGGGATGGTAAGGGGAAGGTCTTATCACATTTTTCTTGTGTTGTCCCCACTGCCCCAAAATTAGGCGTTACTTTGCTTCTACTGTTTGTTCTTTCATTTGACAGGTCTTGATTCATCTCTTCTTCTTCAGTCAAATCAAACGGAATTCTTTGCCCGACTTAAAGACATAGTTGTTACAGATGTTGATACAAGGACCCTTCATAAAAAAGTACAAATTTATAAGTCTTACTTGTTTCTTCATTAATTTTGTGCGTGCAAGTGGAGTGTAATGCATGTACTTACTCCATTCTTTAAAATACTTGTTTTCACATGAATACTTCTTTCCCACTTGAAGTGGTGAAAAAAGGCTTTCGTACTAGAGGAACTGGTGTCCGAATTGACTTTCTTTGAAAAGACTTATGTTATTAGCATATCCGATAGGCTGACGATACTTTTGTTTCTTCTTAATACCTTCTTAAAAGCTACTAATGGTTGCTATGTACTTTTTCTTTCTTTCTAGGCCATATCTATAGTGGGAGATGAAGTTTTCAGTTTCAGTCTGATATTATATCCTTACGCTACTGAGGGAGGAGCCTATACTGATATGACAAAAGTGGATGGTACTGTATCTTTGAAAGTGGGCTGCATTCAAGTAGTATACCTTCACAAATTTCTTGTATCTTTGCTGGTAAGTATTTTTTCTTTATGTGACTTGTAATGTGTTCATTAGCTTTCCCAATTTGCAACCTCAGAAAAACTGAATATCACTCTTTCAGAAACTCAACTTTCTTTATGTGCTACTTATAAACTCAGATAGTCCAATTAAAACTGATTTGAAAGTCAAAAACTACCATGCTGCAGCCCTTATAGGGGGCTGTTGTGTGCCCCCTCACCTCACCTATGCTTTTAAGGCATTTCATTTCTCACACCCAACCCCAGGGAAAAACTGAGGTAGTTGCAAACGTAACTGAATTAACACTGGAGACAAAAAAATTTCTGCAAGTTGAGATCCTATGAGGACCACAAATGAATCTGTAAATCACTTGTCCTTTTGTCAAGTATTCTAAATCTTGACTTTTGTAAAGCATTAGTGGTTTCTCTGCCACTAACTACTGACTTCAGTAAGTACTAGCATTCACTGACAAAATAGAGGGGCTTTAAAAACATTTGGTTATTGGTTATTATTGATGTTGTAAAATGAGAGATTAGTTGAGATTAAAAATAAACAACCCTATTTATAGCTGTATTTTTCCTATCTCTTCAACTTTTTTCTTAGACCTTCTTGAACAACTTTCAGACGGCTAAGGAGGCACTGAGTGCTGCTACAGCCCAAGCTGCAGAAAAGGCTGCAACCAGTGTGAAAGATTTGGCTCAAAGGAGCTTTCGACTTGCTATGGACATTCACTTAAAAGCACCTGTTATAGTCATTCCTCAGTCCTCAGTTTCCTTCAATGCTATAGTTGTAGATCTTGGCTTGATTCAGGTTCAGAACCAGTTTCGCTTGGTGTCTCCTGGAGGCAGTTCGCTTCCTCCAGTCATTGACAAAATGGATGTGCATCTGACTAAGCTGAAACTGTCTAGGTAAAGCGCATTTCATCAAGTAATGCCTTCGCTAGTAAGTAAATCCTGGTTAGCGGCAGTCAAGTATTTGCTGTTAGATTATGTCAGTTGAAGTTAATGTCTCCTATTTATTTCCATAGAAAGTACAATGTATGCAAAGAGTACAGTAACACTTTTGGTAGAGCAAATTGTCAGCTACAAAATGCTGGGTTTTTTCAGAGTAGATGCCATCATTAGCTATACTTATCACAGGTGAAAAGGTAAAAGCCTGAATGATGTACTACTAAAAACCTGTATAGCTGTCTGGGACGTTCCTTATCTTTCATATCACTGTCACCACTGCTGAAATGCATCACGTGTGACCTCACTGTGCTGACATGCACCTCAGGAGGCATTCAGCTGGCAGTGATGAATGTCAATGGATGCAGTCCTTTCTACATGAAGGAATTTAATCCCACACCTCTGATTCATCCATACTTCCATGTCAGACTGCCTATGTCAGACTGCTCCTCTGCTGCCACCTGTTGCACGGCAAGAGAATGTAGCAGAATATTGGTGGGAAGGTTCAGCCTGTACTGTCATGCCAACATCCACCTCTGACATTGTGGACCAACATAATAAAACTGGAGGCATTAATTTTGGGTCAGTTCTCATACTAACATGTTAACTTAGAGATATACAGATGAGAAGTGAAATAAGATATTGTTCTGCTCGGGACACATTTGCTATATATGTCTAAGGAGATTAAACTTGATATTTTAGTGTGTTTTGAGTTAAAAAGCATAGCGTGATTTAACTGTTTTTTTTTTTTTTTTCTCCTTATCCTTTAAGAACTACTATGGAGGCAGGTTTGACACATCAGGACATTCAGATACTTCACCCTATTAATTTGAGCCTGTCTGTCAATCGAAATCTAGCTGCAACTTGGTTTCACAAATTGCCAATGTTGGAGGTCACAGGGTATCTGGATACAATGAATGTAAGTTGAATTAAATTATTGAGAAGAGCATAATACTACTTACTGTGAGACTAACCTGTATACTTCTGGTCACAAAAGTGGAATGAGCTACAAGCTGTTAGCTGAGGAATGTTACAGGGATGTCAGTAGCATTTAACTTATATGTGGAATTATTGAAGTTAGAAAGTATTGTTAAATACTTAAGCCCCTGTGTGTTTCCGAAGCTGAAAAGAGAGAACTGAAAGGGATGTCAGTAAGACTTGGCTATTCCATGTTGTATGGCAAGAACAACTTAGATCATGTGTTTCCTGCTACACTCTAGTGATCTCAAGAAAATTGTGTAGGCTGACTATTTGCATACTGTGTGTTTAGATAAAAGAGGAAGTAAAAATGTCATGAGGTAGCATGTAATTCCTAGTACGTTATTAAAGATCTCAGTACCGTAAGCAAAGCTTTAAGAAGTCATAACCTTCCTGTTTCTTTAAGTGCTTATAAAATTATCATTGTTTGTTATTTTCCCCAAGAGATGACAGTGCTGACAAAATAACTGTGAATAAGCTTCTGTAATCTTGCCAGAAAACATTGTTACACTTTGATAGTAGTTAAAACTTTTTTTTAAGAACTGTTGTTGGTTTCTGCTGAGAACTGTGATCTGTGATTTTGTAGGTTGTGGTAAGTCAAGAAGATTTGAATGTCTTCCTCAAAGTGTTGACAGAAAACCTTGGTGAAGCAGAACAATCTAATGCAAAACAAATACTGCAAGAGGAAGGTGAGAGATAACTTGCCTTGAATATGAAGTGTGTTAGCTTTCATGAATAATGAAAATCATGTATTATCTGGAAAATGAGCTTAGATCTGAATATGATGTGGAAGTAGTAAACTCACTTTAATTTTGCAAAGACAACGGTCATACTTAAAACATTATTGAGGAAGACCATATTGCAATTTTATTAGCTGAGAAGTCATGGAAGTAGCAAGGTATTGAGACTGCAGCATCCTTGTTGTCAGAGTGTTTCTACATTCTTCTCTTGCGCCAAAGTTCAGAGCTTTGTGGAACTGTTGCTAACATATGTCAAATAAGTGTAAGCCATGTGAATGGAAAAACAGAATTGAATTTGTTTTTTGAGCTGAATGGATGCTTTGGTAAGTAAACTAATTTATTTAATGCTGCAGGTGAAATCAAAGTAATGGAGCAGTCAGCCTTGATGCAGAGTATGGGTGTTTCGGAAGAAGTTCTGTCTGAGAAGAGAAAAGAAACATTAAATGAAGATGTCATCAATGTGCTGCTTAATTTTGAAATCAAAGAGGTATATATCCATTTAAAAAACTTACGGTTTCTTCTGTTTCTCAGAAGTTGGCTGTAATTTAGAATTACTTAAAGAAAGAGGTAATAACTGATGAAATAATAAAAATCTGGAACCCAGATGCTTTAGTTTACAAGGATTTTTTGAGTACTACCTTTATTTTATTTTTTTACTTTGTCTGCATGGTATGATATGGTATTAATAGAATACTTTACATACACAATATATCTGACAGGGAAAAAGATTTTTTTTTTCCCCATATCCTTTGCATTCACATAGTCTTTCCTTCACAACATGGTACAGAGTTTTGTAATAACAAAGTGGCTGAAGTAGGTAAGCTAGAACTGATATCCTTACTGTATAGAGCACAGGGCTGAGGGTGTTTGTAGATGAAGTAAAGGATAAATGCAGAAGCGGTCTAGTAACAAAGATGTTTGTGAATTAGATGTCATCCAAGTACTTCTTTTGTCCTGAAGATGTCTGTGGTTCTTAAACATGAGGAACTCAGTATGGCCTTTTAATTTTCAGTGTTAGAAGCTGCATCTTGTTATTCTTAAATTTTCAAATGAGTTTAGAAAACGTTTCACAGCTTTTTCTTTTTTGAACCTACTGCTAAAAGCGTAATTCACATTGACCCCCAAATCTCTATTTCATTCTTTCTATATCAGAATAATCTCTATTAACTATTTTTTTTCTGTATTTAGCCCATAGCATCCTATTCAAAACGAAACCATAATCATAATTAATAGCCAAATTAATACTAAATAATACTAAATAACTTTTTCCTGTTAACATTTTTGTTGAATGTCCAGTTATAATATATATGTGTGCCCCGGTGGCGCAGTGGTAGGAATGCCGCGTTGCAACACTGGGGCCCGGAGTTCGAATCCCCCCTGTGGCGCAAGTGGTAGAAGTGCCGCTCTGCTACACAGAGGCTCGAATCCCGGGGGCCGGACTCGATGATCTCTAAGGTCCCTTCCAACCCGCACGAGACTATGATACTATGATACTATGATGATAACTACATACCATGTTTCTGGGCAGTTTAACTGAAATAGTTAAAATTAATTATTTTCCTTTATTTAAGGTTGTAGTAACCCTGATGAAGCAGGTTCAGAAGAAGAGGTATCCATTACACATTCTAAATGTATTACAACTTGGAACCAAAACTGAAATCAGAAATCATGAATTGACTGCAGCAGCGTATCTGAAAAAGATAATTATGAGATGCACTGAAATAACTGGTAGGTATTCTAGATAACTGGTGTATAGTTGGTACGTTGCCTGCAGTCGTCTTTTGTGCAGGAGGGTATTGCACTCAAAGGCAGCACAAACCAAACAAATAAGAGGCTAAATGCCAAGTTAAATTAATGACCCTAGTAGTAGAACAGTAGTAGTGAATATAGCGTGTCACAAGGTGGTGCTTCATCTGCAGCTTTGCAGAGTAAAGATGTGTTTATAGCCACTGTCCCAGTAAGTGTGGTTTATAATGGAGACATTCCATGGGTGGAAGAAAACTTGAGAATGGAAAGCATTTCTATTAATTAGTATTTTATTTCTTTATTTGCAGACTCAAATGGAGATCCTCTCTGTATTATTAACTCTTCAAGTAAGACAGACGAGCCTCTTCTGAAAATGGAATACATTAAGGTTTCATTACCTTTTTAACTGAGGTTATTTGGGGAGTAATATAAAGCTTCCATACTTAGCTTACATGGGATCTTTTTTCTTGCTTGTTTTACAATCTGTAAGATTTATATTTTGCTTATGAGTTCTCCTGGATACCTGTTTTTCCTCTTATCATCACCTTTTTGCTCTCTATTGCACCATATACTGCTGGCTTTGTCAATGCAGGCCTACTGATATCACTGTGTGCTATGCATGTTGGATCTTTTGCTTGCCTAGGCCACACTAAATGAAATTGTCTTGGGCAGCATATACTGGTATGGCTAATGTATATGAATATCAAAACTTTAAAATACTTTTTATTGATACATAAAAAAGAGTGCTATGAGAACAACCAAACTAGTGAGTTGGACACATGGTGTAAACCAAATGCGTTTAAATAGAGTAGTACCTTTTCAAAATTGATAGGTGAGGTTTAAGTGATAGGCAGTCTTTACAGGGGATAGAAATGTTTGAGGCGGTGTTAGCTGGTACATGGAATAGAAACTGACCATGTGCTTGGCTTTTTTTTTCTCCTCTTTCAGGCTGATGCAGATGGACCTGATTTTGCTACTACTTACAATAGCACCAAGCAAAACATTGATGTAAGCACGGGATGTATTTCATAACATTAAGTTGCTCGAATAGTGACATCTGTGTGAACTTGTTAATTACTGAAGAGAAGAAGGTCTTTCTAATCATTAAAACTTACTACGTTATATTTTGTTACTTCAAAGAAAAAAACTGGGGAAAGAAATTACTTATAAATGGTTATTACTGATTAATTAATGAGCTTGACAATAGAAGCTATAGGCTTCTAGCTAGTTGAAGTTTTTAAGGAGATATTTCCAATTACAGGATTTATGAATTGGTTTTTCCTTTCCCCTTCCCCCACCCTGCTTACAGAACAGTAAACTAGACACCATATAAAATGAGGCCAGGCATTGCAGAATTTGGAGGTTCCTAACAGTGGGATCTTATAAGCATTCTCAGAAGTGATGTATTCAGTCAGTGCTGTTTGCTTTTCTTGAAAGCAGTTACTGATGTGTAGTTTTCCATCACTACGGTGATTGTTAAAGTAAACTGTCCATGGGAATTGTTGCTTTGAAAAATGTTTCCACTGAAGTAATCTTGTTCAGTGAAGCTTGCTTCTTAGTAGCCCTATGTGGAATTTGTGGTGGTTGATGTACTTCACTGAGGGTCAAGAAAGCTGGTATCACATAGTGTATCAATAAAACTAATGTTTTCAGAGAATTGCTTTTGATTAGGAAAAGGTGCTTAGTTAGTACTTCAAGTAATAGTAAATGTGCTCGTGGCACTTTGTTCTAGTGTCAAATTTTGAATCTTTTTTTTCTTTTAATTTCTACTGAAATGTATCTGCTTGGCTCTGAAGACCTCAAAGTGCGCTGTGGTCCACAATAAAATGCGGTACAACTCAAAGTTTACTGAAGAAGTTGATCTACATTAAATAGTGATTTTGAGGCAGGCTCTGAAGCTTTCTCTAGTTTCTCTTCCGTAGCTCCCTCATGTACTCTAGAGTTTCGGTATGGTGCTAAGTTAGAGGAGGTAGAAAGGATGGAACGCATCTGAAAAGCAAGACTGAATTTTAACTGTGACAATAATTTTGTGTTGTTGTTACACTGGTATTGTGTAGAAAATAACAACGCTCCTTTGTTCCCCTGCCTTCATTTTAGGTTGTCTTTTCATGTTTGGATATAGTACTTCACACAGAGGCTTTGATTTCCATCATGAGTTTTCTCACTTTCAGTGTTCCATCGAGTGCTCTTCCCAGCACTGATAAAGCACCAGACCAAAAGCCTCAAACAGACGAAAAAGAAAAAGGAATAGTCCTCAGACCAGGTATTGACATAAAAGAAAGTCCATGCTTTTGTTATATAGAGGCATTTAGACTTTGATTTCACAAGACATTAATTCATGTGACACCACTAAGTGGTGTCGAAGTAGTAGACTTCTATTATTAAGTGAAACAAATGATGTTGCAGTAAACAGTATCTAAGCCTTCTCAAAACAGAAGTATTAACTATGTTGTTCCCCAGTTTATTCTGGTATAAACACACACACCCGCACCCACACACGCAGGACCAACAACCCCTTACTCCCTGCAAAAAAAAAAAAAAAAAAAAAAAAAGCAACACGTGCTCTTGAGCCATAGTGAAGCAAAGTGCTTATTTTTGGTAATTGGTATTTGTAACCTTGAAACAGAACACGCTTTTACATGTAGGCTCCTTAAGGATGTTTTGTGAATTCATTCCTCTGTTTGTATTGTTTGGAAGCTCAGGGTTTGCCAGACTGTTGGTATGGAGTTTATGATGGTTGTTTGTTGTATTGTAATTTTGAAGGCACCTTTCATTTTCCTACAGGAACATTTTTTCCTCAGTAAGTAGAACTACACTGACCTTGCTGTTCTATGCAAAAAAGACCTAGCATGTGAGATAATGAAATGTAGTTTGTATTCAGTATCCTGCTTTGTTACAAATTAGATGTTGTCTTGATTCTTGTTGGACTGTGTTATCTGATGACTGTACTTGTATCAGAAGATAACTGTTCTAATTTAAAAACTAGCAGTAATCCTGTTATATCAAATCAGTTATCGTTAACTGTAGAGAATAACTACAGGTTATTATTTTTGAATTATATATACATACGTTCATGGAAATACAGTGTTATAAATGAAACATCTATTTTAAAAGTTACAATGGTCATCTTATATATCACATGTTTTCCCCATGCAGCATTTGGTAGCACAACTGACGATGATATCTGTGAATTGAAGCTTACTGCAAATCTAAATGCCTTCAGTATTTTAGTCTGTGATCAGACTTGTAGAATTGCAGACATTAGAGTACAAGGTAAGGTTTATTATCTAAGTGTTACATGAGTCAATCATAGCGAGAAATGTTATTTCCCTTTGCACACACCTTTGAAAGAGTGATGCGTGTGCTGTAAATATGCTCTCTGCAACACGTTTTAAATATGTTTTAATTATGTTATGCTGTTCCAGTTAAGTATTTTAATACTCAGAATTTGGTAGTGTAGTCAAATTTGTTTTATAAACCTTGTTTTTGAACAGCTAAATCCTTAACAGTATGAAGATTTATTTATTTTAACTGCTGTTCTAAAACCAATCTATTTTGGCAGATATTTTGTGTGTAAGAAGGTCAGGACGTTGAGCTTAGTGTTGGTTGTTATGTAGCAGAATTTGGATTTCTAAGCTCTTTTCTTTGTTTTCAGTAATAATATTTCTTTTATAACAATTTTTTCCCCCAGTTCATTAATGTCTTTTCATAAATGGTTATCTTCTTCCTTTTGTTTCAAACCAGGAATGGATGCATCCGTAGCCGTGAAAACTAAAAAGATAGATGTGTTCTCCAGACTTGAGGACATCATAATCACAAATGTTGATCCTAAAACAATCCATAAAAAGGTGATGTATTGCACAGTTTCTAAGCCAACAAAAAGACCTCATTCTTCAAGCTATTTAATGGAAGCAGTCTAGTTATGCTGTGTTGTACAGATGCATCGTATCAAGTATGATTTAATGCATCAAATAACAAGCAAAGTTTCATTGGTTTACTTGCTGTATCTCAGGGAAGTAAAGCATGTTTTTATTAATGTATTTAATTCTAAAGATTAGCATAAGTTAAAATTAGAACTGTCTACTGATCATGTAGTGAGATGACAGTAGGTACCTGTAGATTTGTTTGTAGAAATATCTATCCTCTAGTAACTTAAACAATAATTCTATCACAGGTCACTACTTGGTAGTGTTAACTACACAGTCTTAATCTTCTAGGCTGTCTCCATAATGGGGGATGAAGTCTTCAGATTTCAGATGTCACTTTATCCAGATGCTACTTCAGGGGAAGCCTATGCTGATATGTCAAAGGTGGATGGTAAAATGTCTCTGAAAGTGGGCTGCATCCAAATAGTTTATCTACATCAATTCTTCATGTCTCTCTTGGTAAGACATTAACTACATTTCTCTTCTTGACAGTAAGTGTTGTTTCTGTAACTTTTAATCAGCTCTGCTTAGTGTCACGAGTACCTTATGGTGAACTGATGTACAAGCATATACAAGTATTCCACTGAAGAAATGTTGGTTTAAAAGTTGCACTGTTCTATAGAAAAAATAAGTAAGGGCAGAAATGTCTAGAAGCGAGTAATGGATGAAGTTGATAGCTTTAAGAACACCTTAAAAATCATGTAAACAGTGTCTTTGTACATGTGGGTGGTTTTTTTTGCCATTTTCTTTTTTGAAATGTTCTTGGAATTGGAAGATCTGTATTTGTGACACAGCTGATCTGGTTTTCTTCAGTTGAAATCTACATTTTGTCTCAAACTTTTTTTTTTTTTTTTTGAGCTTTATTTTGCTGTCCTATAACTCTTAACTTCTTGAATACTTTCCAACAGAACTTCCTAAACAACTTCCAAGCTGCCAAAGAAGCCCTGAATGCGGTCACTGTCCAGGCAGCGGAAATGGCTGCTTCCAGCATGAAAGACTTTGCTAAGAAGAGTTTCCGTCTCTTAATGGATATCAACTTGAAAGCTCCAGTTATAGTTGTTCCTGAATCCTCAACTTCCTGTAATGCTTTGGTAGCTGATCTTGGTTTAATCAGAGTTCAGAATGAATTTAAATTTGTGTCTTCAGATGAATCTTCTCTTCCTCCAGTCATTGACAACATGGACGTGCAGCTAACTCATTTGAAACTATCAAGGTATACATCGTATTGTCTTATGTCTTGGGAAATGTTTGCTAAGAAAGTAGGTCCATATTCCATATACAGCATTATTTTCTTACTTAAAGATTGTAGATGATGGAAACGTACCAAATCTAACTAAACAAAAAAGCCCAAGCTATGCTTGAGTGCATTTATATATGAACATATATCCATAATCTTTAAAACTTCATAGAGAGGAAGGATTGATAGGAGAGTAACTGAAGCACTCTTAGCTGCATACCTGGGCGTAAGAGCACGTGTGCACACACACGATTATCAGTTTAAAAATAATAATTTTGAGAATTCTATTGTTTGGGATTTTGCAGATATTTAATCTTTCCTCTTCTGCTTATGCCATTTTTTTTGTAGATGCATTTTATCTGCAGATTCTCAACCAGATTCTGAAATCCTCTGTCCTGTGAGTTTGACTTTACTGGTCCAGAGAAATTTAGCAGCAACTTGGTATCGTAAAGCCCCAGCAATTGGCATCAAAGGAGATCTGAAACCAATGCAGGTAACATCATGGCATGTCAGAGCTATGCCAAAAGTTACACTTAATTTTGGAGTAATATTTATCCTAGTTACGGAGCTTGTAATCTTGTTGGAATTTGTAATGTTAAGACTTGTAGTTGGCTGTCCTGTTTGTAGATCTGTTAGTTCATGCTAAAACTTTTTTTTTTCCCCCCAGGTGAGGTGTCTGTAGAGCTATGAGCTATCCTTTTTTTTTTTTTTTTTTTTTTGTAAATGAACATGCTAAGTTATAATCGGATTCAGATTCATTAATTTAGATGCTTATTGAATGGCAGTTTTTTGATGTGCACAATGTATAGTCATAGGTTTAATGGTAAACTGGCTATGTTTAATGGTATCTGGCTATGTTTCTTCATTACTGAATTGTTAAGAAGCATTGATGCTTAGCTGTTCATATCTTTCTACAACCAGGGAACCTTCACGACATCAATATTTAACATGTGTACTATTTTTGTTGTAACACCTGTTCATAACAAATGATTTCTCTAAAAGATACTATTTATTAAATCATTTTTATTATAATTCAGGGTGTTTTGGCTAGGATCTTTTTGACTCACTGACATGTTCACACTGTAATCAACATGTTGTCTGTTTTATACAATTGATTAAGGTTCTGAAAGGAAACAGCGTCACCAAAATTGAGGTTGTGGGTTTCTTGCTTTACAGATAGCTCTCAGTCAGGATGATCTAACCGTTATCATGAAAATTTTACTTGAGAACCTTGGAGGGGCTTCTTCCCGTCCAGATACCATGCAGCAGAGCATTGAGGATAACCAGATGGTTAGGAAAGAGAAGGTTCCAAATGAATCTGATGTCTCTGAGGGTATGTTAAATTCTATCACTGAATAGATTTAAGGAGAGGACCGCTGACAAATTAAAACATCGTTGATCTGAAGTGCTTCAATGTACATAAATAAACCGTTTTTATTAATTACTATCAGTTTGTATGTGAAAAGTTAGAAGATGTGTATGACAACATTGGGATGCAAATTGGTGATGGTAAAAAACAAAACAAAAAACCCTTAATCATAGCTTTTTGTTTTGCCATTTGTTTTTTACAGGGTGGAATTACTCAGCCTGTATCAGAGGCTGATGTTTCAGATTTAAAAAAGATAAAACTGAAACCAACAGTCTGCCTAGAATGTAAATGTTATCTCCTGGCCTTTTATAATTGTGCCTTTTAATATCTTACATGTGCATTAATATAAACAATGTGTGTCCTTAATGTTAACGTTTTGCCAGCTTTCAATATTAAATCATTTAAACTAGTAGTTGAAATGCTAAAATATGGAAAGAATCTAGAAGGAAGAGTAATGAATACTCAGTTAAAAGTACTGTTATGTTCTGTAGTTCTTCATTAAAACTAGTGAGGAATGGCCACAGTAAATTAATGACAACTTGCTAAAAGTTCTTAAACCACTCAGTTATAGGCAGCAACCATTCAGGAGAGCAAAATCTTATTCAATATATGAAATTGCAGATTGTCACCTGTAGGCTTTTTGACTTTGATCTTTTTTTCCTTTTGTCTCTTTCTGAGCTTGGTTTTAAAAACAACAACAACAACAAACAATCAACAAAATCCAAGCCTGGAAAACTTTCTCCAGGCTCAGTATTCTAAAGGAATATACAAATATTTGCTTTTTCACTAACTTGCTTTCTTCCTGCTTTAGGACAAGAGAATGTTTCTCCATCTCAGTCTCCTGCAGAATGTTATACAATGCTTACATTTGACTTCAATTTTGAGTCGCTTTCAGTAACTCTCTACAACAGCGATTTGAATCAGGTCTGTGATAGCTTTTATTACACTTTTGGGGTGGGGAACTTTTGCTTCTTATGAGGATGGAACTCAATGCTTTGTAATCCTTGTGTTAAGGATCCTATACAATTTATCTGGCAAGCTTTGAGACTTGGAGCAGAAAATGACCTGAATTTGAAGATTGTCAGTGTAAAATTCACACTTAAAAAATTAATCAACCAACCAAAATGACCCAGTGTCTCTTTTGTTCATTCAAGACTTGATTCCAGTTGTCCAACCTTTAAAATGAAATTTTCAGATGTAGGAATTGCTGACCTTCACAAAACTAGTTCAGTGCGTGACTCTTATATAATTAATGTACATAATCTATATTTTTGTCTTATGCAGTCCTGAGTGCAAGCAATTAACAAACAACCTTTCTTTGCTGAAAACAGAAGAGAAACATGTAATGTTGCTTTGTTATTGTGACTTAATAGCCTTTATCCCGCTAAGAAGCTGCATGCTTTTTAAGCCTTGGTCATAGCTAATGGGTGGTAGCCTGTGCTTAAAGCAACTGTAATACAGTAACTTGCTTTTTGTTTCAGGGGATATGAAACAAAGATCTAATGGGATTTCATTCAAATGTCTTGTTTATATATTTTCAGTTTAATCTTTATGTCCTGCTTGTAAATGTAGTTAGTGTGATGAGTATGTAGGGATCCTCTGAGATTCAGTCAGGTGAAGCATCATGCATTCTGAGCAACTACTGGAAATGGGATGTACTACGAACCCAACATATTTGTTATATTTTTTTGCAGTTTCTTAGACTCATTTTTATGATTAAAGGGATTATTACATCAGATGGCTTCTTCCTTTTGCAGAACAGAATGTGCATCTAGTGACTAGTATCACGAGAATTGTGCTTAATACTTAGGTCTGTAATACCTAGTTTTACTGATTCTTTTTTTCTTTTATTAATTATTATTTTATATTATGTAGAAATCCCTGCTTTTGCTGCATGATGAGAAATTACACCTTGGTGAACTCCGACTACATCTCATGGCATCATCAGGGAATATACTCTCTGATGGCTCAATGGATGTGAATGTTAAACTTAAGGCATGCACCCTGGATGATCTCAGAGAAGGAATTCAGAATGTGACAGCAAGGTGAGTCTGAGTGGATCAGAAATGGAAAAAATTCTTTGCAATTTATGAAGTCTTTCCTAGGCCTACATATTTTGCTTTCATGTGGTGTTATTAATATGTAGTAGGACAGTCAGTCTCACTATGCACTAATGCAGTTAGTGATGTAGTTTTACTAATGTTAAACATTTATGTATTGCTATTTGTTGATTTTCCAGATCATCTAAAATGAAAAATAACCATTAGACATGAGTATTACAGTAAACTACATAGAACAGCTTAGTAGAATATACCCTGTCTCAGCTAGAGAGGTCTGTGTCCTCAAACTTTAGTCTGATGGATAAATGCATCATTTTTCTGTAGGCGACACAGATTGTGTACTTTATAACTGCATTTTCAAAGACAAAGGGAGGAAGAACGTACTATTTATGCATCTTTGCTTTTCTGTATTAATGTGTTGTAATATTAGAAATAATCCACTTTAAACTTGTTTTGCAGAATGATAGACAAGAAAGATAACACAAATGACGGTTCTATGATAGATATGAGTTACAAACAAAATAAAAATGGAACTGAAGTTGTTGCTATCCTTGACAAGCTCTACGTGTGTGCCAGTATGGAGTTTTTGTTGACAGTAGCAGATTTTTTCATTAACTCCATGCCAAAATCCTCAACGGAAAGATCAACACAGCTCCATATGAAGAATGTTACTTCTGGTAAATTGAAGCCAGAAACAGGTCTGTAAAACTGACCTCCCCCTCGCCCTCCCCATCTTATTTACAGTTTTCATATTGAAAATAAATCATCTAAAAGTGCTCAGGATGCTTGCCTTGCTATCTGACTTGGTTTGTTCTTCACAATGTATAAATTGGCCACTCAAGCTGTACTTTACAGTGAGCAGTAGTAAATGCAAAAGTGCCTTGTCAAATAATGGAGTGCTCTCCAGCTGAACTAAATATTAAAATTCACAAAAAATAAATTAGTTATAGTTAGTGTATATGTATGTAGTTAGTGTATATGTATATGTAGAAACAGTTATAAATGTGGTTGTATGTTTTTTGTCACCTATTTCTGCCAAGAAAGCATCCATTGAGTAAGATGGGTTATGTGGATATTAGTTAAGAAAGTAAAAAGAAACAACTTGCTATTTGAATATGAGTGGTAGCCAGTACCTTACACATCTGCAAGCTGAGAATTTTGGAACTGTGTCCTGTTGTTTCAAAGCATGATAACTGTATGTTGTTATTTCAAAGTTATCGAAAACTTAAGACAACTTTTCCTATTTTGTTAAACACTGAAGTTATGGTATGACTTTCAGTGAAATGCTACAGTATTTCTGTAGAAGATGTTTGTAAAATTTTTATCTCTAAAAGCTGTGCAACATTTTCTGCATGAAGTTCAGATATTACGTATATCATAATGCTTTCAAGCCTTTTATATTCAAGATTGGTTTTACTTGTTTTCACAGAAATACCTTTTCAGCCAAATATGAAAGTAAAAGCTGTGATCATGGATCCAGAAATTGTGTTCGTTGCTAATTTGACCAGCGCTGATGCCCCTGCCTTAAAAGTTTCCTTCCAATGTGACTTTTCTCTGACATCAGGAAAGGCTGCACAAAGGATGACTGCTCAAGTGAAGGACTTCAAAGTATTGGCTTGTGCTTTTCTCAGAGAAAAGCAGGACAAGAATGTAACTAAGGTATGTAAGATTACCAGTGTATGAAAGATAACAAAGGTATGAAAACTTGATTTCTGTCAGGAAAAAAGTAGCAAGAACTCTTAGTGGGCATATTGAACTGTATAGATAGCCTGTGTAGTTAATTTTGCATGTGCTATCTTTGCTTGTATATTAGTGTTCTTAAGTTTTTATGTGGTTTATGACTATACCTGCATGTTGGGTTTCTGGTTTTATTTATTTGTTTATTTATTTTGTATTTTTAATCTGTATTTAAGTTAGTGAGTTTTAACCAGTACAAAAGAGCTCTAATTCAGATTTGAAAGCTGGAATGAGGAACAGTAGTATAGAGCATAGTAATACAGAAAGAATGCTTTTCCTCTAAAACCACTCGTTATGTCATCAACAGCCCTTTGGCGTATGGGATGACAAAATATAAGTATCTTGAAAGGCTAGAATCCAGGAGCTACTTTACTGATCAAATTACTTTTTTTACTCAGGTGTTACAGCCATGTGCTTTGGTCATGGAAAATATGATGCATGTTTCAGGGCTGCAGACTGTGGTTGTAACAGTAGAAGAGCTTACTATAAAGGTAAGTTGGATCATTAAAGCTGTCTTTGGGAGAACACCTGTGTTTTTTCAAGGGAGTTACTGCTTTGGCTTTTTTAGTCTGTATATTCCTCTCCTAAGCATTAATTTCTCACAACGATTGAGAAATAGGTGTATCTGTTTTTCAGAGCTTCTTTGTGTTGGGCAAATTGTTACTTGTCTACCGTTTTGGCTGTTTCTTGGCAATACTTAAATATTGGACACTTAAGTACTGGACACTAGGAGTACTCCAATTAGTTTCTTTCTGTTTTACTAAACAAGGTTTTTGTTTCTACTTCTACTGTTTTTTTTTTCCTTCAGAGTCACAAACAAGTGTGTGCATGGAAGTGCCTATTAACTTAAGGCTCTTAATGTGATTTTCTGAATGGTACATAACGTGAAATACTGTGTTCTTAGTAGGTAAATTGTTGAGTGTGTCTATAGTAAAGGTCTTTCTGAATGAAATTTGCAAACTCTGAGGAGTTTTGTCACATACTCCTATCCTGTATTTTAAATGCTTGTCGGTTTAAAAATGTGTTAAGTGATAATGTGCTTATTTGTTTGCTTTAAGATCTCACCAATCATTCTGAACACTGTGGTGACCATTATGGCTGCCATAAAGCCAAAAACTACAGAGGAGGATTCTAAAGGAGCAGCAGAAGTTCCTGAAGATCTGTGGCAAGTGAAGCCTATAGATGAGTGCAATGCTTGGTTCCTTGGTGTTGATGTAGCCACAGAAGCAACAGAAACTTTTAAGGACCATGAACATGCTGTGAAACAAGAAAAGTTTGACATTGTAGTGAAATCTGTTCAGATCACCTTGGAATGCGGTCTGGGGCATCGTACTGTCCCTTTATTGTTAGTGGAATCTGTATTTTCTGGTGTTCTTAAGAACTGGTCCTCATTGATGGAAGTCTCTGCTGATATGTCACTGGAGGTTGGTACCATCAAATCATTGGTAGTTTATGGAAGGTGCAGAAATGTGTTAATTGTTAAGTAACTTGATTTTTGGTAGTTTCTATGTGCTGAGTTAACAGTTGGTTTACACCGTAATGCTCTGAAAATTCTCAGTAGTCAAGCTATGAATTACCTTAATTATGTACAGACTTCATACACATAAAGCACTGCTGTACATGGCAGTTATGACTGTGTAATAATCTAGTCCTCATTGAACTACTTGAAGTGTTGAAGTTTCTCATCCCAAAATTACTCTCGTAGACATTGTAGGGGAGAGAATGCATTATATCAATACAAGTTATTTATGATATTACTAGACCATCTGGCTGCATTTCTCTACAAGCTTCCTAGATAGTGAGTGCTTTTTAATAATGGTGTCACTGAAGAAAAATGTACAATATGTTTCACTTGTATGGACTGTTTTTTTTATATGCCTTATTTAATTTTGATTCTTTCTTTAGATTCATTATTACAACGAAACTTATGCAGTATGGGAACCTCTAATTGAAAGAATTGAAGGAGGAAAGAAGCAATGGAGTTTAAAGCTGGAAGTATGTAAATGTACTAGAAATTAAGTAATACTGGGTTTGATTAGAGAGCTGTTTCTTAATAATTTTATGTAATGGAACGCTGACCTGTCAAATGCTGTTGCTTTGAGGGAGCTATGGAATTTCACAAGAAAGAATTCAGTCTGTCAACATCAGGAGGTTTTTCTGAATGAAGTTGTTTGTGCATTGCAAAGGCAAAATGTAGCATGTAACCACACATGCAATTAGGGAATGAAATAACTTGCTTGAATTGGTATAAAACTTCCATGTTACTGTTAAGTTTGTCTGAGATGTATCTCAGATTTACAAGGTAAAGTAGATATTCCTTTGCTTGGAGAGTTTCAAGCGTAGTGCATGCTTTTTCCTGTTGTAACACGGGAGGAAAAATAGTTCAATATATTCACAATTGCTTGGTGAAATTTTTGTTGTAGATGAAGACTAACCCTGTGCAAGAAAGAAGTTTGATGCCTGGAGATGATTTCATTGTTTTTCCTGAGCCACAAACTGCAGTTAACATCTCTTCGAAGGATACAATGAATATAACAATATCCAAATGCTGTCTTGCTGTATTCAGTTATTTAGCCGAGGTAAGCATTAAATGATTTGGCTCTGTAGAGAGCTCTGTAGACTCTGTGCTGCTAGTCATCGTTCTACAGCCCTGACAAATGTTAGTGAGCACGGATGACAAGTTTTTCTCAGATAGCCCTTAAGGGTAGATAAGAACATGGTACGAGCTTTTGAAGAAGGCAGTTTCTGTGTTAGAGGAACAGATGTGCTTGTACAGGACTGAAGGAGAGAAAATGAAAGGGAAGTAAATTTCTCTTAATATGTAAGAAAATGCACTGTAGGAAACATTTATGTTAATTAGAGAGTTTTATTTCTATTTGGCCTGCTTCTTTTCTGTAAGGTGTCTGTTCCATGACAGAAATCAAACCATTTGTACAGAATTATCTTGTGTCAGTTTTATTTAACTTCCAAATGAACTATAGTTTATAAACTAATAATTGCTTATACTCTTAGTCTCTGCTGCAGATCAGCTAACGTGGATCTTGTGTAATAAAGTGGATGTTTGTAAGCCTAAGTTGTGGTTAAGTGCAAAGTATGGTGATGTTCTTGTGACTTCTGTGTTGTGACCCAGGTCATTTAGTTTTCTTGTAAAGCTGCTAACAATAAAAATCCTTATAAATGTATAATTATTGTGGTATCAATATTTGCTGTAATTTACCAAATAACAGTAAAATCTTAGGGAATTTATATTCCCTGGAATAATACTTCACATAATTACACATATGCATTTTTCTCTATATACACTATATAGCTATGCCTGCATATGTATTCAGAACATTATTTACCAAGCATTGTCTTAAGAGACTTGAAGTTTTGCATTTCTGTAGCTATTTATGTATGATTACGTAATTATAATAAGTTAATAATCACTATGTATGTTCTTAATTGCAGGCATTTTCAGAAGGGACTGCATCTACATTTGACTACTCCTTTAAAGATACAGCTCCTTTCATAGTGAAAAATGCCCTCGGTGTTCCTCTCAAAGTATTTCCTAGCTCCAGTTTTCGAATTACCAATTCAGCTGAAAAAGAAGACATGCACTATGTAGGAAGCGGTGAGAACATGGAACTGGAATACTCGTTTTTTGAAGCTCCACAACACAGGAAGCTGTCTGCCTTGTACCGACAGGAGAGCTCTGTCTTCTCATTAAGTTTAGGTATGATGCTAGGGAACACTGCAACATACAATATGTTGAGAATGGAAAAACGGATGAGTCAGTGTAGTTAACTTCAGGTAACGTATGTTGTGTTAAAACTATTTTTGAGTACTGATGGCAATTAAAAAAAATAAAAATCCAAACAACCACAAAGCCTCCCATTGGCATGTTATGAAGATAGAAATTTCAGTTTTTTTAGAGTGCTAAGTACACTTTTTCTCTTAGTCCCTTGGATAAAATAGCTGTTTTAGTACAGTCATTGATAAACTGTCTCACAGATCCCTTGGACTTAATTCACATCAAAGAATACACAAAATAATTTTTTGAGTATTTCTTACGCAAATTATAACTTGAAGTTAAAAGTTCAGATCTTTAGGAGTGTTCTGCCTCAACACTTCAGTTTTCCCTAGTGCTCAAATACCACTCCGGGTTGTTTTTGCTAGAGGCTGTCTCTGATACTTGTTATTGAGTCTAGAGAAACTTGGATGTTGTTCCATTCTTTAAAATTGTAGTATGTCTTGTGTAATTAACACTTGTGTTTTTTTATGGATTAGAACTGGAAGGATACAAGGAAGTGGTAAACATTCCCATTGCCAAACCAGGTCGACGACTGTACAACATTAAAAGCCTTCTTGATGGTCATTCAGACTCTATCATTGTACAGATTGATGCGGCAGAAGGAAATAAGGTTATTACTGTACGGTCTCCTCTACAGGTAAACAAAAACAAAACCTGAAAGAAATGTTCTTGTGAGTGATTTTGCATGTTATTCTTCATGCTTTCCTTTTGTTTGATTTCATTTGTTTGAAATAATGCACTTCTCAAAATGCTAATTAGAGTCAAATTAAGTAATTTACTGTATTCATTCTCTCTCAGCATTTTATAAGATTTTTTTTTCCTCTTAGAAATAAAAAGCCTTTTTTTTTTTTTTATTAGACTTTCTAGTATTTTGAACTTTGAGACTGAATATGTAACTCTTACCCAGGTTAACATTTTAAGCATGTTTTTACAGTTCATGGAATTTAAAAGTTAACATATTCTTCTCATGCAGTTGCCTTTTGTTTTTCTTTTGAGGTGTATTTCTTACAGAAACATTCTTCATAATTTTTACTTCAGTAACTTTTACAAAACAAATGTAATGAAAATTTTGTTTTTTGATCCTAGATTAAGAACCATTTGTCTATCCCATTTGTAATCTATAAACTGAGTAGGGAGTCCAGATTGCTGGAGCCAATTGGCACATCCAAGCCTGAAAAGGAGTTTCATGTTCCCTTACAATCATACAGGTGTGTTTTGTTTTCTGTTCTATAGAGCTGTTCTTTGTAAGACTGATAAACAAGTATAGCATTACTCTGGAAGCTTAAATTTGCAGCTGGTTAGATAAAAAGAAAAAACCGAACTGTCTTCATTTGGTAATTATGCAGTGTGCTGCAAAGTCACGCCAGAATGTTAGCAGTAACTTAGAACTGGTTGATGTTTGCAATCAGTGTGCAGATATGTGTACTTTTTCTGTCCTCTTTCTGTAGGTGTCATCTGTATGTTCGACCAACAGGAATGTTTGAGGGTCAGTTTAGAGAATCCACAACTAATATTGTCTGGAGAGAAGAGCTACATAGGAGCAATGAAGTAAAGTGCTTGTTACAGTGCCCAGCCACCGAGACCAATTTCTTGCCTCTAGTAGTCAGCACAACAGCAGTACCTGATCAGTTAAACTATATTTCAGCATATGGAGAGGAGTGGGATCCTGCCTACATTATCCATCTTCACCCTACACTGATTGTGAGGAATCTCCTGCCATACTCCCTGAGATATTTACTGGAGGTAGGTGCAAAGTAATTCAGTGTTGTTGCACCCTGTAGCGTGATTGTAAATTACATTTGAAATCATGGAGGAGGGAGGGAACTGGGTCAGGGGATACAATGGAATCAGTTTGTATTCTTGAAATCTTGAATTGTTTAGTCTTTACTATCCTGCAAGGGAAGTGCATTTGACCTTGGATTATTCATAGGATCAGGCTCAAATAAGTGATTGGATATTGTGACACATGGTGCTGAAAAAACCTAAAAAGTGAGCATCCTGCTAGAGAGGAATTAACATGCTGTTTTGTAAATGTGTACTTTTTGGGTCTCAACAGCTTGTTTTCTTCCTTTATAACTTTACTGCAGGGAGCAGCGGAAGCTCATGAATTGCTGGAGGGGAGTGCTGCAGATGTTTTTCATTCCAGAATCAATGGGGAAATAATGGAGCTTGTGTTGATAAAATATCAAGGCAAAAACTGGAATGGCCATCTTAAAATTCATGAAGGGATGCCTGAATTTTTTCCAGTATGTTTTACATGCCATTCTGCAACAGTGATGACAGTGGACTTGTACATACATATCAGGCGAATTGGAAGCCGTATGATCTTGTCTGTCTTCAGTCCATACTGGATAATCAACAAGACTTCTCGTATTCTTCAGTATCGAGCTGAAGACACTCATGTGAAGCATCCTGCAGATTACAGAGATATTGTTTTGTTCTCCTTCAAGAAGAAAAATATTTTCAGTAAAAATAAGGTATGCTTATGTTAGCTGGAGGTTGTACTTAGAAAACTTGCTGTTAAGAAGAAAAGTAACTTGTATTGCTTACCTACTTACTCTATTTATCCCAAGCGATTTACAACTTCAGGAAAATGTATTAGGTGGTGGTTGGATTGCTTTTGTGTTTTATTGTTTGATTTAGTTTCTACTTTCTCATTAATTATACATTTAGAGGGCTAATTATGCTTCATTAGAAGACTAAGGAAATAGAATAGTCTTACTGCCTGCATGCTTTCCCAGCCGTTTCTGGATGTTGTGCTGCATCCAGTCAGCTAACTTTGGTCCTGGTGAGAAACTGTTTGGTGACACAGAGTAGGTAGGGACTGCAGTGTCAGTAGGGTGAACTCCTAGCTTACCTGCCAATAAACTCTTCCCTTAGGGAGATGATGGAGGATGCAAGTTGGATGTGAATATTACTATGGAGGTATTTTCCACTGAATAATGAGGAATCACAAAATTATCTAAATTACCTTTACCATGTAACATGCACAATGTAAATATTCTGTCCAGTGTTATACAGACAAGCTTAATTTGACCGGGTTTTTACATGGTCAGATGAAGATTACTGTAGCACTAGATGCATTCTTTTTTTTTCCTTAGAGGATGCCTCTTTCCCTCTCAATGTTTTCTTCACTGATGTAGTTGAAGAAACATTTTGACCAAGTGCTATTTTATTACATTTACCTCCCCCCTTCAAGTTGGTAAAGCACCACAGAACTGTATTCTTTCCACACTGGAATGTGCTCTCATGAATGAATAATGATACTAAGTGCTTAAGCTTATCTTAACTTACTGAAGGATTTAAAAGCACTTAAATGTGTTTTTGGTACCGTTCTGCGTGATATAGTGGCACATATGTATGTATATATTCATATATAGTATGTATGAACTCTAATTTATTGAAGCATTTTCCATGTTGCTTTTTTTGTGTGTAGATCCAGTTATGTATTTCAACAAGCACTTGGTCCAGCAGCTTTTCCCTTGATACTGTAGGAAGCTATGGATGTGTCAGGTGTCCAGCTAACAGCATGGAGTATCTGGTAAGAAAGTTCTTCTGTGTTTTATGGGTCTTTTGGGACACTTGTTTTTCTTCATTTTGAGGCTTTTGTTTCAGTAGTTTTAAATCCAATGTCAAAATGAAAATGATCTTGTTGATTGTTGGAACAAATTTTCCTTCTTCAACAGGTTGGAGTTAGTATCAAAATGAGCAGTTTTAACCTTACAAGGATAGTTACCTTTACTCCATTCTACACAATAGCAAACAAATCTTCTCTGGAACTAGAAGTTGGTGAAATTGGTCCTAATGGCTCTTTTCCAACTAACAAATGGAATTATATCGCAGCTTCAGAGGTAATATTTTGTTTTGCTTCCTTTGGATGTTATCATAGACAAATAGCAGGTCTTTAGCTGTCATGTACAAAATAAAATCTCTGTAGATGCTCTGTCTTCTCTGTTGCTATGACATGGACACTTCACATAACTCAGGTGTCATATATTGGGTAAATTAATGAAATTTTTCAATTTAGATAACTGTCTATCACTAGGAACTGGGGTAAGAACCTAAGGCAGATGGATTAGTTACACAAGACTACTTACTGCTGGCTTGCTATATTGAACTCATACAAACTATTAGTCATTAATATCTCTTGTTTTACAGTGTCTTCCGTTCTGGCCTGAAAACTCATCTGGTGAACTTTGTGTAAGAGTAGTTGGCTCTGAAAGTGCATCCAAACCATTCCTGTATCAAGTCCCAGATAATGGCACTCTGTTGAGGCTGGAAGAATTGGTGAGACTACGAATCTTTGTGGTCCATACTTTATCTTAGTTTTGTAGTATTGAACTTAATGCAGCTTGACTCTTAGAAATGATTTGAGATAGAGGCCTTCTACTTTAAGGTCTTGGTGCATCACATTTCAGTTCTATCTCATAGAAAAGATTGTGAATCATGTTGACGGTCTCAGTGTTTTTTATAACTGTTGGAAGCCATCAAGGTGATTTGATTTTGACAAGCTTATAGGAGTCTCAACTGCTATTAAAATTAAAAATGGTCTTTAACACTTAAAATGTTTCTTTGAAGAGAGAATTTCTTAGATGATTTTTGTTTTTCATTTAAGGTAGCTATCCTAAAATACAATGTCTATCATGTTTTCTCAGTGAGAAAAGAAGAGCTCATGGATAAGCTTATGACTGAATTACTAAAATCTTAATTATTTCCATGTTCAGCTTTTTCAACCATTAGGGAACATGCATGTAAATGTGGCATGTTCAGATGAGTCATGAAAGATAATGCTCTTTGGCAGTTAGCTGAAATACAATTGAATGTGAAGATAACCTATCTCCAAGTTTGCTGAATCAGCTGGAAAAAGTGTTTTCAGAGCAAGATGTCAGTAACAGTTTAGAATTCTGTTCGCACACTTAAAACTGTTTATTTTTTGTACTATTCTAAGACAGTAGATACCTCAGATTTGCAAGGTAATCTTCTCTACACCCTATATATAGTGAAGCTTTATGCTGTCTTATGAAGTGGTAAATGTTTCTTTTGTGTCTCTGTGAGCTGGAGAATCCATGGGTCCATGGGATTCCTTTCCAAAAGCAGACGTGTTCCTTTCCACAGCTACTTTTAGTACAGCCTTTCAGCATAAAGAAAGAACTGAGCTGTACACATTTTAGTGGTGTTACTGTATTGGAAATACTCTGGAGGAAAGCAGGATATCAAAAGCTATTATGAGAGACTCAACGTGATTTGTTTAGGGCTTTATTCAATAGAAATTTTCTGCTCGGTGATCAGTTGGTAATCTATGATCACTGAATCTATCTTACATTTTAAGAACTATGGTGCAGTCATCTATACTTTCAGTTTTGTAAAATGTATGGAAGGAAATGCCTGCCTGTTGGTTTTATGGAGTGTAGCCAAAAAAGTAATTTAAAAAATTGTTACACATCTGATTTTATAAGCCATTTCTTTCTTACAATGAGAATATACATTTTAATCTAAACCTACAGATATTTTGTGAATGCTACTAATTTCTTAATTAAGCCACTACATATACTTGATGTTATTGTTACTAGATAATGTGGATTTTTTTCTGTTTGTGAGAGATCCATGGAAGACTGATAGGAAAGTAATAATTTATCCCTTCCTTCCTTGAATGTGTGCATGGAGCAAATACTGAACTTTCTCTCTTAACTTTCACTCCAGACAGGGGGCTTATTGGTAGAGGTGAATGTGTCAGAGCACTCTACTCTTATAAGCTTCTCAGATTACCATGAGGGAGCTGCTCCAGTGCTTATTGTTAACCATACTTCATGGGACTCCCTCAGATATAAACAGAGGTATGTGAAAGAAACAATTTGCTGATAATTATTTTAAGAGTGGATATCCTTTGAGAAGAAAGTAACAATTCTCTTTTACCATTATGGTAAATTATAATATTTTCAATTAAAAAATAATAAAAAAGCTATATCTTTCTTGTAATGAAGTATTATATACCTGCTATTAAGCAGCTAATATGATTTGAGAAACTGGAGAGGATGAAGTGGCATATGGTATAGACCATAGTTCACCAAGGGTCTCGCTACAGCTTGGAGCTGATCACTTATGCCCTTCATGCCTCACCTCCAGGAGGCTGGATCAGAAGAGTATATGGTTCCATAACTTGTTGTATTGCTTTAAGCAGTGATCTTTAAACAGATTTATCTGATCTTTATTTTAAATTTGCTATTATTTTAAACTGCAGTGGATTACAGGAGGAAATGGAGTTGAAACCGAAGCAAGTATGCCTGTTTGCATGGACAGATCCAACTAAAACAAGAAAATTGGCTTGGGGCTACTCTCGGAGCTTTGGTGAACATGATCTGCTGAAGGTAAATCTCAGAAAGGGAGAACCAGAGTAGGAGTGGAACAAGTCTAAAATTTTCAGTGAAAGTTTCTTAAGTAATTTGGCATCTCTGTATTATCCTCCTGCTGATCCTATTCTTGGTTAAGCAAGTTTTTAGGTACTGAGATAGATAGGAATAGAGGATTTCATATAGTTTCCAAACTGTGTTTTACGCTTTCCTTAGAATATTAAAGAAGTTTAGTGGAGAGCTTTGGCTGTAGAAGTATCTGTATAATACGAAGGACAGAATAATTCACTTTAGTTAGTGCTGCATTTGGCTTAAATATTTCCAATTTGCAATTGGCTTAAATATAAATATTAATAGCTCTAGGAAAAAGTGTGGCTGGCTTCCGTGTGAGAAGTGCTTGCATGGAGTAGAAAACCGAGTTGTTCAGTGCGAGCAGTATTTGTAGTGTTTCTAGCTTCCTCTATATTAAAATATCATTAAGTGGGTGCAAATACAAATGATTCCATTGGAAAATGAGTGAGGGGGTTGGGGAAGGCTACAAACAGAGGTAAATCTAGGATAAGACCGATCAGGATTTTTGTTATGTAATGGGGAAGCAGGCATTTACCGTGTAATCACTTTCTTGAGTCAGATTTTCTACGTTTATTTTAGAATGGTTTTAGTTTGCATGGAAACTTATTTCCTTGGTATATCATCACAGTTACTTTTATGTGACTTTTAAGAAGGGGATTTTTATCTATCTCATATGTGCCTCAAAAATTCACAAATGCGAAAACTCAACATTTGAATTTTTTTAATTGTTGTCAGTCTTTACTTTTTTATGGTATGCAATTTAATGCATTTTCCCCCCATGTAACTTAGGATTCTAAGTTGTTTCCTTTGTTGTGAAGGGCTTCGCTTACTAATCATTGCCAAAGTTCTTCTCACTGTCTGCTATTGCGGGGGAGTGCCTATATTTCCAAAGGACTTAAATAAAAAAGAGGGAAAGAAACAAACAAAAAACCATCCAGCTTCTTTTATTTACAGTGTTTGAGATACAACATGCTGCTAAATCAGTGTGGTGCAGTAAACTGAATCAACAACAGAAAATAGCTCTGGTTTGCTTGTGTAACAGTGAACTTGTTGCTGTATGTATATAAACAAACACTGTGGATTTACTCCTGTAATATGTTGGTTTTTTTTTTCCAATACAGGATGAATGTGGCCAATTTCCATATAATGCAAATACTCAGATACACTGGGTTTCTTTCCTGGATGGTCGTCAACGTGTGCTGCTTTTCACAGATGATGTTGCGTTGGTTTCCAAAGCATTGCAAGCTGAAGAGCTAGAGCAACCTGATCAAGAAATAATCTTGTCAATTCACAGTCTTGGACTTTCTCTTGTTAACAACGAAAACAAAAAAGAAATCTCTTACATAGGAATTACCAGGTAGTGCACGTAGAGGCCTAAATATTTCCTTGAGTACTCAAAAATTGACAGTACACGGTAAATTTAGCAGTGTGGTTGAACTGATAGGAGTGTCTTGCTTATGTGATTAATGTGGGTGAAATCTTTCAAGCAAATCCAAGTTCTGCCTTTTTTCCTGTTGTACAATTTATTTAAATGGTATATGATTGCTTTTTTTCTTAGCTTCTATAAAAAAGCAAACAGTAGTTCAATCAGGCCTGAAAAATGAGGATAGCATCTTTCTGTGTGCCTCGTGTGCATGAGAAAGGCTTAAGCATTTTAAAATTGTTAACCTTGTTGTGTGTCTTGCAGTTCTGGTGTTGTCTGGGAAGAAAAACGGAAGCAGAAATGGAGGCCGTTTAATCAAAAACAAATAAACCTTTTGGAACAATCCTATCAAAAGTATCTTAGTAAGCGTGCTTTCCAAGGTCCAGGTTGGCATAAACTGGACAGCACTACGGAGGTATGTTTTGAGTTGCAGCGTTTAAATAACTCTACAGCCTGAACGACAGTGAAAATAGACTTATATTTTGTTATTTAAGGATAGATGACCAATTGAAAGATGCTCAATATGGGAATTAATCTGTATATTGGAATAGTTTTGTGTTCTACAAAGTAAAATATCTTGTTCTTACGTAATATTGAGACAATATTGATGTATTTCCTATCTACTTATTAATAAGTAAGAGATCACCTGTCAGGACTTGGGGTAGAAGCATCAACTGGAATGTGAATAGTGGCATGTAAGCATCTTTAGTTACACCAATGTGTGATGAATAAGTATTAGGATAACACAGACATTTTTAGTTTGAGCAATTGAAGTTGCATGTAATGTACTTGTCAAAATAACTCATTTTCTTTCCATGCAAATACTTAATTTGAGTAATTTTGGAAATGCAAGTGATTATGATACAATGAATAATGTCTGTACTACATACTAGGCTGTTTATTGGTATTATAAAACGTTTTTTATCCTCAAGCTTAATTAAATGACACACTTGTTCTGTTGTCTTACTATTACCAGGTGAATTTTAGTAAGGTCCCAATGGAAATGCGCCTCCCAGTTAGATGCAGCATTCGCCGTAACTTCCTATCAGGAATTCATGTTGAGTTCAAACAGTCACCTCACCAGAGAAGCTTACGAGCTCAATTGTATTGGCTACAGGTAGGTCTTTCCTCATGTTCTATATAGTAAACACTTAAGACTTCATTGTATTCATATATCTATGTGAAGAGGTATCTCCAAATCTAATGTATATCAGGGAGTCACAGAATTGCAGGGGTTGGAAGGGAACTCTGAAGGTCATCATGTTCATCCCTCCTGCTAAAGCAGATTCCCCATGGTAGGCAGTGCAGTGAAATGTTTAGATAGATCTTGATTATCTTCAACAACTTCTCTGGTCAACCTGTTCCTGCTCTCTGGTCACTCTCAGAAGTTCTTCCTTGTTTGTATGGAACTTGCTGTGTTAGAGTTCTTTCCCATTGGCCCGTGTTCTTTTGCTGCATGTCATAGAAAATTGTCTGGCCCCATTTTGCACAGTACGGAAATGATTGTACAAAATTATGGATTAACGTAAAACAGAGCCTTAAAATGGAAAGTGTGTTTCTAAAGAATTCCAGCATTTTACCTGCACATAAGTACTGAAAGTTAATTCACTACTAGTACCTGACTAGCCTACTCCAGGTGGTGCTATTAGTGCTGATACATGAACAAGAATAATCAGTAGGTTGTTTGAGCAGGTACTTCTCAGAAGTGCTTAATGTTGGAGGAAAATACAGAGGAAAATAACTACCAACTTCATCAGCACTGGCTGTCCTTCAGAGCCTTGCACAAAGGAGGCACTTGTCAAGGACCCCATTGATGCTTTTTCTACCAGCTGCTGGGGAAGAATTTCCTCTTTATCTTTCTTTCATGTTTTGTTTTTTATTTTGCATGAAGGTGGTACTTGTTATTAGTGTCAAACATACCATCAGCTACAGATCGTCTAAGTGAATGTGTGTGTGAAATTCCATAAGCATCCCCTTGCAGCATTTTGAACCATTAGATCTACCACTTCAAAAGTATATTCTTAAAATTATTGCAGCAAAGTTTTCCTTCTCTTTCTCCTTCCCCTAAGAAGAATGGGGAAGGAGTATGAAAACAACATTGAAGTATATTTAAAAAAAAGAAAGTTCCCCAAGCATTCTAAAACTGAAATGGTCTTTGATTATTGTTGTATTAAAACACGAGTCTAATTATTATGATAATTTTAGGTTGATAATCAGTTACCAGGATCGATGTTCCCTGTCGTGTTTCACCCAGTAGCCCCTCCCAAGTCAATTGCTCTGGATTCAGGTAAGTGAAAACTTCTAATGATACCAGAATTACGCAGCCTTGAATTTTGTCGCTTGACAGTTTATTTATTTTTTGTTTCAGAACCAAAACCGTTCATTGACATCAGTGTTATCACTAGATTTAATGAATACAGCAAAGTACTGCAATTCAAGTGAGTTTAATCGTGTTGTAATGCATCTTTAGAGGTCTTATTTAAATGACCATTATTTTAGCAGTGGATTGTTCTATATAAACTACTCCTGACTTGGATTGAGTTTTCAATGTCTGTAATGGAAGAAAACCCAAAATTTAAAAATATTTACTTTCTAAAATAAGAATTGATCCTGTTAACTGCTAAGGTAGTTCTTTAGTGATCAGAATTATATTCTTCAACTGAAACATCAGAGTTGCATCTCTGCCTATCTGCTATACAGTGCTGGGTTTATTTGGTGCTTTAACAACAGACAACTCATTCAGTCTCTAATGTTGCTCAAGACAGTATTTCACTGTGTAATATATCTTCTCCAGTTTGTATGTCTTTGTCTTTCTTTGAGTTCTTCTACTATGAAGTGAGATGAAAACGTTCTAGTGGTTACTTATGAGTTTTTGTACCTGGCTAATATAGGTGTGTAATATTTGAGGATGGTCATTTTTACTGAAATAAATATTCAGTTATGTGACAGGCATTTGGATAAGAAGAACAAATATATTAGTAAGATGAAACCAGCAGATTTGCAGTGTTGCAGTAAAGCCATACATAATTTCACCTGACTATTAAGTCCTCTCAGCTGTAAATAAATTTTTTAATTTAATTTTTTTTTTTTTTTTTTTTAATTTGCTTTTTTAATAAGCATTATTGAGTAACCAAACCTTAGTTACTTATACAAGTTTAGCTTAAATTCCGGGTGCTTTCATATACCCACTGTTCATCTTCCCATTTTAGGTACTTCATGGTTCTTATCCAGGAAATGGCTCTGAAAATTGACCAAGGATTCTTAGCAGCACTTATTGATTTTTTCACTCCATCTACAGATCCAGAAGATGAAAGGCAGAGGGTAACATATGGGAGAAACTGATTGTTGCCACATTAGGTCCTTACAGGCCTATGTGATTTTCTGAATATTTCAGTAAATATTGCGTTAGAGATCAATAAATGAAGAGACTTAGTAAAATAATTGTCAATGAAGCACTGGGATTTTCATTCTCTTGTAGGGTTGGGTATTACTGACAGACAAGTTTGAGTAACTGATATAGGGGTACATGTAATTGTTTCTTTCTTTTAATCTTTAATAGTTTGACACAGTTGTTTCAACTGTGGCTGCAGAGTGTTAGGGGTAGTAGATTAAAGTTAGGATATGTAAAGTAATCTTTTAACCGACTTGTCAGTAGTGATGTGTAACTGGAAAGTGGTATATGTATTTTTTTCATAGAAATGATATCTTCAGATGTGTTATTTAAAGTTCTAATCTGGTGAGGAAACACAAAAATGCAAATGACCACAGTTAGTTACTTTAGTAATATTTCTGAATTAATATGGTAGTAATATCTGGTAGTGACTGAGAAATATAAGGATGTATCAAGTAATCAAGAGGTACTAAAAAGTCACAGAAATTTTTGTGTTTACCCTTTTCCTTAAAAAGGCTTAGTGTTACTACAGTCTGGAATGGAAAAGCAATTAGCTCATTTCCAGTTTTGGAGTTGCTGATTGTTTAGTTAGCTTGCTGTTTTGCTGTATTTGTACACAATTATTGTTTGGCTTTTATTCATATATTTACGTATGTTTATGTGTAGTATATATGTGCTTGTGTGTTTTTTCTGCTATTACGTATGTTGATAACCTGTTCAATTTTCTTTCTTTTTATATTAAAATAGTCTAAATTAATTCAGCAAGATGTGGATGCACTTAACACTGAACTAATGGAGACTTCCTTAACAGACTTGTCAATGCTGAGCTTTTTTGAGCTTTTTCATATTTCTCCAATTAAGGTATGTAATAGATGATTGGAGGTAGTAAGGCACTTGATAAAAATAATTTTTTCATTCTTTATGCTAAAGTAAATGGTGCAAGCAACCTTTTGAATTAACTTGTTGGTTTTACTAATTCCTTCTTTACAGTTGCATTTGAGTCTGTCTCTGGCTTCTGGTGGAGAAACATCAGATAAGGGTGGAGAAATGATAGCCATCCATTCTCTTAATTTACTGTTGAAAAGTATTGGAGCTACTCTAACAGATGTGGATGATCTTATTTTCAAGTAAGCCAAAGAAGTCTTTTTATTTTAACAATTTGAAAATAAATGTACTGTATACTTTTGTTAGAAGGTCTGTATTAAACTTTGCTGATTGTCACTAGTATAAAAGGATGGAGCCTCTATGGAGGAGGAGGAATGCAGGAGAGGTGTGCTTTCTTCTCTTTTTCAAGTGAATATAGCTTATCTCAAGTTTATCTCAAGTACAAAAACAAACAAACAAAGCCCCCTAAAAACTCATAACTACTGACATGGAGGAAGAATATCTATAGATAACATACAATTACTTCACAATTGTTTGTCTTTCAGACTTGCATACTTTGAAATTAAATATCAGTTCTACAAGAGAGACCAACTGATGAAGAGAGCTGTTAGACATTATAGTGAGCAGGTAAATTTTAGTCAAGCTTTTATATAAAATATTGAGTAATTGTCTTTACAGAATGTGGAAAATAGGAATGATGAATGAAAGCTGCTGTTTTCTTTTTCCTTAAGTTCATGGTTTTATTTTTTGTTGCTTTTGTTTTTATTTAGTTCCTGAAACAGATGTATGTTCTTGTACTTGGGTTAGATGTTCTTGGAAACCCATTTGGCTTAATCAGAGGCTTGTCTGAGGGAGTTGAAGCTTTCTTTTATGAGCCTTTCCAGGTATGACTTTGATTCTTTAACCATACATATATAGTAGGCTGATGAGATAAGCAGGTAGGGTTGTAGTCTTTTTGTCATTGTACTCTGCACTGTTAGCATAAAAAAAAATACAAAGGGGTTTTCTCAACTTTTAAAGAAGTGCCATATTAAAACAATCTTCCTCTGGCTGATGTAAAAGAATTGCTAGAACTTACTTGAAATGCATGTATAAGTACATAGTTTTCTTCTAATGATAATGGGCTTTGTTTTCAGGGTGCTGTTCAAGGACCTGAAGAATTTGCTGAAGGCTTTGTAATTGGTGTTAGAAGTCTTCTTGGACATACAGTAGGTATGTATCCTGCTGCTACTCATTTGATAAAATAGATTAACAAGTGGATTACATTTACGTATTCTTTTTCTCATTTCAGAGGGGAGTTACATGAAAGAAATGTCCCATAGGTATTCTCAATACAGGAGTTTAAGTTGCAGTAAAACAGCACAATGAATGTTCGATAGTACAATGAATGTACAATAGTACAGCCAGTCTTCGCCTTACAGACCATTCGCACCTGACTTACTAGAGAGCGTCTAAATCTGTTTTGCAGAACAGGGAAGCAAACTGAGGAAAAGTTGTGTGTACAACTGAATTTGTAACATGTTGATGAATGAAGTGATGGATGAATGAAGTGAGGATGAATGAAGAAAGTGATTCTATTGATTCCAAAATATCTGGGAAAGCCTGAGAACTGTACTTTTCCTGTGTTCTTGTTACAGTTACCTTCTATGTTTATTCAGCTGTGTGTTACATTTAGTAAAGAAAGTCAAAATCCATTCAGTATGATATGTGATACGTACTGAGCTGATGTAAACATTATACTAAACTAATGGATTCAGGCCAATTTCTTTTCATACTCAACATAATAGTCAGCTTATGTAAATTGGTAATACCAAAAGTCAATATAAGGGAAGTCTCTGTGGTTTTCTGTGCTTTCTACTATTAAATTGTGAAAGAAAAATGGCTTTTACTTTCTGATCTGTTCCATTAGGTGGTGCTGCAGGGGTGGTGTCTAGGATCACTGGTTCTGTTGGGAAAGGTTTAGCAGCCATTACTATGGATAAAGAATATCAGCAAAAACGGAGAGAGGAAATGGGTCGTCAGCCAAGAGATTTCAGCGGCAGCCTGGCTAAAGGAGGAAAAGGCTTTTTACGGGTATGAATTGGAAGCTGAGTATATAATGCAACAGCTCTTAATATACACTTCCACATATATAATTTTTTATAATGTCCTCTTTTGGCTTTATCTAAACATGAACTAAATAGAAGACAAAAACAGGAAGTCAGCTTATAGGACACTCAATATCCTCAATATCAATTGTTTGCTTCAGCGTTTGAGGTTATGAAGATAATGTCTTAAAAAGGGAAGTTGTAAGAAATAACACAAATTTTTCTTCTAAAGTAACTGGGCCCTTTATATTTTCTTCCAGTCGATTCTGCCAAATAAATGTTACTCGAGCCGTTTCCAACTTTTACTTTCTATTTTAGAGTAAAAAATATAATACTGATATTGAACATCATTATCAGCTTTTAAAATTGTGAGAATATTGGTTTCTTAGCTGAACAATAGCATTCTAACTTCTAAGTAGGGACTTAATTATTTTCTTTGTTCCAGGGTGTTGTTGGGGGTGTGACAGGAATAATTACTAAACCTGTAGAAGGTAAGTTGTGAGCCTGCATTACACCACTTACTAAAGATTTTTTTATTATTAAAATTAATATTTAGTATAGACTTTAAAATAAATTTCTGTTTTGATGCTAAAGCATAGAAGGATTATTTTTGTATTTCTAGATCAAATGCAACCTTCTGCAATGTTTTACTCAGATACATTTACAACTGTTATTTGCTTTTGTATGAATTAGGGAGGGATTGTCTTTGCAATGTATTATTTTAGGCTTGGTGTAGTAACCAGATTGCTCTTGAAAGCTAGAATAAAAATGCTAACAGTGGTTGTATGAAAAAGCAATAACTTAAACAGTAGTTGAAAAAGTTTTAGAAGTAATGACATAGGGGCATAGCTTTAGTGATTGCAAGAAGCACTTGGTCACTGCTCTTAGACATAGGGTTTGGGGTAGTTCTGTGTGGAACCAGCAGGTGTACTTGGCCTATGGGTCCTTACTGACCTTAGCTGTGCTGGCTTTGAAGGCAGCTGAAGCTTTAAATGAACAGCTGCATGACTGAATGGGCAATCTGACTTATGTGGAGAGCTTCATAGTAACTGGATCAGTTCCTGTGGGCTCTGTTTAGACAAAATGTTCTAATGATGTTTGGAGCTATAGTGCTTTAATTCTGTGGCTACTATCTTCTGGCAGATCATTAAAACTGTCATTCTTTTCCCCTCTTTCTTCTGAAGGGGCTAAAAAAGAAGGTGCAGCTGGATTCTTCAAAGGAATTGGAAAGGGACTCGTAGGAGTGGTTGCCCGCCCAACAGGTGGCATTGTAGATATGGCGAGCAGTACCTTCCAGGGAATTCAAAGGTAAAAAGTCAAGAGGATATTTTGACATAGTCCCTGTATGTTGCACACCATGTATTGAACTGATGCAGTAGTGATGCTAAATCATTTGTGTTATGTATGAAATTCAGTAGGATTTATAGGACCGAGAGACACGACCAGCCTCTAATGAATTTCCATTATGTTAATCTCAGGAAATTGCTGCTTTAGAATTTGTCTTGCAGTTTTACAGGTCACATGGACAAGAACTAGCTTGTTTTCTCATTTCAGTCGCTTCACTTACGAAAAAGTAATTCAAGTATCTTATTTAAGTTTTTCTTCTGAGGTATATTTGTGTACTGCTGAATGGAAAAGTTTAAATGTCATTTAAACTTACTGTAAAAATTTACCATTACCAGTTTAAAACTCAGCGATGGGGTATGTGTGTTTTAAGGGAAGCTTATGAAAATGTTAATGAACTTGAATTCTTATTACTTGCCAAGGCATGGGAGTAAGCTTTTGTTAGTTATGTTGTTGTTGGCTAATTCTCTAATGTTATTCTGGGTATGTCACTGGCAGTGTGTCTTTGTTGTTTACACCTTTAGGACAATTGTGTAGTTTAAGTGAGATAGTAAATAGATGAATGCTAAGCATAGATAGGTGAAATTCAAATGTGTAATGAGCTAATGAGAATACTGCTCCACTGTCCTTAACAGGGTGGCAGAATCAACAGAAGAAGTACCTAGTCTCCGCCCTCCACGTTTCATTCATGAAGATGGCATCATCCGACCATACGATAGAGTGGAAGCTGAGGGTTATGATTTATTTGAGGTATGACTTGCATTGTAAATGCACTTTTAAGTTCTCTGTCCTACAGGATTCCTTAAAGGATGTTAGAAATTCAAATAGGGGGAAAAAGAAACAAACAAAACAAAAGCATTGCTCTGAAGGGAGGTAGGATTAAGGATACTTTGAAAATATGTGGAAATGTTAAGAGAAACACTCTTGGCACTCAGATGAAACACTTTGCTGAAAAACCAGCACTTACTACTAGTAAGTCATCCTCACAAACAAAGCAACTGGTACATAGCGTGAAAAGAGCTTGAACTGCCTTATTTATTTTCTATATAATACAATTACTGGGTTTCCTGGTTGTCTTAGCAATGGAGAAAACTGTATGAATTCTGAGAATACCACCTTTTGATATTTATTATGTTATTTGTGATGCTAGTGTTTTGTAACTACAAGCACTGTGTGGACATCTAGGCTGCTTTTACGTTTGGATGTGGCTGAAGTAGAGGGAATTAGTAACAGTTGTATTCAAGCTCTAAATAATTGACGTAGTTGAATTACATTTCAACTTCCTTAAAGAATTTCAATTTTTTATTTTTATTTTTTATTTTTTGCTAAAAATTACAGTAAAGTAACTTTCCTGATGGACATGTAAAAAAAGTAAAAGTTGCTAAGTTGGTACTTCCTTCTTAATGTTCAGTTTTAGTCTTTATTTCCTAGTCTATTTCTAATGTTTTTCTTCTTTCTCTTTCTCTCCTGGCATACGCAGCAAGAACTGGAATAAAGGAGTAAACGTTTTCCTTATTTCTTCTTGATTTCCTTTGTGAACTTTAATTAACCTTAATTATTTTAGATTAAGGGCATGATTGCATTTAACTTGTCCTCTCCCCACTTGTCATGTCTTTTCTTTGTAGTAGATAGTGTTTCATGTTGTCCATGCTAAGAAGGCAAACTAAAAATGAACTTGAGTTTCTAAGGTAAGACTGGTTAAGTGAGGAAGATGAGAGGGAATAGGGAGCGCTTTTCTTTTATGTCTGTTTTTATGAGAACGCTTAGCTCCTTCTGAATGGCAGGTAATAAGGACACTTGAGTAGGAGAAATAATAATCATGGTAGCATAGATGCTGAATATGCTTGGTTGTTAATGTTACCATTCTCATAGAGCTAGGACTGTGGATGAAGGGAGTAATGTATGAGCAACAAAACTTAAAATAGTACTGAATAGAAAATACTACTTTGAAAATTTTTGCTTATAATTTCATAATTACAGGGAAATACTGTTTCCATAAAAACTTCAAGAAAACTTTGTCGTTCTGGTTTCTGTAATATGCTATAGGCCAATCACTTAGATGTTTGATGAAGCCCTGTGCCTTTCAGTAATCATTTCTACTACTACTCTGTGGAATTCCATCAATTAGAGATATTATAGCCAGTTTATTGACTCTGATTTCATTCACAGAATCTTCTGGGACTTTTCTGTTTAACATAATTAAGTGTCAAATTATAGTTAAATATATTTCTACAGGAAGTGATGCCATAAATTTCATTTCTAACGCAGCACCGTAAATTAACAAAGCTGAACAAGTTGTCTTAGGAGCAAAGTAATTTCATGTAATAAATGAACAGAACTTCAAGCAGATACATCTCTGCTGCTAATACCTTCAGAATTCAGAGTTCAATAGTCAACATTTTTCATTTAAGTTGATTAAAGAAAGGAAATGTAATAGGGATTTTTTAATTTTAGCTATTTTAGAGGAATTGTTGTTATTATGTATGGAGCAAAACAGTTTTTTTCATACAATGAAATTTTTTTTAATTTTAACTTCTGTTATTTTTAAATAGTGCAGAAGATATTTTTCACTAATCTTGTGCTTTCTTACTAGTTTCACTGCTTGCTCCATCTGTTAAAAAGGAAAATGTAGCATAATTAGCACTGAAAAGTGGATGTTTTGCATTTCTCGTACATCTCATATTTGTTTCTTTCTTTGGCCTAAATTGTTTTGATCAGAATTATATACTAAACAAGAATGAAGCCTGTGCATAGTCCTTTAGATGGTCTCTTCCTTTTGGAAGCCAATTAATTGAACACAGCTTTTATTTTACTTACATGTGTATTTTAAACTGGTTTTGATGTCTTACCTAGAGTCTAGCATTGGGAAAGTTATGTTTCTAAGTATAAATTCCAAACAAGGTGGGCAGTGTCTTACAGGAAATAAGATATTCCAGCAGGGAAAACAAATCAGAAGGTCAGTTTGTATGGACAAATTTATTTGCCAAAAGTTAATTTATGCATCAGTTTGGTTTATTTTTGATTCTGGTTCTGACCCAAGAGTGCAAGTAGTTCAACCGGGATTTTCTCCTTATCTCATTAACTGTTTTTCCCCCCTCCCCTTTGTAAGAAGCTGAAGAATAAAAATTATTCAGAATTGGAAAACTGTAATATGTAAATGTGTTTTGGATTCTTAATTCCTATATTCTCTTGCATGCTTGGCTTCTTGATGCTTTCTATCTGCTGAACAAACATTGACCTAGAAATTATTCTCCTGCCTATGCAGTTAAAATTATTTCCAGTTCCATTCTTACCTCTGCCAAATACTTTTGTATCTTGCCTTGACTGTATCATCCCTGATTCTGCCACTGACTTATACCTTATTAAATTGAGTAATTAATTCAAATTCAATTTAGAAAGCTCTGCTTCTTGCCTATTGCTTTAGCCATGTTAATGGCACAGCTCAGATCCATTTACAGAGTTCATTGTTGGTATCAAATTACAGATGACTTTCCTTAGTTGATTTAAAAACCTCGTGTTTCAATATGCTTTTTTTTTTTTCTTTTCAGTCACATATTAACTCCTTCTCTTTTCCATGGGAAAATCTTAGCATTCTCATTACTCTGACTTAACTCCTCTACAGTGGAGCTGTGCAAAATACTTTTCTAGTTCACTCTGCTTTGACTTTTTAAATTTACTCTGATATGTATATCCTTTTAAAATAAATATATATATCCAAGGTTGGAACCTTGTCATGTTACCTTAAGGAATGGATGCCTTAAAAATATCCAGTGATTGGACAAAAGATGTTTAACGTAAAAATGTAGATGTTTCTAAATGTTAGAGCTGGTGAGCATATGTATAGGTCAAATCTTAAAAGACAAATTTGTTGCTGTTTTTCTTCTCAGAAGGGTGATGGGTTTTTTTGGGTGCACAGTGAGGAGTAGGATGGATTAGGCTGATTGGCTACGATGTTCATTAGGAAAAAAAATGGCAACTTGAGGAGAATTGTTTCTTGAGAAATGAGTTTACTCATGAGCTTGGTTAGTTGTTGCCTTTTAATGTGTGGGTATTACTGCCTGTTCTGATGAGGAGACTCCCATCTATCCCCATCACTTGAGGTCTGGCAGGATGTGATGTGTTCTTATTCTTGTCTGTAGTGCTACTTTGCCTCATTTCCTAGTTAACACATGGAGCTTTATTAAGGGTATAGAGTACTTTAGGAATGATTAGGTGATGTTATTATTTTTTTTCAGTACGAAAAACAATATCTGTCAAAAAATGACAGATTCCATATCTAGTTGAGTTTCAGTTCTGCTGTGTATATATGCATTAGCTCCTTTATTTCCACGTAAAATAACAGGAATTGCACTTTTAAAAAGTGCTGTAGTAGTCTCATCAGAATAAAAGCTTCTGATAAAGATGCCTGAATTTGAACAGCGTATGCATATCACAAAGTAATTTGCATCAAGAGACCCCTCTTTACATAATGCACCACTGTAATGCATTGAATTTGTATCAGGAGTGTTGGTACAGCTCTGGCAAATACTGCATTTGTTGGGCTGAGAGCTCCATGGAGGCTCTTGTCTTGGTATACAAAACTTAATACCAGGATAGCTTTTGAAGTTAGGGTTACAAAACCAGACTTTCTCATCAAAGTTTTGAGTTTAAATGGAGGAATAAGATTATGAATAAATCTGTTCAAAAGTGCAGTATGTCTCACTTTTTGCATATCCAACAGCAATTCAGAATGTGAGTTCCAACTTATGAATTGTGGTCTTGCACAATGATGTGTTTTGCTTTCCTTTTCTTGTATTTAAATGTATATATTCAGATTTATATAGCTGAATCAGCTATGATTTGGGTATAAAATGTAAGGTTATGTTGTGATTTTTAATAATTTGCTGCTGTCTTTCTATGTGTGAAGCCATCCTTTGTGGCGTGTTTTTCTCTTTCATGTCTATTTTACAGTATTGAAGTTCTAAGATGGTCAGAAAATTGATTTTACAAGTATATATTATAGAAGATGGGGACCCTATATTTTTGCTTGGTTCAAAAATTGTATATATATTTTGATATCGCATTCCTTAGGATCAACTCCAGGAAAACACTATGCTGTTGATTTCATCTACTGTGCATTTATCCATGTTTGATCTTAAAGGGTTTTGCTGGGATCTGTTGAAATGTATGATGATGCTTTAAGATACTTGTTTAAATAAATGAGAATAAAATGCAAACATTGAAATTTCTTTCAATTGATTCTAAAGTAGGCTGGAATTAGAGGTTTCTTCATGTTACTTGATCTGCATTGAGCTTTTAGCCTGTGTAATTGACCATAGACAGATGAATACAGAGTCAAGTCATAGTCAGCTATGGAAATTTAGGAGGTCATTTATTTACAGGGAATAACTAAAACTGTACTGGGTGGTGGTCTTTGTTGTTCTTCCCTCCTTCGTTTCCAAGGTGCTCTTTCTAGTTTATCAATGAAGTTAACTGTTATACAGCAGCTGAATTCCCCAGTAACAGAAGTAAACTGAAACTTCCCTCAGATTCATTGATGTATCAGTCTGAAATGCAATGTCTTTAAGCTAAAATTTGGGTGTTATTTAAAATTTACTGTGAGACTCTGCAGTACCACTTTGGAGTCGATTGAATACTGTAAAGCTGGTGATGTAGATAAAACAGCTCTTCACGTGACTGCTGTGTAGAATGGATAAACAGAAAAATACTTCATCAAAAAATAGTTAAGAACATAAAAATAGTTAGAAGGCACTTCAGTGCTATTTTGAGGCTTTTCTAAACTTCTCTTTTTAGTTGTTCATTTAATTTGTAGCAGACTAACAGAAATGTGATGGGTAGTTTAATCTTTGCTTTCATATACCTACCATATTTAGAATGTGGAATAAGCATGCTTGTTTTAGCACTTCAGAAGCTGACCTTGAGGAGCACTGAGTATTTGTAACTTGGTTATTTCTGTGGGTCTAAGACAAGCGTTATATTCCTTAAAGCTGCTGTCACAGGATTTTCACTCTTGAATCGAGTATGCAATGTAGGATGTAGCAGAATAGGAATTACTAAACAGTAATTAGTACAAAATAAAACTTCAAGGTAAATAAGTAGTCTAGTAACACTATAGTGTCACATTCTCCCTTTTGAATGGTGGGAAGGATCAGATATTTCACTGCTGCAGGACTGGGAGCACTGTGAGCCTGCCTTGAAAGCAGCAGTTCAACTAGGTAATCCTTTTGAGATGTTTTTGGATTGAAAACATTGCTTTGACTTCTGTTTTTACAGGCCAGATATTTTCTTTTTCAGAAACTGCACATAACAAAGCTGGAAAAAGAGAACTACCGATACCACTGTGGGATTTCAAGAGGCAGAAGGGCAAACCTTATTGTTACCAATAGGTACTGAGTTCCAAAGGCTTTTTATGAGCTTGTTTCAATTCAGGCATCTGGCTAAGTCTGAAATTATAGCTGTTCTTTGCATGTGCACTTTTCTTATTTGTTTTCTTATTGATTTTATAATTTGTTGTCTTTTATTCACAATGTGAGATCATAATCAGTGATATTGACACTAGGTACTAATTCAGGAAGCTATTTTAATTGATTCTAAGGTCAGTGACTATTTCATCCTATTGGGGGAAATGCTTTTTTTCTGTTTCTGATGTTCAAAATTAGCTTGTGTGGTGTCTGCAGTCAAACCAGTGTTTTGATGATGCATGTTTACAAGCTTCTTAAGTTAAAAGTACGCTGAGTCAGAGTTTATTTTATTTAAATTATAATGAATATTAAATCCATCAGATGCTATTTAGAATGTAAGATATTGCTTGTCTTGAATGGTGTGAGAGCTCAAAACCTTGTAACTATGCTAAGAAAAGATTATCATAGTCATGTATTATGATCTCTGCATCCTAGATGGTTACTAGTTTCTGCCCTTTGCCTGGATGTATGTGGTGGGCTTATCCATACCAAGAATCTGGGCAACAGCCATCTTGTATTTGTTTTATAACAGGTAGTGCACTTCATGCTGTGGCATAACAAGATTTTTAAGATAGGTGCTGACTTATTTTTATGGTAGTTAGATGGTTTAGCTTTGGATTGTTTTGTTGTTTTTTTTTCGTTTTTTTACAGCTTCAGTTAAATGTGTATTTCTGTCCTTAATCCAATTGGTCAATATATACTTGAAGCTTCTAGCTTAAGTCCATTAAGAACTGCCACTTTCTTAAATTTGTATGCTAGGCGATATTGGAGATCTAAAGGGATGATGGGGCAACTTGTTTGCAAATGTAAACTGTAGCAATGGATCATCTGTCAGTCTATTTATGTACTTATTTCACTATGTAGCCAGTATTCAGCTGGCTGACTGCTGTCGCATAGTAGATGCATTGAGGGAGCTGGTTAAATTTAAGTCATATTCTTCCATTATCCACTTTTGTTAAAATGCTTAGATTTTCAGAGGCTGGTGTTTTTTGATTAATTTGCTTGAGCATCCCATATGATAACATGGAAAGTGTGAGTCTTAAGGACAAAGTAATGGTCCTGGAATATATATTAAGGAAATACACTTGAACTGCTACTGAATGGATACTTTTGATCCACATAAAAAATACATTCTGAAACATATTTATGTTCTCCATTTTGTTTTCTCATAAAGTTGCGATTTCTGGTAGAAATTGTGTATTGACATGTTTTTCTTTCTGAGCAGGAGGGTGATATATGTAAAAGAGGTGGAAATCTTAGGTCATTTAACAGCAGAGTGGAATTACTTATTTGAAGACTTTACACGCCCTCCTACCTGCGAAGGACGTGTTTTAAAACTAACTGTTTTGGTAAGGAAATTGTGTGGTTTGTCTTCTTTTTATTTTAAATTAATATTATCTATTTTAAATTATTTGTTATTGAACACTGCTTATTTAGAGGTCCAAAGATGCTTTTAATTAATCTAAACTAACTAAGGTAACTCCCAGCTTTGGAGATAAGAGAAATCAATTCATATGTTTCCAAAGTAGGATGTGTTGGTCAGAGGATGAATTGAAGTCTAAGCTGAAGTTGACACTCAAACCATTTATGTGTCAGATTCTGCGTTCTTGTTTTGTGAGTCACCTGAACTGTATTTTTGTGCCCCTTTGCAACAGGATCAAAGGATGTTCCAAAGGAAGGACAGTGTAGGTCATGGATGTGTAAAAGCAGTTGAACTTGACGATGAGGCTGCAGCAAGGGTATATCCTTTATTTTTCTGTTTTCTTTTGTCTTACGATGTTATTGTGCTTGTTGAAACTCCAGTCATCTAAAAAATCATAACGTTCTCATTCCTAGGAACTGTTTACTGTATTTTCTTGTTGAAAAATGAGTTTGACCAGGAAAACAATGAGATAAGACAGTTCAAAACATTTGAGGGTGTGTGCAAGAATAAATGAAGTTGCATCGTTTTGTACTTTGTACATTATAACTTATTAAAAGGAAATAATTCGAATAATCAATTAAGTTCATTGTAATCAGCGTATGTCTGAATTATGCTCCCTTCTCATTATTTCAGGGTAACTAAATTAACCCAGTAAGTGTACTTCTGTGTGAAAAGAATTATTTATTCCCTGTTCCTCAGGCTCTGCTGGTTTTCTAGCATTTATTTTCTGATGTTTGTTCAGGTTGATGCTGGAGAGGCTGATTTGGGGGAGTGTTTGTTCTGTGTTCTTGGGTCTTGTAGCTGACTTACACAGGCTAAGCTAACAATTTGCATTAATTCTGTGATTCCTCAACAACAGAGAAATTTAACTATCTAAATGGGTAACTATCTGCCTTAATGTTGTTTTGTATCAAATTATGAGAGGAAGAATTCTTCCTAGTATTAAAAGTGGATTCAGTTAAACCCACTGCATCTTGTATGCACAATTAAAATGGCACCCTGAGTAAATAGCAAGTCACAATTGGAATATGGCCACATTGCTCCTGTGAAATAGATGAAGACCATCTAAAAGATGCGATTAGACAGGGGAGGAAGAAGGCATGTGGCAGCTCCTTTTTTTTCTCCATACTGAAACAGCATGTATTACTACTTCACTGTCTCTTACCTGAAGAAAAGGTGTTTTTCAGTGTTATTTTGTGACACACATTCCAGGTAATGCTTTTGTTTGACAAATGAAGATAATTTTGATTTTATCTGGCAATGCCTGAGAAATATTTCTTTTTGTTTCATTCTCTTTTTTCTGTTACTATTTAATTACTGTTCCTTTGCTTTTATTCATAATGTTATGTGTATGTTGAAAATAAATTTCTGTGTCCTGTTCACCTTTTGTGAATTTCAGTTGCTCAGCTTTATTGGTAATTCTCTACGATTTGCATCTCCCTTCTTTGTGTATAGTTTACACACATAAATCTCTGCTGATTTGACAAGATGCTGCACAAAAAAAAAAAAAGCGTACTTCATAAACAAGATTCTGGGTTTCATTTTTGCCTCTTTTAACCATCTGAATCTTTCTCCAATTTCTGAGTTACCAAGAATCTATAAATGTTTGAATTGCTTCAGCAACACTAATGCTTGCAGTCTGTCCATCCAGCTTAAATTACTCTCTATTCCTGTTTGGGGTAGAAGTTGATTTGACTTAATGAAATCATGAGCAAAAGCACGCTGACAAGCATTTCAAACACTTCAGTTTTCACTAAATGCTGGAAATACTTATGTAAAATTAGATGTGCCATTGAAACTACTCCAGTACATAATACACACAAGCTGGGCTTCGTGTATATAGGTTTGACTGTTCAATTAGCCATTTTTGGTAGTATCTTACAGAAGGAAACTGCAGACTAACTTGAATTTTTTTCTTTCACTATATTGTTTATAGAGCATTTGTATTGCCATTGATGAAGCACGAGCAACAAGAAAACAACAAAAGCTGATGAAACAAGCATCGATGCAGTTGAAGAAACCACAAATGCTGTCTTGATAATAACAGGATCTGTTGGGTTAGACCTTTGACATACGATCTTATCACTAAAATTAACTAGAAGCAACATAGAAACATTTTGCTGAAATGGCAGATAAAACAACCAAGATCTTCCTGTGTTGTTAATTGTCATAAACACTTTGTTTTAAAAAGCTATGTGTTTTGCCAAAACTCTGGATTTTGTTACTCTAAAATAAGCATCTGTGTCTAAAATTGTCATAAAAAGTCTTCATACCCTGAATTGTCCTTTTCTGCTTTTCCTTTTATTGTAAATAGCTTCTTTAAAATGAAATGTTTATCTAATTTGTGCTCTAAGGTTGTGGTTTACAAGCAAATTGTGGTAATCATGGTTCCAGCACTTTGCAAACTAAGGTACTTACATAAGTAAGTAATTGAAACTAGTTAAAAACATAAAATTAAGTAAACAGTCTGTTAAAGAAGTATAGACAATTTACTTAATATAATTAAATCTATCTGTTTAGTTTCCCGGAAGTGCTGTGCTGGAGTAATATAAAAATGAGTATGTAGTGAATGAAATAGACTGCTCCTGCATAGAAATATTTACTTTAGAATGTTGTCATTTATATGGCAAATACAAATCTGCACTTTAAAAATGGAAAAATACTATTTACCTGTCATGAGAATGTATATGTTTTTGGTTATGCCACTGTAGATTAAAGACTTCTTCAGGAGGAACAGTATAGTTGTTAGAAAACTTTGTATGCCAAACACATAATTCGAAGTAATTTGTTTTCAGTATTCCAGAATATAGCTATTTCACTGCAAGAGTACCACCTAAGTCACTTTTCCATATTACTTTCTGTTTCAGTTTCTCGAGGACTCTTAGAATACAGTTTAGTAAGATACTTAAGCATATTCAGAGCGTAGTTCTTAACGGGATGGATAATCCTACAGACATCACTGAGACAAGCTGTGTTCTTAACGCAAGGCATACACAAGGTAACTGTCTGTGTCAGGGACTATGTGAGCAAAAGGGTTTTAGTTCAGTGAACTTGGTTTATTAAGTGCTCTTGCTCAAGTGCCCTTACGTGTACTTAATCTTAAAAATATGTTATTTCCATCATATTTCACTTAAAAGCCATCAATGAATTTTTTTTTCTCCCTCTTTTTTTTACTTTATTTCTGCATCATTTTGTTCTAGATAGGAACTCAGAATAAAAATGGCAATATTCTTGCATAGTTCGTTCTGTAAGAGGAGGAACTGTGAGAGCTAGGCCTGGATTTTCGACCTTTTCTTATTTAAAGGCTGGTGAATTCTATAAATATGTTCCAAACTCACAGCTGTGATCTCATGAAAATTAGAAAGCTGAAGATAGTTGATTGAATTGAAGATAGTTGAGTCTAATTAAGATTGTTAAATCCAATTTGGTATGAGGGGGGGAGAAATGCGGTATGACATGTGTTGTTGATTCTGTGATAACACCTATTTTCTACAATATACTTAAACATTAATGAAATCTGCTACTTAAGTTGTATGTATTTCAAGCCTTGTTTAAATGATATTATATAGGGAGACAATAAATTTTTATATGCAATTACTTGTGCTGTGATTTGAATGGTGTTGCTTCAGAAATGCATTACATGTTGCTGGTTTGTTACTTGTCACTCACACCATATGGGGAAAAAAAAAAGTGGACTGAAGTGTACTGCACAAGAGTTATCTTTAGCCCTGTGTTTCCTTCGGTTTGATGTTTGGGTGTATAAGGGCTGATTCAGATAAGTATCATAGAATGGTTTAGGTTGGCAGGAACCTTAAAGATTGTTTATTTCCAGACCTTCCTGCTGTGGGGTTGCCACCCACTAGATCAGGCTACTCAGAGCCCCATCTTATCTGGCCTTGAATGCCTCTAGGGATGGGGCATGCATAATGTCTATGGAACTCATTCCAGTGCCTCATCACCACGCCTTTGAGTAAAGAATTTCTTCCTAACATCTAACCTAAATTTCCCCTCCTTCTAGTTTAAAGCAGTCCCCAGTAACACATCTGCCTGCAAGGCCATGTATAAAGTTGGGTCCCCTCAAGTACTGGAAGACTGCAGTGAGGTCTCCCCAGAGCCTTCTCTTTTCTAAGCTAAACAAGATCAGAACTGTACTGTGCTGTCTTTTAATCCTAGCTGAAAACAGATTTTGATTTGCGTATTTTAGTCCATGTTTAGAAGTTACTATGTGCCTTTTTTGAGGGTGGAGAATGTGAGCTTAAAACAGTCCTGATGATGTGTTTCTGGCTCCAGTCTCCTGCTTGCTTCGGTTCTGTACTTCCTCATTTTTATTTGTAAGCCTTCTGGTTTTGAATTCTCAACAGTAGATACTTTTTCTCACTGTGTGATTAAATAGTGGGGAAGAACTTCCAATTTTAAAGCAGTCTGAAGAAGCAGTAGGGTTTTAAAGAGAACAACTTCTGATTTTGAAGTGCGCATCTGTTTGTTAGCTAAGTTTGAATTATAGACGTCAGTAGGAATTGCAGCTGATTTAATGAATGACCTTCTGTACCTCTTAGGTCAAGCACTCTAGAAAACAAGAGAGATCGCTTGCTAAAGAGTTCAAATTCTTGCTTAAATTAATATGGATATTTGGGTATAACAGGTTTTTAATGCTTCTCTTGTGCTTCCTTCTGTCTTCCATTTTACTACATGTACTTCCCAGTTTTGCCTTGCTTTTTGTTGTTGTTTTTTTTGTCTGGCCCTTTTTATGGCTGTAATCTCTCCAAACTGCAGATGATCTCGGTGGCGGTACCTTGATTTTGCTGTCTGACTTAAGCAGCTTCTTTGTCCTGTTACATGTCTGTCCTTTTTCTTCAGTTTCACATCCTGTTAATGTGCTGGCTGAGAGCATTAGGAATGAGGAGTGTGTCTTGACTTGTTCGTATGTGTAAGAGCAACAGCTGAATTAAAGGATGTTTGGGTGATCTGCAAGAAGGAGGCATTGCTGGGGTGGAGTGCTTTTTCAGTGAATCTTTAGTGAGGAATTTCAACAAGGTGCTGCAATGTTCAGTGAGGTTTATCAAAGGTTTAAGTATGTTCTTTCAGTGTGGCAACAAAGTGGTTTCCCATCCAGTGCGGCTATTAAGCATTTATGAAGCTCTAATCTCAATGCTACTGAGTACATAGGTTAGCCAAACTATTCAGAGAAACTTAGGCCTTTCATTACAGTGAGCTCTCAGAGTTTTTGCTCCCTCTAAAAACAATTTTTATTGAATATGTGACACAGAATACTAGATCTATTAGAATACCTTAAGTAGAAACTGATTCTTGCTTTGTACAGGCTGGTACTGTAGATTTTTAGTTGTTAATTGATTTATAGGATGGTTTTACTATTTCAGTGTTTTTTTCTGTCAAATGTGTAGAGTAGTAAGTTCAGATTGTTTTCTTTTTCCTCTTAAAAGAATACAGTATTAATTAACTATGCTACTGTCAGTGGTAACGATGTTTTTCTCCTCAGGATTAGAGTAAGCCAACCTTGTCTGGACTGCATTATCTTCAGATATCTTCCAGCTTCAGCTGTTCTGAGTCCATAAGAAATCTGAGATGTGTTCAGAGAAGAAGAAAACAGTAAACAAAAGGTGTGATGGTGTTTTTTCTTGGGTTAACTTAAGCCCATGAGAACGATTTTACACCTTCCACCATCACATTTTACCATTTTCTAAACACTTGCGGAGTCTGGTGAAATGATTATTATGGGCTCTGATCAGAGAGCCTCTTATTAATAAGAGGTTAAATACAGTCTTTTAGAGAATTGCTTGCCAAGTTGAGGAACAGTATGTATAAGTCAAGAAATTCAGTTTAAGCATCTCGATAGCAGTACTTTCATTTCATCATTAGCAGTCAATGCATTTGTTATAACAGAGAGGAATAGTGGTTACACTAAAAACTTTCTAATGTTTCTCCTTCATTAAGAGAAAATTCTGTGAAACCTTTTTGAAAGTAGCTAGTGTTTATTTAACAAAATAATTCTTTCAACAGCTTAGAAAGTCACATTTACTCAAACCTGAGTGTGAAGATTTAAGTTAAAATAGATGCCAGTGGACTGAACGTGATGGTGTAAGAAAGAAGTGGAGGGATTTGAGAATCACTGCATGCAACTTCACATTCCGTCTGAAAACCCAGGCTTCAGTTTGATTGAAGTTTCCTGGGTGAAGGTATGTTTCTGTGAGGGAGGGCAGTTAGCAGTTAAGTGCATAATACCACACAGTACATGAAGGGCAGGTGGAAGAAAAGGAAGGCTTAGAGACATGGATTGAAATCTGTTAATATTTTTCATTTTATTGATGCTTCCTAATACAAGTCCATTCTTTGGATTGTGGACCTCATTTGCGTAGCTACTGAGTAACAGTGATGCAAATATACAGATCTCTATACTTCAGCAATTATTACCTGTGTTAAAATTTACTCTTGTTTTGGAGTTTACTGGATGTTTGCCAGCACCTTAAGAGGTAGCTTATTCGAATCACCGAATTTATGGAGATGAGAAAAGGATATTTTTACTTTTAAAATTATTTTTATATTTTTTTATGATCTGTTTTACAGTGAGAATATTTAGTGTCTATCTTGATCTAGTCTACAGATAGCGTTTGGGATGAGGGAAAGGAAGAACCCTTCTGTAGTATAGATGTGGTAGCCTGGGACCAAAGGAAAGTGATACATCTATAGGATGGCTCATTCTTCAGAGGTAGGATATTTGGAAAAGCTAATCCAGTATACTGAAAACGTGCTATAAATTCCTTTCACGTCAGTAAGGAAAAATATCTCTTCTAGTTATGAAAAGTAAGGGCAGTACTTGAAAGCAATACCTGTGTTGAATTGTAATAAGGGAAATAAATTTTTGTTTGCATTTCAGTCAGGGAGGCACTAAATCCCACATGTGGATGGGTGTCAGCAAATGGAACACTAAAAATCCTCTGTATTAATAATACGACAACAGACAAGTTTCAGTGTTCATCTTGTATGTACTCTTGGTGTTTGTGGACTTCATTGTTGATTATAGGCAAGCATAGTAAGGTTGTGTAATTCTATCCAAAACAAAGACCTGGAGAATAGGGATGGTGGCTAAGCACTGCACAAGGGCTGCTCCAAAAGTAGTACCTCCTATTTTATTCTTTTGATCCATGATGTCAGAGGGAAATGTTGGTGGGGTAGCAGTAGAGATTGAGCATACCCACCAATATTCTGTTACAGTTTGTTGCCATGTAACAGATGGCAGCAAAGAGGCACCCTGACCAAATGACATCTGATGTGGACATGTGGGTGAAACAAAGGAGTGGGATTAAATTTCAGCATGTGGAAAAAATTGCATCCATTGACATTCATTGATGCTCAGTGTTGATTTAGCACCTGTGGCCTACTTCCAGAGGTTTGGAACTTTTCTCCATGAATTATGATAAATTCCACATATATATTTTTATACATATCAGTAAAATAAAAACCTTGTAGGTATAGTACTGAGCTGTGCAGGTCCTAGTCTCTGCTCTGATAAATGTTATCTCAAATCTGCCCTTGATTTATAAGAACTGTGTTGTGCTCATAAAACTTTGTTACATTTATTTTCTTTACCTCTGGCTCTGCTTTTCGTTTGCTGTTGATTTTTGAATAGCTATGACTTGGAGCTAAAACGCTTTTGAACCATCCAAAGAGACTTGTACAGCTGATTTCATATGGTTATTTTAAGTAAATTATCAGTAAAAAAAAACCAAAAACTAGACAGAATGTATCTTGAGTCAGTAATTTAATACATGAGAAACACAGCTTTTGATCTCATCCTGGCTTTAAAGGAGTATAATAACGGAATAAGTAAGTTACATTGCTACTGTGACTTTCTCACATATTGGGGAAAACTTTTGTATAATTGTGTTTAAATTATAATGATAATATCAGTAGGATTTCATGTGGACAGTCATGCGGACAGAAGGAACAGATACCTCTTATATTTGAACCCCAGTCAGTTAAATTCCTTTTGTGCCAGACATTCTTCAGACTTTTAACAGAGCACAGTAACTTTGAATAATTGATAACTGATGCTCATAGGCATTGAAAGAGAGGACATTCTCCAAATTTTAGAGTGTATTTAATAGGTAAAAGAGAATATGCTACTTCAAAAGTATTTGCAGTTCACTCAGAGTGAGTTTAAGATTAGTATCCTGTAGTAGAGCAAAAATCCATGTGAAATTTGATAAATTCATTGCAAGTGATGAGAATAGCACAGTAAATTGTTGTTTCAGTAATTATCCACAAGGTGGGGGAATGGATCTTTGCTCCGCTGCTGTTGTCTTTTAGCTTTCTTGCCCACACTCCTCCCATCTGGATTCTGTGCTGTTAAAATCACCTTGTCAATATGTTCAATACACAACATGGAGCTCTATGTCAGAGGCTGTCAGAAAATTTTACCAACTATAGATCCAAGCCTGAAGTTATAGAAGTATTGGGGAAAAAATGTATAAGGATCATTCATATATGAATTCTTACTTACAAATACAGTGTTATAGAATTGGTGGTGATTTCAGTGTGTAAGAAATTCTTTGGAGACTAATGTTTTAGAGTAAAATCTTTGTGTAGGTTTTATTCAAGTGCTCATTCTGCTAATGCTACTGTTGAATTGCAGAAATTCATCTGAAGATGGCTGTATAACAGACTGTCACGTAAGGTATGTACTGCTTTTCTTCTGTGTATCTAATAAATTCAGAGAGATCAAAGGCAGCCCAAGAAGCCATCTCAAAACTGTTTAACAGGATTTGATTTTTCTTTGCATGGTTCATCTAAAGCTAAATCTAGTTTTTCTAAATAGAAGAGCTTGTTCTATGATAGGTATCATATCTATTTCAAATAGTGCTTAAAAACTACCTGAGACTGGCTAATAGTTGCAAACAAGGTAAACACGAAATTAAGTAGTACTATTCTGTATTTGGGTCATTATTGCCTCCTCTTACTATAGATGGCTAATGTGAGCTGCTGCTCCAGAGAGCTAGTCTTCACTCAACTTCTGTAGTTCAGCTATAGGAGCCATTCTCATACTCACAAGCATCCAGGAGAGTGCAGAATAGTGTTTATGATCATCTACCACATGCAAGAGGTGAAGATCTATTAGCCTGTTTGCTCTTTGTCTGTCTCTATTGTTGGTTGCAAGTGTCCTTTTCTTTGTCTGCTTTTAGGATCCTTTCCCATTTCTACTTTCTAGAGTTTCTCCTGCTTCTTCTACAGAACAAGATACCCAAAACAGGAAATAGGTAAGGCTATCTAAATGTTTAAAAATAGTAATTAGGCCATATAGTTCTTCTCATTAAAAAAATCATTTGAGGGAAAATGTTGACAGGATGGCATATGCAGGAAAGATGATCCTCACTGTAGTGTAAGTTTTGAGATGTAAAGTTTTCTCTGTTTCTGAGGCTACGTGGCTTCTCAGTTCCTCCTGCTGTCCCTCTATTTTCAAATCCTGCAGCACCTAGGGCTTGCAGGCAACTATTTCATGTTACAGACAGGAGCTGAGGTCTGAGGAGAGGGAAAAGAAAGAGGTAATGTGCTTGACTACTTCCAGCAGATGTAGTAAGATGGCTGCTTTATTCCTCTTCTAGTCTCTACTCAGTTATTCTAATCCATGAGAAGACTTAAGAAATTTTAAGAACTTAGAACAATTTAAGAACTTAGAAATTTTGTGCCCCATCTACTACATCCTGGTTAGCTAGCAAGCAGCACGTGATTTTATTTTATTTTTTAAAACTTTTAATTCTAGGAGCTGACGGCTCCTCCTTTCCAAGGGGATACTTTGTGGGGTTTCCTTTTTACTCGAAGGGAGCAGACTGAGGTGGCTGTGATGTCAGTGACACACTTCACAAAAGCTGAGTAACAAATTTCAGATGGACTCTCTCTTCTTCCTAGTCTGTGGCATTTGCCTCACTAACTGGGAGGCTTTTGGAGGATTTAGAAGTTTGTAATGGAGGGTAAATCGGGGGAAAAAAGTGGTAACTTGGAAGAGTCAAGAAATTTGAGAATTGTGTTCTGACTCTGTAGCTTCACTGTCATAACACCTATGTTTGACTTCTGAGACCTTCACAAATTCTCTTAGACATATTCTCTTAGAGAGAACCTTCACAAATTCTCTTAGAGATAATATTAATTTCTGTCATAGATAAGAGCATGTGAGGGCTTTTTCGGTTTTCCTCTGATTGTCTCATAAAGTATTCTTTCTCTAGTAATTGTTTATTTTGTATTTGCAATTTTAAATATTAAATTCTATGCATATATAGGTACACTTTTTGATGTTGCACGTTATGTGTTTCAAGTCTCTGTTTCTACAAACAGGAGTAAATTCATTGGAAGTTAATGCATATAGTGTATACAAGAACTCACAGGCCTACTAATTTGATTCTTATATGTTTGTGTGAGCACAAAACTCATAAACTGATGCTTATCATGAGTCTACTTTACTGTTTGTTTCAATTCTACATGAAACAAGTTTGTGGAGTTCAAGTGCAGTCTAAACCACTTGTTCCTGTTTGTGTCAGTTGAATAAATCCAGTTTTTGGTGGAACCAAATGCTAAATCAGATCAGGAAACTCAAGTGGTTGAAGCAACACTAGCAAAGCCCTTCAAAGGTGGGACAAAGCAGCCAGAATGAGTAGCAATGTTGCTACTAAATGATTTGTGTAATTGAATCGGAGGCTTGGCCTATGTAACTCCTAATTGTTTTGCCAGTACTTTTCTAATGCGTTGTATGTACATCAACAATGAGAACTTGTACTTTTTAAAGGTAATTTCTGTTCTCAAGCATGAGCAATTTAACAATGCTTCTACATCTGGTGAGGAGACAAATCAATAATCCATGTAGTATGGTGTTTTGGCTGTTGCAGTGCAGTAGTTAAGTCAACAACATATCAGCTTCCCTCCTTATTTTGATTGCTTGCAGCAATCATAGCAGCTGTGTGCCAGATAATTGTTTTTCTGTTTTGTCTCACCAAATAGAGGCAAAATACACCAAATAGGCAGCCTTACATTTCTCACCTTAACATGAATTGTAGTAAGTTCATATAATATACCAGGATGTGTCTAGGGGATATTACTATGCTTGATACTGCCTATATTTGATGGATCAGAGGACATGGATGTTGTGTGTGGTTACTAATGCTGCCCCAAACTTGTAGTGAATCTTACAGCAGATTTGTTTAAGTTCTTTTTACAGCCTCACCCTTAAATGATTCAGTTTCTCATTTGACAAATATGATTACAATGCTTCTTGTAACTGACTTGTATTTGATGTTTAAAATTGTCAGGTAATCAAATATAATTATGTTAATTCTCTTAACTCAAGTTAAATCTCTGTTCAAGTGATTTTGTGCATTGACAGTGTGAGTATGTCAAAAGAAAATATGATAGATACTTGGAAGTCCTTTGTTTTATAAACATCAAAAATATTAATCCCTTTACCCAGAGTCATTTTGGCCAGTGGTTGTAAACCAAATCATTACAGATAATATGTTACTATACTTTGCCTTCCTCTTCTGTAATGAATACTTGGAGAGATCCTGGGGGTAATGGAAAATAAAACAATACTTACTGGCAGTATATACTGAAGTATATGGATTGACTGAAATATTGGTTCTACCAGGTTATGTCAGATTTGGAACTATTTTACTTACTTTTTACAAGAAACTGATTTTAAGACAGACTAATCCTCTGCTATCCAGATCTCCTAACCTTGCTCCATGAGATCTAGATCCCTATTGTGGCAGCACAAAAATATTGACTTTTATTTTTAGTTTTTGAGTGTTTTCAATGCTACTGGAGTCAGATGAATTAGAGTACAGACTGTCCCACCTCCCAGGTAACAGTATTTTGGTGAAACTTCAGTCTTCCTTGAAAGACTCCAAAACATAGTGCTTTTGTCTTAATAAGTGATGGAGAAAAAGGTTATAAAGGTAGTAGTGGAACTGGAGGTTGGCTTTCCTCCTGGCTGTGAATCTAAGCTGTATTTTAGAATCAACTCAGGCGTGTTCTGACATCATACTAAGCCTTAGGGGAAAAAAAAGCAACCCCAAACCTACCAAGTACATCTGCCTTCTCATGACAGTGTGTGATGAGGAGGACAAGACAATGCTGACTCATCTCAAGATATCTGTATTCTAGAAGAATTGCAGCTATATTTCTCCTGTGTGGGTGTTTCAGCGTTTGAATTGACCATCTGTAGGGACAGCAAAGCACTTAGCCTTTTTCTTCTTTGCGAGTTATTTCTGTAAAAGTCAGAGAAATAAAGCAGGGTTCTAACCTACAGAGGAAGTTCAGATGGTTAGCCACTCCATTTTACAAAAGATATGATGCTTATCTGGATAATTTGCCTAATAACTTCAGAAAGATTGTTAGTATAACCAGTGAATATTTTTAGATGATAATTAAACACAGCAGTAGTGCTTACTCCAAATGTTCTGAAGCCTGCATTGATTTAGTTAAAATCGTAGCTCTAGGATAATAGGTAAGCAATTTGAATATCCCTGAATTAAAAAATAAACACATAAATTAAAAAAACCAGAATATTAAAAAGCAAAAATTAGCCTATTTCTGAGTTGTACTTCTTTCTGTCTTCATTGTTGTCAATTCTGAATCAGTGAGCTTTGCTTATGACACCAGTAATCTGATTCAACTTGCTGATAACACTAAGGCATTTCTTTCAAATATGCTACAAGCAAATTGGCTTTTTCTGATTAGACATAGATTTCCCAAGGCTATTATTTGTAGTCAGAAGTAAAGCCTATAGTATTTGTCTGGTGTAGGGTTTCTACAGATACTTGCTCATTAGTGAGTCATCGTAATGTTTATAAGTCCAGTATCTTGAACAACCAGTGGTTGACTTAAGTTCAAAAGTGTTCGTGAAAGACCTTCAATTACAAGCCTTCCTGCTTTTGACAGTTCAGTATCTATCTCAATTGTCTCCTTTTTTTCCAGAGAGACAGTGATTTAAGATTCACCCTAAACATAAAACCAATGATCGATGGCAGCTGACAGTTGCCATTGTTTGTTTGTCCAATCCAGTTAGATGAGCAGCCAAGTCGGAACAATTAGTCCTCGGTTCAGTTGTCCTGTGGGCTATAGCTAATTTTGTACAGTGTTTATTTTTGTTGATGACCGTATAGAAAGGTATGTTTTTGACTGTTAGGATTCTGGGAAGTATAAACTTGTGATAAAAGGTTGTACTACATTGCAAAAAGCTAAAGCATTTCTTGTTCAAAGTGAGCCTGGGGGAGGGGCAAGTATTGTTAATTATATCTGATGATAAAGTTACATTAAAAATGAATTTCCCTTCTTATGATGTTAAATTCCTGCACACAAGATCCTCTTATTCTATTTATTTTCTATTCTAAAACACAATGTCTTGGCTGTGGCTCATTTAATGGAATCCAGAAACGTTGAGAAGGCACACAGTTGTCTTCCCTTCTGGTCTGTCCTTTTTTAAAATGCTAAGTAGTTATTTTTGCCGTAGTGATTCTGATGGGAAAATACATGTTGCAAAATTTAAATTCTATGCATTTGAAGAAAGTAACCGAGCAGAGGAACAAACACGTGGCTTTATGGAAATGGATGAATTTTTGAGATCATGTATTCCCCGAGACTTCTAAAAACTGGGTTTTTAAGTTGATGGAACTAAGATGCCTGTTCTAATACCTGCAAGATTCTATTTTTCATTTCAAAAGAATGTTTGCTATTTGTTACTCAAACCCTTAATTTGTGTCTTTTAAAATTATAAGTAGTTTTGGCCTTGAATTTTATCTAAATTTTAGCCTTTTCCTGCTTAGTAATTGTATCAAGATCACATCAATAGTTATTAAAAAATGGACAGGGAAAACAAAACAAATCCTAGGCTGGAGCAGTAGAGATGGATAAGAGAGATGTTTAATTTATCTGTTTTTTCATATTAAACTTTTGTTTACAGATTTCAATGAGAAATTGAGATTGTTCCTTCATGCTGTTCACGGTGGCTCCACTTTAAATGTTTTTCTTTTAGTTTTATCCCGTTTCTATGCTGTTGGATCAACTCTTTCTCTGTTATTGGTTCTGGAAAAAAGACGAAGTAGAACTTGTGCTATTATTGTTCTGACACTGCCTAAAGACTTTGGGAAAAGATCATACTGTTGTGATAACCTGATATTTCCTGCACTGTTCTCTGAATGCACAGTTGAGACCCAAAATATTTCTGTGACTCACACCCAGTTAAAAGTTTGTGTAATTTAGATGTGGCAGTCAAATGATGAGTCAAATCGTCCTTCTCTGGATTTATATCAGTTGTTTAATATGGTGGCTGGCATCACGCCATGACTAAATCCAGTGACCAGCATGGGAAGTGAGAGTTCCAGGAGGGAAGTGTTTGCATGCTGCAGTTATAAAAGGTATAACATGTATTTATATGTGAACAGACCTGGTGGTAATACAGTGCATACTGAAATGTTTGCCTGCATAGTTTCACATAAGCAACTGGGTAAATGCAACCATGTGGTTATCTAAGATGGAGGTTACCCCCTGCTCTGGGACCCATCAGGGGAGGAGGAGGGAGGGCTGGGAAGTGTGACTAAACCAGATACAAGCACTGCCAGTTGTTTGGTGGGTTCATCTTGCTTTCTTGTGGTGAGGCCCATGTGTGCCCATTGCAATAGTGAATGCTGCGGGAAGCATTTGTCATCAGTAATACTGCACTGCTGTGGGGAAAGGCTGCCGACCCCTGCTAGCCCTGTGCTTATTCCATGTCCATCCTTCAGTGGCTGGAGTATTTTTATGCATTGTTATTTGATACTTGTGAAATTTCAATTGTATATGCACGCATACTGTGATTAAATCAAAGGGAGTGGTCATGTAGCACCTGAGAAAGGCTTAACAATAGTTCTGTGTGCATCTGCCTGGGAGGTTTCTATATCTGTATGTGTCAAAACAAACAAAAAAACAAGGCTCAATTCATGACAAGCATCTGCTTCAAAATGAACAAAATCCTTTCTTGTCACAGCTTCTCTGCCAGTGAGGATTCAATTAAGAGTGTTTAAATAAAGAATAGATGTGTACTTGTATTACCTATCTATATCCCGGTAGTGTTCCCTTTGTAATCCAAGATATCTTATTCTTATCTTATTTTTTTAATTATATTTTACTGATATCTTTTAGAAAAAGTATTTTATGCTGTCTGTTGTTTTTCTGGAGGAGATGGCTTCTAGAGCCTCTTATCCAAATCACTGCTTCCTTAATTCATCCTTCATTCTGCTGTAGCAGAAACAATAGATTTTCATGTAGCTCGCTTACTGAAAATGTTTAGATGCAGCATGCTTTACTCAGACCTTCTGAGGGGTGAATGGAATTCGCTATAGTAAAATCCTGTCTCTTTTATTCTATAGCAGTTAGTTGATGCTTTGAATTTAGGCAGAGCAGTATGTAGCTTGTTTAGTAGTTGTATGTTGTTCTAGGTCAAGTGGTATGTATACAATGTATACAATGTTCTTTGCACCTGTATCTTGTCTGTGTCCATGCATACACTCTCAATTACTGCTAATAGGAGTTGTATGAAAAATCAAGGAAGGCTGGAGAAAACAGTTGTCTGGGTGTTGTAGTGCTCTCCCACACAAGCTAATCTTTTAAACCTAATTTGGAGCCTTAATTCCATTCAATTTTTCTGCATGTGACAAGGAAAAGGACTTGAATATAAAGAGGTCAGTAGGAAGAACAGAGATGTCCTTACATCCAAGGTCCATATTGCTTTACAAGGCGTTCCCAATTCTGAAAAGGTACGGGGTTATAGAACACAGGGGAAATGGTGCTTTGCTCAGATCTGAGAAATATGTTGTATTTCTGATGGGAGATGTAAGTGATGTGGCATCTTTTTATTTGTTTCTAGTGAGGAAGACAGGTTAACCATGCAGTCAGTCTTTGGTATGATCTTACTTGTTTACAAATAACACATACACCGCCTATGTTTCTAAACACGAGCTCTGATTGATTTGTCTCCAAAAATACTTTTGTAGAGAGGAGATACACAGAAAACTTGTAACTTCATATCTCACTAGCTGTATTTTCATGTGGAATACTCAGAAGCCTTTTCTTCACTGTATGATGGAAGTGTGTTAAAGTGGAAAAGAAACAACTTATCCAAGCTGTATGCTTCACGATTGGGAATCTTAGGTTAAAATACTCTTGGAGACTTGATTGGGTTTTTTTTTAATTACTGCTCAGTTTTGTCCTGGATGTGTTCTGAATTATCCGATGCAATAAGTTCAACATCCACTATACTCTCTTTTCAGTAAAAGCTGTAAATCTGTATTAAATAATGCCCACAGCAAGTGTATTTGCCTTTGGCTTTGCCTCTAGCTTTAAGACTGTCCGAATGTTGATGCTACTCAAGGAGCATGGTGTCCGGGGTTCTTGGCAAGTTCATGCTAAAACTCTGGTATAGGACACATTTGGCTGTATTATAAACTTCAGTTGTTTATGACTATCCCAAACAGCAAATTCTCTTAGTGATACTGAAATGTATTTCCCAATCAGTGAAACAGCAGACTTGCTGTAAAGGGAGCATGGCCTGGTTGCTATGTCATATGAATAGTTATTGCTGACTTTGGTTATTTTTTCTACCTTTGTCAGCTGACATAGATACACAGAAAGAATAGATCATCTTTGTGGTTATGAGAGTGGAACAGCCTGAAGTTCTTCCTGTTCTACTCACATCTGGGCTATTGTGTTGAATTCCACTGTGTTGAATCATCTGACATCTGCCTTTTAATTGCAATAACTGAGGACTATTTCCTCTGAGGTGTTTCATGCTATTTTAGTGGTTGTAGCTAACTGAGCTACCAGGGTGACATTTTCTCTCAACTTTGCTGTACTATGATTGTATCATAAATCTGTCACAACTATATTCATGCTATTCTCTAAAATTTGCCTTATTTTCACGGATGGGCATAATGATAGTCATTAGTATTGGCGAGACTCAGCAGCTGCTGGCTTCCTTAGAGCAAAGCCCCTACTAATGCTGGAGTCTGCACTTTGTGAACAGAAGGTCACTGCCATTTCCTTCTTTCTTTTCTCTCCATCCCATCGAATCCTTCAGCAGGTCATCTTAAACTAAATTAAATAAATGATCTCTGCTTTTCAGCTGCATATAATGTGCCTTGATGTTACATGATTTTAAATGTGCCATTTCTGAGTGAGGGCTACAAACAGGGAGTCCTAAAGCAAGATCATCTCTGTCTGTTTCTTTTGAAAGAAATCCCTGTTCTAGAACCATTTCTCTTAAAGCACACAAACCAAAGGCTCCTTTCCAGTGAAGCTGGGAAAAGGGTGTACGTGTTGTGGTTTATTCTGCAGGTTAAGACATGTTGTTTCCATTGAACTGTTGCTTTGATACTTAAAGAGGTATTTGCAAAATGTGTTTAACTTTGAGAATCTGTATCGGTAGGTTTACTTATGGCCAATTCAGAGGTCCAGCTAACAGTGATGCAAAGAAAGAAGGTAGCCATTCTTCGAGGATGTGTTGTCTTTCAGTACCATCCAACTTGAGACAGGACCTGTGGTATCCTTGAAGGAAGGTTTTGGAGACAGAGCATGCTGTGTTTTACAGGCTCTGAGTCAAGGAAGGTGGGATTGCCTCCTGACCCATGGCTTAGCTGTGGTCTCCTGGCAGAAGGGACAGCTGTGGGAAGCAACAGGCAGTCTGCAGGCAGATTTTAACACCCATTCTAACTGGGTGTGATTTCAGCCCTCGCTCCTGCTGAACTGGACCATCTGCATCTAATATCCTCCTCAGGGTAGAACTGCACTGATCATGAAAGTGGTATAGGCATCTAACCTCCCCTGGCTGAAATTAGGCTCCTTAAATCCCTCCCTGAGTTACAAACTAGGTCTCTTATTGGTAGGAAATGGCAAGTAGAAAAATCTCTACCACTTTAATACCAAGTCAGCCCTCAGCACTTCTGTTTTCTGTTTTGGTCAGATGCAGGATATGTTCTTCACCTCTTCAGTTTGTTAGTGTAGGAGAAAGCGATAAAACTAAGAACTGGAGATGCTTTGGCTGTCAGTTGTTCTGGTTTTTTGTTGTTTTTGTGTGTAATCTGAGCAAGAGAAGGGACTAATCACAGGCATTGAGCCTCGGACTGGTTTTATTGCAAAGACCACTTGGCAGGGTTGTCACCCACCCAGTACCACAGACAGGGATGGTGTCTATTTCCCGTGTTCCTTGGAGTAGGTTTACTTGTAAAGTGTAGGTTTACTTGTAAAGTGAGTAACTCTCAGAAACAACTTAGAGAGCTGCACAGATTTCTGAACATACAAGGGTACGTTTTTCATTGTTCTTGAGCAAATGTTTTGTTGTTTCATTGGGAGAAAACGTTCATCCAGAAAATGAGTTTACCTCATAGCACAGCTTCTGCAGCACATCCTGTCCAGAAACAAGCTGACTGAGGTGAAGGAAATGCCTTCACCAAGGATTCCAGAGATTGCAAACTGTTTGCCAGAATCATTCTAAAAAAGTAGTGGTAAAAATGGAAAGTTAGAATCAGCCTGAGAGCTGTTTTCTCTCAGGAACTGACAAAATAAGAGACTCTTAATTCTGTGTAATGTGTAAGCTGTGCGTGGTAGTGGCGCTTAATAAGGCATATTTCTTTTGTGTTCACAGAGCATTTGGTTAAAATGGAAAATCTGGTTAAAAGGACACTATTTCCTCTTAATATTGTAAGTTGAAGTAGTTGAACAACTTCTGCATGGAACTCATGTAACTTTAATGCCCTGTGCAAGTGTTGTTTATTTGACAGACTTGTAACAGCTACACTGCTTGAGCTCCTTGAAGACAAAATTTGTTTCATACCTTGAGGGTGCAAAGTCCCAGGGCAGCAGATGGCCTTATGATTATTATTTCCAACCTGTCTTACCTGACCATTCCTTCCCTGTATGAACAGCTGTTTCATTTACTTCAGTGCAGCCCAGCCCGATCGGCTATTTTTCTTCTGCCCTTTTCTTTGTATGCAACATAAATCTTTTTTCGTTTTTTCTCCTCCTTTGACCTGGCCTGCAGCTCCATCCACCTGTGCATGCCTTAAGCAATGTCAAACTCTTGCCAGATCTACTTCCCTTTTCCTAGATATGTTCTTTGGAAGCTGAACAACTTTGCAGTAGTGCTGTATGGTTACAGACAGCCTATTCTCCTCCTAGACTTCTTGTGCATTTGATGGGTGTGAGTTTGGTTCTCTGTTGCAATGAACTCAGCCCATTGATTCAAAAGTATCAGCCTGCTGCTGTTAAGCTCTGAGTGGGCACTTCGCAGCATACAGGTTGTGCAGAGCACTTCATATAAACCTGTGACATTGTTTTTTATCTCTAATGTTGTGAATTAAATCATTGATATAAGAAACTGTCAAAACAAAGATATGCCTTTGAATCCTCGGTTTGGCCTCTTAATACACAGCTGCCATTTTGAGGAGGTTTTCAATTCTTTAACTACATTCCTTTTCTGATATAACCCAGTTTCCTTCACCACGAGTGGTGCTCAGTGAATGAGCAGTTCTTTAGTGTTTCACTTTATCCTTTTTATATAGACTACAGCTTATGTACTCCTCACTGTGCAATACTCAGTGTGCTGAATGTAAAGAGTGATTTCTGTAATGACAATCGTCATTCACCTAAAATAAGTTTTTATTTTTGGACCATCAAAAATAGTAGAAGTCAGATACACCCACAGACTGTCTCAAACTGTAAGACAGGGCAAGGGGACCCTACAGACACCAGCTTTGTTCCGCACACCTTTCACTACATTTACTGGATGCTAATGTTTCAGGAGGTAAAATTTCAGAGATTTGCCAGCTGATGGTCACTCACAAAGTGAACTTGCTGAAGTTTCACAAGTATTCTCATTTTTAGTATTTCTTAACTTTGTACACTTAATTCTGTGGATCTGCTGCTGTTTTGATATTATTTTTTCAGTTTCATTTGTCCCATAGAGATGTTCTTATCTTCTTCTTCACGCCATGATAGAATAACTTGTGGCACAGCAGATTTCTGATGTTGTTGCAGCACAGTGTCTAGATAGTATTTTTTTCCTCAATCAAATGTCTTGATTTAGAACCAAGTGTCTGGCTTTATCCACTTTGAAATGCTTCAAGCAGTTCCTTTTAGGTAACTTGAAATGCAAATAAGGATATATTTGATACAGACTAATCCCTAAAAGGACTTGATGAAGTGCTGCAAGCTTATTTTTCTGAAAGCTGAGTCAAGTCCCACTTAAACATCAAACTGTCTTCCAGCGTATGCTCTACACAAATAATGAGTAAATGATGCGCTATAAACATTTCATCAGACACATCTCTGATCTTGTTCTGTGATTTTCTTTTTTAAAGCACATATAGTGTTTTACACAGTGCATAGAGAAATCAGGCTAGAATTCCATCATGTGAAAAATATGTATTCCAAAAATTAAATACAAGTCTTACATGACAACTAGAAGATCTAAAATGTTGTTTAAAAAAGGAAGAGTTGTTTGTGAAGAAATATCTGTAGGACAGCCACCTTAAGCTGAGATGTGCAGGTAGAGTTCATCTGCAGATCTGCTTCTTGTATTGAAAGACAGAAATATGTAGCAGGGTTGTGAAACAGTTATAAAACTGATTTTTAACACAAATGCATTTGTGATATAACTGCAGTTTTTTTATTAACTTCTGTTTCTAGAGGGGAAAAAAAACAAACCTAAAGGGGTTCTGTGGGTATAATTGGGGAAGAAAGGATGATTTTACCTTTAGGTTCTAAGCAAAAGACCTAGGAATGATCTAGTGTCTGTGAATCTTCGGAAGAGAAATTGTGATGATGGCAATGAATTACTTAGATATCTGAAAGTTAATAGGCACAGATGTGCTTATGCTTGATAGACTTAGTGATTTGCAGAGTCAAAGATGTGACACAAGGATGGTAGTCACATTCCAGTAGTACTGTTAGGTGGCATGCTATATTTCCTCCTGCTTTCTGAAGGTACATAGGTAGAAATAAAGGTTTGCTGTGATTTCTGTAGTGACTTGCATTTAATTCTCTATGTGTGCCTGTCTTGCTTGTGCAAGTACCACTTAAAGGCTTTTTGAACGTGGAAGACATCTGTTTTGGACTTATGGACATGAGAGAGGATTTTACACATTATTTAGTGTTGTGCCATTTATAGGAAAACAAATTAGATTTTCTCTTTATGTAATACACAGGATCATGAATGGGAGAGTTAATGATGGCAAGATTTTAAAGACTAATACTAATCTTGTACTTTTAACAAAAGCTATGCAGGGAGAATTGAAGTAAACTTTGTGTTTCCACTGCATTTGCAAAGTTGTTCTTTCAGATACAGCTGTTGAGATGCATGTGCCTGTCATTAATCTGTCAGTTCAGATAATCTTCAATGGGAAATAATGCTTTAAATACTAACATGTACTCATTAAGACTAACCTGCACTCATTTGGCTTTGAATACAGATTGATCTACAGTACTTTGGCGTCAGAAACTTGCATCCAGAGCCTGCTTCTCACCTGGACTCAGGTGAACCCTGAGTGGTGCACAGCAATTATACACGCTACAGAGCAAAAAGAAATGAAGCCCTGAGATTTTATTGCTCAGAAGAATTTTATGAGCTTTTCTTAGCCTCAGACTGATGTGAAGTTGTATTTCAAACACATTGTTTTTAGTCTGCATTTAAGAACAAAAGTTAAATCAATATGATGGTCTTTTATTTAACTTTTCTTTTTCTCTGTGCTTGTTTTATGGAGTATAGCAAGACGTGTACAGAGTTAAAATAACAGCTGTGAGGTAGGGAGGAAAACATAGTACAGTTAGTGTATAACTGTGTATTCAGGGCTCTGTCTGCGTACCAGGTGGGTTTAGTTGTTAATGCTTTGAGTGGTCCAAGAATTCCTAGTGAGTGCTTTGTAGATCATACAAAGCAACTGTCTAGAGACCAAGTGTTTTCCAAAACTTCTGGCCAGCTCTTGTCTGTTACCAGATGAAGTTCTCCAGGTGAGAACTTGGGACAGTCCTAGCGATTCCCCCAGGTAACTCCTTCTGTTTCTAGCCCAATTAATATTGACACCTTGTATGCTTCAATGTGTTGATTAACATCCTGGGTGGAGAATCTGGCAGTCTCAGGGACTCCCTCAGGCAATTCTTGTTGCAGAGTTAACCAATCTATGCAGGTAAGATACCTGTAAGAAGTCAGCAGAAACTGCTGATGGGAATTTAAGGTAAGTAAGAGAGATCTGGGTATGTAGTGTAAGACGGTCTGGCAGTGGATTGTGGAAGTGCTGGAGTGTTCATGTGGGATCATGAACCAGATTGATTGTAGGAGTTTCCTGGGATGATGGGTCAGGAAGGCTCATCTGACAGCTGAATGCAATTCCGGACACTCCTACCTGCATCACACAGCAACTGTCTTGTTTGAGAGGTTTAATTTCTCCATTTAAATATTATCCTGGACAGTATTAGCTTTTAAACCAACACTGTGTCTGTGCAGCATAACACGCACATGTTTTTTCTGCACGTGAGAGATGTTAATCTGCTGGTTCTACTGACTGTACAAGGCTGGATTTTGACTACAGGACTCCTCTCGAGGAGGAGGCCAAAGAAGCCATGTCCTGCTTTAGGACCATGACCTTGCCACAAGGCAGTGACAGATAGTTTGGATTATACTTACAGAGTTAACAAAGGGAAATCTTATAGAAGTGGGTGAAAATGATACAAGTAAGACCATTTAAATGCTTCTCTTACTCAGCAAGCAGTATCACTTAATTTCCAAATCAAATTTTTGTCTGGTCTGTAATTCATTTTTCTCAGATCAAAAACTCCTTTTGGTGTTCTCAGGAAGTTAAAATATTAGAAGACCATATTCTAAGGGCCTGATAGCTTTCCAAACTTTAATTTAGTGTGGATTTTTTTTAGTGACATATTGATGTATATGTCCTTAGGCCGCTGCAGACACAGAACTGGAGTGTTCCTTAGTATTAAGGATATTCCTTAATATAATTTCTTAATATTTCAGAAGCTAATTTGAAGTTAAGCATTTCAGTAGCTAATAGGACAATTTAGTAGAAACTGGTATCACACTTGAGGTATTTCTAAGAGTCCGATGTGTCAGCAGTATGCTTCATCTGAAAGCTGTTGCTGGAAGTGTATGTGTGTCCCGTAGGGTATACTTCATTTCAAATACTGAGCCCTTCTTCTTCTGGTCTTGTCTGTTACTACTGATAAAAGGAGCAAATTCTCTTCATAATTCTTCCTTGGGCTTTTTTTTGTGAACATTTGTAGTGCTGGAAATTGAGAGAGGGAATAGTGCTGCTCATTTTGTGTTTTGGTGAGCAAAACAGGGAAAGTAGGCAGCACAGACAGAGTGTTTCCTAAGCGTCTTAGCAGCTACTGGTCATGCAATTGTAAGGACTTTTCAGAGCTGAAAGAAACGCCCAGTCTCAGGCAACAAAGGAGATAATACGAGTTCTTTGATATCTCTTAGAGCACCCAGATAAGTACAATTTAGATGAAGTACAAAGCTGATGGCTTGGAAAGCAATGCAGCTATTTTTATTTGCTAAATCACTTCTAGCAATAGAATGTACTGAGGCACTCAGCAGTTCTTCAGCAGGGCTGTTTGTGTCACCTGGCTTAAAAGGGTTTCTGGAAGCAAATCCAAACATGATTTGTTGCATCTGCTTTTGAAAGCTGAAGGTTGATTAAAATCACTCGGGTCACTGTTTCTTAAGCTGCTAGAAATTGTAGAACGTTCACAAAAACATGCAGGCAACGTTTGGAAAGTTTCTTTGCTTTGGATGCTGAAGTAGATAATGATTGAGATCCAACTAGGACAAGCTGTGCCTTTTTACTTGATTCTTCCTGCCGCTCTTACTCATTTGTAGGATTGCAGAGCAATCCTTCCTGTTTGAATTTACCTTTTCCACAAGGAAAAATATTTCCAGCCCTTTACAAGGAAGGCAGAGGCACATATTCACCTTGTGAAGAGCGTGAGGTAAGGTTTTCAGTTTGACATTCGTTCATGCTACAAAAGAAGAGTAACGGTTTTCTCACAGTGTGAGAAAGTGATTGTTTTGGATGTGGTACTCAGGGGTGTGATTTAGCAGAGGGTTGTTAGAGTCAGGGTAGGATGGTTGGGTTGCAGCTGGACTCGATGATCTTGAAGCTCTTTTCCAACCTGAGCAGTTCTGTGATTCTGTAAAGTCAGTTTGGAATTCATTCCAAATTCTTCATAAGGTCAGACCCGCAGGCAGAACTGACAAAAGTGGAGCATTGCTTATCTGCTGACCTAAACTGCTGACCAGATATTTGATATCTGATCAGATATAGAGAAAAAAAAAACTGCTTCATTATTATTATTATTATATAATAATAACTTACTGCTTCTTTATTTCATAAACAGCATTGTTGCTGGACAGCAATTAAGGTAGAGACACTCATCATTAAGACTTACATGTGGAACTGACTTGGTTCTGTTGAATTTCTCCTTTGTCTATTGAGACTTGGTTCTTCTCCTGTCTCCCATCTGGACTTGCATGAAATTGTTAGTTCTGTGGTCAAAGTACCCTAAGATATCTGGAGTCATTGTGTAATTCATTGTAGAGATCTGCACAGTCAACCTCTGAGTCTATTTTGTATTTTGAAGGTACAACTGAAAACCAGCAATGAAGAACTTAGTTGGTAACAAAAGGCCAAGCTGGTATTTTAATCAAAATGTTTTTATTTTTTTTCCTAGTGGTTTAACTTCACACTATGCATTTGAACCTCTTTGGCAGTGTATCTGTACCACATGAATACACTGGCATAAGATGGCTCAGTTAGAATTAATAAGAAAACCTTCAACAATAGAATTAATGTAAAAATGTTAGAAAATACAGCCTCCTGATTTCCTGACATCTCAAATCCTTCAGCATATTGCTAATGAACATAAATGGGAATTAGAAGAAAGCTAATAAAAGGAGACTAAACTTTTAAAATTAAGGTTGTGAATTATTAAAAATAACTGATGTTAATGAAACAATGCAAACTCTGGGTTTCAGAGGAAAGATTTTCCTTTGGAACTGAAGGTCAGAGCTCTTGCACTTTTAAACGTCAGCTCTGACACTGTTATACCATTTTGGGCTTTCATTAAGTAGTGCAAATGTATGTTAGGAAGACTTCCATTTCCTTAATTTAGTACTGCTAACAGGAACAAAAAAAGTTATAGGAGATGGGCTACCAGAACTATCTTTTAAATCTAGACCTGGAGCCTGCATTGCCTTGAACAATTGTAATTCTAGTGATAGTTATCCTGTGTTCACATTTAACAGTAAAAGGGGGCAGGTTGTAGAAGAGAACAGGGATTAAGTACAGCATCTTTAAAAGTATGTTTAAAAACTCTCACCTGAATAGTACCAAAGCAAAACCTGATCTGGTGCTATTAAAGCCAGAAATAAATTTATCTTCCATGGAAACCACCCTGTGTTAGCTCCCTTAAGAATGCCTCAAATAGCAAAGTTCAGTCCTGCCCTAAACTTTAAACTTCCTTTTAAGCTTTGTTTTTCACTAGAGTACATTGTATGGAGATTTCACTATTGATTCAGTCTCACTTTCTTCTATTTGCAGTAAAATATGTTTATAGCTCTATTCTGACTGCATCTGTAGTGAGTTAATGTTCCTTGCAGAAGCTGTGCTAGCTGGGTAGACAAGCCCAACCACCCTGATGTGGTGATGGATCCAACATGATACTGTTGACAGCAGAGAAGCGCTTGTTACAAAACATGCAAAATGTTTTCTATCTGAGATCCTTCCTCCAGATCCATTTCTCTACAATTAACCCAACTGCTTTCCTTGTTTCAGTGTACAAAGGCACACAGAACATCAGAGGTTGATAAACTGTGATAATTATTGCATGATAAATATCATCAAATAACTTTTGCCATAAAAATAGCTGTTCATTATTGCCTCTGGGATATTTGATGTTGATTCTTCTGACATTATTCCAAGTTACTTGAGATAGATTTGGAGAACTTTTTTTCAATTCCTTTGACACTTAAACATGCAGATAAAATACACAGTATTTTGCTGCTCAGCTGGGTGCATGTAACTGTCATGGCTGCTGGACAAGACACCCCTGAATCTCTTATAGAGCTGTTGAACAGGATGGGTATTTTCTTCTGATTCACGTGCATAACTCTTTGCCAAAATTATAGTTACAAAGAAATTAATGTAGCTGTAACACCTATGAGCTCTGTGAGTTTAAATGTCATCTCATTCCATCCCTATAACATGAATATATTGTCAGCCATGCCTGGCTGAAAGGGTAATAAGCATCAGGCAGCTTTGACTGCATGCCCTGACTGTGAGAAGGGGTTTGCAGAACTGCATCTCTTTAAGCTCAGTCTGTCAACATAAGATATATGAGGTTATGTGGTAATTTTCTGTTGTTAATATTTTTTATAGATCTAAAATGTCCCATTTCCTTTTATAAAGTCTTGGTTTACGCTCATGGTTACAACTTCCTTTGATTGTCTCCTGATTACTGCAGCTAAATGCAGAAGGGAGTTGGGAAAAAAAAAGTTTGAGGAACTATTTTCCTTGGTTCTTGTACTGAGTACTGGGGTTTTTTTTCCTCCTTTTAAAATCTTATCTGTAATAAAAGCTGCTTACTTTTTTTTTTTTTTTTTTTTTTTTTTTTAAGCTTGGTTCTTACTTACATGAAATACACATGAAATCAGCCTGTTTGTAGCCATTTTGAACATTTTAACAGTTTCTGTGGGATAAATGATTCACTAAAGTTTCTGCCAACTTCTGGAAGTCTTCCCCAGGGAGTAGTGCTGTTTATACTGCTTCTTTTACATCTTGTATTTATGTGTATCTGCTCGATACCGCTTACATTTCCATGTTGTTGGATATCTTAAAGATTTTTGCACTGTTATACTCCCTAATTCCAAGCAGGCATTTTCTTTGCAGTATACTTTGGAATTACCCCCTTTTTTCCCCCAACACTTCTTAGAGTAATCCAAGGCACAAGTTCAGAAATGCCTTCTCTTCACTGACAGTCCTAATGTGCTGAATCCATCTGCACCAAAAAGTAAATAGCCAAATGCAATGCTTATTTGCTAATCAATTATTCAGCTTTCTAACTTATTATGAGCATGTATTTAGATGTGCTAGGTGAGGTAAGCAAATAAACAGTGCTGTCACATCCAGTTCCCATGGCCAGCAGCTCTGGAAGCAGCAGAACAATATATTTTATATTGAAATCAGGAAAAAGGAGCAGCAAAGTCTGGCAGACACTGCCGGGCTTCTTGGAAGTTTAAATAAAACTAGCGAGCCTGTTTGTAAAGGTGGTTCCCCTTCCTTGGCAGGAGGAAAGTATCAAGCATATTTACAGAAGCACTGTTTTATTCTGACAAAATGTACCAACTTTTGATATTTTATCAAAAAATGCCAATGTAATTACCATCTGCTCTTATTATGTTTGCCTTTTCCATCTGGATACCAACATATCACTGTATAAACATAACCCACCTACTAACTCATTGCTCTCTAGCCTGCTTCATGAATTGTAACACTTGAATGATGACTTAACCTGTTGTCACTTTAACTGAGAGCAGGTTATGACCTTGCTGAATTAACGACTCCAGCTAGGGGGCTGTGCTGAGTGGGCACGGAGTGGGAGTTGCACAGGAATATATCCAATAAGAAAGAGAGTGATGGACTGTACAAGGAGAGGGGTTTGCATATCCAAAGCTGTCTCCATGCATGTAACAGTCCATTGGGGTAATTCTGCCTAGTATCTGCTCTGGAAAGCATAAGAACACAGAGGCGTGTGTTTATCACGTGAGGTCTCTAATGCTTATGAGTTGTTAATTTTCTGAGAAATGATTCGATTTAAACTCATCTCTCCTGTATTTATAAGTTTCTTATAGCTTTTCCTCTTTCTTAGTAAGAGGAACTTGGCCTAAACTGTTTGTTAGTGTATTTTGATTTCAGACTTGGAACTGATTTGCTTTATTCTTCACCACAGTTCTGAGGAATTGACAGAAAAAAGAAAAAAAGAAAATAAAAGATATCCATTGCAGAATGCACCTACGTTGGGGCTTCTTCCTTCATGCAGAAAGGGGTGAAAAATAGTGCAAATGAGCAGTGTGCCACTAAGCCAATCCTTTCTTATCCCAGCATACACATTTTCCCTTTGTGCTCTTGTTACCTTATGAATGAATGGAGAAGTGGTGCATGATACGTATTACTCTCTTGAATGAAAAGGCTGGGGAAGTGGTCCAGAAGGTGCATGTTCTAGTCACATCTGTTCTTTGACCTGACCCACTGCTTTCTTCAGTTACTGAGTTCACAGTACTTTTCTATCTGTAGGTGTGAGCACGGAAGGTCTGTTTTAGCCATGTCCCATCGGGGCAGGAATCTCTTGAGGGGTGTTTGTTTGTTTTTTTAATCTATATCAAACTAAAGCCTTAGAAGAGCATTCAAGGGACCTCTGGAGTAGATGATGCTTGTTTTCCCAGCTCACTAGGGCTACACCTCTGTGCATGAGGGATCTAGGCTTGGCTGGTAGCATGCATACTCTGCTCCTAATAAAATATTATAGGGGCCATGTAAATCACTCGTGTCTGCTGGCACTATGTATCAACTTGAATGGATCGCGTTCTGACCAGAGGAATTTCACCTCAGTCTTTTCCTTCTGATGTAAATTGAGTTGTGGCTCTTTGGCACACTACAAAGTGTCTGGCACCTTCCAGTTTCAAATGGGAGCAAGTGAACTGATTTCCTCCATATTCAAATTAATCACACAAATTACTTCTACTCATAAAGTACTATATAAATACGAGGGGTGGCACTAAATGCCATCTACAGCACTAATCCATCATTGATTTGCTTAGTTTCCTGCTATTTTTCTTTCAAGGAAGTGCCCTGGTGTCTTTCTCAGGTTCAGTCTGCTAAAATCTGTCCTGTGATTGAATAAGAGACAGGGTAGCCAAAAGCCTGGGCTAGTGCTTCCAGAGTCATTAATTCAGTCAGTCAGACAAATGGGAGGCAAGAGAACAAGAAACAGTGACCAATTGGTCACATGGCAGGGGATCTGCCCTGGAGCATGAAACACACTGAGTTCAGCCCCTAAGCTGCATGGTCACAAATATGCCATAATGATTTCTTAGCATGGCCCTGGCTGTGGTAGCTCATGCCAGCCTGCTGAGCAAGCTTGGCCGGGCTTCTTGAGATTCACAGATAAGATTTATTCTTGAAGCCTGACCTACATGAGTGTGTATCTAAATGTGTGAAAGCTGTGATTTGATGGCAAGCAATGAAAGGTCATAGAAAAAGCAGGCAATGCATTTAAATCAAAATGATGAAGCTGGGTAATTTCATTAGCAACAGTTGTATTTACTGGAAGTCACAGATGGTGCAGTTTAGCTTATGGCCAATTTGTTAAGACAAAATAAGTATAAAGAAAGAAATATTCCAAGTGAGAGGTGGTTAAAAATTAAATAGGCACCAGATGGCTCAAGATTGTCCTTCATACAAATTTGGTGAAAGAAGACATAAACAATCCAAAAGCATTTCTGAATGGGACACTCACAGGCTGGCTGGGCCTTTATCGAAGCTAGGTTTAAAACCAGAGTGATTAAACTTCCCTCACTTTGTTCTGACATTCCAGCAAAATGCTCTGCATCAACTGATGAATTATTTTCTTTTGCATAAGCTGTTTAAACTGAGAAGCAGTGTAAATGGAAAACCCACATATGTGTTAGCTTTCAGCTACCATTAAACTAGCTTCAACTTTTACTTACAACAAGGAGAACTTTACTGCTCAATGTATGTGTGTTGATACTCAAGTTATGCTCACAGAATTAGCAATGTTTTAAGTGTTGTGTGCTTCTGAGAAGTGTCAGCAATTGTTGGAGATCACCGATGATAAAATAAGGTAATGGCTCTAGATTAAATTGCAGGTGATTCAGATTTCTTTTCCACACTTATAGATACTATATAGACATAAATAGTGTATGTCAATATACCGGTCCCTCTGCTGCATTTTGGGATGTTAATATCTTCTGCATAGTGCAGAGCTGCATCATTAACACCGATATCTTTGAACTCTCTTGTAAGGCTGATTCCCCTTGTTTCTGTTTGGTAAGATGTTATTGTACGCAATACCTGAGTTCTGTTTTCTGCTCATATGCTTAACGTGCCTCCTGTTTTTCACACAGGCAGATGTCAGGGGACTTATAGTGTTTTGTTCAAACTATAGCGTACCCCCCTGTACAGGGAATCTAACAGTTAAAAAAATAAAGCACAATTGTTATAAATGAATTCAAGGAAACGAGTTAGCATAATGTGACTGAAACGTGCTCTCTGGTTTTATGTGGAGTACTTAATATTGATGACATCAGAGCTACAGCAGAATCCTCTTTAAAGAGAACTGACTGCATGGAGCTGGTTTCCCTTTGTGCAGGGAGGGAAGGAATCTAAGGAAAACAGCCTTGAATAAGGGAGGCAGCTGGAGACTGTAGTAACTAATTAATGAGCAACATCCACTTGAGAGCTTTTACTAGTCCTGTACTAGCTTTGCTCATTTTCTATTGCATGTTACATTCTCTCTGACTGAAAGCTGTGCAAGTGGTGGCTGCTTGCAGGGAAAAGATATGCTGAAAAGATAGCAGTGCTCTCTCAAGGGATATGAAAACATGTAGAAATGTCCTGGAATAGCCTGGAAGAATCCAGATGGGGGATGGGATTTGAAGAATTTTAACAATAAATTAAAGAATAGGAATAAAAAGTGGGATGATCCAGGAATGATTTTCTCAATGTGCTAAGTGATGCACAAGCACAGCCTTGCCATGGAAATACATTCTCCACCCCCATCAGGAACAATTTATGCATCAGACTTAGACCCATGAGCAGGAAGGTGATACACTGCCATAGCTTTGTGCTGAATAGGATCGTCCAAGTTGGGTAATAGCATAATCATTTATTTTTTTTAAGAGACAGAATGACTAAAGTGATTTTGCTGCCTTTTGAGTAGAAATAGCACTGACTCCTGTATGTATCTATAGTGTTTTCCGTGTGGGAAGAGAAAGGGGGAAGGGTGGAGAGGTGGGCTGGGAAGTTGCTCACTTTAAAGTGCTTACTCCAAAAGGTTTGTGTTTAGCTACCGCCTCCTGGTTACTGCTACTCTTTGCAGCTTGGTTAAATGTCAGTGCCCCAACAGGGTGTCTTTTGTTGTGCTCCTGACAATCTACCACCTGGGAGGACCCGGGCAGCATTTACACCAGTAAGCTCTGACCCTCTGCAGGTAACACACCATCCTGTACAATGCCCATGACCCTGCTCCTTATTGCAGGTGTTGCTAGTTTATGAATGTAGTTCTGTCTCAGGTCAGTTGTCCTGAACTCACAATTAATGGGGCTATGGGGACAGAAAACTAACTCCACTTACAGGCAGTGCTGAGCAAGAAATCTTGCCTTTCCCAGTGTTTGAAGTGTTCAGTAGTCCAGTAGCCTTGGTGAGCAAGGTGTAGGGACTGTATGGATAATTAATGACATTGATGACTAATATCTGTGGAACAAATAGTGATGCTCTGATGTATGTGTCAGCTCCTTTTTAAATGTGGCAGAAACTCTGAGGTAGAGAAAGTACAAAGCTTTCAAATCACAAAGTTTCAACTTTATATCCATTTTTCTACTGGATCAGTTTCATGGTTAAGCAGAGTCAATGTTAGTGCATTAAATAAAAGTTGTTGGAGGTGAATTTAAAATAACTTTCTATAAACAAGATACTCTGGATATCAACTGAACAGTCGAGGCTTGGTGCTAAACAGCTGGTAAATGCTGTTCTGAGGAACGTATGTGAGTGGTAGAAGAGGTGTTGTCCTAGTATTTGTATACATTGCTTTTAAAGTCTGAAGTCTTGTGTGGTTTATATTGTGTATAGGTTTTTAACACTTCGGTTTCCGGCAAGATGCTTCTCAGCTTTGTCTTTGTTTATACCTCTCTGAAGACTAAACAAACTTCTTCAGCAAACTGGTTTTATTGTGCTGTATTTAAGAAACCATTCACCTAAAAAGTTTGTTTTTTTCTAACAAGCCAGGCCTTGGAATATTTTTATTTCAGAGGCTGTGTTTCCAAGTGTCTATTGTATGTTACAACATGGCAGTATATGAACTCCTCTTTTATAAAGACCAAGGATAAATGAAGAACTGCCTGCATTTCATTAGAATTGCAGCTGTTTAGAGTGAATGTCTTCACTGTGTGTGGATGTGCCGGCCAACAGGTTTTGGATTGCTCAGACAAGCCTTAAGGAAAATGGAAACTCATTGTTGCACTTGCTTTAAGTGTGGATTCAAACTGTCTTCTAGGCTGCATCTTAGCAGGTACTGCTGTTTGCCGGTATAGAGCTCCATTTGCATCTTCTTAAATGAAACCACCTGAAAGGATGCATTGGTCCAATTCCACTTTCCTAGTAGTGTTTATAAAGAAAACATAATGTTGAAAGCTCTCTGCTATGGACAGAAGGAGGTGCAAAACCATGACTCAGGTGTTCAATGAGAAAAAAATACTGATCTCATCAATTGAAACCAGATGAGAAATTATAGGTGGGTATGGAGAAGATAAGGATTCAAATTCTGCACAGACCTGGTTCCCGCCAGGGTTGTTGTGGGTCTCTGTGAAACCACCTCAGAGGTCAGCGTGACTTCCTGGATTTACCACATTCTTTTTGCACAATTAATTTTCCTTGTCTGCAGTTGTTTTTTGATAGCTCATCATGAACACTTGATTATTATTATTTTTTCTCATTTTTTCTCCTGTTAATCCTTTTTTGAGATGGGAAGATCAAATTCATAATGACAAATGAGACAGAAGAATTGCAGAGATGTGTAGTTGGCAGATACAGGAGCATGTACAGTGTATATGTGACAACTAATAGCTGTCAGACAGTCACAGAAACACTATTAATTGACATATAATATTTAACATTTTCAAAGCAATTTGCATCTTCTAAGGACCATACTATGTAAACACCAATTAATGCCTAATTAACTTATCTATATGTATTAGCCAATTAATTTCTAATTAGTTTATTTACAGATTCTTTCACACTGGAAACTAATTTAGATGGGGCTTTTCATTCTGATTCTAGAATACTGTCCATAATGCATTAGAGGGAAGGAATTAATTTCCCCAGTGTCTGAAGAGGTGGTGTAACTGGAGGTTTGCCTGCTTTAGAGATGTCCGTTTCCACTGTTCTCCTTTATAGTGGGTAGGAATGTTTAAGCTATTCAAAGGTAAACCTTCCTCCACTGTGAGTGTCCTGCAAAGGTGACAGGGCTTTGTCCCAGGACAGTAGGGTGTCTGGCTTGGATCTTGGGTGTGAAAGCAGAAGGGCATGGGCTGCGTCAGGTCCTGCTTCCAGGAGCATGTTGTCTTCTGTCCTTTCCGTAAAAAGAACTAAATATGAAATATGGAGTCTGAATCTAGGCAAAACTAGTATTATCAAACTGCTGTGCAGTTTTTTGGCTTGGTTTGGGTTTTTGTTTTTTGCTATCTCATTAAAGGAGAGAAATATATAAGTTCCGAGAAAGTTATAAAGGTCCATCTGGTACTTCTACTGGATTAGTTAATTCAGCTGAAGTCACCGGGCTGCCATGTACTGAGGCTACAGGACAGAGACTGTCCAAATGCTGACACGAGTCATGAAACTGATATTTTATTTAGATGTCCTTGCAGCACAGGGCTATCTGACATCATGTTTATAGTCAGTGTGCAGTAGAAATATAAGAAATCATATACATTTTGGTAGGTAGTGTTCAGATTCAGTAGTAATAATTCACAGTGTTGCTTCAGGGCTTCCATATTGCTTTGGGCATAAAGCTGTACTATAAATTACAGCACACAAAGCTGAATTTGACCTACCAGTTGATGCATAAGAAACTGACTTAATTCTGAATATTAACTACATATTGTGGCCTAGAGGTTTTTTCTTCTCCAAGCGTAGCACTGAATTATACAAGAAGCTTTCTCTTGAGTGAAACCTAAATATAAATACATTCCCAGTCTCACTACCACACAAAGGTACCAATGGGAGAAGATTTTCATTCTGAATGTTTCTAATGGCAGCAGAAAGGTGATTTCTGAATATTGCCTGCTACAGGAAGTAATTACCAGGACTTTTCAAAAACTAAGCATCAGGAGCTGATTAGTATCCAAAGGATTTAGCAGTAATCATCATGAATTCTGATCGCAGTGGCATATGATTCCTTCCTGCATCCGGGCCTGTCTTTCGAACATGGATCCTAACTCAGCTCTAAAATTTTGCCTCAGGCTGAAGCACAGGATAAACAATTTTGGCCATGGTGAAAGTGTCTAAAATAAAGATGTGGTCCAGCCATCTTGGAATTTGAATTCCACTCACAAGGATTTTGTTACCAGTCGATGTGTGTTAAATTAATCTGCAATATACTTGCTCACCAGCAGGAGTAGAGGTGAGTCTTTAGAGACTGAGTCAAAATGTGCTTGTTTTCTGTGGAACTATTGCTGCAGGAAGCTGCAAACTGGTTCTTTGTGTTACTTCACAGCTATTTAACAGATACAAAGAATCACACAAAAAATTCATTAGCTCATTTAAAAAACCATTCGTTACCCCCATATTATATTAGAAGTAAACATGCATTAATTGCATGTAGCATACTATGTGAAATTCTTATGGATTTGCAGGATTTTTCCAGAAGAAGTACAGGTAAAATATGAGAAAATTGTGTGACCTACTGTAGGGAAGTCACTTTAGGAGGGCAGGTGGATGCAATGATCTCTTGAGGTCCCTTCCAACCCCTGCAATTGTGTGATACTATTTTTCTGTTCTTTATGAATCATATCTCATACATTGCTTCTTTTCTTCCAGCCATCAGCCTAATCTGACTCCTAGAAATACTGTATAGAACAGTATCATTTAGTGTAAAGATGATGGCTTATTTAAAGTGCTTTAAGTAGCAGACATACAATGCAGCACCACTTTACTGTGTTTTGTGATGCTGACTCATCACTGTTAATTCTTACATCTGTGAACTGAGCTCTGAATGGCATCAACTATGAAGGCCTCCCCTCCCCTTGTATTGTATGGCCCGTAGGGAAGCTGTGGCCCTTCGCTGTGCCCAGGTCTACTGTCTGACAGGATCTTCCCAGGAGATGTTCTGGAAGCCATTAACTGCTGTGGCAGTAGAAATTTCTCAGAAATGCTCTATAGAAGATTAAAGAACACCTGCATGTCTTTTTCTCTGTGGTGCATCAAAAGGAGAGAAGATGAGCAGAGTGGACTAAAGAGCAGGAACATGGAGCTGGTCTTCTTGGGATACCCCTATCCCTTGTATTCTTGTTAGAGGAGGAAGACAGAAGATTCCAGATCCCCGGACCCTGTCCTCTAGCAAGGTCCATACCAATGCTGTTAGTCTAGATATAGGCCATATAGGCCGTGACCAGCATTAGTTTAATCAGTGTCTGTCAGGCTTTCTTTTCTTTTCAGATGCCATAGGGTTTACTAATACCAGCCAATTTTGGTTTTCCCTTGTCTGGAACACTTCAGATGGAACGCAGGTGATGCATATTGCTAGTAAATGCTAAAATACATTTGACAAGTTGTGATTCAAGAGTACTTTAAATATCAAGTCATCAAATAATTGTTTTTAAGGGGGGGAAAATAGGGATCATTTCAAAATATTCTGAAAATATTCTTGAATCAGCTTTCAACTGCTGATTAATTTTTTTTTTCCCAGTTTGCTCTAAAAGTTCCCATAATATTATATCCCAAAATTATGATCTGATGTGATATTATCACAGTTTCACTCGAGTCCTGGTGAGAAGCATATGACAAACAGCAGTACATCCAATCAGTTCCAGATAAATACTTCATCCATCATAAATATTTAAAATTTAATAATTAATCAAAACAGCTACACGCTTTCTTCAAGTGATCAGCCACTAATAGCTTAAGAATCCTGATTTTAATTTATATCTTAAAAAAACAACAGCAACACAACAACGAAAGAACCCCTCAAAACCCAGATTTCACAAACTCCCCCTCTCACCACCTTGCAGAAGGGAGAATCATAGAACAGCTCTGTCTCCTACTGATTTCTGCTAGCAGGTGAGCTAGCATGACAGTTGGAATTCCTATTTAGGGATCACTCCTGTTTGGAGCTACTGTATGGAGTCTGGTTCTGGATTTTTGTCCAGGTGTTCTTGACTGTGAGGAAGGATGGCATGAATGATGCAACGTCTTTCCTAGTCAAGAAACACTAAGAGTTACTTGTTGTCCATGCATAACCACACAGGATGAAAAACAAATCCTAGCTGAAGGCTTTCTTAAACTAAACCAACAAAGAAGCAAATACTTTCTCTTATTTCTAAAGTGGAAAATAAAAACCTTTCTTGAAAAGAACCCCAATCTCTGCCTTATATGAGTACGTTAAACTCAGTGCAGATAGTTAGCAAGAATAAAAAGTTCTTGGCTTTGCTTTGAATCCCAGATTGCAGCCACTGTTGTTTTAAATCTGGGGCTTACACCCGGCAAATTTTGAGTGAAGTCTGCAGTAGGATAAGACTGCAGCAAGTTCTCAAACTGGCTGGTATTGTAGGATGGTGGTTGTATGGGAAAACACAGCCTGAACCTCTGATTAATCAGCTGAGGCATGTGTTGGGTCAGCTGTGGGAGCACAGGTGAGAGTAATTTAGCTGTGCTCCCGGAAGGAGTGGAGCTTGACTGCACCTCCTCTAAGACCTCATTGAAGGGCTGACCACCACTAAGGCAGCATCTCTTGGAGACTGCTCCCTGGTGGAGATTGCCTCAGCTTTTCCAGCCAAGGCATTGCTATTGGTGAGTTTTCCTTTACAAATAACCTTTTGAATATTTGTCATCATCTTTGTTATCATCTTCATATTCTTCAACCTTACAGCAGTTCATTCTTTTTCCTGTATATGCAATTACCAATATGCAGTAAAATAATTAACAGCTGGTATTTATGTGCTATCTGAATATACACGGCCTGTTACAGTCAGTTTTTGTCTGGTATTTTGTTAAAAATGTGTTTGTGAAGCTTCTGATGTTGTGACTCCACGTGGAACAGGACTGAACCTATCTGATAATCTTGAGTAGGAAAGAGACAGATAGACCATTCTTGGTTTTTATGACCTCTTGTAGCAGTGATTTATGTGCAGTTCAGATTCATGGCCTGCATTCAGACCCAAGCTTTGCACAATGTTTTGTTTCTAGCCATGTGACAGCGTTAGAGAGGTCTAAGGGTAGTTAATGTCTCAGGTGATGCACTTTCTTATTGCATCTTCCTTCTCCACAGTGGAACCTGGTGAATTACTGACAGTGGGCAAGTCTGTCTGACTAAAGGTGACCTGGTGTTTTCCCAGCAGTAAGAATTTCCCAGTGTTTTTTTTGTCCCCGTATGTGCTGTGTGCCGCCTGATCCTCCTGACACAGGTCAATGAATGCTCTATGTACTATTTACACACACTGTATTTTATTAGAATTACTGGGCTGTTGTGTCCTGTCCAAGAAAATGATCACTACACTGGTGGTGATAATCCTGTTTGATGCCATTAGCTAGTACTGTGATGTACTGATGTTTTAAAGTAGTGCTGTGATAAACAGACATTACAAGCTCAATGGCCGCCATTTTAGATGTTGTACTGAGGGATGTGGTTTAGTAGAAAATATTGGTGATAAGTGGATGGTTGGGCTGGATGATCTTAAAGGTCTTTCCTATCCTTGGCGGTTCTGGGATTCTCCCTTCCTGGAGTACTAAAGCATTTTAGCCAACGTATTCAAGACAGAGTTTGTTCCATGGATAAACACTCCCTAATTTAGTGAAATAAAACCTGGGTAGCAGATAAGACAGAAATTTGATGTAGAATCTTACATAGAGGTGCCAAAGCATCTGCATTTGTGGGCTGTCCATCTTTAGAAACAAATCCAGTCTGCCTTCCTTCCTTTCTGTGGTTGATGTGAGCAAGCATTGTGATCCTGGTTTTATCACCTGATCAAACTCCTGAAGGTTTCACCACTTTGTGGCAATCTTGGCAAATCCATCTTGTGCTCTGTCTTCAGATATCGCATCTTTTCCATTGCCAGTGTTTTCTTGCATCACGCTCTGCTTTGATGCCTGAATCTTAAAGACAAGAAAAGATTTGTCCCAAATTATTCTCTGATTCACAAAAGCTTTGGTCTAAAGAATACTTGTTCACAATTCAAGTATTTCTCCTGCTCTTCTGTGTGCTACCTCCTGTGTGGCCCCACACTTCTGTTGATGGGATTGTATTTAAACCAGATCAGCTCACTGACTCAGTGGGTCACATGGCTGCACGTGTACCTGCGTTGGCAACAATGGAGAAGGAATGGGTGCATGCAATAAGGGCAGTGTGAAGGAAAAGAAATACTGTCACTAGGGAGAGCTGTCACCAAACACAACCTGTCCTGGACTTTGGGCTAAGTGTGAGGCACTTTGCTTTTGTCAGGCATGCTTTCTGCTTTCCTGAGACTTCTCTTTTCTTTGTTTCTCTAAAAAAGTCATATGGTTTCCAAGATGTGTATTAAGTTGAGTTTTCTTTCTTGCTACTGTGGATAAGCAGCTCAGTGGATGAGTTTTCACTGTGATTAAATAATGTTTGAAGGGGAAAGATGCTGAATACTGCATATCTACTGTTGAATCTGATTTGCTTATGGCAAATGTAAAAGACAGCTGTCTTACAGCCTCAGCAGGACGTTTATTTTGCAATATTGTCCACTTAAAGGTTTCTCACATGGAATTTTTGTGAGGTGAATGTAAATGTTACTTCTGAAAGATAACTCACAATTTGGAAAAACGGCCTGTCTATGCAGTGATGCATTAATCTCATGAATGACCTCCCCAGCTGTTTAGACTGAGAACTAGTATTCCAGAATGTTAAGAATACAAATTCAATAAGGAATTTCAGTTTTTGAAGGATATTAGATACATTAAATGCCTAATTAAAAAATAGTAGTGTCAGATTCTGAAAGGAAAATGGAATTGTAACAATAGGACATTCCTTGTAGGAGGGATAGAAAATGTTTGCCTTTCAGATGCACAGCGTGTGTTCAGACCTGTAAGCCAGAGTGCTGAAATACAAATTTAGACTCACAGACACTGACAGATATTACAGACGTTCACGTCTGAGAAACTGGATAATAACAACAATTCAGTTCATGTAGACGGATGAAATTATGCTTTCAATTCTGATGCGTGGCGTGAGCTCTAGATGAGCAGATACAAACTGCAGTTTGTATGAGTTGACTATTTTCCTTTTTTTTTTTCAAAGTGGAAAAAAAAAAAGAAAGAATGGCTTGAAGAAACTGTTGCTTGGTGGATTCTGAAATGATTCTTATGACACATCTAGTTTTGCTTCCCATGCTGCTCGTAACGTACATCACCCGTAGTAGAGTAAGTGATGAAGTACCATCTGACTGAATGCCAATGTTTTCGAGTCTATCAAGCAATACATTATCTAATTTGTTGTATACATTGCACATGTGCACCTGCTAATTCGAAATGCTGATGCACCAGAGAGAATCTAGGCTGCCTGAGGAGTCAGCTCTGACCCATTTCTTTGATATATGACTTGTTCTATCTTTGATATTAGCAAAGAAGTTTTCTATCCACTTGTAGTTTGAAGAGTAATAGCTTGGGGCCTGAACACTACCTATGATTTCCATTTTATTGTGAGCATCTGTATACTGCACAAAACCCAAACTACAGACTTCAAAGGAATAAAATGTAAGAAGATAGGAGAAGCATCTCTTCCCCACTCCTCCGAGGTTAGAACAAAAGGCAATCTACTAAAGATGAGCTCACAAAAAATGTCAGACTTTGTATATTTAAAGTAGAAAAATGTGACATTTTTTCCCAGATTAAAACATGTTAATGGGAAAAAATTGCAGCCATGATAAATATTGTATGAAAAGCTGCCAAGTAACAAAGCCTTGACAAACTCAGGAGAACAAGGAATTTCAGTTGATGCTGCCACTTTATTTTAGTATTATATTCTACCTGCTCTTTATGTGTATGCAGAACTCTTCAGTGTCAGTTGGAGTTTCACATTAAGGGCAGATTAACTTAGACATCACATTGATACACGTCTTCTAGAACACTATGTGGCCCAGTGGTGCTGTTATCATAAGATACTACTGTCCCATGTGAGAGCCTGTACACCAAGAGTGATTCTTACACACATCATTATAATTTTTATGGCTGACAGACCAGAAAGACAGAACAAATACAGAAAAATTTCCTTTGAGTGATGATTGATTCTTTAAGTAGTAGCTAGAAATGTGTATCAATTCTGAAATAAAGTTTCTTATGCATGTGAAATGGAGTGATATTATTGAGAGCAATGAAAAGATGTCAGACTGAAGAAAATCTGAATTGTATCAGCAAAAAATTCGAGCTGATGCTTCAGACATTTTAATGCACATATGGATAACTGATGTTCTGTGTGTGGGATTTTAGAAACAGAATTTGCCTTTCATAGAATGGCTCAAGTTGGAAGGTACCCCAAAGATCACACAGTTCCCAACCCTGTGCTGCAGGCTGAATGTCAACCACTAGTTCAAACTGTGCAGGATCCCACCCAACTCAGCCTTGAATATCTCCAGAGATGGGACATCCACAGACAATCTGGGCAGCCAGTCCCAGTGCCTCACCACCCTCTGAGTAAGCAATTTCTTTCTAACATCTAACCTAAATCTCGCTTCATTTAGTTTAAAGACATTCCCCCTTGTCCTATTACTGTCAGTCCACCTGCATGTAATCTCCCTTCAAGAACTGGGAGGTCTCCTCAGGGCTTTTTCTTCTCCAGATTAAACAAGCCCAACTCCCTCAACTTTTCTTCATAAGAGAGATTCTTCAGCTCTCTGAGTATTTTTGTAGCCCTACTCTGGACCTGCTTCAGCAGCTCCGCATCCTTCCTATATTGGGGCTGCCCAGGCCTGGAAGCAGTACTGCAGATGGGACCTTACAGGGATAGAGCAGAGAGGGACAATCACCTCTCTCTCCCTGCTGCCACCTGTCTTTTGATGCAGCCCAGGATACTGTTGGCCTTTTGAGCTACAAGAGCACACAACTGTCTCATGTCTAACATTTTGTCTGTCAAAAAGCCCAAATTTGGGATTACCTTGACTCAAGTTGGTCTTGTTAAACTTCATTAGTTTCTCATGTGCCCAATTTTGGAGCATGTCTGGATTCTGGATGGTGTCCTCTCTTTTAATGTGTCAGCTGCATACAATATTCAAGCTGGTTCCCTTCCTGTGGCCGTAAGTTTAATGTTGCTGGTGGAGTTCAGCAGGCTGAGCATGTGGTATGAAGAGGGAGTCTGTGGTCTGCTTACAATTTGAGCGTATTCTTCAAAATAATTGGGTATTTATACAAAGTGCAGACTTGCTATAGGCTTGAACACAGTTGTGCAGGCAGGATGCCATAGCTGAGCAATCTGCGTGGCAGTTTTGTTGCAGAATGCAGTGATCTGCTGGTTAGGAAGTAGTAAAGATACTGAAGTTCAGTTTGAAGGTATAAAGAAATTGTGAACAGATAATGATTCTATGAGGGTAGTGTATTTAAAATACAAAAATAAATAAAATTCAGATGTTTATGTAAAAGGTCAGCAAGTTTTTACTTATTTTGCTGTATGTAAAATAAGGTTGTTGAAGAAGGTAGTTGGAATGCAGAAGATGGATGATATAACTGTTTTTCTTATAAGCATGTTTGTTTAACTCCTCCCAAGGCATTTGGTTTAAGTACGCTATTCCATATATCTGTTTCTTGAGAAAGTAATTAACGTTTGTCCTGAGTCTTGGTGAGAAGGTGCTATTCATACTTTTCTGAACCTCCCACTGCTGTCTTCTGTGTGGTGAACTCGGTTTCTACATCTAAGAATTCACTGTCTTTCTGAATTAAATATGCAGTCGTCTACTAAGTAAAATGTAAAACCATCATAATAGTATTAAAACCTAAATGATCCAGATTCACCCCAGAATGGCTGACTCGAGCAATTGTAACAGCACTGCTTCTGTGTTGTGAGGATTAACTAAATTCTGCTAGTTTCGCCCATAAAGCTGGATGAATCTGCAGTGTTACTGTCCACCGCATTTCTAGAAAGTGATGCTTTGCTTTCTGATTCTTATTTCCCTGTTGTACTGGCCCAAAGCTTCTCAAAATAACATAGCAAAAAACTGAGCGCAGTCCCTAGAATGGAATTCCAAAGTCTGTCTGTAAACACAGCCGCCTCTACAACATGGAGAGCCAAGTTTCCTGTGTGTGACAGATCATTTGCGTTGTCTTACTAGTGAGTAATTTCTGTAACCAGGCTTTCAGTCTTGTTGTGCAGGTTTCACAAACCTGTACTTAGTCAGCAGTCTTTTATTCCCCCCCCCCCCCCCCCCGTTTTTTCATGACGTAAAGTGGAAAAGAACATAGCAGAAGAGGAGAAATCTACCAGAGAATTGGAATCTGTAATACGAGTAAATTTCTGTTCTGTATCTCAGTGTGCATTTTTCAGCTTGCTACCCAAACACAGAAAGACTGAAATGTTTTATAATTCAGCAACAAAGGTACAATGGGAAGGAGAAAAGTGGGAGGAGGGAGAGGGAAGGAGGAAGAGAGAGGGAGAGATTAAGCAGTACAGGCAAGAGAGCAAAGCCTTTTGATGCTGTGTTTTCAGACTCAAAACTTAGATTAATGAAGTCTGACTTTCTTAGATTTCTTTGGAGTACTGCACATGAACTTCATCTGATAGAAAAAGGACACTTTCAATGTAACCTTCCCTCCTATGGTTCTGAATAAGCTGCTGGCTAATAACGTGGAAAACTTCAAACCGTCTCTAAATATTAGAGCGTCAAGCCAAATGAAGAAAGAATGACTTATTAAGGTGTTAGCACAATGTGAGTGACCTTCTTGATGTGACAGTTGTTTGGCAGAAGAAACACCTCCAACAGATGTTTAGTATTTAAAACTATTTGAGAAGAATGCTTTTCCATGGAAGTAAGTTGCGAGATCATTTAAACAAACCACAGGCTGTCTGTCTGCTCAGGTAGCAGCAAAGTAATTGTTAGGATTTCTGTGCAGAAAAGAAAGAGATGCTTCTTTCTATTTAACTGTATTTTCAGGATTCTTTCTTCCTTGCTCCCTCACTTCCTGTATGGCCTGGGGGAAAGATATTCTCCTCTTCACCTCACTTCCTCTACTGCAAATCAGACCTTTTTCTTCCTTTTTTAAGAAGAAAAAACATTGGTTTTAAAATTTCTCTTTTGCCTCTGAGTTACTTTGAGTATCTCGCTGATAAATATGGGTAGTAGAATTATTTGGGGACAAAAATCAGGGTATCCCTGTCTAAAGAGCATTCTTTCCCACATTGCTATTTTCTTTCCATTGGCAGAAGAGTAATACAGCATAAACTTTTGTTGTCAAGAAGAAACTTGCTAGGGAATGTAGTTTAGAGCTGAGTAGGAAATCTGTTTAGTCATAGTGATTTCAGGTTTGGAAGCATCCCTCGGTGCTTATGCAGAGGTAAATGAGCCTACCTACTACCTTGATCAGAGGAACAGGAAAGACCTGAGTTCAGATCCCTGTGTCTGATCAGTTGCTCTCATCCTACAGCTCATGCCATGCTGCTAATGACTGGGGAGATGGAATGATTTTCACTTTGACCTGAAAATGTGCTGTGGACCCAGGAAACTCTTTCTGATTAGCATGTCTTTGAACTTGGTGCATTCCCATGAAAGCTCTTTGATTCTTCACAAATCCACTCAATTTACATTTTCTGATGAGGCAACTAGAACTGATCAGGAATTTCTTTAAGTGTCCTGTACTTTATTAAACCCTTAAAGGGAAGCAAGAAGGAAGAGAATGGGTACAAGTTCAATTCATTTAGTTTGCTGTCTTGATCAGAACAAACCTTTAAAGGACAGCTCACTCGATGCTGGTATCTCACAGGTTTTGCCAGTACCCTTGGGACTATGCAGTTGTGTGGGTTACATAAATCATTCTGAAAGTAATGCCTCCTGTTTATTTTCATGGTAACTACAAAAAGTAGCACCATAACACTGTCTGATAGATTAAATTCTCAGCTATCAAACACTATTTTGTGACATTGTTACTGCCATTGTCTGTGCATCTTTGCCAGTGATAAATAGGCACCTGCATGCCACAATTGTAAAAATCTGCACTGCCAGAGGTGAAGTGCATCATCCATTTCCTCAGTGTGCTGCCATCCAGTGTTTGGTCTCCATAAATGTTCAGCAAGTGCTGATGAAAGCCAGTAGGTGCAGTTTTTTCTGCATGGAGGAGTTCATGCTTCCATGTCATACACCATTTTATCAGATTGCTCCTCTGTTGCCATCTGTCACACAGGAACATAATTTAATGGAATATTGGCTGGAAGGCTCAGCCTCTACTGCCATACCACCTACATTCACTGGTGTCACCATCCAACATAATAAAAATAGGAGGCATTACTTTTGGATCAGATACCAAAAGAAGCATTGAATCAGTATATGTCAAACATTTATAATGTTATGACTCTCTGTACTCAATCCATGTGAAAAATATATGGAATGATCCATTCTTGGTGTAGAGAATACAACCTAAATGAAATATCAGGCTACCAAATTGCTACCCAATACTCACAGTTGTCTTGTTATCACTAAAGGTCCTTAGCATGGTGAACCTGTTTCTTCATGCTGTAATTACGAACTTCCCACAGCATTACGTGGCAGTTACTCTTCTGACAACCTTCTTGAAAGTATCTCATTTGTTTTGCTAACAGAAAACTTGAAAAGTAGGAAAATGATGAGAGAAATCCGTGGCAAAGGCAGAAATGTGGGTTGTAGCCCATGAAACCACTGACACTGGATGAGTACAACATTTGCAGCAGTAGCACACAGGCTGCTACAGTAATGTGTGTAACTGTCCATTAGCAAAGCTGTTCTCTTGCCCATTGCCAGTGGCTGTCCCTGAAGCATGCTGGCTTAGACCAGGTCTGAGAATATCTTAATTAAATTTTTTTCCCTTGTTCCAGCACTGTTATGTCTGACTATTTAAATGTTGCTTAGTTCATGGCTATCGCCCTCTAGAAAGAAGCAGTATAGGCTAATTGAGAACCTGAAAGAAAGTTATTCTCCTGTAAGCATTTTGAGTAAGTCCCTGTCTAACAATAAATCTTCTTATCAGACTTCTCTTTACTCTCCCCAGAACAGTCACCTCTTTGCATTTAGGTTGTCTGCAGATTAACAGTCTCTGCTCATTCAACTCAGTACAAGGAGAGGATTTTCCAGTGCTTCTGATCATTCTTAGAGTTCACCAGCCTTAATATGGTGAGAGAGTCTGTGTGTATCTACTGAGGCACTCACACTTAGGTTATAGAGTTAGTTTGTAGTTTAAACATGACAGGGTTTGCAAGAGGTGTAACTTTCATTAGGTCAGCTAGCACAGCTGCAAGAGGAAAAGGGCTATTGTACCAAAACGTGCTAGGTCAGAAAGCTCTTCCAGATGAATTAATAGAAGATACTAGAGCCGCATCTGCCATTATTGTACTTTATTAAGGAAAACGTACCAACATATTGCTTAACTTCAAAACTCTGGGGTGGTAATTTGGCTTATTTTTACTTTACTTTTTCAGTTATCAAAGAGATCTGTTAGGGGCCTGTGCATGTCAAGAAAGATTGCTTCAATTTACTGAGTACAATGATTCCGATAATTCAGTGTTTCAATGAAATTTAAAAAGAGAAACATATGAAGAATTATCACATATTGATTTCTGGGATATACATGGTTGGTTTATCACTGTGCTGTATGTTTTTTGTGATCTCTGAGTCTGTATAAAATCCTTGAGGAAGTCAACACTAATATGGTGATGAGAGAGTATTGGTTTCAGCAGAGCTGTGGGAAGCCAAAGCAGCACGAAGCTCTATATGACACAGATCATATTTCTACTGGCTAATCATACTGAAAGAGCAGTTATTCCCCAGCTCATGATATATAGCACCCAATTCATTCCACATATAGTCCCATCGAAGTCAATAGGATATGGAGGAGAAGCTTTTCAGCATTGTGTGAGTAAGAACATCAATGTCGTCCTGATACCTACTGTAAGTAGCTGGAGTAAATTTGTCATTTTGGACATAGTGTCTAAGAGCACTTTCAACCTTCCATGAAATACTTTTAAGTTTTCTGTGAAATGTTTTTCCACTGGCAGTGCCTTATTTCCACAGTGGATCTAAATGCAGTGCTGCTCGAACATGGCACTAGGAATCATGTAGTCCACGGATAATCTACTGCTATAGTGTAGCTCATGAAAGTGTTCACTAAAGGAAAAACACTTGTACTTAGTCACAGCTTTTCAGAGTTTACAAGGGGGGTGGTGGGGTGCCCAATAGATGAATGCCACTGATGAACTGGGAGCACGGTATCTTTGCACAGCAGCTGCTGGTTTCTTTATGAGCAGATGCTTTACTTCTCTTGAAGCTAAACTATCCTTCAGTTTTAAGTCCCTGTATTTACTGTAGAGATCAACACATTAAACATTTGTTTGATGTCAGCAAAATTCTTACCTTTTATCTGTCACAGGACACCTGGACCTAAAATCCTTAACTTGTCTATCTGCATGTTCCCAGCAGGTTACACAACTGATGGCAGACTACTGGGTGTCATTTTCCCCATTACCTGGCATCTTCCAGCAGTGGGGACTGGTAGGCACTGTGCTGCTCTCTGCTTCTCTACCGCTTTGCTGCTGGAGCAAGGTCTTGGCCACGCTGCAACTGTGCTGGGTCATCATCCTCAGGAGGAGACATTCAGGCAGCACTGAGCATTGCTGACATCTGAATATTTCAGTGTTGCCTCTAGCTTAGTATTGGAATGGACTAGGAGTTGTAGTCTAAAACGCTGCATTTCTAATGAGCTGCTACTGTGGTCTTTATCATGGCTCACATGCTCTCCCCTCCCTTTCTCAGGATGTGGCAGTGAAATACTGTATTATAAAAAGCTTGAGTGAGTTGTGAAAAGCTCTTTATTACCCACCATAAGTCACTTGTCTTTGCAACTCTTGCATGCTCCTATGGTTATTTTTACTTGCAGAATGTTTTTTCACCATTCTTCAGCTGCCGGGCAAGATGGCGTTCATTTGGCTTCAGTTCTGACAAAAGATAAATGAGCTTTGGGCCCTCAGTGATTCACTCTGGCTGCCAGGGGGTTCTAAAATAGCAAACTATTTTTCATAACCGCAATGTGATATGAAGTGAGTTGCAGCAGGTGCTCTAACGTATACTACAGCCGTCTGTGGAGTGGGGAATTCATTAAGTTTCCTCGTTTGTCCAAAAAAAGTCACCTTTCTAACTGGCTAGCATTCTGTCTTTGCCAGCTGAAGGTACCCTCTCCTGAAGCTAGAAAAAGGTGGCTTTTTTTTTTTTTTTTGGTTGTGTAGCATGTGCATATGGAAACAGTACTGTGAGGTTAATTTGATCATCTTGTGAAGAACAGTTCTCATTTAGTGGATCCGGCTTTTACTTTTCCATTTAGTGCAATTCTTTATTTCTTTTATTTTGCTCTTTCTCAGGGATGCAGAAGACATGAGTCCATGCTTTTCACTTTGCACTGTGTTACACTGTCTTTCTCCACTTGTAGATTTGCTGGAAGTATGATTTCTAATTGTGGCTAAGGAAGAACATAAGATATCTAATGTTTGATGGGGCATTCTGGATAAAGAGCTTCCTTCATGGACCCACTGCAAAGAAATCAAGTATTATTGCTACACCAATGGCTTAATACAGGCTGTAACTTTTTGTGTAAGATACTATAAAATATTTTCTAGTAGAAATAAGGATTACATAGAGAAAACAATGTGAGACAGGATGGTTTTCCTGCAAGATTCCAAGTGAAGCTGTCCCACAGCTGTGAGAAAGGGGCCCTCAAGTTGAGTACATGAAGTAGGCGGCCTCCTACAACACCGCCCATAGCTGTAAATGGGAAACCTTATCTGGTTATCTGGTGCTTTAAAGGCCACACACAGCTTTTGCACAGGCTCCTACCTGAGCTCCCAGTGACATAAATAGGATACCATGTAAGCGCTCAGGTCCTGCAGCATCAGCTCGTGAAGAATTTATGCCTCTATAATTGCTCAGACATGGAAAATGTAATAAATATTAATGTTATTCTCAAGGAACAGTTTCCAAAGAAGAAACGTGCAGATAAATTTAAACTTATACATATTTTAATCCATAAAATATAGATTTTTCTTAAAGTGCTGGAGTACTTAAACCTTATATATAGGCAAGTATTCTATGCAAATATTTTCATACTAAGATTTATGTGGCCATACATTGCTCATAGTGTCCAACACCCAGCATCATGTTTACAAACACTTCCTAACTAAAACACATATTTCTTCTATGAAATATGCAACACCCAAATAAATAAATACCATCAGTCAATGACTTAGAGACTCCTCTCATGTTGCAAACGTAAGTGTTGCAAATTCTCATGTGATACATACGGTTTGGGGCTCAGTTTCTGCTGCCCTGCAGGAAGTCAGTGATCTGGACTTGCCAGAACTTAGCTCATATAACCATCATAAGCATCTCCTGTCCCGGATTATGTAATGGATGTCTACACCTCACCCAGTGGGCTGAGTTTCCAGAGCACTCTGTTCTTTCTGTATGACTTTTGGTATGATTGTCTTTGCAGAATTGGGTCTCATTCCTGAGAACATTTGCTGCTGCTGATGAGCAGTGTAGAAAAGAACAGACAACAGACTATCCAACTGTCAGGGAAACTGAATGCTATATAAATGTTATATGCTATACAATACAATGCTGTGCATCTGTTGTCTTTCTCTGCCTCTAATGGCAATAGGAGTGAAACCTGTGTTACAGCTGCACCGCTCCTGCCCTTCCGAGGAAGAGGAATATCATCAAGCTTCTTAAGTCTCTAAGTGTTACAGGCAAAACCAGAAGGCAGGGCTTGGATTCGCGGTTATAATTAATGCTTTTATAAAACTTGCTGGAAAGAGATGCTGGTGAAGAGGAATGTCTTCAGGCCTCTAGCATGCAGTGTAAAACTAGAGCAAAAATGGAATAGAAAAAGCAAAGCAATTAAAATATATTCATGCAGTGATTTGTGGTGCGCTGTTAATTCAGCACATTGAATGTATCACCTGGAGTTTCTTAAAACAGCATGCTGTTGGTTACTTGTTAATTATATTTGATTAACATGGACTTTGTACCCTCTTTTGCCTTCATTTTTTAGTGATGTACTTTCACTGAAGCTCAACACCTATGTCCATTGGTAGATAAAAAAAAGTGGAAAACAAAATAATCTTTGGTTTCGTATTTTCAAGTTTATACCTATAGCAGGAAAAAAAATGGACCCCTGGTGCATGGTTAGGGCTCACATTCAAATTGTACATGGCTTCAGGGTTCTTAAGTAAGCAGGAAATCTTGGCTTCTGAGAATGCTGTACTTAAGTGATTTCTTACTGAACATAATGGTGAGCTCATCTTTTGACTCACAATTCTCAAGTTAACTGCTCGTCAGGTCTCTCCCTAACATACTTTTTGCATCCAATACGAAGTGTAGAAACACGGATTTCACACAATATCAGTAAGTGTTTTGACAGATGAGATCTGGCAAATTTTCTGTGCTGATTTGTGATGTTAATTAGAACGACAACAACAAAAAGCCATAAAAATTTAGTTTCTGGGTTGAAGCAGTGAGTTGGAGCTCCAGTGCAGTGGTTAATGATTATAGCTGTGCTGAGAGGATGTTTCTGCTACAATATTTTCATCATTAATGTCTTTCAGGGGCTGAATCAACTGGCTTAGCTGGGCATCTGTGTGGCTGTGGGATATTCTATTTTAACACATTTCTGCCTGGTAGTTTTGATTCTTTACGAAGAACTTCTTACGTTATACGAGTGGATGTGTTAGGAATGCCTAAGAACAGTACTACTCTGCATCTGGCCAACCATAAGAAAGGAATATCGTAGAATCATAGAATAAAATCATAGAATATTAAAGCTTTAAACTAGGCAGTCCAACATTAATGACTACTACAATTAGAGAAGCCCGAGTGCTTGTTTTTTTTTTCCCCATGTGTACTTATTTTGAAGTGCTTTATTTCCATGATCCTTTTCTTTATGTTCATATATGTGATGCAAGCTGAAAAAATATACATTCTGGATTAAGGTTTGGGTTTTGTATCAACTGGTGCGGACATCATTAAGAGAACTGGAAAGTTTTATTTCCTTCTGGTTACTGATCCTGAATGTTTTAGAGCTGCTGGTTTTCAGTACAAGCTGGGATGAAATGTTATGCCTACAAATCAATGAAATTAGGATATTTTTGTGCCAATTTTTCCCCTAAAAATTAAAATTTAGGTGTGTAGCAAACAGGACGTTTTAGTTTCAGTGGCAAAGCAACAGGGAGAACCGTGATAACATTACTAGTGATTTTCACAGCGTTTCTGTAGTGTCGACTCTTATTCCTGCCATTTTCAAAATAAGAATAATAAGATAATAAATAATAACATAATAATGATAATAATTTAAAACACACACACACACAAAACTACTACCAAAAACCAAGCTCTTCATATATTTCTAAATGTTTGGGTTTTTTGTTTTTTTTTTTTTGTGCAAGTGTTTTCTTTTTCTTGGGGGCACTGGCAGTTAAATTCAGGTTTGAAATTTGATTAAATAGATCACACTTCTGTTTGCAACAAGAGATGCAGGATATTGTTGCTGTCATTTGGTTTGGATGATTTATGCAAGTACATTTAGAAACACAGGATGGACTTTAATTGCTAATAGTAGAAAGGAGTGGTTTGCAAACAATCTGCGGAACAAAAATTATGATAAAAAATTAGAATTCAGGTTTTTATTCTCTGTTCAAATAACAATTGAGAGTCCACGCATAACCTTGAACTATAATTACGGCTTTGTATTATAGCACTTTTTTACAATTCATTATTGTTTGATATTTTAAGATTCATACAGAGCTTTGTTAAACTGCCCTTGTACGGACACTGATATGTTGAATTCACATCAGTGAGTTTAAAGAGTTCAGAGTCCTCCTTTTGCTACGTAGTCTTTAATCAGCAAGTCCAAAATCTGCACTGCTCACAGCTTTCAGATTTTCAGAAGAGAAACAACAGCAGCCATTGAAAACTTCATGGCATGTGATGGGCTACTGCTGTCCCAAAAAGGGTGTCACATACCCTGAGATTGTTTCCTGCTCACTTCCCTCCTACTTCCAGTAGCTCTCATTCTTGTTATGGAGGGACCTCTTCTCTGTCCCTTTTCCAAAGAAACACATTTCTGCATGTAGAAATCATTTGCCTTTTTCCTTCTTCTTGCATTCATTTGGTGCTTTCCATTCTAGTATTTCACACTCTAAGTTTGTGTATACCTTTTGCTGGCCTTGCATCCCTACGACTGCTGTTCCTTGTGGTGACTGTTTCTGCAGAGAAATGTTAGAGGGGCTACAGAGATTATCTTCTAACTTCCTTCTGCTGTAAGTAACTCACAGGTGCAGGGTGTGCAGCTATGGCAGATCACTTTGGAAGCAGTCTTCTCTAAGGATCAAACATCTGGTGAACAGCATTTCCTAATGTTTAGCGTCAGGAGTTACAGCAGTCAGCCATTAGCCACAATGATGGGCAGCACAAAGGTGTGGCAGTGTGTTGTTGTAAGGTTGGCTATAGGTGTTCTACTTACATCTCTTTCCTTAAGTTCCAGCATTGCCTCATACAGTGAGTTTATTTGGTATGTGCTATGGTGAGATCACAATGAAGATGTGATTGAATACCTTGCAGTACATCTGTGATAATCGTGGTGCAGAACCTGGGTTTTGTTTTATAATGCCAGTCACTCTCCTCTGTCTTCTTATCAGCAGCACTGGATTCTGTTTTTTACCTATTCCTCTGTCCATAACTTTTCAGAGAAATGTATGTCATAATCTTATTTATTATCTGAAAGTAAGAGCTGCATCATTCTCTGCACCCAGTCGTGTTCTTAGATTGGAAGCACTGCCACCTGCAGCTCTAACCACCCTCCTTTCTCATTATAGCAGCATTCTTAGAACCCAGTCATTTCAGGTGTTACCAGAAGATATTATTATAGAAATGCTTGCTGTAGTTAATGTTGCATCAGCATTTTTATTTTACCGTGTTTTGTATCAAGCCTGTAACCAAGCTGTAAAACTTAGAGGAGGCAGCCATTTTGATCTGAGAACCGGCGGTCAAAAAATCTGACATCTGAGGAGCTCTGTCAGCCTTGATAAACTCTTATTTGTTGTTTTAAATATAAACTAATGGTGAGATTTGAGGGTTGTATATATTAAGCAATCTCCTGCCCTGCTGGAAATCTAACAGCAGAGTTGCCTTCAGATTTTCTGAGTTGATTTCTGCTTCCCAGAGGGATGTGCTAGAGAGCACGTAGTTACAGAAGCAAATCTCCAAGAGGGATAAAGCAGATGTGTAAGATTTCTTCTAGCCTTAATTTCTATGAATCAAGCTGGAAAGGAATCCAACTTAAACCTAAGATGAATAATTGGATTCCACTCTGTTTCAAATCTAGCAGTGAACAAATGAGTTAATAATAATGCATTTAACTCAGATAGGAAAGGTGTTTGACAGGAAAGAAGGAAGGCTGTTACAGGATAATTTAACTCATTTCCAAAACTGTTGTAGGCAATTGTCTTGTTGTCATAACAGTGGCAGACAAGCTTGACAGTTGCAGGTGTGCATTTGCTGCAAATTCAGATACATAAGCGTTTCAGATATCCTTTAATACACCTGGTTTTCAAAATTAAGGTTGAAAATCTCAGGAGGTGCTGTGGTACCTCTGATCACTCTGTTTCACTCACTGATGTGTATTATCTGACAGACCTAGGCTGAGCCTTACTTTATGTTTTCAATGTTGCTGCACAGAGAAATTGCACGGTAACTGCTATGTAACTGTACTCAGGGAGTTCAGGAAGAGAAAGAGGGACTACTGGAGGATGATAGACAAGATATTATGTCCTCGTTTTTATTTTTCACCAGCTCCATGACTGTGTCTACTTTTCTGTACATGAAAGGATAGCATTCCTCAGTGTGCAAGTTGTTCAGGAGTATTCAACATACCAGGAAAATGTAATGTATTATGTGGGACCCACCATATTTATTAGCATCTCTGGCTTTGTCTGATTGCTGCAATGAAATCTTTTGGGAGAGAACTTCTGAAGCTAGAGCCAAAATCTTGAGGAGAAGCAACCCTATAGTGTAGTTATTACTGTGGAAGCTGTTGTCTCTTGGGTATCCTGTGATTTTGACAATTGCATCTTAAGTCAGATACAGCGATCATACTACTTGGAAGGGAAGTTATTTTCATTCAAAGCCTCCAGAGCTATTTCTGAAGTGCAGCAAGGGACTGTGCGTTCTCAGAGAGGGTCTTTTACCACAAAGACATCCAATTCAGATGTCTCTAGTGCCATATCTCAGGCAAAAGTATTTTCTGCCTCATAAATCTTCATCATCTAACTTCAAATACCCAGACTTGAGTTTCTAATGTTTTCTAAAAAGTGGATTAAAGGAAGAGACCATTGTCCTGTCAGCTCTACTTTGTAAAGGACAACTTGATGACACTGAAAAAAATATAGCTTTAAGAATACATTTAATTCATTCGCAACATGGTTGTATGTTGATATGTACATCCTTGTTATAATTACTGAATTAGTGCAGTGTTGGAGAGCAAGAGTTGGCACTTACCAGGTGTTTTGAATAAGATTTGGGCATTATAAAAAGCTTTGATGTAGTTCAATTTTGATTTTGTTTGTTGGCAATATAAATGTGGTTGCAACAAAAATAAAAAGCATCTTCGGCTGGCAGATCCTATTCAAATAAAAGAAATACTCCTTAAGAATTAATTGAATCAAAGCTAATTTCACTTCATGGCTTTGAATTATAGTAATTTCCAGAATATGAGCCCATCCTGATATGTATATGCGTTATGAACTTTCTTGTTACAACCTAATAAGAAACAAGATATATTTGTGGCAGAGAGAGAAATATATCACAGTCATCCTTCAGTCCTCAGCTGCAGCAGTTACCCTTCAATACAAAGCAAATTACAGAGTCCGGTGAATTAGAGATCACTAAGGGTCAGAAAGAAATCGTCTTAATATCATGGTTGTTCACTTTCTTCTCAACAGATGACATATTAAAATATGAAACTGAAAGGCTGCTGTGAAGTTGTTTCCAGCTGTGCAATGCTCTTTCTTGGAATCCCAACATTATGCCTGTTAGAAATAGATTTTTCTCAACTGAGAGTGGTGGATGGCTTACGACTTTATCCACAACACTCAGAATGTTGGGATAGGAGAGATTTTTTTTTCCTAAATGTGTAAGCAATCTAATGGATAGCTAAGCTTCTGCCATTACTCCTGGATGGGTTCTTTTGGTTGTTTGTGTGATGTTAGACCCCTTTTCACATTCCACCTTGCAGAAGATTCTCAAGGAATTGTTCCACCAACAACCTATGTGAGAATGTCAACCTGACATCTCTGTGCCTCTGATTGTCAATTCATTCAACATTGTGTTTGTGCATTATACTGGAAAAATAAGTGCTTCAATGCAATTACTTTTTCCGTATGAAAATGCTTTATTTCCATCCAGATATTGAGCAGCTGTGAATATGCAGTGGTTCTGTTGCCAGCTATCAGAATGTGGTTCCCATATTAGGAAAAATTAACTGTGGTGTTCAAGCTTTTTAGGAACTCTTTTGGCTTCCTCAGCAAGTTTATTTAACCGGGCGTGTATCCGTTCTGTGTCAATTCTGTCTTGCACGCTTGTTCAAGAACACCACAGGCAGGAGCTGGTCACTGATCCTGGGTACTGTATTATTGTCAAAGTACAGTAGGGCTGTTCTGAATCAAGGGAAAAACAAACCACCGTATGAATTTATATCTGTGGGCACTGATTTGTGTCTTGTATTTGAAGCATTTTAAGCAACTTGATCTTCAGAAACCACTGAATCTGAAAACACTGGCAAAGTGTTGTCTACTGCTCTTTACATACAAATAAGCTTGCTATAGCTGCACATATGTTGGTGCATTTCCAAACGCTGAAATGTAAAGGGCTTGCAAATTATTTAAAAGGGTGTCATCCTTCCTGCATACTTCTCAGAGAAAACGGGACAAAACAGAGGAAATTCTGAGACTTCCTAGGGGTGTTCTCCATCCTGTGTTCTTCTTGTATTGCATACGCTTCCCAAATCCTGTCCAGCACAAGCTAGAAAAGCTTCACAGCTCTTCAAATATTGGTTCTGAAATACCCGCTGTTCAGCATTGAGACACTTTACTAATAAAGCACCAAACAGTGCAAAGTAGCACCTAAAATGTCAAGCAAATGTGCAGTATAGTTTATTTTTGCATTCTTTGTTTTCATGTTCTGGATTTGAGGCTCTGTATTCCTGAGAAAACAGTTTTTACCATCTTTATATACTATAGGAAGTAGAAAGAAATTTTGTCTATTTATATTATCTGTACATGAAGATGGTTAGTTAAGCTCATCAGAAAGTGTACTAGAAAAAGCATAGACTGCATACATGCATATGTGCTTATGCTGCTCTACTTTCAGATGGACTGTCACGCTCTCTGTCCTTGTCTCTCTGACTTCCTCCCCTCTCAGTGAGTGTTAGAATGTGTGAGCAGAATCTCTAAATTCAAATGAAAGAGCTGCTACAGAGTACACTGCAAGAAGACTCAAAGCAGGATGCTAAGCTCTGATGATGTTTTGATCCCTTACTTTATACAGTCTTTTTAAAGGAAAAAAGAAAAAGGAAATATCTGTTTGGCTGAAAGCGTGTTCTCTCCTTCAACAAATACATCTTGTAGTTAAAAAGTCATTCTCCTGGGTCTGTTTCCTGAGCCTAGTTTCAGATCAGCTTATGGTAAGTTGGAGCACAAAATAGGCTGTGTGTTTTTGTCAGATAACCTGAAGGGGTCTGGGAGGAGGCCTTCTCCCCTGATAAGATCTGGCACAAATGGCTGGATGCATCACTAGAGTTAGTGCTTTGGTTTTGCCTCTGTAGAAGCAGGGAATAAAACTAGACGGACGATCTGTCTGCTCCAGTACAGCAAACTCTGCACCTCTGTACAGAAATGTTAGATCCTTTTGTTATTTCCTTTCTCTCTGAAAATACAGTGTGTTGATGCTGACTTGTTTTGAATAGCTGCACTGTGAAGTGGCATTGCAAATGAAACATCACTGAAGACTGTGTTCTTGCCTACATAATATTTGCACACATTTCAGTTGTCATTGTGGTCCTTAAACCTTCATTTAAAATGTTTCCAGCCTTCCACAAGTGCTTGAGCTTTGCTGAAGAACTGATGACCTTCTGAAAGTAGCTCCTTTTTGCTTCATGTACAAAATGTTTTTGCAGGCCAGATACTGCCCTCATTTCTACCTGTGCCACCCTATGACTTTCCCAGAGGTTGCACAGGTGTAAGTGGTGTCAGAGTTTGAAGCCCATGAGGCTACACAGCTGCTCCAAGAATCTGAACTTAGTAGTGCTGGCAGTGCCCTTTTACCCTGTTGTGCTGTATGACTAATGAAAAGCTCTGACTGAGTAAGGATTCAGGTCCCTGATCAGCTTCTGAGATGCTCTATTCTTTGTGTTATACTGTCACATAAACTAAAGAATATAGAAAACTCTCTTAGATCTCCACAGTAATCTTGAGAGGCAGCTGAAATCCTAACACGAGCAGAAATGAGACTGCAAATCCTTTCAGAGATGATCTGTTGAGTAAGAAGGTGCCATCTTCACAGTGTCGCATCTCAAGAGTAGAACAACACATTAACTATCTCAGAAGCTGCAGAAAAACAACACCTGGATGTGTAACAAACGGACAGGTTTATTCTGGGATCACAGCATTATGGATACAGAATCTTCCTCAGTCTGTCTCCACAATGGGCAAGTCTGTAAAAATATCCTCATTTGGTTATATTGTTGTTTTGCTTTCCCCCCCCAAATGCAGAAAGCTCTAATATATTTTCAGTTGGCTTTTAAAGGTAATCTTAATTCGATTCTTTTACAGTAAAATATATTTTAAATCTATGGGTAGTGCAAAAATTTCTGAAGTATTTCTGGTCAAATTTCATTCCTGATATATTATTTTGAGATGACCCCATCATGCCCTGGTATGGAGCTCATTAGCTGGTAGCTTTTCTGGTATAAGTTGGCAGAGGAGAGAATCTATTAGCTAGTCCTAATGACTAGGCAGCTGAGCAAGGCTGCTGTAGACAGTGATTGACAGGTAGAATCAAGTCAGGATAGCTCGTTCTTCCAAGCAGAAATAAAACAAAAAGGGCCGAAAGCTTTTTTGGGGAAAGATATTATATCCTGGAGAATTCTGTCTCTCTTCTGCTCATCTTTTTTTTTTTTTTTTGCTCATCTCTCCTTGTTTGTAGTCTCAGAACAGTGAGTAGCAACAAATGAGCAGTTTCTGGACGTTTCCTTGGTCTGCAAAGTTATTCTCTTTACATTTGCTTCATTTTTCACAAAATGTACGCTTTTCCCAGAGACTTTTTTCTTGAGTTTATGTAGCTAACTACAGCGATTGTTCTGTAAACGGAAGCACAACGCTTTCCATCATGTACTGATGTACAAAGGAGAGCAGAGGAACCCATACCTGCTTACCTTTCTTCAAAGACAAGAAACAAAGGGCATTTGTTGCCTTCTTTTCTTGCAGCTAAAGGTGAGCTAGGAGCTGGGTGCTTGGCTAGCTGGTCGAGATGGAAGGAACGGGAGGGATGGCCAGTTCAGTTCAGTTTCCTAGATGCAGTTGCTTGATGTTATGGCTCCCAAGTATTTCCATCACTGTTCAGTTTCTAGAGAGATTTGCAGAAATATGTCAGCTACTGCCCCCTGGCACACAGAATGAATCCTGGCATTTACTGAAGTGAGGCTTAAGCACGTGAGCAGTTCCACCTGTGCTAGCACAGCAATGTTCACACACTTAATTTAAAGCATTTTCTTAAATGCTTTGCTAGGCTGGGACTGCATGTCGCTGGAGTTTACAGATTTCTGAAGAGGCAAATAGCAGTGTGAAGTCTTTGGGAAGCTATTTTCTTAGTCATTTTGAGTATCTTTAAAAAGCGCAAGAGCAAGAGAGCAGTTATCTACAAACTCAGTGCAGAGAAGGAAATAAAACAGCACTGGATCAATAGAGCCGAGGGCTTTTTCTCCCACACCTGCTTTATCTGAGATTATCAAAGCCAACAGCAATGATACCTCTTCAGTTACTGTCACTAGGCAGAGCCTAACAGATATGTTCCAGCTGTTTGCCCTCAGATTTCACTGTCTCTGCCGGAATATAGCAGTAATCTAAACCCCAGAGACAAGACAAAAGGGCTTCTCAGCTGTCTGTGGCAGGCTGGCGTGAGAGAAAAGACTGCAGACCTCCTCACTGGGAAATGTGGCCAAAGCTGCAGAGGGGCTGCTCGAAGATGGAGTGGGAAGGTAATGAAATGCATCTGGAGGTAGCTGCAGCGTAGTGCATAAATTGACTTTAAACAGGATGGGAAGGATTGAAGAACTTTCCTGGAGTGAATGATTTTGCAGATTATTGATTTGGGCAGCAGTTTATTTAAACATTAAAACTCTGAATGAAGCAAGTTACCCTGAAGAAAAATGTGTCAGGTATCGGACTTGTTAAAGCTAACTGTTTAGCCTCTGAGGACTTTGTAAACTGTCCAGATATATTTATTATAGAAAATATTTTTCTTGAGGAAAAAATAGACTGTTTTTCCCCTCCAGAGTACACTGTGATATTTTTTGAAGCCAATGCTTGAATTTTGTCATCTGTTATCATTATAGTTCCTGTAATATATATGTATGACTGTACCCAAGAATTTGTAACCTCTCTATATTTCCCAGGGACAGAGAACAAAAAATAACAACTCGGAGAAAAGACAAAATTACTGCAATAGTAAATAGCAACAGTTGTATCATTACCCATCGAGATGTATTATTGTACTTAGAGCCATCTCTGTGTAGTGCCCCACAGCAATATGTAAGCTCTTAGAAAGGATCTGTCATTCAGAGCTGGAGGGGAGCTTCAGGACAAGGAATGATAGAGCATGTTCCTGCATTCCTCACCACTCCTAGCAATCTGTGGATACTAAATCCCTCACGCTTCTGTGTTTACTTGCAAACAAGGTAGGTGAAATACAAGTCAGGCAGTTAGGAGTGGGGGAGGTTATGGAGAATACTTATTCTGCATTTCATAAGGACCAAATCCTCATGCCTTGACAGAGCAAAGCGAGAGGAAGGTTTGTAGGAAAAGCAAGTGAAACAGCCTCCCTCCTTCCTGATACCAAGGGTGAGGAGAGGTTCTCCTGAATGGACAAAATGGATGCTTTGAAAATCCCTATGAGTGCTCTACAGCTGCTAGTGCCCATTTCAGCTTCTGTCTGGGTAGTGACATGGGCATAGAAAGCTGGTTCCTGGCAAATGCGACTGAAGTTGCCTCTGTGTGCATCTGTGCACAGGTAGGAGAGAGGAGGGTTTGGCTAGACAACTCTGAGTATCAGAATCAGATTTCTGACCCATAAATCCTGAAATGTTTCAGTACTTTCTTGGTTTTTGTAGCAGAAGTGCTATGTCAGGGCTGGAAACAGCAACTGAGCACCTAGTGGGAAAGGAGGGCCAACCCAGGGGAGCTCTACCTTCTCTCTCTCAAGTGTCACTTGACCAGTTTGGTCAGTGCATGGAAGTGTTTCACAGTAATGCAGTTTGCATGTATGTTTTGTCTGCTGCTCTTCAAAGACCCACAGAAGGAAGAATGATCAGCAATCTGCTGCACAGAGAGAATAGGAGCAGCAAATGGCTTATTAGTACTAGAACACCTGCAGTTCATGTGTGTTGAGCGACCAAAAAAAAAGGAGCTTAGTGTACAAATTAAAGTACTTGATACTAAAACTCATTATTTTATTTTATTATTGTGTGTGCCCCGGTGGCGCAGTGGTAGCAATGCCGCGATGCAACACCGGGGCCCGGGGTTCGAATCCCCCCTGTGGCGCAAGTGGTAGAAGTGCTGCTCTGCTACACAGGAGACTCGAATCCCGGGGGTTGGACTCGATGATCTCTAAGGTCCCTTCCAACTCGCACAAGACTATGAGACTATGATTTTGGAGTTGTAGCTACTTTGGGTTTGTTTACTCCCTGGAAATGGTCTTAGTGGAACGTCCACTGTCCAGGTTGTATGGTTCATTTCCCCTAATTAGCAGCAAACATCCACCTCTTCTCTCTTCTACTGAATTCCACTACTTTGAATTACCAAAGCTTCATGCTTTTTGTTGCCCACTTGCATTAGTGGGTATTGGGTCTATGCATGTAATGCTGCTGGTGCAGAAGCTCAGGAGCTCAGCTGCAATTACCTGACTCATTGCCTTAAACCATTGTTTCAAAATAAACATAACACAGTGAACATCACATCAATAATTTCTCACTATCCCAAAACCAAGTACTGTGAAGCCAACAAACTCGGCATTGAGGTTAAATTTAGAAGAAAGAATCTAAGAAAGGCACGTTACCATCCTCTCTGTGACCTGTGCTGAGGACCATGTGTGAACAATGAAGGCACTGCAGAACTTACTGTACCTCATCAGTTTGCAGAGTTCTTTGTTGGGTTTAGTTTGCTTTTTTTTGCTTGCTTTTCTATTTTTAAGGTGGCTTATATTTTTTTTCTTGGGTGCAGCAGGCTCCTGCTTCAGCCTCGATTTCTATTCTGTCGTAGTTCTATTTCTTAAAGTAACTTTAATCTGAATTATCTCAATAAATAATGCTTTTCTGGGAAGGCAGGTAGCACCAGAGAAGAACACTTAAAGCATCTCTGTCATGTATTCCACCTTAAATTTTTGATAAGTACTCTACTGCAATTCCACATCCCCAGAGCTTTTCTTTTTAAATATTTAAACAATAAAAATTACTAAAGCTCTAAGAATGATGTCTCATGATACTCAGTGACCTGAAGATAAGCTGTATCAGCCTTCAAGAAGATACAAAAAAGACTTCCACCTAGAAGGTGAAGAAATATAGTTTTACTAGACCTCTACGAGTGAAATCACCCAGATTCTCTTATGCTAGGACATATAATCTGACAGGCAAGTCCTGGAAAATGCCTGTTGCCTTAAGTTGTACACAAGTGAATAATTTAATTTTTCCAAAATGGGGATGTTCTGCTTGGACTTGGGGTGTGATGCAGCTCTTATACCTTGTCTTACAGAGAAATGGCTGAGAAATAGCCCCGTGTTCTCTACCATTTCTCAAGGGAGGATCAGTGTTTAAGGTGGCTGAGTTAGTTTTGACTGTTTCCTACAGTTTTGCCTGTGGGTTAGCCATTAAACCTGCAGCATTCTGTTACAGTCAGGCACAGCATGCATTACAACCAGCCCGCCCCAGGAGCGCTCCTGCAGTTTGTGCATTAAGGCCTTGGGCAATGCTGCCCAGGGATGTTTCACACTTCTGCTGCTCATTGGAGGTGGCTGTTTGTACTGTCCTTTAAGTTAAAGGAAACAGGCTTGCTCAATCAAAATAATTTTGGGTTGAGATGTAATGGTGAAGTGAGTCATTTAATCTCATAATGTACGTCTGTCATACTGTACATTTCAAAAGTATGTATTTCCAATTACTCCTTGTTATAAACCTCAAAAATGATTATTTGCCTCTTCTGTTAAGCAGGGAGACAAGGTCTGACTGTCCTTGGCAAGGGGGAGGGGAAACCTCTTCTTTTGCTTTAACACTTAGTCAATCTGAAATCTTGCAGTAAGACCTAGCCCAGACCCAGGTTTCTCTGTGTTCATACTGAGCATCATCTTGCACAGGCAGCCCCAGAACCCTGAGTCGCAGTTAGCAGTTGCCCCAGAAAGGTTTGCTTAGGTGTAATTCAGATTCGGGCCCATCTATGATGAGAAGCCCAGATGGTTTCGTGCAGCCAGGCTTATACTTTTTTTTTTTTTTTTTTAAATGTGTTTCTTCAGTGAAGCTGAAATCTTTCCCATTACACCTGGTTTTTAACCCTTCCTTTATAAAAAAAAAAGCAGCCAGATGGTGATTTGCATTTCCTGGGGGAGCAAAAGCAGTGGATGCTTAACATGGAGCTCAGTGTTCGCTGAGCATCTCCTGCTTGGCTGTGCTGTGTGTGGTTCTGGGAGCCCAAACCAGCTGCTGACTGGCACTGCATTTTGTGCTGTCCTTACCCTGCATGGACTGGTCCTGCTTGAACCCATGCCACTTGGCACAGGGAAAAACCATTCCATGTTTACTTCTAAGAAAGCCCGGTTTGCCTAGAAAGATGGCGTGAATCTCTTTGAGGTAGAAACATATCACATTTTTACGTGTGAAAGTGGAAGAAAACGCTTTTGTGTATTACTGGTTTGTTACGTGGAATATCATTTGTGTGGTCCCTGACACGTCCACAGCAATATACAGCTGTGCAAATGGACATGTTAGTGGGCTTTTGTCAGCTCACATCAGTCAAAACAAGCGCTGCCTTCTGTTCCTCAGCTGCTTGGCCCACGCCTGTGCCCTCCTGGTTTCCTTCCTCAGCGGAATCCCTTTTCTGCTCTCATTCTGTCCGCTACAAATGGCTGAGAGTGGGAGTCAGCAGAAGCAGCTTGGTTTTCATTCACAGTGAGGGCAGCAGCAGATGCATAACAGCCAGGCTTCCCAGCGCTTCACTGGGGCACAAGAAACCCTGCAGTAAGCTGGGGGAGCTGGATTAATGCTGGGGAGAATTTGGGTTTAGCTTGTTTTTCCAGCGCAAACCAGGTCTGATAGGAAGGGAGGCAGTGGCAGGCTGGGTGGGATGGGATCAGGTGCTGGAGGGGCTGCTCTATGGTGCAGTGGGGCCTCTGGGGGCAGGGGGCTGCTCTACCATTGCCCTGAGCGCTGGCATGGCTGGTCTCCAGAAAGCCTTTTGCTGTATGGCCCATACTGCTCTCTTTGTGGCACCGTGCCTTCCCAGCATCCACGTCAGGCTGGAATTTTCTGTAGTTTGTTGTTCTTCCATTTGTTCAGAGCACAGCAGGCTGAGGGGAAGCCTATGGTGGCTGCAGCTCCTTACAGGGAGCGGAGGGCAGCGCTGAGCTTTGCTCTGCGTGACAGCAGCAGGGCCCAAGGGAACCATGTGGAGCTGTGTAAGAAGAGGGGAGGTGGGCTTAGGGACAGGGTCTGCAGTGGGCATGGCACAGGAGTTATTGCAGTGCACCTTTCTACATATTATTTTACTGAAGTTGCTCAAGAACACTTCACAGTTCAGCAAATGACCAATTTGTATGGGCTTTTTTATTCTCTTCATTTTCTATCTTTTTTTTTTCACTCAGTGTAATTTTTACAAAGACTCATTTATTTTTCCCCACTTCCATTTTTAATCCCCCGATGTCATGGTTGGCTACATAAGTAAAACACTCTTTCCCTCTGGGATTTCTTAGTCTTTTGATTCAGAATTTCATTCTTATGAAAAACCTTTAAAAACATGGTCGTTAAAACTTCATGGATAATCAAATGGAGTGATGAAATAGTCCCCTAAGAGAAAATACACTTCAATATGTAAAATATTCCCTGCAGATGTCTTAGAAAGCGTTCCCTCTCCTCCTGCAGTTCCCACTAGCAATATGACACGCTTTGCATTGTAGATGTTTTTCCTAAGTGTCAGGCACTGGGACTTCACAGAAACACCATCCTTCCCTGTTTGCATTCTGTGCAGTTTAACCAAAGGGATTTCTTCTGAGGGCATTCACAGGCAGAGCTGGGGATGGATACAGACCAGTCTTCTGTGCTATGCTGTTAAGCAGCTACATGCAGTCTTGTTTGCTAAGTAGCTATGTTAGATAAATAAGGTAAATTTCCAGCACAGAAGCACTCACTCTGGGCTTTTTAATGTGAACATGGGATTTTTGCCTCAGCAGTGCAAGTAAGCATCTGCCCAGGGTGTCCTTGCAGGGACCTGCCTGTAGGCTTGGCTGCAGCAGAGCAATGCCTCATACTCTGGCTCTGTTTACTGCAAATGATGCAGCCCACATGATACAGCAGTCTGACATCTAAAGCTTCTCCTTATCAGTTATTAATTTGAGTTTGATGAATGCTCTGAGGTGGGATAGTTAACAAGTCAAAATAAAAAAGATGCTCTGACCATTCCTGAGCCAGGAGCTCGAACCTGGGCAGTTCTACTACATTCGTGCTCTTTATCCAGTCCACAGATTTTTCTCAAGCTCCAGTTTTGATGTTTGTGAAACACACTAGATTTAATTCTAGCTTGCCTTTATCAAATAAAAAGCCTCCTCTGACAAACATACATCACAACTAACTACTTAAATGTTACCTTAGCCTCCAGTGCTGCAAATGCTAGAGAAGCTAAGCATTTTTGTCAGAATAAAACCACAAAAATAAAAAAAATGTATTTGGTCTGGGCCTTCTCATATCAAAACTGCATGATGCAGTGCACTGGAAAGCTCATCTTTGTTTTGATTCAATTCTGATTTCTTATTCTGATATTCACTTTGCTTTTCTGCTTATTTGAAATTCTTACCACCAGCTGTGGGATAATTATCAATCAAGGTGTAAATGTGATGTTTAAAAACCAGGGATCCTCCTTGTCTTCTCCTCCAGTATGACCTGATCCTGGTAGTTGTGGAGCTTTATTTTTTCCAAATGGCTCAAGGGTCAATAATTATGACTGCTGTCATGTAAAACACCATCTGTGGTTCTGGCTTGGCTGTGCTGTGTTCTGGAAAGCACAGCACATGAGCAATAGTTCAGATTGTGGTAATATGTTGCTCTTTCATTAGTTCTGTATGTAGTTAATATGAGCTAGGAATCATGCATCTCTCCTCTGCTGTTTTTCTTACCACTGACATGGCACCTGTGCTCTCAAATGTGTGATAGAAAAGAGGATATTTGGCTGGAGGCCCCCAGACAAATAGACTCTACCACTTAGTGAACCGTGCTTTGGCTTTGTGGCTTTTGATTCAGTTACTGCTCAGCAGAACTTTATGCTACAGTAATGTTTTATCCATCAGTGTTACTCCTCGCTGTCTTTCCAGATCAAATCAGTCATAGCAAATGTTTTGGGAAGAACTGTATGTGTCTTCCATTCATGGGTTTGGCGAGAACCTTCTGCACTCTGCTGTTATCAATCCTTCATTTCTCACTCTCTCTTAGAAAGGAGTTGTGAGAAGATGGAATTCCTTGTTAATAACTCCAGCCTGAACTCTGGGCCAAAACACTGGGTAACTTCCTAGAGACTTGGTTAGATGCCCTAGGTATGATTCTCTGTATCCCAAGAGGAGTTACATATCTGTAGAGAGAGAGAGAAGTGGACTGGAGGGAGGAACTGCGTGCACACATCCAAATCCAACTCAACTCCACGAACAAGAAGCTAGCTTTTATTTATGGCCTTGTGTGTATGTAGGTACACGCTGAATTCTAGCTCACTAGAAAGTCACATTATTATTGTTGTTGTTTTAATAGATACGTGTACAGCATGTTCATTTGTCTGGCACCACTGAATTCTTTATCAGCAAGACTGACAGATGATAGTACTGACCAGCTTGGCGAGGTACTTTTGGATAGTTTTCCCAGTGTTTAAGATTAAGAGATGAACTCCCAACTCTTTTATGCAGACAAAAATGTCAAATGATGGAAGTGTAAATAATTTACAAAAAAACAAAAAAAAAAAAACCAAAAAAAAACCCAACAAAAAAACAAACAAAAAACCCCCACAAAAAAAAGCAGTGCTGCTTGACTTTTAGCTTTCTTCTTCAGATTTATAAGCTCTGGGTTACAAACTCCACACTTGGATCTTGCCTTACTAATCAGATCTGAAACAAAAAGCAAACAATCACTACTGAGTGAAAGAGTGAAGTGTTATGTGAATGTTATTTGTTTTCAGCAGTTTACTGGGTGACTGTAAAAAAAATTAAAGATTAAAACAAAAGTTGCATTTAGTCGTCCTTACTGTGACTGCCTTCTGGAAGGATCCTGTCACAGAGAAGGGAAATTCTTAAGGAAAACAAAACTATTAGGTCAAACTTCACGTCACATAAGTAGTAAGTAGTATGAGTGCTGCTTTTGACTATTGCTAAACTAGAAGTAGAAACAGCAGAAGATGCAAATGGTGGATCCAATAAGCTGTCATCCCTCTATTTCCTCATGATTAGCACTGTGCAGAAGCTTGTGACTTGTGCTGCGGCTGGAAAATGGGAGAGCCTCTTATCATTTTCTAGGTGAGTGATCTAATTTTAAAGACTATTGGAGAACTGCATCTCTTCATGCCATTTTTACTTTTTGCTTACTGTGAATGGTCCTGAAAGGAAGTTTATTTTAGTGCTTTTTATCTTTCCAGTTATATTTTTAATGCTGTGGACACTGCTGTATAGGCTGAAAATACTTTCCCTGCCTTTGTTTCACTTTTTGTGCTCCTCTTCTCTTTGGGGAGCCATTACTTGCTCTCCTGCCAGCAGATGGAATCACAGGCTGCAGGTAGAGGGTCACACTTCCGAAGGAGGCGAGTGGTCAAGGGCTGGCTGCTGTGAAGAGCTTATGATTTTATGTTGGACTGGGAATCCACCTTTCCTGGGCACTTGGGATCTGTAAGTGTCAATGGCAAAAAGCATTTTTGAAGGTTGTGTTTATACCAGACACTACACTGTGATGGGCAATGTTATTATTTTTACTGCAGCTGCCTCTCGGTTGCAGTGTGCAGCTGAGGTTCTTTGGTGCTGTACAACTTCAGAGCAAGGAAATCCTGCCCCTGCTCTGCAGAACTCACAAATAAGCATAAGGCAAAACTCAACAGGTGGGAGCAGACAGAGTAACAAATAATTGATTCAGTTTTGTCTGCGTCCTGAACTAGCAGATTTGTAAACAGCCAGAGATCCCAACTTGATTTTGAGCTACACACACAAAGATCAAAGCCATATATCTGGAGTTTGATTTATGAATTAACAATACTCTTAAAATAGTGGTTAGCTTGGTTTGTAGGCTTTTAGCTGTTCCCAGGATTTGTGCAGTCCCACTCCCCACCCATACTTGTCCTCAAACCTCAGTTTGGTGGTTGTTGTTTGAAACCTGCTGCGTGGGATGGCAAGTTGGTTGTGCCAGTGAGTCAGCAAAACCTACTTCACACTTCCCTGCAGGTTCAACAGCCGCTCCAGGCAGAGGGTATTTCAGGCAAATGCCATTAGTCTGTTACAAGCTATACAGGTCTAAAGCAGTTTGTGCAAACAGCAGAACTGAAAAAACTGGTCGTATGCAGTGTCTGGGATTTGTAACTTCAGAGGCTGTAGGAAGTGCTGACTCATCTTCAAATCACAACTGGATGAGTGAATGGACACAAGGATATACAGGTAATCTGATGTGCAAACACATGCATAGGGTTTTGCAGCTGTGACAGCATGAAAAATGAACTTGCTGCGTCTGAACTCCTCAGATATGGTATCACACTTAGTCAGCTGTTTTCTCTTCTGTGTTTGTTGTGTGCAGACAGGACTTTCCCCAGAGCTCCCAGCATGGGGCAGCCTGCCCGCAGTGGCACTGGGACAGAGAAACAAGCATGGCTTGGGAAAGTCTGCCAGCTGAAGCCAGCAAAACTTGGTACCACCGAAGCTGCTACTAAACTGCAGAATTCAGAGCTTTTCTCTGTGAATGGCTGAGGTTGGTGAACTAGACTGCAAATAAGAGACACGTTCTCCAGCAGTTTCCACACACCACTGCACTGATGGGTGCAGCAGAGGGCAGTAGCACTAAGGCGGGCAGAAGCAGAGAGGTAGAAGTGCAGGGAAACAAAAGTGGGGTGAATTTTGGTACCTGTCATTGTCATTGAAGGAAACTGGAACGTTAGCTGACATGTGTGAGCATGCAGGTCGTCTGCTGCCTTTGCAATAGGGCAGTGATATAGGGCAAGGAAATGTGAAACAGCAGTGGCCTGTAGCATCTGCTAAAGCACCATGGGCTGTATCCTGGATCTCTCTGAGCTAGCCATGTGCAGCACCTATCACCTAACCAGCCCTGCTTCTCTGCACTGAGCATTCAGCACTCAGCTGGAAAGCTCTGCAGTATTTTACCATGGCAATGGTCAGCTCCATGAAATGAGGGGTCAGTCCTGGCAGCAGCACTGTTCACATTTTGCCTGTAGCTGTCCTGTATCATAAGCCTTCTTAGTGGAAAGGGCTGCCACAGACTATTCTGGTGGTGCTTTGCCACTGCTGTGTTGGGTTGTATTCACAGCCCGGCTACTACTGAACAGCAGAGACAATTGGAGAGAAATGTTCTGTATGGCAACACGAAGTGTATATCTCTTGGCAAACAATTGCAATGAGCCTGGCCTGAATTTTAGAGTAAAGCTATTAATTACATGCCATTGTGCTAAACATTGATGAATTTCTTTGTGGTAGAAAATATGTGCACATTTCTTCTAGGCATTAAAGCCTTTTCTCTTTGCTGGTGGTAATTAAAAAACAAGGACAATATGACTGGCAGAAGGGAGTGGTTTTTTTTCTTTTTCTGAGGAGACATAATTTATAAATTAAAAGCGCTGTGTCTGAGCCAAGAACAAGCTGAAGGGTGGTCTTCTGAACTGCGTAATGAAAGTCATCAATGAAAATGAAAGATAAAAGATGAAAAGCATTGTATTTTCTTGCTAGAATGAGCTTTTTTTGTTCATATTCTCTTCAAATTTCATGGAGCTGAGTTTGTAATCCTTACTGACTGAAAGGGACAACTGGTCAAGTCAAGCTCCCTGAAGTCGGCTTTTGCAGGAACACCTTTGAGTCACTATGACACTTCAAAATATGAACAGACGGGATGCCACAGTGTCAGGGTTGGCTGTGTTCAACTGGGAAAGCCCTGCCTCAACAAACCTGACCTATCCTGACCTAACCGAACATAAGAGAGAGGCTGAATGCCCTGCTAATAAGCACAAAGAAGTAACTATCTTCTTACAAATACACATTTACTTTACAAATGAGCAAAGATCCAGTGTTAACGTCTAAAGGGTGCTTTCCACCATTGCTGTAGGTAGGGCAGATATGTGCACCACGCGATGTTTCCCAACATAAATGTTTTCCCAAAGTCTACAGAGCTGCATTTTCCTCCCTAGTCTCTATAGGAGGAGGTTGTAGCCTTGCAGTTCTCATTGCTGAAGTGGGTGGCTTAGGTGATCCTGCTCTGTTGTGGCTGTGGAGGATGGAGCAATGCCGTCAGTTCTTTCCAGTTGTATTTTTGTTCTCTTTCTGGCAGCACTGTGTTATTCTGCCTTGTACATGTCAGTCATTTAACAGTCTCTTTATCTTCAAGTTAATTAAGATCAGGGCTGGCTGAGCACTTTTCAATTTAAAATAAAGAGCAAAGGCAACATTCTGTTTTCAAAACGATGTCCCTAAACTTCCAAGTTCTTAATGAAAATATATGGGGTTTCAAAGACCTTTCCCCCTGTACTTTTTGTTCTCTTTTAGTTCTCTGTCCCTTGTTTCAAGTTTTGTTGTGTTTTTTTTTTTAACCGGGGACAAAACTGGGAAAAAAGGGTACAGAGAGATGGGAGATAGAAATTTTTTTCAACTCTCCCCATGCAAGTACCTGACTTTCAATCACTGCAGGTTGGAATCAGCTGCAAATTCATTCCCGTGGCCCCAGTACGCCTGCACTGTGCAGCACCTCTGCCCTCTTCTTGATATTTTTAGCCCTGCTTTTCTTAGCTAGATCTCTGCTCTTCCTCTGCATTAGAGGACAAAGTAGCTTCCTGTGTGGTTTGCCTGTTCTCACTGCCCTTTGCTGACCCGTGGCACTTTTTCCTAGAGGCAGAAGGATGAACGTTACTGGTATTCCAGCTCAAGGCACGACACTGCTAGAAGGCTCTGATGATGCTGGGTATCACAGGAGCTCTGAGAACTCTGCTAGCGCTTTTGAGAGGCCTGATTATGCAGTAGGTGTCTGTCTTTGTGTCCGTACGCTGCGTTACCGCGGGGGAGATGAGTGGGAGATGAGTTCTCTCAGCTCTTGGCCATTAGAACAGTCAGAGTCTGGATTGCAGCATGTATTGCCTGGGGCCGTCCTCCCACTTGGCATCCCCAGCCTGGCGGGCCTCTGCCGATCCCTTCTGGGCTGGCTGCGCGTTGTCCTGATGCAGAGAAGCATCAGCTGCCTTTGTCTGCCACGGCTGCTAGCAGCTTTTTGCTGCCGGCAGCTAACACGGCTGTACTGTTTGCATGTCAGTTATTGTGGGCCTGGAAAACACAGGGAGGGTATCCCAGTGCTGAGCCCTGTGTGGATGATACCAGAAGGCCAGCAGCAGCTTCTCATTCTCCTCCTTCCTGCAGGCTGTGGCCAGCAGAACTCACCCAATTCCTTTCCATTCCTGGACCTCAGCTCTCTACTTTATTTTTTTCTCTCTTAAAGCTATTGCTAAATCTGCCAGGGATTATTAGATTAACTATGGAAACAATGTCACAGGGTCCTGTCTGAAGACAAGTGAGAATGGGATGCTGAATGGGAAGGTCACAGCTACTTCCCCAAAGTGATGATTCTTTTTTAGTCCTCTATATGCTCATACTGTGAGTAGTTGTAGAGTAGCAGGGCCTTACCAATGTTCTGTCCTAATCTAACAACAGAAATTGAGTTGTTGAAGGCTTTGCTTGTGTTTTGTCAAGTGAAGAATGTTTTGATAGAGAAGCTGCATCCTGGCTTAGTCTGATCTCTGGGTCATTCCTCTGGTTGAGAGGAGGAGCTGACTTCAGTGCACTTGGAAAACATCACCCATGGCAAATGGAACATGTGAGGATGAGACAAAATCTGAAAGATAATACTTAAACTTCTTTGCTTTGGATAGGTAGATGAGGTTTTGTTTTCTTTAAAGATCTTCAAGACCCACAGAACCGCTTAAGACTATATGAAACAGGCAACAAAGAGGTGCTTGGCATGGTGCAGTGGAGGTAAATGGTCTGAGGTGTTTGCATCTGGTACGGGATGGCTGCTCTCTGTAGTGCTTGGATGGTCCACGGGATGATTCTGCAAAGTTTAGGGACAGCAAGATGTGTTTGTCTCTGCTGTGGTCTGAAATGTTTGTCTGGTCAGCCTGGAGGGAACACAAAGCCATCAGATCCACTGGGAGCTTCCCACAGAGCTGCAGCTTCGGGACAAGAGGCTACAAATGCTGTGGGTTGCACTGTTGTCTTTGGGTCTTTCAGTGCTTGTTTTTAAATCTGACATGGAATTCAGAACATATACTTAAAACAGGAACTGTTCTCTGTGTGACAGAGTACACAGATGCAAAGAAAATAAACAGAAAACATAATATGCAAGTTTTCACTCATGTCGTACATTTTTTATTAGTATGGAGAGGTCCCAATATGTCTTGGGTGTGTTTTCTTTTTTAATTGTTCTTTCTCTTTATTCTTTATTTTTTGGGGGGAGGAGGCATTCCTCTTCCAGAAAAGTTTAACTTTACAGTGAGAGAAAAAAGAAGAAAGCTCTTCCACAATGGCTGTATTATTTAGGCTTCTTATTTTAGTTCTACCTATTGCATGAGCTGGCTGTTTTTCTTACAGAGCTTTAATGCAAAGTTTGAAGTGGAAAAAGTGACCTTATTATGAGAATACCTAGCAGACATTCAATATGCCAGCAGGACTAGGCTGGTAAAGCTAATGGCTTGAAAATTCAATTTCCAATGGTACTTTGATTTTTCTTTTTAAAAAGAATTTCTCTTTGCAGTAAATTGACATTTAAATAACATGTCTAATTCTACCAGCAGAAGTATTACAAGGCAGTGGTGTTTCTGTGTCATCCTCTTATGGCTTTTAGGGTAGCTGCCTGGCATAATACAAAAAAAATAAAGGAAAACAGAACAAAAAAAAGGAAACAATTGAATGCTTGAAATTCAGCTCCAGGATTTAAACAGTCTCTCTCTTTCTTAGTTCTCTTTTCTTAGATGTAACTCCCATTATGTATCTTCTATATTCATGTTTTATAAACCATCAATTGACTTCAGTTTGACTATTGTTGAACTGACACTGAAATGGGGTTTGTATTTTTCAGGGATAAGAGAGAAAATATGTAAGGAAAAACAAGTAAGATTTGGGCTGCTTTTTCCTCATTTAAAGAAAATGTGGATGGTATAAAACTAAGTAGATGCAGTACAGCATCTGAAGGTATTTAGAGTTTTGAGGCCCCAGCATGAGCCTTCTCTGTAGTCCAAGCAATGTTTTTGAACACGCATTTGCTATCTACAGAGGAGGTCTTTATTTCCTGTCTGCTTTTTCCTAGTTAATGGCTTTTTTTTATTATTTTATTATTTTTTTGCCTATATTTGAAAGGCCCAGCAGGCTCCACCTGCCATACCAGCATAACCCGGTGGAGCAGCAGCATATCAAACTAAGGAAGGATTTTATAGCTGGCATTCAGCAAACTACTTATCATAGCCAGCCTGAGACTTTGCGGATGGGGCAGCAGACAAGGGGTTATGTGAACTTGCGTATGTTGGAGCACAAACATGTCATAGCCAATTTTAATCCTTAAGCCTTCTTTTGTTTCGAAGGTTCTTGTTTTTCTGCAGGTACCTAAATTTAGCTATATTTTTGTCAGCTAGAACTTATGTTACAGAAAAGAATGCTAGCAAATCTCAGCAATGTCACACTTTATTAGTCATGCAAGCACTTAAAAGCAAGGTTAGAAACACAAAATTCTGGAGTTTTGTGGTGGCAGTTGTTTAAAAATGCCACGCTGAGCTTTTTAGGATTTACCTTCTGAAAATGGACCAAGCTGGAGCATTAAATTGCAGGAACAATGCAGCTTTTTTAAAAAAATGTTTGGAAAAAGGAATATTTAAATCCCCCCAAAAAGCTTCACTGGACATGTACGTTCCTCTTTTGTGCCATGTTCTTGAGTCCATGGCATTCTCTTCCTGTTTGTGAGGCAGAAAACAGTGTTTGTTGACAGCCTGCTTTTCTCTTTGGCTGCAGGCAGCTCAGGTCCTGCACATAAGCTCAGGGGAATGGTGGCCTCCCCCTGTGCTCTTCTTCCTTTGGCCAGCCAGCTCTCCTGCTGCAGAGCAGTGTGGGCAGGAGTGCTCTGTGCTCAGAGGGTCCCATACGTGGCCCTTTGGTGGAGTTGAAAAGGAGTATTAAAAAATCAAAGGCTCTTCCTATGTTGACAGCCTGGACTTTTTCTGATTTATTACTTACTTTTACTACTTGTGATCATTGCCTACTTGAAATCCTAATAACAGAATGTCCTTTTTTATTATTATTTCTCAGTAAAAGCATGAGCAGAAAGTTGCATACCAAAGGAGCTGAAACGTTTTAAGGTAACATGGGAATTGTATCATTGTTGTGATAGTGCAGCTATGTTAAAACCTTCTGGACTCCTTTGGTCCAGCCTTCAGGCAGCCATTGTATCCTGTGAGCTGATGCCTGGCTTGGGAGCAGAGTAGTGTCAGCCCCTGCACAGCAGTCTGTTGGCTTTGTGTTTCTATCCAGAGTGCTTTTGGACATCCCAGCTGGCCACGTTTCACATTCACAATGACTTTCCTGCTACTTTACTAGAGGATCCCATTCTCCAAGTGGAGCCATAATTGAAACATGCGATCTGTTTAGACTGGTAATCTAGATAGCTATAGCTATCCAATAAGCAGCTGAGCCATGCAAGATCGGAAGGAATTGGATTTGGGAGCTAAGATTGTGCGCAGGAGGTTCAAAGCCATTGCTGGGCAACTGGAGCAAGAGGGAAGGGCAGCACATATTAGCCTGCCAGGCTGATATACAGAGCCTGCCTGGAGCCAGGAGCAGGCAGGGTGGCCTAACAGAGCTGTCTGAAGAGGAACCCGCTCTGTGGCCATGAGTAAAACTGCCTGTGCAAAGGCTGTGCTGAGAGCTTGTCAGCTGTTGCCTTCTTATGTGGATTCTTTCATAAAAGAGCTTTTCTCGGAATGCCTAGACAAGCTTGTACAAGTTGTCCTTGTTCCGGATCATGTTATACTTCACTAATATTGCTGAGAACTATCTCCTTTTCTCTGGCCAGGAGAGATGTTTTGTAGCTCTAATTTTCACAGACACCTGCCTGCATCAATGCAGGGCCTCAGCCACAACACTGCATCTCTAATTGCAATAATCCATTTTGCTCTACTGTTGAATACTGGGTAGGGAATTGCCACCTTTCCCAGCAGAGCTGTACGTTCTCAATAGTGAGAATTCACGTGTTTGTTTCATCTCTTAAAATATCTAATTTGGTGCTCAAAAAATGACTACCAAGATTTTTCCTTATCAAGGGTGAACAGGATTATGGAAGATAAAATGCTACAGAAATAGGAGTCTCTGAAGGTCTGAGTACATTTCGGTCAGAAACTATAGTTTGTAACATGTTTTCAGAAGTTTTGGAATGCTGTCATGGAGCAATGCATGTTGTAAGGAATAAGGACATTTTAAAGGTAGTTAAACCCACACCTCTTCCTGTATAAAGTTGATTGAACTGTTAACAGGCAGAAGTAATCAAATAATCCTGTTCATTTTATGACAAGCAGTATGAAGTGATGCCTTTTACAAGAATGGTGAAGCACTTCCCAGTCTATGTGAGGAAAACATACTGTAAATTAGCATTGCTATGTAGCTTCTAGCCTTGTGCTGAGAAAACCTGCAGGATTCTCTATGAATTTATGTGAATTATTTTACTTACCCTGAAATAATATAAAAATGTCCCGAAATTAGGGCTGTGGTTGTAGCAGATCTGGCTTTAGAAAAGACTTATGAAGCCTTTGAAAGTCTCAAAAGAAAAATAATAAACAATTGAAAAGGATTGAGTTGGTAAAGAAAGTAAATTGTTGCTGATCAACCCAGTTTATGCCATGCTTACAGATGAGCTCTTACATTTTTACTGTAGGAAAACCTCTGAAGGCTTCAGATTTTTTTAAGTCAATAATAAGAATAATATAACTGCGTCAAAAGCCACCAAGAGATGTTTATTTTTCCCATATCCTTTAAAAATATTGAATAAGACTCCTTTCTTAAAGCTTTTCAACTTTTCTGTCCAGCAGATTGGTGGGATTATCCTTATAAAATAAAGACATACTTTGGGCTTCTTTCTCTGTGTACAGTGAGAGAAGGGTTATCTCCAGCATCTTGATTTGAGTTCTTCCTCATAAAATTAAAACAAATTTTCACAAATTATAAAATATTATATGGAATATAAATACAGAATGCTTACCTGGGGGGAAAAAAGGGCATTTTCAAGATCGCTTTGTTAAGCTGAGTTTGCACCAAAGTCATAAATATCAAGAAATAAGATCAACATTCATCTAGCTCAATTTTTTTGCCCTTTTCCCAGACATGGAGCTGCAGCTGCTAATTTTACAAGCTATTCTGCTTCCAGGAACAGCAAATGTGAATGATAAACATCAATGAATTGCACTTAATATGGTTCCTCGAACAGATTTCTGAAGGCAGCACAATGTGGAGTTGTGGGTAATTGAAGCCTCAAGGCATTCTTGTCCCTTGATCTTTACCTGGTTACAGAACCTCATCTTCTAATGCCAAATCCCATTAGGATACCCCAAAATGACAGATGGCTCTGCCTAACTGCCAGTCGGCACAGATGTGATCCTTGGTTTTGGGCAAACAATAGGATTCATTTTTGTATGTAGTAACCTAAATTTCCCTGGCCTGAGTGTAGCAGCTCTGTGACAATAAGGCAAGTTGTTCTGTATGAATTGAGTGGTGTGTGTGTGTGTGTGTGTTCACGTGTATGCAAACATGTCTGTAAAATTTCTGTGAAGTGGAATTACAGATCTGGGGTCTGAGAGAACTGCTCTAACATCAGGCGAGGTGTGAATTTTATACCACTCATTTTTCAAGAGTAACTCTTTCTGTGGAGCATTCTAAGCATGGGTTTCTGCTTTAGTTAAGCTGAAATTAGGGTGTCTGTGCGAGATGTGGTGTGTCTGAAATGGCTTAAACACAGCAACCTAACAGAGAATACTTCTGTCTATAGATGAGCCTTTAAAATGTATATACATATATGTGTTCAAAGCATGTATTCAGATAGCTATTGGGAAATGCATGAAGCACTGTAAATATAAATGCATCCTCACAAAATGACTCCAATCTACCATTTAGTCATCCTATTATACAGTTGGTAAACAATAAATATTAATACAAAGCAATAATTTCCACAGGATGAGATACCTCGCTCTTAAATGCGGTCTTTATGGCTTTCATTACTGACTTCTTTCATTAGTGACTTCTTTGGCAAAGAGTAGCAAAACTGTGTAGTCTGGAGGAATCGCAGCACAGAGGGAAGGGCATCTTAGTGAGCAGAAGGGGCTCCTGAGTGTGTGGGTAAACGGTGGTTGTGATGATTATGTACTTCTATGCCCTTTTTCTCAATTAAGCACTGAATGGTTACTCCAAGTCAGAGTCCTTTCATACAGTGCGTTTGCTTATTATAGGCACAATTCACTGTTTCTCCATACCTGCATACAAGGTGATGGAATGAAGCCCCAAAATCATTGGTGAACTTGAGGTTCTCAGGCTCCAAGCTCTGAGGCTGGGACACATCTGGTCAACATCCAGACACATGAGGCTGCCTTAGCTGCTTACTGTAGCTTCTTCATTTGTCTCCACCTCACAGCTGGAAATTAAGGAATGTGAACTTTGTCATTTGCTCTGAACATTTGGACTCTGTGGTGTAAATTCCCTGGAGCATTTTGTGCCTATATTAATTTATTCAGATAGCAATTGTTCTATCTCTGGTGTTTGGTGGAAACCTGCTTGAGGATTATTTTAAAATAACCTTAAACTCTTTGATTTTACTCTCAATGTGCCGAGAATAGCAGAATGCCATAACTGCCCCTGTGGTATCCTGCATGTTCTGCTTGGGAACATTTGCTGTGAGCAGCAGAGCTTGTTCCAGAAGGGAATGGAAAACTGCACTGTAAGGGGCAGAGGAAACCACTCTTTACTACCTGAAATACCAACTTCTTGGAATGAGCCTTATTTAATTTTTTTCCTAATTTTTTTTTTTTTTTTTTAGCAACTTTTTGCTTTGACATATTCAGCTAAATGAGCAGAGGAAAACTTGCATTTGTTTACTTGTTCTTTTAGAGATAAAACACCTCTGTGCCTCAGCCTTTGAAATACTGTGAATGATGTTTTTTTGAAAGTGAATTTAGAAACTATCCTGAATTAAATATTTATGTTTAAGCTTTTACAAGGCAATCTGAATAAGTCTTTTGGGTTTTTTCCACAGCAGCCTTCACCGTACTTAGCCGTATAGGAGAGTTCGATTTCCTAGCTACAAAAGCCTTCTGTTGTTCTTAGTGGGAAGCTCTGGCTGCCTGTAACCTCAGTGCTAAGGTGCTGAACTAGGAGGAACTGAAGAGGGCCCTGCCCATGTATTACATTCCTGAAGCCCTCCCGGATAGGGTCCAAACAGCCAAGGCTGTAATCCCTGGTGGATCAAAGTAGGTTAAGTGCACAGTATTCTCACCAATTACCTGTGTCACTTAGGAAGGCAGCAGGCTGTGGTATTGACTATTCCAGACTTGTTGGTAGCAGAGAAATGTCTCTGTGCTGGGAGGGAGTGGGAGGAGGGTATCATAGGTACAGGAGCCTGCAAGAGAGACCAGAAGGCAGCATGATCTACAGTGTGCAGAATGCCAGAGAGGAAATGTACTTCCATACTGACAAAAGGACTAGAGAAATTGGTGGGGACAGGGAGAGGAGTCCCAAACCTCAGAGAACAGAAGGATATGCTTCAAGCATATGCAGTCATAGAGATAAGAAAGCAGGGATCAGAGGCTAGAAGTACACACTCTGCTGGGAGCAAGCAAGACTCCACTAGATGTCCTTCATGTCCACGTAAATGACACTGTCACATTTCCCTGAAAAGGCTGAAAGGTGTCTGCACAAGAATAGGGAAGGTGCCCAGATGAGTGGGACTAGGAGTACAGTGGGGTTCCTGCCTGCATGAAAGGAATTCATGCATAGTACTCCATGGCTCGCTCAAATCTGGGACGTGTTTCCGTGAAATGCTGTTTCTGTTGGTTAAAGCTTCACTTTAGATTGCTGAGGAAGATGTCGGAAGCTAAAACTAACAACTCTGAAGTCTAAGTGTGATTCATTAGTCTTTTTGTTTGTTTGTTTTTGTTTTAGGTGGCTGCTAATTGGGTCTACATAATTTAATCTGTAGTCTACTGTCGCTTGTGTTGACTGTGGCCAGTAGGAAACCGGTGTGGGTGTAACAGTTTCCCAGTGACAGCCTGGTGGAAAGTTAGCATTCACTGAGGTTGTACTGAAAGAGGATGGTGAGTTCAAGCTTCTAGGTTGGATAGCATCTGTGTCACTGATGTTGACGCTTATTAGTGTTATTATTAGTTACTCAGATTATTAATAGTTATCAATGATCTCCCCCTAGGGATGTGGTGAGATGGATCTATGGTGCAGCTTGAACACTATAACTGTGTTCACAGGCTGGGGAAATTGTTCATTATTGAATGCAAAGGTGTACATGAAAAGGAATTATATCGGATGAACCTGATGGTTTGTTTGTTTTGAGACAGTGAGTGTTAGACGCTTCTTATAGGTGCCTAAGCCAGGTGATGGGGAGGGGAATGGTGTGCATTCATTAATGATCTGGATGGTGCTAGTTGAGAGCATTTATGGAGCATAGATTGTGGATATTGTGCATACACTGGATCACTGAACACAGAGTAGAGGAACTGGCACCAGCAGTGCACAGAGGACAACAGATATCACTAGGAAAATGGAAAGCATCACTCTTGAGCTGATGTTCTGTGCTGCACTGTTGTGAACCCTGATGCTAATGCTGCCTACTTCACACAAAACTGAACTCCAAGTCTGTCAGGAGACCTGAGCCTGGAGGGAAAATGAAGTGAAAATTGTGGAGGAATTGATTCTTGGGCAGTGCCTACTCAGTGGCACTGAGTTCTATCAAATGTGTAGGTTCAAAAGGTTTGCTAGTTTCATTAGCAGAGCTGTGCTACTTCTTATTACCATGTGATCTTAACAACAATGCTGGATTAGAGAACCACTTCTATCTTCCTATTCTCTGCCTTATGCTGTGAGAGGTATCAATAAGCACAGCTTTCAAAAGCTGAATGTTCTTCTATGATCAATATTAACAAAATAAATGTTAATTTCCACATAGCATGTCCACATCCTCCAGCAAGCTGGGAGATCTCCAGTTGTATGGAGAAAATCTACATTCAGTAGTGAAAGAACAGAACAGGGAGTGCCTAATATGCATTGAATAAATGCAGTGTACTCAGGTAAATTGCTTTCCATCATGTTAGTATGGAAAGTATTAAGTGAACATTGCTAAACTTGACTTCTGGTGTTACAAGCTGAAGAAATATGGATATGGATTTTTAAGGTTTCTACTCGCTATTATTTTCTCTCTTTTTTGGATGGGGGAGGGTGGAGCATTTTAGCAGCCTTAGTAATTTTGCATGGACAGATGTATGCATTGTAATACACTGTTTCAAGTGCACGAGTAAAGCTAGAATTGCTGATACGGTGGCAAAGGTATGTGATGAATTATACGTCATAAAAAAGTACTTCTTACACACTGAATTTTGAGTACTTTAATACTTTGTGCTTGTTGATGCTTTAAAAGGATTGATTAAGCTGACATTATCTCAGAAAACTGCAACCTCCCTGTTCCTCTGCCATGTTACAAGAACAATATCTCAGTTTAATGAAATGTATGGCAAGTTGGAAAGCCCCTGCGGTTATCTGCCACAAAATAAAGTTTAGAAATAAATACGTGTGTTTCCGGATGGTGAAAACAGAAGTATGGAGAAGAGAAGGGTTTCAGAGGAAAGGGACGTTAAAGAATATTGAAGAACAGGGATGGTAAAGCAGGAATTCAAATAGCTGCCGCAGTTTGTTTTACAACGTAACCATAAAGTGCCACTTAAAATGCTTCATTTGTATTTTGTGCCAATGTTATAGAGGTAAATCTTTCAGAGTGTTACTAAATGTACATTTCTGGTGGCAAGTACTGAAAGCATATGATCAGTGGAAGAAACTTGCAGGTGTTTTTCTGTAGTTAAGGCAGATGACTGCACATGCTGGGACAAGATCATTCAGTGTCCTCCAGTGTGACCATCCATGCTGCATCCCTCTTTGGCATTTTATGACTTCATGGCATTGAAGCATTCATTTTCATCTTGCAAGGCAGGGTAACTGGCAACTGATTCTGCTTTTGACACTCATTTGCTTATAGCACGAAGGTCCCATTTATCTCACGCATGTATGTTACATAAGGCCTTCTGCAGACTGTTGTACATGATTTGCATTAGGCAGAGCATTGCTATCCTGTGATGGATATTGCTGCAAGTGAAACCTTCAGCTTGCCGAATCCACTCGTGGTTCAGCTTGAAATTTCTTTCACAAAACTATTCTGACATTCCATGGGGAAGGAAAAAAAAAAAAAAAAAGTGTTAATATTGTAGCATTTTGAGTGAAATATTTTCATCCTGAGGTTCCACGGGAGCTTTCCACATCCATATGTAATATATTTCTCTCTGTATGATTAATTAGTTCTTCTTGCTGGGATAGCGATCTTTGTTCACCTTTTCTTATATAATGCTCCAGTGGAACTGGGATAGTCTCACAGATTGTCAGTGCAGTGTATTGCCTACAGGAGAAATGACCTGGGAAACAGTATTCTGTGTTTTATGTGTCATCTCTTTGACCACTTCTCAAGTTTGGATGTGGTTCTCTGTGTTGTGCACACAGGGAGAAGCCTTGTAGTGCCTGCTGCAGCTTCCTGCCTTCTGTAGTCAAGGCAACTGGTTTACCTAGTCCAACATTTGATTCCAAATAAACATCCTGTGTTTCCTACAGCCATTTGCCAACTTCTGGGATACGATTCCCAAATCCTGCTTTTTCTAGAAAGTAGAAAGTAGTCATTCTAGGAATCTCTTTGTGTTGCTGACATGAAGTTGGCTTTTGGAGAAGCATTGGCACAAGATCTGTTTTTCTAGGACCTGCATGGATTCCATCATTGCTGTACCTTGCAGTACTTCTTGGTGCTCTCCTTGTTTGGACATACGTTTCTTTCTGCCATGCTTATCTGTAACACTTTTATAAAGTTCTTTACACCATTTAATATCTTACTGGCTATAGTGAACAGAAGTAAATTCTATCCTTCAGTGCTTTGTATCTAGTGAGAACGCTGAGGCACTCTTAATTGGCAGTCTGTATGAGAACTTACTTCAGTGCTGTTTGCTTAGAAGACCCTGATGGAGAGAGTCCAGTCAACTGCTGCTACCTGTGGGTGTCCTCTTCATTCATAGTCCTTATGCAGCTGTGCTGCATCCATCATCATTCAACGTCTGACTCAAAAAGTGACTCCAAAGCATGTGAAAGCGAAGTCAGAACTGTCCTGCAAAGCTCTTTGAAAGAGAGTGTGTTTACATCTCCTGTGATTCAGTCAGGTCTCTCTGAATTCACACTGCATGCTTCGGAAGGCTGGGTGGTTTACTGAAGGGTGAGACAGGTTAACATCACACAGATATGAGGCAGTCTGGGTCCAAAACTTGCCTTATTTTCTATATTCTAGTCATGGAATTGTCTGTTTCAATTCATTGCAATCTCATTTAACTCCATAGCTACTAGATGGTACATGCCAGTATCTTAGATAATAACTAGTTCTTATTATCTTTTCCTTGTAACTCTACTACATGTTGAGAAGATGCGCGTATGACAGATCTTTTCTAGTGTTTCCCTTATTTCCTATTTTACCATAATGTAAAAGACTAACATCCCTCTTCTGGATTACTCAGTTTAAAGTGCTGCTTTGAGGTACTCCGTCTCTGAGAAGCGGCATGTGCATTTGTTTTCTTTCTTTATCTGGAGGAGTGTGTATTTCTTGGATCTGTTTTCTGTATCTGGAGGAGTGTGTATGCATAAACTGCTTTGCTCTGCAGTGGTTGCCCAAACAAGGTACCACTCAGGCACATTTTCAACTGCTGCTCTGCATGACTGGCAGGCGAGGAAGTAATGAATTGGTCATTCATTTGCTTGGAAGACCAGTGGGGGTAGTCAGCTCCAGCAGAGGAAAACTCCACATGTGACACACCTGCCTGCAGTTGCCTTTTGGCTGCCCTCTCCTGAATGTCCCTTTCCCATTCAAATGAATGTGATGCTGTTATTTTCCAAATAGCAACAATAAGTAAAACCTTATTGGGCTCCATGTTTAATCCTTTTCATGACTTCTGAGCTTGACATTGAAGATCGAGTAACCTTTCTCCAATTACTTGTTTTGTTTTTTAGCTTTTTGCCCCCGAGTAACACAAGTGAAGGAGTTAAATCTAATGCACATTTTGGGGTTGATCTGCATTGATGTATCTGGGTGTGGCTGTGCCTGTGGTATGTGTGATTTGCTCTGAAATAATTAGAAAGTTGTATCCTTCTGAGAATAACTTTAATTTCAGTCTGAGTGTAGAATATCCCATTTTACTTGTACCCTTTTCCAAATGCCTCGATGAAAATCTCTGTTCAGTTTCACTGTCTGGAGAGGGCGTAAGTCTGTTTCCTAATGTGAATAATGAAGAGCAAGAGAAGAGGAATGTGGAAGCAGTGGGTGGGTATTTGTGGCAGAGCAGCTTGACTCTGGAGCTACAAACCCTGTTTCTAGGGATGCCTGGATGGTGTCAGGCAGGTTGCTGTTCTCTCAGCCTGTTCATTCAGTTTAGAAAATCTTTGGCAGATAGCCACTGTTTGTACTGCACGTAAGCAACTAAAAGCACCGTGGGCTACTTGATATGCAAAATCTAGTCATAATCCTTGGATTCTACTTCAGTTCCAGTTAAACCGGAACCAAGGGTTTGTACGACATTGCAGACACTGATCAGTTTGGACAAGTTTTATGAACTGTACTTAGAACTGCAAACAAACTGTGTTTCCTTTGTTTACTACTTTTGCCTCCCATTCCAGAGAGCTTTCTCTGAAGATTTAGTTCTGTAAGTAAAGGATCTGAGTACAGAAATTTCAGAGAATGAGTCTCTGAAGTTACCAAACCTTCCCCCGCCTCTGTATGTCTGTCTCCCATTTAGCATGCAGTGCACAGTGTAGATGATTGCACACCCTTCCAGGCTTCCAAGGACCTTCTCTGGCCTGGTAGGACACACTTACAGGCAGGGGTATAAGAATTAATTTGGAGCTCAGTGGAGAGTATTGCAGCACCATTACTGAGGTCCTTACATTTTCAGCATGACTTTGCTCCAAGAAGTGTGTGAGATTCGTGGACATCAATGCACACAATAAATTATGGTGAATTTGGACAGGATTTTTCTGGCCTTGTTACCACTAAAATATTTGAGACCGTGAAAGCCAAATTCTGTGCTACAGTTCTTTCCAGACTTCAGCAGAAGAGGGATGGAAAAGTGCTGGTGGTAGGGCACTGTGCACTTCCACTGGCCATGAATAAGGAAAAGCAGTAGCTTTATCTCCAAAACTATCTTCATTTTTTTTTATGGGATAAGACAATATTGTTACTACAGTAATACAGCTGAGATAGTATTTATGCTGGTGTTATTGCAGGTTTCTCTGCAGACTAGAAAGGAATGTGGGAGCTCAGTAAGAAGGAACAGTAGCAGTGGTTTACTCTGTCTGTTTTCCAAAGAATGAGAATTAGCCCAAAGCAAACTCAGCAGACAAATCACGTGTTGTAGCATTTTCATGTTTCTGCTATTCCTGGGAAAACTGATGATTTGGAATGTGGATGAAGGAGCAATGATGTCTTTTCATTTTCTTCTTGCAATGTATTTTAAGCAAATGTAGGAATATTGACCGGCCAATTATAGAGCTGCAAAGAGAGACTTTACTATAACCATAGGATGGCCTGGGTTGAAAAGGACCAGAATTATCATCTAGTTTCAACCGCCTTGCTATGTGCAGGGTGCCAACCACCAGACCAGGTTGGTGGTAACGTTAACATTCTAATCATTATTCTAATTATGATTCTCAAGTGGCATTTAGATATGCTTAATCCTGATTTTTTTTTAATGCATTATTTTATATATATATATATTGTATATTTTACTATATATATTCATAAAAAGATGCAAGCAAATGTACTATAAACTGCAAATTTTGTGTCCTTAACTTCTGTGGCATGAGGTAATTTGTTTTTCTTTCATTTGGTTTGGTCTGTGTCATTTTTTCACTTGCTTTTTTCGAAGCATGTTCTTAATCTCAAGATGCTTTAGCTATAAAAACAAAAATGCTTATGAGAAGCGCTATTAAAATGCATTTCCTAGTGTTACATGCTTTCCATTTTCACAAAGCACACTGTTAATCTCCTGGAAATGTTCATCTTTGAGTGTACACAAACAGCAAATATTTTTTCCAGTTTAATACTTGAAGATAATAGGCTGATTCACACTGAAAGCAGCAAAGCCTGAAAGTGGAATAGGTTTAAATTTACAGCTAAGCAGTGCATTTTATATGTTGTCTTGCTTTAAAAAAAGGATAAGATTCAAGGATGTTTACATGTAATTGTACATGCAGAATACATCACTTACGTAGTTAAATATCTTGTCCCCCAATTGGAGCTTTGGTTTGTTTTCTGGATCTTAAACCCGAACCAGAGTTTAAAAAGATTAAAATCAGCAGGCGAACTGCAGAGAGGTTATCAACAGGAAGCAAACTGTCAGGAATCCATGAATACAGATTTTAGCAAAAAATCATGCTATCGGGGGGTTCTCTCAACTATAGGTGGCATTTTTGGAGCAAGAGGGAGTGTTGGTGCTTTATTAAAGAGCAGCTCTGTGAAAAGGGAGAGTTTTTGGAGCCTCATCCTGGAATGTCCTTGAAATAAATATAGGAAATCAGAGAGGTGTGCTCCTGCAACTATGGCAGAATCCAGGAAAACATACATTTTTTAATTTATTTATGTTTTTGGAGCACACATCAACCAAAAAGCTGTAAATAATCTACAAGAATGCTGAACTGTCACAAAATTATTTATGATGAAAGCCAAGGTTATAAAATATTCATCTTTTTTTTTTTTTTTGGTTGTTTTTAATTCATGTTATTCAGTACAATTAAACAAGGTGAGCAGCACACCTGTTTTCTATGTCTCCTACTTTCCCTCTTGCTGCCTAACACTGATGGCGAAGAGGCGGACTGTGAGCATTTTGGTTGTAGTTTTGAGCAGAATTTTATATTGTTACATGCCTCAGAATGTCTCATCTGATAACTTAACCCACAAAGCATATGTTCTCCCTCAGCCACACCAAGTATTAGAGGCAGAGTTACAGGCTCGTCTTTATGAAGAAAGATGTGTTTTGAATCAGGAGCTCATTACTGTGTGTTCAGTCTTGTGCTGCTCTTGCTTTTCAGAACTTCTGTTAGAGTTAATAGGGGCTTCGTGTGAATGTGTAATGCAGGATCAGACTCCAAAATGATGCATAATGTAAATCTCTCCAACCAATGAAATATACTGGAATTGACGGGGTTTTTTTTTAGCCACAGACTAAATTTGTACTGGTTTGTTCAACAATTAAGCAGTAGCAGCTTTGGGTTTCTCTGTTGTTGCAGTTGGAAGCCAAAGGAGTTTGCATTTTCAGCACTGTTAATGCATGAGCACTCACCACATCTGTGTGTGACTTGAGAATCACAGCAGCAGTTCACTGCCTTTGTGGGCAGGCAGTATATTGGGAAGGTGACCTTGCAGAACATAGGTTGGTGCTAGTCCTTCTTGTCTTCTGGTCCCCAAAGAGATGGAGAGTTTATGAAAGCCCGGCTGCGTGGGCTGTAGATGACATTCATTGGGCTAAAGCAAGGGTGAAAGGACTGCCAGGAATGAAGGTTTGGTCAAAGCCCACAGCTGAATGCTTAACTGTTTCTTTCTTCAACGACCTCCAAACAGCACAAAAAGAGCCTACTTTTTGTGTGTCTGTGTGCATACACGTGTCTTTTTCTCTTACTCCTTCTCTGCATTGTGTCAGTCAGAGTCTTGAGCGTGTTAGAGGAGGCCAAACAGGAAAAGGCAGAAGAGGGCTGAGGAGGGGCAGAAAGGAGAACAGCACCATCCAGTCCCTGTGATGTGGTTAGACTTGCCAGAGAAAGGGATACCACCCACTTCCACTGTTGAGCGTCAGGCTGCTGCAAGCATTTATTCAACTGCCAATGCTGTATTCAGTTCTCTGGATGCTGTGCCTGAAATCGCCTCCCAAAGCCCAGCTGTAAACATAGTTACTAAATGCATACCTCATAAAAGCACTTCTTTATGCAAATAGCCCCTTTTTCTTTTGTGTATATAAAACCATTTGGGCGTATAAAGCCTGTGTGTATGCATCATGTTCCATTTGTTTATGATTGATAGACTGTCTTCCAGACCAGAGGAATATAAAGAAAAGTGGAAGTCAAAGCCTCTGATTTTTATTTCAGTGCTAGCCAGGCACATACATCTGTGTGCAGAATTTGGCACTCAGCAAATCTGACTTTTGCCAAACCAGCAAGAGTAATTGGTGTAACGAGGCTCCCCTGAAATGAAAACATGCATGGAGTATTTCACATCTCCGTATTGGAAGTTATTTTTAGGGTTAATTTGGGCTATGCAGTTATATTGTTCATGGTTAATATCGAGTCTTTACCATGCAAATGTTGCTTGTGAAAAGCACAAACGAGTTGGGTTGTTTTTTTTTTTTGAGATGTTAATGTCCAATGGCCTTTTCTCAGTAGTAAGACCCTTGGAGTTTAATTTCAAACAGATCACTTCTGTGGTGAGGAGATGGTGAGGAGAGAGAAGCTGCAGTCCTCCATGACTAGGTGCTGTGGAGGGATTGTTCGTCCATCATGTCCATGTTCTCTATAGTTCTGTTACAAAGAGATGCCCTTAGTAGACATTACTGTGTGTAAAACATTGATTGGAGCCGCTTATGTGGCATAGCTATTGAACTGCTGTTTCTAACTAATGTTTTGGTAGAAACATGGATGTTTAAAGGCCTAGCAGGGCAATGCCACCACGGATTTATTATTTCTGGAGCATCATTGGCTAAGTATTTTTGTATGTTGCAGCTTATTTTCATTTACTTCCTGGTATTTGTATTTGGGGGGTGGTGGGGGGGGGGGTCATAGGATTGTACTTCCATCTCTCTGCAGACAGAATGCTTAGCATTTTCACAGAAAAAAAGAACCAAAATCATATGAATCAGGGCTTTCAAATATGATATTCGTTATGATAAAATCTGGGGGACTGGATGCAGCCTTTGAGTGTTTGATTTAAACATTGTGCTGCAGCATTCAAGGTCCTTAGACTTTCATGCTGGCAGTGGAAAGGCATGTTCCCAGCTCTTCACTCCCTGCCCTCTCCCAGGTGATCTTTGAAAACAAAGGTGGGTGAAGAGGGCAGTGAAAGCAGAATTTAACTCCCTCCCAAGTATTTTATAAATATTTTTTGTAGTACAGGTAATTAGTGCAGGTAATTTTATCAGTTCCTGAGGGTGCTGGGTAACAAGAAAATTAGGCTTGTCTTCAAATAAAGCTTCTATGATTTTTTTTTTTCTTCTGATTTTCTAGAAGGTAAAGCAGGAAACCTTCTGCTCTCCCTGCCCAAAGATGAGTAAAGGCATTAGATATCCAGGTTACAACCCCACAAGACATATTGATGCCCTTTCAAATAGAGATTCAAGTAAGGCGTTTTTCTTTGTGACTCATGTGGAAACTGAAAGCTGTGCAGTTCAGCCTGGTCTTGAGAGGATACTTCTGATAAAAGCGTTGTTAGGTTACCAAGGCCTGTCTCAGCAAGCTTATCAAAAATCTCTCCAAGTTGAGTTCACCAAGAACTATTACCTGCCACATCCTCTGCTTTCAGGGGCTCGTTTCCTCCTCAGCACCCATCTGGCTTGGAACCTTCTTCTGAAGCAAAACTGGTGACAGATTGTTTTAAAAAGAAAGAAAGAAAAGAGTAAAGAAATCCTTAATCTAAAGAAGTCTCTTCTTGTGAGCTTTGGAGCTCAAAGTCATTTTTTTTGACAATCTGTGTACTTACAATCTGACCTCCTGCATAACCTCACCCTGAGCACGCAGTGTTGTGTCAGTGTGAGAATCTGAGTTGCTGCTCATGCCACCCCCTCTTTGAGATCTTTGCAGAAGCCTTTACATAACAAATAGATTCCTAAAGCTACTTAAAATCCAACCATTTCTGAACAAAAATTAAATGTGATCTTTTAAGATGAAAAGAGGAATGTCAGCTACTCTGTCTAGGATGAAGTGGTAGAAGGCCTGCTAGGTGCCGCAGACAGAGGGTGGTGGTCAATGGCTCTATGTCCAGGTGGAGGCCCGTAACGAGCGGCGTCCCTCAAGGGTCTGTCTTGGGACCGGTGCTCTTTAACATCTTTATTAATGACATCGATGAGGGAATGGAGTGCACCCTCAGCAAGTTTGCTGATGACACCAAGCTGAGTGGTGCAGTCGATACGGTGGAGGGAACAGATGCCATTCAGAGGGACCTTGACAGGCTGGAAAGCTGGGCTCGGGTGAACCTAATGAGGTTCAACACGGCAAAGTGCAAGGTTTTGCACTTGGGCCGGAAGAACCCCAGGCACCTGTACAGGCTGGGAGGAGTTGTCCTTGAGAGCAGCTCGGCTGAAAAAGACCTAGGGGTCCTGATAGATGAGAAACTTAACATGAGCCAGCAGTGCGCTCTGGCAGCCCGGAAAGCAAATGGGATCCTGGGCTCCATCAGGAGAGGGGTGGTCAGCAGGGATAGGGAGGTGATTGTCCCTCTCTACTCTGCTCTTGTGAGGCCCCATCTGGAGTACTGTGTCCAGGTGTGGAGCCATCAGTACAAAAAAGATATGGAGATTTTGGAAAGGGTCCAGAGGAGGGCCACAAAGATGATCAGGGGGCTGGAGCACCTCCCCTATGAGGACAGGCTGAGGGAGTTGGGTTTGTTCAACCTGGAGAAGAGAAGGTTGCGAGGTGACCTCATTGCAGCCTTTCAATACCTGAAGGGAACTTACTCCCAGGAGGGGAGTAAACTCTTCGAAAGGGCTGGTAATAGCAGGACTAGGGGAAATGGTTTTAAGTTGAAGGAGGGAAGACTTAGTTTGGATGTTAGGGGAAAGTTCTTTACTAGAAGGGTGGTTAGGTCCTGGAACAGGCTGCCCAGTGAGGTTGTGGATGCCCCGTCCTTGGAGGTGTTCAAGACCAGGTTGGACGGGGCCCTGGGCAACCTGATCTAGTAAATGTGTATGTTTGGTGGCCCTGCTAGGCAGGGGGGTTGGAACTACATGATCCTTGAGGTCCCTTCCAACCCGGGTAATTCTGTGATTCTGTGATTCTGTGATTCAGGTGCTGTTAAATAATAGTGCCAGCTCTGACAGCAGGACTAGAGCCCTGGTCCTGTCACCTGAAACAACAAATATTCCTGGTTTGGCAGTGTCCAGCCTGGTCATTTTCTTTGTGTTCCTTTTAATAGGTTTTAACCCATGGATCACTCTGCATCAATATCCCCTACACGATGATGATCGGCGCTTTGAAGGCTTTTTAGATGAACTACAGCTATTTAATATTTTCTTTTACATTCAGTGGGTCGTTTCATGAAGGAGACCATAGCAATCGAGCTGTACGGCCTAGCGCGGCTTTGTCTGTTGCCTGATTGTTATGTTTCCATTTATATCACCATCTCCTCTGTACTATCCAGAAAGGGGGGGAAAAAAAACCAAACACCTGACTGTGGTTACATTTTCTGTTTGTAGAAATGCATTTGATAGCTGGGGTAGGAGGTGTTTTCATAAAGTTCAATTTTTTAATAAAATCCAATTTTCTTTTTTCATCACAGCTACACTGTGACAAAGGGTTTGCAGTGGGTGCCTTTCACAGAGAGAATGGAACTGTGGGGCTTGTTTCCAGCTTCTGGCATTGAGGCACTGTGGCCAAGGCCTTTCAGCAGAAGCAGCAGCGAGTTGGACAGAACTGGGTTCTGGTGGACCTTGTGTTGCAGTGGGCAGCATGGCACAGCACATCTTGGTGTTTCCTGAGTAAGAGGGTCTCTTCCAACTGCCCCGGGTTTGCATCAGATACCTGCATTTCCTCAGTGCTCATTTGGCAGCTTTTATGAGGGACAAAACAGTGATAGCTGATTCTTTCTCTTCCTTTAACTTTAGCTTCCAAAATATTCCTCATCACATTCTCTTCATACAGGCCACAGTGAGATGGGCAGCTGTGATGCTGCAGACCTGGGGCATGGGAAGGCCAGGATGACTTTCATCTTCAGGGCCAACATGCGGTTACCTGAAAAGGATGCCCTGCCATGGATGTCGTACCTCTGTCACTAACATTCAAAACCTATGCTTATTTCTCACTCATAACATGAAACTTTGAGGTTACTGTGCCCAGTGTTGTGTCTGTAGCTGCCCTTTCCAAACTCTGCTTGATCAGTAAGAATTACCATTGGTGTTTTGAAATCACCTGAAGACAAGGTGTCCTGCTGAGCATTGCATAATTGCAGAGAGGAGCTGCTCTATGCTTCCTTGGTACTGTTTTCCCCTGTTCAGTAACCTTTGATTGTTGCTGTCTGTTGTACATGGCTTATGCAAGCTGATTTCCAGCTTCAATTGCGTGTGCACATCTCTTGTTATTGTCTGTATGCTTAGGTAATCATTCATGTTGGCAGAGAATTTCCCTTGCTCTTCCAGGTCAGAGACCCTCTAGTCATTACATTAATTTTAACAGTTTAAGACCAATCAACAGCACAAGCAGAGAACACTGTTTGCTTTCTTTAAACTAACAGCTCATCTCCCTGCAACTGCTGTACCCTCTGCTTATCTTTTTCACATGTTATACTATAAATTTATGCTGTCTGTGAGTGCTGACCTCCTGGATTTTTCATAATTCTTTGGTCTGCATCCTTGGCAACAATTCTGGCTTGCGGCTCATCATTGAGAATGTTGTCTGGGACCAAGTGCTGTGAAGCTGACATAGTTCTAACACCACTAGTAAGACAGAGATGTTTTGATAAACTCATAGGAAGAAATCTTATTGTTCAAAAACACATTCACGTTCTTGGTCTTCAGTGATATGGATTTCAGTGGGTTTCAGCAAGATCTTGATTTTGTGGGTTGTTTTTAACCCAGCATGACACCAGAAGTGTTGCTGAATCTTATGGGATATTTTCTTCTTTTTTAAATCAGAAGTTCTCATTAATGACATTTCACACACAACAGTTGAGTCTAAACCTTTGCTTCAGGTTAACGCGTTCACTTTTCCACCTTTAGCTGTCCCAATTCGTAAAAGCTAGGAACCCTTAAATGCAGTTTAGTCCCATCCTACAAGTAACAGGTTTAACCCTGGACAAATCCATACTGAATATGCTGTCAGTTGGGCCTTTCTATGCACAACCAGCTCTTTTCCTATGCTATCCAATACCGGGAGCTGGTGCAGTGATAGTTGTGTTTGGTTTATACATCAAGGTTTACCCATTTATGTATTCATACTATATCCTTCTGAATATATTTTATGAGTGAATCTTCTAATGTTTAATTTCTGTCTGTTTTACATGTGCAACCAATGGTTTTTTTGCAGTTTCATCGTCTAGAAGGCTCTTGGCTCTAGATGGGGGATTCGTGGCTAGGAAAGGCTACCACATTGAGCAGTGAGTTGAGCACAGAGCTGACTGGAAGGCAGTACTGTACCCAGCCATCTATTCTTGCCTCCTAACAACCAGCAACCTGGAAGCTGTGCACGGAGCTGAGAGCAGAGGAACTCTGTCCACTCCTGCAGAGCAGGAGTCCTGCTGGCTGTGTTCATACCTAGCAGCACAGCACAACTGTAGCACAAACCCAAAGTAGCCCATCCTGAGAAAAGCACACAGTTAATGCTTCATCCCTCTGTAGTCCATAACATCTCTCATGGGATTGCCACGCTGAAGGACTGCTCAGGGTGGCTTGCTGTCCTTCTCAGCATCTTCTCAACAGAAACTGTGCAACTCCTAAGCTGCTGAGTAGGTCTCACATGGAAGTAACTCTTCTTTCTTTGTGGTATGGCCCAAATTTGAAGTAGCCACTGAAGGTAGAAGGCTTTCTTTGGTTAACATTTCCAGGCAGATATTCAGGAGATTCTCTACCCTTTCCAATATTGAATTAAGTCTTGTCATTTGGGATATGTATATTGAGTTCAAATAAGCACAATCTACGTACATATACAATAATCATCTGTTCCTCCCCACCTACTCGCACAAGCAATCTTTTCATCCATCAGCTTATATCCCTTTAGCTAGTAGTGGGTTTGCTCCCAGGGAGCTGCCTGTGCACTGGGCTGCACAAATTGTAGCTCAGTCTGATTGTTCAAATTTAAAGGTACAGAATTTAATGCAGAATGCAGCAGGGAGGTTGCTAGAACCCTTCACACCAGGGTGACATTTCTTCACTGTAGGCACGAGCGTTTTCATCACAACACCTTTGTGCTTTATCTGGTGAAGCTGAAAGTAAATGCAATTCTTACAAGAAAGAGTTTACAGAAAAATATCTTTTTGCAGCCAGTGCTGGAGCTTACGAGGACATTTGAGGCCTGATTGGCCATTTTCTTTCCCATCATCTACAATCAGTGGACAAGGCATATTGGAAAATATCAGTAGTGTGGTACTTTTGATTCCAGCCACTGATTTAAATTCATACTACCTACCAGACATATAAAGGGACAATATTGTTGGGGTTTTTTAGGGGTAAGACACAGACTCCGCTAAATAAATTCAATATTATTAATAGCTTGTCTCCTACCCTCAATAACATAAAAGCAACAGGATGTTTTGAGAGAAGTATTGAATTGTTATAAAAATGTTTCAGTCTCCTAGCTCAGGCTTTGACATGTTCTATAGGGAGTTTATTTCTTTAGCCAGAAATATGGCATTGAGGATTCCACTCAGTAACTTCCCACTCAAGTTATAGATTTTCTGTCAGAAAAAATAAAATCATGCTTGTATACAGCTACAATTAAAACATATGGCTCTGCTTTAGCATCTGTTCTTTTCTTCTATTTAAAGGCTTGAAAGTATATAATAAAATGCTCAGTTCTGTGACTGTATCTACTTTAAGTTAGGGATTTTACACTTACACTACTATAGCCTTTCTTTGAGAGCTATAAAAATAGCTCTTCACTGTTGGTCTCTTGAACATAGCTTCTTCATGGGATCAGTAACATTTTAGATGAAGCTAATAAAACGCTGAACCTTGAAATGGTATAAAAATGTATCGTAAAAGTACAGCTTAATTAAGCAGAAGAATTTCTTAGCCACAGTTACAATTGGAAACCCTTTTTACCCCACTGAGTTTTCTAAATTAGAGATAAATTGTGTTGTATTTGTAGTAGAGGTAAAGAAATTCCATCCTCGATACCTTGACTAAATTTGGAGAGCAGAAAAGATGTATGGAAGCTGCACGTACCTTCTGAGCCATATACAAAATCTCAGTGAAGTGTACGGGTTTTAAAATAAATCTTCCTTTCCGTTTGGTGCTATTTTTACTTTTCATGTTCTAGCTTCTGAGTTATCAGATTGAGTGTTATAGTGTTATGGACACAAATATGGAGAAGATCTTAGTTGTTTGGCAGTACCTTCACACTGACTGATCAAACACCAAGTGCCATCTGATCACTTTGACAAATCACACCAAATAATACAGTTTACAGTCGAATTATCAGGAGCCACAGAGCAAAATATGTGCTAACATATTCATCGTATTCCAAGCTGAATACGTTTGAGGAAAGCACGATCTTTGTGTTGAAAATCTATGAACCCAAGTATGCTGAATGTAGTGAATAAGTTACTCAGCTCTGAAAACCATGACGAGTCCTCTAGAAATAGCTGTAAATTTTCTTGATGAATCTCAGTCTTGAAAGCATCTTGTTTGGACATAACTGTATATTCGCACTTGTCTGGAATCTTTTTTCATTAGTAGCCTAATGAGAGAAGTAATTCCTTCTGCTAAGAAACACATCCTTCCACTGAAGCATTGGAGTCTGGCCACTGATTTGCTGGGAGCAGTGCCCTGAGGGTCCCTGCCTGTTCTCAGCAGTCCAGGTGGAGAGCTGGGTAAGGGTTCCACTGTGACCCAAGAAAGAAAATTCTTCAAACATGTTTCCTGTGCTTATAACTTTATATGGCACGTCTTAATAACAACAACAGTAATGATTATAAACCCACTAACAGCAACTGGAAGAAGCAAACGTTTTCATTAAGCTGTATCATATTCCTGTAAGGATCTAGTTCCAGTTATGAGATCGAGAGATCTAGCAGGCTGTTAATAGAGTTGTGGCTGTTAAAGATTGCAGAAAGAAACAAGGGATCTCATGCTTCACAGCCCTGGGTAATGTCCCACATAGTTCAAGGAAAAAAAACTCAAGATGAAATTCTGACTACAGTGAGAGTGGGAATGTCTGCATGAGGAATTAGCCACTGCCTACCGAGACCTAGAGAAAACGGGAGGGATACAGCTCCTGTGGGGAGATTCCTACCTCTGTCTGCCACTGCTGTCTGCTGTCTCGTGTCTCTGTGGATCTGTTATTTAAGCCACAATGCCAAAGTCTTCTATCAGCAGATTTCTAAATACTTCAGTAAGAACTTATCTGATGGTATCTGACTTCGTCTGTGGGGAAGCTGAGGCACTGAGAAGCGACCTGACCTCACTGAAGTTTAAGAAACAAAGCAGGAAATACAACCCACATCTCCTGAGTCTCATTCTTGTGCTGTCCCCATCAGACTATCTGTGCCTTGTGCTGTTGAGGCCCAGGGACTGACAGTCATATTCTGCTGATCAGCCTGTTGTCTTTTACATTCTTGTTTCATACACACTTTTAAACCCATCTGTATATTATTCTAGTTATTTATTGCAGCTGATGCAAGAAAAGTTTAGATTCGATGACTATATTCATATATATGTGTGTATGTGAAATTTATATATTTATATATATATATAAATTACACATTTGAAGATAGCAAATAGCTACTTTTTATTTTATTTTATTTTATTTTATTTTATTTTATTTTATTTTATTTTATTTTATTTTATTTTATTTTATTTTATTATTTTTTTAAGGGCAGCACAATTGTGGCCCTCAGGTTCTTAAATCAACAGCATCACTTTAGGGCTTTTAATTTACGTATACTGCATGTTCCAGCTAGACATAATTTAAACATAAGACATGCAATCAGTGCTCAGTCTAAAGAAGTCCGTTGCTGTGACTAGAGAAAGAAAATCACTATGGCATAAATTCTTACTCTTTCCTAGGGCAGCTGCAGATTTTTCCATCTCCTCGTATTGACTTCTCCCTCTTGGCCAACTTGAGTAGTCAGCTTCTTGAAACAGAGGAGATTTTCATTGTATTAATGATTAAGGATTACATGATGGGTGGAGACACAGGCAATGAACATATCAAAAGTCCTTTCAGATGCTCTTAGATTTTTAGCTGTGTCTTGTTCTTGTAAAAACTTCTCAGCTTATTTGTGGATGCAGTAACTTCCAGAAGCTTCCTCTCTTGTTACTCCCCAGGGAAAGTCTTATTCTCTTTAGAGTCTGAGAGCTATCCAAGATATAGTTTTGTGCTTTTTGCACACTTACTTGTTTGGAGGGAGACTAGAAGAGTATTTAGTTGGATGCAGATTAAGACTTTAATCACTCACACTGCATTTGTTATAGACTGTACATTTTACAGTTAACTTTATAGAAATGTTTCTTTAAAGCTAAAGATCTCAATTACTTACCCCATGCTGAATGCATCGGGATTTTACACATCTGCAGGGTCAATTAGTCTTACCAGCTTTGACCTGCTTTGTTGGGAGAACACTTCTATTAAATGCAGCGTTTCTCTAAATAGAATCACAGCCATTAGTGTATGGATCCTCAAAGCAAAGCAGTTTTGATTGTTGATATTGTTTAAGGTGTAGCTGGGAAGAAATCAAAGTTAGATGTTGGAAATGAGTGGGAGTTGTAGGACAAAAGGTCATAATGCAGCTAAAGGGGAAGGATGAAAAGGGAGGATCATGGTGGGAATTGCTCCATATTACTTTCCAGGGAAAAATTACATCTACGTGGAAGCTGTCTAATGAAAGTTCAAAGGAAGGAAGAGACAAGTAAGCATTCAAAGGCCCAGGAAGGACTCCCAGTTTGAGTCCTGGAGGATACTGTTCACATACTAAAAGTGAGACCTTAGCAGTGAGATGGAAAGGACACAAAAAGCTAGGAAAAAGAGCTGGAAGCGTTTTGTTTAGCCTGCTTTTTTTGGTTTAACCTTGCAAAGGTAGGATTTGTAGCCAGATAGACAGCTACAATCACATGAGCTTATGTGAAACAGCTGGAGCAAAAGTTGAAAAAGGTAAAAAGAGACAAAAAAAATGTTATCTGCTAACATCTTATTTTAACAGGTGAATATGGGGCCCGTACAGGTCTTGATAGAATATCTGTTGAACATTAAATGTGAAAATTTGTTAAATGATAAAATCTCTCCATGCCCACTTCAACTTTGTCATGGTAACCGTGGCTCTATAGGTGATTTCTGTCATGTATCAGTCTTGCTGTTAGTCAGAGTTAAAATGAAAACCTATGCGCATAGTACCCATGGAGCAGAGAACTATTCTTAATATTTTGTTGACGTTTGAAGAATAATGGGTTTAGTTATGTTTGTTCAAACATAAAGCTGTTGTTGCCTCCAGTCACTTTGTTCACGGTGGATAAAGTAAATCTGGTTTGCCCTTTTTATCTATTTAAGATCTCAATTCAGATATTGAAATCAATTTATAACAGTACTCCCACAGCTCATATTATCCTTATGAGAGCAGTCTAGTGAGCAAGTTTTGTTAGGAAGAATATCTGTGCAAAGAGAATTCTGGATTCCTGTATGTGTGGGAAACAAATGTGTTTATGGGAACTGCTGAGCTGAAAGTATTACCCAACTATTGTTTCGAAAAGGCTAAAGCAGTGATGTACCTGACAGCTGGAAATCAAGGCAAAGATATTCATTAGGATATTTCTGTTATTAACTATTAATAATTCAGACTGTAACTTTTCTTGCCCTAAAACAGTATTAAATTCATTCTAAGAAAGAAGAAACTGATAGAAGTAGCCAGCAACTTGTGCTAATTTTGCACCAGAGGCCAATTCTACCACATCATTCTCCTGGTTCCATCTCCTTTTCTTAGGCTCATAACTGACAAAGAAGCGAATTATCAAGGAAGAGTAAAATTGCAGAAGAGCATTTCCTTTGTCTCTTTTTTTTAAATTATTATTATTCTATTGTATTTTTTATTTTTTTTTCTGAAGAGGGAGAACTATTCTCTCTTGAATTAATTCTTCACATTTGGCCTCAAGTCAGTATTAATTTCTCTAAATGTTATTACTCTGAAAGCCTTTGTGTGTTTGATAAACCCACCCTCCCTGAACCGACATCTGCTCTGTGGTCTGTGAGTGTGTCTGTCCCTTGTTGTGTCAGAGCACAGAACAGGAGGTCTCTGGACTGTGTGGGACCTGTCACTGAGTGTTCACGTGTCATAGAATTTCTTAGCTTACTGCATCTTCTAGTTAACAGCAGTCAGAATGGCATTACCATTTCTCACTTTTATAATCATCTCCATAGTATTTTGGCAAAAGAAAAGGATATTCCTTTCATTTCTGCATCACGTGTCCTGGTTTGTACCCCTTTGAGAACTGTTTGCTTGACTCTAGCATTTAATATCAGGTGTATCTGTCTTTTTTGTGAAGCTTCAGGTAGATGTTGACCAAGTGAATGCTGGAAGCAGACTGCTTTCAGTTCCTGAGGAAGGAGCACAGAGTGAATCTGAAGGCTTCTGTTGCAGTGCAGTTTGTGTGCCCCTTACCTGGCATGGCTAGAGCAGCCAATGAAGCCCTGCCTCCATACATTTTTAGGCCTTAACAGGAAAGCAAAACCATTCACCAAGAAGGGAGGTTTTGTGAAGATACTACGATTATTGATCTGAAACCCACAATTTCAGATTATGTTGCATCTTTTATCTTATTTTAGTTACCCATGTGCTTAAAAGCGTGTTAAGGAATATTTTTTTATCTGCTTGGAAACTGTGGGCCTTTTGAGGCAAAGGCACAGTGGTGTTGCGTGTTCAGGCTCCCAGCAAAACAAGTGGAGATTAAAGACTTACAAAACTGTTTTGGAAAATATACAAGTAAAGAGCAAAATATACAAGTAAAGAGCAAAATATGACCCATAGTCAACATGTGGTGGGGAGAAATGGCTGCTGTAATATATTTGGAAAAATCTGTTGCCTAAATTTGGAATGCTTCTTGCAAAACTGATATGGAATTTAATATCCTATAGACTTTCATGTCTCAAGTTGTAAGATTTACTGGGATATTACAAAAAACCTTCAAACTTCCACTACGATCTTCAGAGCATTCATGTGCTGTAGATTCACCCACAGTTGCCCACAGAAGGAGTGGCTGGAGAATGTGCCAGTGCAGACAAGCTGCAGGCTTTATGCTACAAGGGGCTCCAACCTGAAGAAGGTGAACAGCCGCTCTGATATGAGGTGCTTTATAAATTATGTCCCTTTACAGTGGTGTAGTAAAGCAGTGCTCAGTATTGAAATAAAATATGCTGGTATTTTACAACAGGAAAGGAGCCTTTCATGCCGTTTTCATGAAAACAAATTTCAAGGGCATGCAAAACCAGATACTAAATAAGATGAATTGTCACTTGGTTACCTCTGTGGAACAGTCAAAATTATAAGTACTCAAATGTCATATAAGTATATAATAAGTACTCATTTGGCATATAATTCCCTTATCAGCAGATAATTCAGGTTGATACTGACTCCTTTAGTAAAGATTATCATTATTTAGCAGATGGGAAACTGAGGCACATAAAATCTCTGCTGTCCCCCTGCCATTCATGCATTAGATCACGCTGCCTGCCTTCTACAACAGAGATACTTTTAGAACAGAAGCCTCCTCTAATTAAATCTGTTCCTCCTCTCCTACATATAGGAAAACTGCCAATGGGGCTACGGGAACGGGAATTGTGAATTACTCAGTGCAGTGGATTTGCATAATTTGGGGTTTTCATTCCTTTTCAATATCTGAGTTTCATTATCTGAGCTGACTTGGGGTCGAATGCCTGAAGGATTTAATGCACCCGAAAGCAACATCAAGACCATAGTTGTGATCCTTTGGGAAATAAAAGCAACATATTATCTGCAGAAGGATCTCAAGTTTCTCTGCCAGCTGAGGAGATGCTTGTGACTTGCCACAGGACAAAGGGGAGAAGTCTAGGATAAAAATTTGTTGAACTGTGGATCTTGATTCATTCTTGCACTTCCCAGGAGCTGAAACGACATACAAACACTGAACTGGAACTCTTGCTGCACAGCTGGGAAGAGCCAAGGGACTTCTTGTTTCCCCTCAATGTTGTAATGAGGTTTCTGTCCCTCTAGGTCTGCTTTCATGGTTTTCCCAGGGAATTTTCAGGATGTAGGTAAGTACTCCATTCTATCAGACAGAAGGGAAAGAAATAAACAATCTCTCTCTCTAAACAATCTCTCTTAAAAAAAAAAAAAATTAAATAAAAGGAAAAAACACAAGCATCACAACAGCTTTGCAAACAGAATGGCATGAAGCTTACCAGAGGAAATCCTGGGAAAGAATTCAACTTGGAACATTTTTATATCAGAAGGGGAATGTGAGGTACAAATCTCAACCATTCCTTTAAGCAACTGTATTTCAGGAAACATACATTTATAAGTTCCAAAAAAAGCTCAAGTAGACCCCAATGAAACAGATTCCTTCTGTTTTACATAGATAAAGTGAGGCAAGTAAGCCTTGAGCTAAGGCAGCAGTTAATTGCCATGGCGCCACTGCAGACCAGGCAGCTGGAGGAGCACTGTGCTGCTGGGCATGAGGGGAACTTTGGTGAGGAAGTGGTAGGGAAGTTTTGTAGATGTGCGGTGTGTAAGCACCTTGTGAGAGGGCTGAGGAAGGCACAGGGAAGATGGCTCCTTGGGAAGCAAACAGGAGATGAGAGTGTTCCCTGATGTCATTTGTGCACAAGGATGGCTCCCGGGGTGGGAGGCTGGCAAATGGCCATGGGGCATGTAAGATTTGGGTGTTACCCTCACAACCCTGCATCACATTGCCTGAATTTTTTAGTTATTTGTGTCCCTGATCAGGTATCAGGTGCAGGGGAAAGGATGTAGTGTTCAGGCTCCATGTGTTCAAGAAAGACCTCATGGTGTGTCTGCAATACAGAAGCATGCGGACAAATTTAGAAGAGGCAGAGGAGCTTTTGTTCCCCATGGAGATGCCTTTGCACAGCACTACAGCACCTCTGCCACTCCACAACATGCACATCCCAGAACCAGATGAATGTGTCATAGGCTTCCAAGCCAGGATAAAATCTGCAGTACTGTGCAAGCGACAGTCACCTACATCCCCCCAGTGTGAGGCAATGCAACCCAGAAGGCACAGGCATCCCTAATTCAAGAAGGAGCAGCATTCCTCTGCTCCCATCCCTCTTTAACCAAGAATTGTCATTCATACAGTTATAAAAGGAAACAGACAACAGACATATTCTCTGGAAGTTGCGCATATGAAGTAAATGTACAAAAGAACAAGATCATATATCGTATTGGGCAAGTTTTGCTGAGCATTCAGGAGCATGTGCTAGTGTGAGCTTACATCACTCCCATGTTTCTTTTATTTGTCTCTCCCTAAAGGGTAAGAACATTATATTGCTTAAAATATTGAAAGGTTGGTTTGAAGTTAGTTGTAAGATAATGGTTGCAAGGAAAACTAGTATTAGAAGCAGTGCTTGTGAACTGATCCCGGGCACTGGTTTGAGTGGAAATGGAAAATGCTTTCTGCAAAGGTCAGCTGAATTTTGTACTGAGAAATATTTCCAAGGAAAGAGGTACGTGGTATGTTCCGACATGAGGAAAAACAATCATGATCTGGATGTCCAGAGACTGATAAGTAGTAGTAGTAGTGCATTATCTGCAGGATACTGCAGGGCTGCTCATGTTCTGTTGAAGCACGATGTAACAGATCTCATTAAATGCCATTATGGGTGTGTGGGATTCGCAGCAGACTGACATGAACACTTTTCTGTGCAAACCTGTAAGACACAAGGACTGCTAACACGTTACTGAATGGATCATTTCAGGGCTGGGCTAAGTTTTACCTCAGTAGGTAGGAATTTCAAATCCCAGTGGTGGCAGTGGCATGTTACTATTTTATATACAGTATTTTCTTGGCTTGTTAGAAATACATCTAAAGGCAATAAGCTAAAGTAAAAGTGTCTGGTTTAGAATCCAGGGAGATTAAAGTTTCACTCAGGTAAAAGCTGTCAAATATAAAAGCAAATATATAAATATTATATATATGTAAATGTGTAAACCTACTCAGTCAGGATTTCTGTTGAGCAGTGAGTTACTCTGGAGCTGTATTCATTTCTTATCGCAAAACAATTAAAAGTGGATAGCCGTACTTTATTCTACTGATGAAATAACCTGGAAGAGAGCTTCTAAGTGGGAGAGATGATCAGTATTCAGCTTCTTCCATTCTTGTTGGCTTAGTAATATTTGCCTGGATCTGTTCTTCTGGGAGGACGTGTGAGAGCAGGGTAGGAGGGTAGTGAGAGATCTGGAAATGCAGAAGCTTAGGCAAGCCTGGCAGCGAGAGCAGGCAAAGCTCTAGGTCAGTGGCTGGCAGATGGCTTCTGAGCTGAGGAGTCTGCTGGCAGATGGTATTGACAGTGTGGACAAGACAAAGATTTTGGCTACAGTAAGAGAGCTTTGGAAAGACACTAGAAGTCTATCTTTGCTGATAATATCACCATCCAATTTGGATGCACATCACATTTTGGTGTTCTTTTTTTCCTTATTTATTTATTTATTTTTAACAAGAGGAAAGGTAGAGAGGTTTTGCTGCAGTAGGAAGGAAAAAGTAACTAGAATGGAGAACGTGAGGTCTGTTATTTGGTTTAGCTGCGAAATCCTGACCATTCAGTAACAACAAAAAACCTTGCTGTGCGTAATTGGCACGTAATTATTTGTGATTACCAGTCTGATTCCTCTGCTTCTCTCACTGTTACTGAACTAATTATACCTCTTATGCAACATTAGCAAATTAAATCATTCAAATTATCCACGTTTATTTCCTTTCATCTCCTTGTGTTTTCTCTACTGCTGTAGTTCCCTCTCATCACCCGGTGCAGCAGTGCCTGTCACACCTCCGCTCACAGCCTCACTTCTTCCTCCCAACTCTTAGCAGGTGTGAAGCCAGGCCATGCTGCAGGCATGGCTCTGCCCCACGCTGTGCCTAATGCTGCCCCATGCACACCTGGCCCTGCACAGCCATGGACACATGCTGGAATAGGGCTGTGCCCAGGTGTGCAGGCAGATCAAATGCAGAAAGCCTGCAGCTCCCCAGAAGAGTCTCAGAACAGGGGGAATCTCTTGAAGCAAAGTAAAAACTGGCTTAAAAGGTCACACACACAAGTCTGAGTCTCTGCATTCCATTACTGCTTGTTTTGGTGTTTCCTCACTTGAAGACACCAAAACATGCAGGGCAGTGAACCCTTAAACAATCTGGAAGTGCTGTATGAAACTGGAGGACCTGATGTTTAAGAGTTTTTCTATAACCATATTCTGAACAGGTTTTGCAGAAATGAACACTGAGGATTTTAGCAGCACTTCAAACCCTCTCCCTCAGCATGAGAAGTCTTTACCACAGCCAGCACCCTTGCAGGCTGGGACGCAGCTGTCTGCTCCATCAGGCATTGGTTGCCCTGGCCAGCCTCACCTGAGATCCTCTCCTCCCATCCCCACCTGTGGTCCCAGCAACCCTAATAACAGCCAGTAGGTGTGTCTGTCTTTTTCCGGCTCAGCTCTGTTCCCTGATCTCAGGGTTGCCTTCTTGCCACCACCGTGGCTGCTGGTTTGGGCTGGGGCTTGACCCTGGCTGCTGGGCCTGTCTGGCACACCTTTCTTAGGGCTGTGGGTCTTGTTGTGTTTACCCTCTGTCAGAACAGCTGTGCCATGCTCTGACACCTCTGCAGACTTGTTTCTCCTGGATTTAGGAGGTAAGACTGGGTTTTGTTTATGGTCCTTTCATTATTCCAGCTAAAATGCTGTACTGTAGCAATTATGTACTGTTTCACAGGCTTATAATGCAGCCTGTTTTGTAGTTTCAGGGGGTTCAGACAGTACTGTGTACTTGGTATATTATACTCCTGTTGTAGTGTGATTGAATGCTACAGTATAGTATAGAAACTCAGGCAGAGGTGCTGCCCAACAAACGCAATCAGAGCTACACATGGAACTGCTTTCCTTCTGTGTGAGCAACCACCTGCAGCTGCCCCCCATCTTCAGCACAGGAGGCTGAGGTTTGCATGATCTAAGTCAGGCTCTGAGTACCACAGCTGATATAAAAGATAATTGTGGCACTTCTGGGCATAATTTGTGATTTTCTTTTTCCTACACTTAGCGTGTTAAATCAAGAATAACGTCTGTTCACTTAAGTCCTTGACTGGGAAGCAGCTTTTCCCTGTGCAGTTGCAAGTGAAACAGTGTCGCCTGTTTAAATCTCCTATTGGTAAAATGAACAGATGCATTGAATCACTTGGTTTTTATTTCCCACTGCCTCAACTTCCTTTGTTCCTAAAATCTCTATTTCTTCTGTTTTCCTTGCTTTGACAAAAGAAGTTTTAACAGCAAAACACATATTTTTGCTTTTAACTTCAAGAAAAGATGACAGTATACTCCCATGAGGAGCAACCAGGTAGGAACAAGAATACACACAAGGCCAAATTATAAAATAATTGTTCAAAAAGGAATCAGTAGGAGAGAAATCGCTGTTCTTTGCTTCACCTTGTGACTTGGATCCGACGTTGGAGTTCAGAAGGCTGAAAATATTTAGAAGGTAACCCAGGATGATCACACATCCAAACCTGAGCACTAAGGAGTGAGGCAGGGAGTGTATTTGCATGTCTCAGGCTTGCCTTGATTTTTTCACTTACAGAGCTGAGAACAGGTGAAAGGCATTGGTAATTAGTCACAGGGGGATTTTTTGTTTCCTTTCTTTCTAGGTAAGGAGCTTGCTTTATATGAAAACTGGAAGCAGACATTTAGCTTCTTTTAAGGTCCTTAATGTATTTCCTCTAGAAACAATATCTGTGTTTACAATGCAGCAGGAGGGTGTAGTCTGGAGTACTAAGGACCCTGCTTAGAGGAAGGAATATCCAGCATTGCTGAGCTGTTATGAAACTGTCATAGGAAAGCTGTAAATTTTGCAAAGCGGTTTGTGGTAAAACTTAATTAATGCAATATATTAGCACAGCTGTGGGTGTGTTTAATTTGTCATTATCTCTGGTCTGATGCTACAGTGTGGTGGCTTTTGGTTCTGAATTCCAGCACATGTTTGAATGAGGACTTTCTGGAATCAGGTTTGTGTGTGTGGTGGTAACTTTGAGTAAGAGTGAAAAGCGCTGCATGCTTGTTTGTGGTGACAGATAATATTTAGGTTGGATAAACAATCCTGCAGAATCTCTTCTGGTTTTTGACATATGCAGATATTTGGATGTACAGGTTTGTGAACAGTGAGGAGTTTGTTTTCATCAGCCAAGTTATCCACTTCTGCAGCAATCTGAAAGTCTGAATTCCTTTTGCTTCCTCCTAGGAGAATGTAAATGGAATTAGATTTGTGTCTTCATCTCTAAATTTGCTGCCTTCTGTCCTCATAAAAAATGAGCAGCAACAGCACGATGTGGGAATTAGTGTCACACTGAACGCTTGGAGGGCTTGTAGTGAGTGTTGTAAACTGTTTCAGTTTATCTTAATGGAGGCTGCTGGAGACTTCTGTTAAATCTGTCAACTTTAATGTTTGAACATAAGCTTTTAATTGCTTAAGTGCAAGCTGCTGATTGAGTTTAATGTGGTAATAGTCCATATGAACAGGTGAATTTCAGTCAGTGCTTACCAGTTGTACTGTGAGATGGGTGATATGCTCTTAGTGCCATGAACCAGCCCCACACCAAGCATGTGCATTCCAGCAGCTGTCAGTTGTGTGTATCAGAATTTACCCATCTTACTAAATTTTCTGGCAGTTCTATTAAAAAAGAAGAAGAAATCCCTGACAATGGTTCCATGGAGATTCAGTATTTTGCTTTTGAAAAAGTAAAGTTTTGAAGTTCCATACTTGTTAAATTTGCTGGCATCTTCTTGACAAGATATTCTTGGTGTTAACTGCACTTCTCAGGTACTGCAATTCTGGGAGCATGATTACAATATTTAGTGTGATACTGCCATCCATTATCACCAACACCACCTACTTCTGCAGAGCTGTAGCAGTGGGCGTGATGCTATCTGGTTCATGTTATTGGCCTACAATTACGTACACCGGGGGGAATAAACTTCAGACTTACGGTAATGTGGATATATGTTTTAATTTACTTTTATTATCCTTACCTCTAACTCAGGAATGTCTTTTTGCAATTGGAAATGCCTTTATCCAAGAGAAGTGTAGCTCTTTCTTCCTGTGGCTGAGCCGTGGCCATGTTTGGTCAGTGGGTAACACTGCTCTGAGTGGGACAAAACCTCTTTGCATGCTCTGGAGCTTGTCAAAGCTGATGCTGTGTAGATATCTACACAGCCTACTTAATTGCTGTGACCTTAATGAGTTGTCTTTTCTAGTTCACGGCAAGATAAAATAAGGTAAAATACAATACATGCATCATTCAGAAGGATGCAAGGGTGAAGTGCAGGTTCTGTGTGTGCAGGAACTTTAATCTGAGTTGGATCTGATACAGAAAATGTTGTTCGATCTTTCCATGTATAAAGCAACTTTTATCAGCACAATTATTGTTACCATACAGAGGTCACAAAACAGAGACCATGGTAAATTCTTTGCAGCTGATACTAAAAGCTGCAAGTATTTGCTGTATTTTGTATATTGCAATGAAACATTGCAACGGGGGCTACAGTCTCCTTTTACATCAGCAGCCATCTTGTAACTTAGGAAGATGTCTGTGCCATTGGCTTACAGCTTTAAGGTAGGCTGAGGTGCTGCCAGACTGGCTGTTATTGCTCTTTTCTGGTCCACTACTGTCCTGCACTGTTCCCTGATCTAATGTTTGCCCGTCAATATCTATTTTCTGTTGAACTATGAGCAGACTTTGGGGGCGTGTAAGGTACTAGGCTGCACGGCAGGATTTCATTTTGCTCAAGGATCAATATGTAGTCAGTTGCTTGGTTTATTCCTGTCCTTATGACCTTTGGTCCCTTTTAGAAATGATGAGGAAGAGACTCCTGTCTCTGTTACCTTTTGTTCCCAAATTCCTCTCAGCTCCTTCAGATATTGTTCTCCCTCCAGGCAAGAATCTCTGTGTGAGCCTTTCAGCCCTTCTGTCTCTGTTCTCATTCTGTAACTGCACTTCGAAGCCTTCCTGTCGAATAATCAGCCCAGCTTCCCTTGGTGGCTCACGGCCGTTCCTTGGCTCCACGGCAGGAGGTAGGAGGCCACCTGTACACTGTCCTGGCTGCACTAAGTTTGCTGTCTTGAAGCCAGTGATTCTGTGACATATGCAGATACAATAGTTATTGCAGAGAAGAATTTAATTTAGAAACCATTTGAAGCCCCTCAAAGGAGCAAGAGTTTTGATAATCTTATCTAGATTTTGAGCTGCATGCTATGTAAACAACTTGCATAACAGTATTTAAATATAAGCACAGATGAATGAAGCTTATGTTCAAGTTCAAGTATCTTTATTTCTTGCACTGTGATCGAGAAGCAGTAAATAGAAGAGAATATTAAAATTAGACAATTCTCTGCAGGAGGAACTGTTTCTCTGCAGGGACTAATGTATTTACCAACTGTATAAATGTTCTGTTCATACTACTGAAGTACAAGGTGAATGTATTCAACCCAGTAAGGGATGAAGTTAGGATATTCATGACAACTTCAGTTTTATCAGCTGTGCTTGGTTTTGCTAAGCATAGTATGTGGGGTAGCTGGGTAAAAACAGTGATCTGGGGGCATTTTCTTACACTGTCAGATTGGGTATGGCAGGAATCTTTTTATGTTTATTCCCATTCAACACATAGTGCATATAGTCCATTCATTGCAGGAGAGTTGGACTAGATCCTAGAATCATACAGAATCATTGAAGGGCCTGGGTTGAAAAGGACCACAAGGATCATTTTGTTTCAGCCCCCCTCCCCCTGCTAGGTGCAGGGTCACCAACCACCAGACCAGGCTGCCCAGTGCCACATCCAGCCTGGCCTTGAATGCCTCCAGGGATGAGGTGTCCAAATAGGTGACCTTTAAAAGTCCTTGCCAACTCTAACAATTCTGTGATTCTACATCTGTGAAATTATTTGAAGTTGTTTCAGTACTGTGCTTCTGCTGGCTGATGATATTCAACCATCAGAAACAAGATACCCGTGTGTTTTGAATATTAGATGTAATGAGATTGGACATGCTCAACTAACAGCTAGGGCAGAAAGTATAGTAAAATGGAGGAAAATGGAAAACTGCTCCCAATAGTATTGTCAACACAACTACTGATCCACAGCAGGTGGATTATTTCTGTGAATTTTCTCCTTAATTGTCTTCAAGCCAGTGCCTCTTATCTCCATGATGTCAAATCCTGTGGTTTGTTCTCTGTAGCAGCCAAGTACAGGTAACTTATGGAGAGGAAGGAGGCTGGCTGTGGTAATGGGAGCTGCCAGTGTGCTGCCCTGCATCTTCCTCTGGCTCAGCTTTGCCTGAAAGCACAGGAAAAGATGCTATTTTCATAATTTCACAGTCTGTGTTTAGTAGCTTCTGCTTCATTTCACTGGAAATTGCAAATGTAGTGGCTGGAAACAATTGTGGATAACGCTGCTTTTTAGTGATATTTAAGTTTTGGGAGATGCCACAGTGGGAGTGCTGGGGAAGTGAGAATCGGTGTGCAAACCAGATGAGGAAAGTTGATGAATGGTTTTATGTGATGAGATACTGCATGGGAATTAATGGGAGTGTGTGCTTGCTTGATGTTTTATTGGTGTTCATAGTGGGAAGACTGGGAGATGTTACTACTATATCAGCCTTCTGGTTAGAGTAGGTAATGCAAGCTTTTGGTGCTGTTTGTATGCTTTTGATGACACTTCCTGAACTTGTTGCTTTAACCTTCGATACCTGAACAACAGTGAACTGCAGTAAAGAATATTCTGTAAACTGCTTTCTTCCCTTAATTCAAATTAATGTATGCTGGGTGTTTTTTGTCATGAGTATTTATTTTATACTCAAAATTGCTTCAGAAGATTTTACTGCAGGTACACAACTTAGCTGCGTCACATTTTGATGTTATGCATTTGGAATCACAGGGAGAAAATAAAATGAACTAAGACATTAACAAGCTGATAGAATTTAGGCTGAAGCATCATAGCTCACACTGCAAAAGAAGAGCACATGTGAAGTATTTCTAATAAAGCTTTGCTCAGCTTTTCAGATTCAGAAATGTACTGATGTTAATGAACGCTTGGACAGTGGTGCAGGCATATGGAATTTCTAGGGATATAATGAGGTTGGTGTCTTATGAAATGGCCAATTCCAGGTATAAAATAGTTCAGGGTTTTGGCTTTTTTTCAAGAGCCTGCCTCCTATCAGCCACAAGAAAACGAGCTACTGTGTTCTGTGAATTCAAAATGCATTAAGAGATTCTTTCTTTAAGGTAATGGCAAATAAACAAAATGCAACCTCTGCAAAAGCATGTAAAATGAATTGGTGTATATTGCAGCGGTGTCTCTAACAAAATTGTGACTTTTGTAGAGCTTTAATTACTAGTTAACTAGATTCAAGATGGATCTGTATATAAGCTAAACAATAGATACAAAAGAGCATTATGCAGAGCATAACATGCCTCTAACCATTGTTTGTTCCACTTGATTTGCAGTTCCACATAATAAGATGCCATTTGGGCTCGAGATTTACAGCATGCCTTATCCTTAGTAGATATGTAGGAATGTTTTAATCATCTATGGTCACTTCTCCAATTAGAAGAGAACTATTTGAAAGGTTTGGGTTTTTTTTCCCTGTTTTTTGTTGTTCTTTTTTCTATTTCCACCTAGAAATCTTTTCCTATGACTTCATTATAGTAGACTAGAGTAGATAGTCATTGGTTTTTTTGCTTGCAGGAATTGAATAAAAGTTCACATAGCTCACTTTGAATTCCTACATGTATTATTTATCTATAATAATTTCAAACACAGCTTAAACTGTCAGATTTTTCTCTTTATGTATGTACATACCTACCTGCTTTGTAAGTGCCACACTCTTCACCAGCTGTAGTTAAGTTGCCAGTGCTGGGCAACAATTGTATCACCGGTAAATTATTCAGGATGAGGACCTGGGTGAGTTTGTTTTCTGCGTGAGTTCAGCAGTGTTCAGGAGGAGGACTGTGCTTGAACGTGAGAAAGGAATGTTCCTGTGAGTTTTCCTATTCTATGTGTGTCTTGGTAGTGTGAGGTGCATGGAACACTCTGGATGTTGATTTGCTTTGTGTGGTGTGAAAGAGGTGGTAAATCCTACGGGTCTGGTTTCCCATCATCTCTTCAGTGAGAATTTCCCAGTTTTGACACCACTGAGACACTTTTCCTTCTAGTTTCTGTGTTAATGGAGGAACATTCTGCCTGTGGAAGCTGCTGAAAGTGCCCCTAGGCTGGCAAACAGCCTCCAGCAGAGGTTCCCATTCAGTATAGAATCTCATGCTCACCTACTGCTGACTCAAGGTTGGCTTTGAGAAGTGCAGTAAAAATGCTCCAACCTGAAGAGACCCTTGTCATTTAATTAAACTGGATCAGAACATGTGACAGAAGGGTGGCAGGGTCCAAGTAGTATGCAAGGAACACTGTTGTGAATGTGAATAAAAACATGGCAGATCTCCACAGCTGATGGGGTCCTGGGTCAGTGCTATGCAATCTATAGCTGATAAATCCCACATGCAGGGAATTAAAAAAGTAACATAATTAACCCACAGTGTAGGCATCTTATCCTTTCTTCTGACTGTCCAGAACCACGTAAAGTATATCTCACAGTGTGTGTGTTGCGCTGATTCCAATATATCCAATGTGATATACAGTTTTGGTTGTTTTTTTAGCTTGGTTGCTTTTTTGCTATTTTTTAAAAAATTATATATATATATAATTATATATATTATTATTTAATATATAATGTATATATACATGTGTGTGTGTATTTCCTGGCAAAGATCTAGGGAATGAATTATTATTTGTAATAATAATGTCTTATTGTTTTTAAAGTAAATATCTTTTAGAGATGTATGAGTTGGTTTTGAATCCTTGTGAAAGCAATCTTAGCAACATAATAGCATGTATGAAAGATCTAATGAAAACTATGTTATTCCTCAGTACTTAGTTGTGTGTAACACCACCTAGACAGGTGTGTGTAAGGATCCCTGTTGTAAGTGCCTTGTTTGGTTCAGGTTCTATTATATGGAGAGTCAGCTCTTGGTCAGCAGGTGGGACCTGCACAGGTAGTAAACCAAAATAGTTAAATGCTCTCAGAATTCATTGTGTTGGTACCTCAAAGCTGGTATGTTTTCATGCCAAGCTGCAGCCATGGCACAGTGAAAGACTGCACGTACATTTCAGATCTTGTTTCGTGAACAATTTTCTAGTAAGAACTTTCTGTTGATATACGTACATTGTATTTTTTTATTTCAAGTGTTGGAAACAGTTCCATTCCTTCAGCTGTTGGCCGTGTCTCTTGACAAATAAGTGCATAGAGCTTTATATCAAGATGCTTTTGAGGATGCACAGTCTCAAATGTATCAGCACAAAGGAAAGTGCAAGAGGAAATACTGTCCTGCTCTTGCTCAGGTCAGTCTCAGCAGGGTCTATTTGTGTCCACTTGCTTTAACATAAAGGAAAATGTGATCTTAAGAGGACTTGGAGACTTTGAGAGTTGGTGGCCTGGCTTGAAGAAATGCAGTGGTGGCAGATGCATCTCCTGTTCTCCAGCGTATGGTGGGGTCAGGGTCTGGATCAGGGTTTCAGCCCTGTGCAGTGCTCCATGCTGCTGTGAGGTGCTGCTGGACACCTGCTCTGTCACTGCCTTCTGGCTTCCTGGGAATCCATGTGCCAGCACTGAATTTACTTAGCATGGATGTATTCCCTTCCTTGTTGTATACTTAACACAGATGCTGTGCTGTACATCTGGTGCTCCAGAGGTTACTGGAGTGCAAATCTATGGCAGTTTGCTGGATTGCAATCCTGTTGTTTTACGTGCATGGGATGAGGGTACAGTATGGAGCCTTTCTGAAATGTACACCCAGACTTTGGGTGAGATAGAGAGTAAGGCTTTATGTAGCAGCTTTTGATAAAGCTACTTTGAATGAACTGTTAGCTCTGGTTGTGTCTTTCAGTCCGAGAGGGAGAGAAGTGGATTTTGGAAGCACTTTACGTAGGTAGCCTGCTGCATCAACAAATAGGATAAGGTAACTTATCCTTTAATGAATAAGCCACTGTGTCTCAGGGAAACTGTTCTAAAGAATACGGTGGGAAAGAGTGTCACAAGTGACTCAAGAGATGAGACACCACTGACTGGGTTTCAAAGATACGCAGTATTTAATTACTGGGTGGATATCACCGTAATCACAGTATCCAGCCAGTGCCCATGGAAAGCAATCTACTTTTTGAATGAATTCAGGGTGATTTGGATCTGGATACAGCCCAGGCATGTGTTTAAGTTTGCTTAATGATCCTACTTGTGAGGTGTGACTAAATAACGTTAAATATTTGCACAATGTCTCTTAGCTAGAAAAGGCATAGAACTACTGAAAGTTAATTTAAAGCAGATAATTGCTTTCAGTGATCAAAAGCCAGGAAATATCAAAGCTGCTTGTTTCTTTTTAAACCACTGCAAGATGTATAGCTTTTGTGAGGAATTTTTTGTACAAAGAAGGCTCCAGCTGGTTGTTAGGGTATCCCATTGCACGAGGTGACAGGGTGCTCTAATGGACGTGGGCACATAAAACATTGAGGGAGAAAGCAGGGTGTGTGTTACAGTGCATCAGCTATTCTGCAGTACTTGTCTGTGTGCGTATTCCTTGTCTGCAGAAAGCCTGATGTAGCAGCTTTCCTGCTGGGCAGAGCACATACGGGTGGTTACACTGGGGTTATGCTGGGGAGGGGGTGGGGAGGGATGTAGCATGCGCTGTAAGCTCGTATGCAGTGTGCTTTGCCATCGGTCCTTCATATGCTGAGTTCTGATTCTGGCTCTGTATCGTGGGTAGTTTGTGAATTTCAGTGGAAATCATCTGCGAAGATAGCCACTACCATGGGATGGTGTCCTTATTTGTTTGCTTTATATAATACTTCTTTATTCTGAATTAAATTAGGGGAATTGCCATTCTGATAAATATGCTGAATAATGTCCGCAGTGTTACGGCATATGGCAGAGAGGCTGGAACTTGATGGCGCTTGGGGTCCCTTGTATTTTTACTGTATTATCACTTTGTTTGCAGTTAGATCCTTCTCTTCTTTCCCTGAGGATAAGAGCTTTGGTGTGACTGTAAACAACAGAACTCCTCCTTGGTGAGAGGAAAGCCTTTTTTCCTTGGGAAGGATAATCTCCTTTTATACTGGTCTTTCTGCTTGTGTCCAGAGATTACTAGAGGGTGCTTGATTGTAATGTCTCCAGAACAGAACAGTTTTTCAGGCTCTTTGTTACAGTCATTAGTAACTTCAGTAAGAAACCTGACTTCTCAGGCATTGTGGTAATTGTCAAGGTGAAAGTGTAATTATGGGCCAAATCTAGTGAAAGTTTTTGCATATTAAAGAGCTGTTCTGAAACTTATTCTGGGGGCATTCGGTTATTTTAGTTTTGTGGTGGAAATAAGCTGTTCAGTCAGCATGAATTTAAAGGAACACATTTCACGCTGGCCTGTACTGTTATGAAACACATTAGAACCTGCAGGAGTCCTGGGCTCGTGTGATGTCTGGGAAAGAACTATCTGATGTAGGAAAACTGAATGTATGCTTTTTCTTTACTACTGATGGTCTTTTTTCAATCATGTGAACAAAAAGAACACCTCCAGAACTGGGGTATCTTTCCCTGGAGCAGGGTGTCAGCTTACCTGGGTTTTTGTATCACTTCTTATTTTTTTGGTTGATTCTTTTCCCTCCTTAATTTGAGGAGAGATGTAACAAAGATAACAGTCCTGTTACTTCATGCCCAGCGCATTCAAACATTGATCCCATTAAGGGAAGAAACCTGATTTTTAGGTGATCATACAGTGTAGCCATTGGCAGCTCAGCTCTAACTAGAGTGGCTCAGGACTCCTTTTTTCTTTTTTAGAACCCTCCAATGCTTTTCTCTTTATATTGGATATCTTCTTCCCCTGGGGCTCGAAACATTACTGTGTCTATTGAACAAATCTCCAACACAAGCAATGACACACGGTTTATCTTTTCCCTATTGCTAGTAATATTTTTAACCAGAAACACAGACAATTCCAAAGAAGTCAAATCAACATGTGCTGGTTTATGAGCAGGGATGGTGCTTTTGATGCAAATGCCTGATGAGATAACTGAGCTTTTGTCACAGCACTGATATTCTGTGACCTTCTACGTTAGTTATGATGGAGAGTGAAATCATTGCTGTGTATTTGATGGCTCCTTTGGCTGGCATGGTGACAACTGCAACAGACTGTCAATACTGTGTACTCAGCTTTACTTTTTTTCCCCTGAGGGTACTGCCTGTTTTGCTCAGCTGGTAAAACCCAGCACATCCATACTTGCTCTCCATTTGTCACTAACTACATTCCATGTAGTATACTCTTGAACTAGTGCTGTATTAGTCCTTTCACTGTAGATATGGTTGCAGCAAGACATGAATGTCACGTTCCAGTGGAAATTGTTGGAAAAATCTGTGGCATTACCTCCTTGCCTGTACCATGCCAGTAGACAAAACTGGATGGTGATTCTGGTTTCTCATGTTTGGTTCTGTCCTACTTGAGAAGAAGGGATGTCTCCATGCTTACCAGACAAGGCTGCAGTACTTGTTCTTTCTTGACTGTACTCTCCATGTGTTTACACGGAGCTTTTGACAAGTTGACTCCTTTCTCTTTCAATCTCCTGATGTCTCCCATGAAACATGATGAATATGAGTTGTAATGCTTGATTTCCTGTCATCACATTGCATCTCATTCTGTGTTACCTTAACTTCCAATTTTGTCTTGGCAACCTAATTCTTGCAGCACAGTGATTTTTTTTTTTATTTTTTTGGTTTCTGCTGCTACTGCATTTTGACCAAATTATTTCAGGTGGTTTTTCTTTACTCCTTCTGGTTCAGGTTTGGCCCTTTGATCACTCTCAATGGATATTCCAGTGTTCTGTTAATCCCTTTGCTTATCCATACTTCTTTTTAGGTCTATAATAGTGCATGAGAACATGCAGGCAAACTAATTGTTACTTCTCCTTTAACAACTGCATTTTTTTACCTCCAGTTCTTCCTATAATGTTCTATAGCCTTCCTATGTGGTCGCTTATGGATTTTAATAGACTCAGTTTGCTCGAAGTATTGACTTCTATTTATTTCCATGGAAACTACAGCAAGTACAAAGAGCACAATAACACTACTTGGTAGTACAAATTCTCAGCTATAACAAACTAGTTTTCAGTGCAGTCACCACTGTTAGCTGTGCATTTTCACCAGCAGTGAACAAGAGCTTGTCTCACTGTGCTCACATCCACTGTTCAGTCCCTGTAAACATTCATCAAGTATCAAGGAAGATCAACGGATGTGTTTTTTATCCCTGTTCCTCATCCACACTTCCATGTCCAATGGCATTTTGTCAGAGTGTCCCTCTGCTGCCATCTGTCACACAATAACAAAATGTAATGGAATATTGGTGAGAAGGTTCAACCTCTACTGCCGTACCACCAATGTCTACTGCTGACATTGTGTGCCAGGGTAATAAAGCAGGAGGCATTATTTTCAGAGCAGCACTCGTACATATCTACTTTCTCAACCATGGGACAAAATATCTTGGCTTAAAATCACATCAGATATGTCTGTGACATGGGCTAGGTACATCAAGGGTCAAAGACTCCTACGCTTCCTGTGTAGATTGCGAAATCTCATGAGAATGTGTTTTCATTAATATTCATGAAACATTCTCATTCTGCAAACATTCGTGTGAACAGTATTTGTCAGAACCTTCTTATTATACCTAAGCCTCCAATAAGAGTTTAACATCTTAGGCCAGCATTTCTTTCAAGGCTGTAACAGGTTATTCATTTCATCAAGCAGGCTGTTTGCAACGCTCTGTGTTTAGCTGCATGTCAGCCATAGGAAATCATGGATAAGCTACAAGATTGGCTTCTCCATGAGAATTCATGTCGGTTTGCACGCAACTTCTTTAGCTAACTCTATTACTGTAAGGTTATTATCAAGTAGATATATGTGGTGCTGACAGCTCCTGACAGAAAAGTGCTTTATTACATAGAAGCTTGCAAAGAAAAAACTTCAACATTAAAACATGATAATCTTTTATGCCCAGATAGCTACATATTGGACAAGAAATCCATATAATTAATATTAATTGTAATGAAGTGTGACAATCAAGAAAGAGTAACAGGAGATCCTGCTCATAAGTCAAGACCTCAATAGAACAGAAGATACAGAGCCAGCCAGAGATGGATGATGGAAGAACACTGGGCTGAATAATTCATGAAAGAACACAGTAGATTGCATGTGAGGTCTGAAGCCTTTTAAAGGCCTGCGAATAGATGACAGAGTTCACTTGGTTCAGGTAAATAATGATGAGCCTTAAGAGGGGAGTACAGAGAATGTACATGTGATGTATCATGAACTATTAATAAGAGTTAAAAGGTCGTGTACTTGCCATGTCAAGTGTGAATGATCGGGAACTTAACATACAAGGAGAGATGTGTGTAATGTGCAGCATGTAAGGAAACAAAAGCAAATATTACCTTTATTACAGCTTTTTAAAATTTAAATACTTGTTAACTGCATGTTTATGGCATTAAAAAAAAACCCTCTACCCTTTTAGGAAAACAGTATGTGCATAGGAGCATTAAAACTAAGTACCGTGCCTAAAATACACGGGAGCGGTAGGTGATATAGGTTTGCCGTGAACAACAATGTTAGCTTGGGTTGTAAAAGGCAGTGAGTGTGCAAAGAGAAAAATTCTACTTGGTATTTGAATGTCATAATCTGAGGTAGTGCTGTTTAATGATGTTATGGTTGCACTCTTTACACAAATCTTAAGAGCAATGATATAAGGCTATGGGAGATCTGGAAAAGATGCTTTGTCCTGAATTAAGTTTCTACTGGAGATCTGAGAAAGTATATTTCTGTGGAGGCATTTCCATAGAGAGAATATTGTGTGGAGGAGAGAAAAAAAAAGTTTTAAGGCTTATCAGCAGGATTTAATAATGTTTCTTAAATTCTGCTAGCTTTGTGTAAGTCAATTTGTGTTGATCATCAGCCTTGTTTGTGATCAGCCACACCAGTGCTCCCTTCTGGGGTAATGAAGAGACCTAACTGATGATTACAAGGGCCCGATGCATGTTCTGGGGGCAGTTCTTTTAATTTTCTCAAGCTGAACAAATTAAATACAACAATAAGTGGGAAATGAGGTTTTGGTTAATTCATCTACACTGTTATTAGTCTGCCAGTTTCTCTCCTTACCAGTAAGGCTGTTGATTCTTAATGTAAAGGTAGAAAGAAAGATCTTAGATTAAATGTGAGAAAGTCTAAGCAAGTAAGAGGAAAATAGCCTTGCAGCAGTGTGGAGCAGCAGTCCTTGGCTGTAACCTGCAAGGAGCTGGAGGGGATGGGATTGCAGTGTGTGGCAGCAGAGGCTGTGGGCACCAACACTGCTTCCTACTGACAGCTTGGTTTCTTTGCAAGCGTTGCAGAACAGATACTTTACCACACCAATATTCAGGAACGCCTTAATGACAAGAGCCAAAGGCTTAAGAACTTTCTATATAGAAATGATAACCTTATGTAGAGATAATAATAGAGACTGGTACAGCTCAAACCCTGGTGGGGCATGAGGCAGTTTTATACTGATAAAGATCTTGATATTCTGCTGCAACTTTTCCCAGTGTTATAAACTATATGTGTGTGTGTATATATGTATTTATATATGTGTATATATGTATATGTTATTTCAAGTATGAAAATCATGGATGCAGCTAGCTATATGTCCTTTGTCAGATATTTGGATAGTCAACTGAGCTTATTTTACACTGTCCTACCTTTCTCATTTCTGATGTGACAGATCTGTGTTAATGTATATGGTTGTGCTGAAGAGGTTGTCACGGGAAGTGAGAAGTTCTGGCAGCTGAGTAAAGGGCGTGTGGGAGCTCTCAGTGCTGGGAGTGGTGTGGGACATGATTTGGAAGCTGGGTATTGGTGTGTTTCTGCCTTCAGCACTGAAGGAGCAAGCAGTGATGCCCTGAAACAACATCAGCCTAACGTTCCTTCTAGTAGGAGAGCTTATTTTTGCTGAGGGGGTAAAAATAAACATTGCAAAGTATCAAAGTTACTTTACCTGTATACTACACCAGCATGGGATGCTGGCAAAGAATGTACAAGCTGGTTGGGCTTGTTTGTTTGCTTGTTGTTGTTTGTTCATCTGTTTTCAGCAAGCATTTGTATTTGAAAACAGTTTGGGAAAAACAGTGATTCTTGCACTGAATAATATTCAGCACTTCTCTGCAGCCATTTCTCATAAGGAGCTGAAACTTCCAAGTGTACAGAAATAGCACATCTAGAAAACAGGGAAGCAGCCCTGTCTAGGGAGTCAGGAAGGCATATGTAATTGTGGCAAGGTGATCACTAAAGACAGATACTTGCAGATGTGAGTGTAAGAGCAGATGGGAAAAGGCACTTAGAAAATCTGTTACTATATAACCAAAGTCTGCTTCAAGAACTTGCATAAATCCTACTTTTAGGTGGAGTAAAGCTCTTAAATAAGCAATAGGAATTGGTTGGCAGGATGGTCTTTTACACATGTATATGCTAATGTAAACGTCCTAATGCAAATTTAAGCGCTGAAGAACATTGTGTGGATTTGGGAAAATCCCTTAAAATTTTAATTCCATAAGCAAAATATAATTTTGGCAGCACATGACAGAAATAATCCTGCTCCCAGATGTTTCATACTATTGCAGACGAGGCTGCTTGTATGGCCTTCTTCAAGACTGCTCTAAAACAGCACAAATGGTTCTTGGAATGTGAAGGAACTCGGACATACAGGGCAGCTGGGTGCTGTGTGAGCTGCTAACATTGCAGTCTTATGGGGAAATGCAGCAGGGTGGTGAGAGAATGAACTGGTAAAAAAGCTCTGCAGTCCTCTGCAGGTGCCATGGCATGTCTAATATGCTGCCCTATGGATCGTGGAGGGGTCAGAGCAGTCCTTCTTTCATGGGCATGATGACCTCGAGTTGAAATGCAGTTATTTTACTCCTAAAACTGAGTCTTAATGGAAATCATTGCATGCTGAGCAAAATACCCAGCATGCTCGGATGTGTCGCTGTGTGAGCAGGAGGGCTGGGTCCCATCGGTTTGATGCTTTATGAACTGCGAGGAGCTTTCAGATAAACTAAATACTTCTTGTTTGTTTGTTCACTTAAGGATAATTCTAACTGAGTAAATCTCACTTAAAACGCTTGCTTTCACCGACTGGTTCGTTACAAGAGCTAAACCTGCTGCAAACAGCTCTCATCTTCGCTGCTTCCCTCACCTCATCCTGCTGCTTCTCCCACAGCTGTGCTCAACTTGAGAGAGGTGGCACAGTGAGTGTGGTGGGTGTGAGAAACAAGCTGCCCCTCTGACCCCTTAGGACCGGGCTGCCATGAGGCTGCCTGCACTGCAATTCAGGGTCTTCTGCTGCTGTAACCCTTAATGGTGGTTCGGTTACTTCTGTGGTGATAAAGTCAGTTCCCTTCAAAGTACCTCTGCTTTTAAAATTACTGAAGTACAGAGGGTGAGTGGCAGTGTTACTTTTGCTGTGCCATGTGCGTGCATCTCTTGGGCTAACAATCAGAGCACTCCACAGCTGTGACATGGGCCCTGGTGTGTAGCCAGGGGCAGCTGCTGCTCAAGATGGAGGGACAAACAGCTGCGTTGAATCTAGATAGTCAATCGCTAAGCAGTTCCCTTGCTGTGCTTGGGCATGTAACAGGGTATACCTTGTCTAGAAGGAGTAGGGCAGTGTTGTTCATGCAGCATGGGATATCCTTTTGTGTGTAAGTAACTCTAGAGGGAGGGATAGCTGCCTGAATATCTGCCCAGTATCTATTAGCCACAAGATTTGAAGGCAATCTTAACAAAACACTTTGAAAATTGGAAAAGGAAAAAATAAAAGACTCAACTAAATGTTCATGGTAGGCCTTCCCCTGAAGTGTAATTAACTAGTGTGGCCTGTTGATGTACTCTGTTCAGAATGAAGTTTATTTTCATGTTTGTGTGGCTCCATAACGCCCTATTTATCAGCCTCATGACAATATGGCACTCATCCTAGGAAGTGGCAAAGTGTAACAAAGAGAGCAATGTACACACAGTGGTGGCGACACCAACTGTTGCCTGGTCTGTAAATATCAGCAGTAAGCTTCAATTGAGACTTTTCAGAGCTACTTGTATTGGTATGAACTATTATTGTATTGTAAATATGTTTTGTTGTTGTTGTTGTTCTTTCTGCTGCAAGGTAAGTTCTACCTGAAGTTGACTGTACAAAGTGATTTCCCCTGTAGCATGTCTAGGTAAAGATGGAAATTCTCTCTGTGGACCAGCAGATCCCACTTCTGTGAGCGGATTTATGCTGAGGACATATGCAAATATGTAAGTCAGGTTATTATGTGCACGATATAAAAGTCCTATGTATGGAAATCACACTAGAGTGAGGGGAAAAAAGGAGACACAAATACTTCATAATGGTTATAATGCCCCGAAGTTACCTCTATATATTTAACGTGTACTATGGTGTAGTTTGTTGTACAGAGTTGTTTCTAGACTGCATACTTGAATGTGGGAGTGAAGGGAAGGAGGGGGAGGTATTTCCCTCTCTTGCATCTTGGTGTTGTAGCAGAGAGTACTTGATAGGTATATTTGATTTCTTTTTGTTGTGTGTGGTTTTTTTCCTGTTTTTTTGTGAGCGTGCACTACAGTTTTGTGAGATCACCAAAGGTTTGAGGAACACAAACTTGCTGATTCTGATGTCCTTTGCTGTTATTATTATAGAGAATGTCTGGTATCTAAAACTGGGGAGAACTTAGGATTTTGGAATATTTACCTGCAGTAAAATAAAAATGCAAATAGTGGGGAGAAAGTAAATTAAATTTATTAAATTAAATAAATAAATAAATATTAAATTAAATAGTGGGGCAAAGTAATATTTGACCATAACAGAATTAGTATAAAGGTGGCCTGAATAAAAGGAACTTAGAGTGAAGCAGGATTTTTTTCCAAGTGCTTTTTATATCTTCAGAAAAATTAAAGGCAATTCCATATTGAGCACTTAAAAATCTAATTATGACAAAAATCAGAGGGACTAACTGAAATCTCTTGGACTCGTAGTAACACTTCTTTCTGCATGTCTGCATAGTGTGCGGTTAATTGTTTTGTTTTTGTTGTGTTGTTTTTGTTTTAAGGCAGAAGCTGGAAAATACTAGATTTACTCCCCTGGGGTACTTCCAACCTGATAAGGGCATGCTATGTAAATAATGCCTTTATTCCACAAATAAACCCCTCTGTAACTGGGGAAAGACACTAGTGTTTCTCATACGTGTTAGGAAGGGATGCTAACTCAAGCTTTAAGCCTCACTTTTGACCTATGACAATACTTAGAGCTTTCCATAAGAGGATCTCCACATGCATCACAGTCATTAACAAATGTAACTTGCCAGTTGCCTTGTGAGGTAGGTAAGTACTGTGTTATCATGCTGCCTCTATGAATGGGGAAGCTGAGAAACATTGTGTGCCTTATTGTTTGAAAAAGCGCTTTCCAAAACATACAGAAGACATTCTTGCCTGTGGGAGATTATAGCCTAAGTAAAGATAAAACAAATAGACACAAGAGAACAAAGGAGATTGAGGTGAATGAAGAGACAGGCTGGAAGACTGTGTGGTCGCTTTGGGACTGATAGGCACAACTTAGTCCTGTGGGTGTGGATGCTATTTCATAATAATTTGGATTTCTCACTGTGACATTTGTAGAATTAAGAACCAAGGATAGTTTCCAGAAGCATCATGGACATAGATTAAAATGATGCTAAATAGCACAGAGGGCAAATTCTTAGGAAGAAAGCAAAAGCTGTTCATCTACCACAGACAGCAAATTAGAAGGGCTGGCATGCTCTGACTTGAGTGGGGCGTGGACTGAAGTGGCATTTGGGTTTTATTAATTGTGGGGGAAAGCCAGAACTCTGACTTACTGCCACTAGCATAGTATATAGCGCTAACTGCTCAGGACAGGGGAGCCAAGATGTCCTTTTAAAACTTATTCCAGCAGTTCAGAGAGAAGTAGTAGCAATTATAAACATTTTTTCCCCTTAGTTTTCTTCTATATCAGGCAACATTTTTTTCCATTCTCAGTAATCAGTCTTGGGTGATAGACACTTCCTAGACAATCCTGAGGAAGAAATATGCTCTCTGTGATACGATGTTGAATCTGTGGGTGTTTCTGTAATAACTGTGGACATCTGATCCTATTTCCCAGTGCTCCAAGCCCAATTCAACTCTTTCTGTGAGCCTCCTGCTATTTGTGAGTGCTTTAAATAGTTGAGGAATCACCGGATCACCTGTAAACGTGGAGTCATGGTGGCTGTAAGGCCAGAAGATTCTACCAAGGAGATTCTGTAGAATTACAAAACTGAACTATGTTTTAGAAAGCGTGGAAGTAGCTATTAAAGTCTAATTAATGTTGGAGGCAGTATATGTGGTGGTTTGGATATAGGAGTGCTGCTGTTTCTTTTATGTAGAAGAGTGTGTCATTACGGATGGCAATGCAAAATATTTGTTTTGCTGCTAATGCTCTTGTAAGATACGATAGGTATTGCATTAGCAACTGTTTACTGTTTTGGTGCCAGCAGATAAGTCTGCAGCCTGTGTTCAGCAGCTGAACAGCATTGCACTTCTTGGGCTATAGCAGTAGTACCCTTTGCCACAGTGGTGTTTGTTTTCAGCTAGTTAAATGCATTGTGTATTCTGTCAGAAGCAAAAAGAAAACCTTCAGCACTGGAGGGAGGGCAGTGGCAGCGATGATTGTTAAGTGGTGCTCTAGAAATAGCTATTACTTTCATTTTTAACTGTGGTATACTTCTGGACACATAAAATAAATCTGAAAGACTCCTAGGCCTTTATCCATAGGATCTGTCTAGTAAAAAGTTCCATGTAGAGAAGGGGAAAATAGAGGTTGGCTACTCAGTGCTAGAAACGATTGGCTATATTTTGATTAAATGTCATTAGTGCCACTTAATGTCAAATGCTTATTCAGCTTATGATTTAAAGTCATGCAATGCATAGCGTTATTGTACATAGGAGACATTTGTGCATCTGGTGCTTAAATCAAATGTGTTATTTGCATTTTGGAGCATCCCCAAACGTTGTTGTTAGAATTGTCATTTTAAAAATATGTTTTGTCCTGCTTTTAGAGCACACTTAATCTTTTCCCCATTAATCTGCTTTCCCTAAACCTTTCCCTAATACTTCTGAAGGATCCCCGACCTGCTGTGCAGGCTATACAACACAGCAAATCTAATCATGTCTGGAATTATCATTTTTATCAGTTTAATCCATATTTTTTCTGTTATTTGCTTTCCAAAATCTTAGATGTTTTATGTTCTGTGGTGAGTAATGGAGCAATTGTGGCTGTTAGTATCTTTTTTTGACAATGCAGCTAAGATAATTGATTTTCTGGAACGTAGCATTAGTGCTCCATGTTCCAAGCTTAATCTTTTCATTTATTGAATATATTTTAGTCTTCAAATTGTAGATCAGTTGAGAAATTGTTGTCCCTGTGTTTAACTTTTAAAGCAACTATTCAGAATAGTCCTGATTATCACTTGGGCGTTGATCATATGCTCGGCATTCTGCTATCTCTCTGAATTTGTTTTCATGCTCTCATATGATGTCTGAAATTGCTATTTTATTATTTTTGTTTTTCTGGAAAGCTTTTATAAAATGACTTTCATCTAAAACAGTCTCCATTTTCTTTATGCTGCAGTTTGCTGTTGTAGAGTGTAGCTACAAGCATCTAGAGAGAAAACCATCTTAGTTCCATCTAGGAGGTGCGTTTGTGGAGCCCATTTGAATTTATGCTGGTCTGAAGGGAATTTGATTTGATATTTCATTCTTGCTCCCCTATCTGTGCTACTTAAGGACATCAGTGACAGATTAGTACTGGTAAGATCTTCATCTAACAAACTAACTTCTAATGGTACCCTTTACTAATTTGGATGAGGGTGTTTTGCTCTTGAGCACCCCTTGTGTTTATAACAAATAAGGTGACTTCATCTAAATTTCTCATATGAAGAGCTGTGCAAGTGCCATCTTCACTTCTGGGGTTTCCCTGTTTCTTTGATATATATTCCAGGTAAGCTCTGTAATCAGCACCGCTTTCTGTTCTACTTCTGTCCATCACTTTTGTTGTGTTGTGAAGCTGTGGGACACTCAGTGTCAGCTCTGCTTATTGTTCATTTAAGGGTCCACTGCTGCTACATTGGTAAGGCTGCTTTGTAAAAATGTACTTAGAAGAATTTTTGCATACATTATCAGGCTGTAAACCATTTGCAGAAGGTTATGGTCTGTACTGTTTTCATTCTAAGCAGGACGTTAGGGCTCCAGCCACATTACGTTATCCATTTGAGTAACTTTGTTCAATTTAGAGCTCTCTGCCTAACCACGAGCACTAAATTAATACTAGATTTTCACTCTGCCTAGTGGGAACACTAAATAGATAAATAAAAACCATTGCAGGGTAATTGTAGGTGCTGTGGGCTGAAAGCCAAACCAGGCCAGTTCAGCCTTTGAGCTCCGTCTGCCAGCTTTTCTTTTTTCCTTGCCCATCATAATAGGGTATTCAATTATAATCTTTTCTCTGTATGTACAGTGGAGGTTTGCATACAGTGGCCCAGAGGCATTATTAATCTCAGTGCATTTGGAGAGTGAATAAAAAGACTAAAGGTTTAGGGGAAAAATCTCTCTCCCCTGTAGCTGTATTCATCACTTAAGGTCTTTGTCAAAAATGTACTTTTCTTTCTCCCTCCCCCCATTCCTTGGAGCATAAGCTAGAAATGACTCCAGAAGTTAGAGGACAATGGAAGCATTAGTACAGAGATTATGGATCTCGATGTGGAAGGTGGGGGTTGGGGAAGAAAGTAGAGGCAAGGATGGAAACTTAAAAATACGTGGGTAGACCAGTGTTTAACAGCACCTAAGAAGCAAGCAATGGTGTAATCAGTCAGGGTGAAGCTTCTCGGGCCATTTGGAAAGAGTTAATACAAGGGCTGTTTCTAATTATGGCAAATAAATTATTTAGGTTGCAAGCTTATTATAATGGTCTAAAGGAAATTATTGAGGGAAAAAATAAATGTATTTGATTGTAATCAATTAGAGAAAATCACAAGCATGCTGGAAGAAATCTGTTGTGGGGGGAAAAGTCTTGTGGGTACGTTTGAGTGATTCTTTGCTTGCTATTCTATGCTCTGTGTGTTTCCCTGTAATGTTCTCTTGAAAACTTAAAGAAACTACCTTCATTTTTTGGAGAAACTGAACTGTAGGTGTTGGTGCCATATACTTTATTCTGGTGGTCAAGCTGCATTGAAGACCTTAGAATAGCATTATTGTCGCCTCTGCTTCAATGAAGTTGCTTCACTCTGTTACTAGCTACATAATTGCTTATAGTGCTTACAGTTGTTTCTGTGCAGGTCTTGCGGATGCCATTTGCTGACTATTCCTTAAAACAAAAGTAGCTGTTTGCTGATGTACTGAGTCCTTTCCAAATGTTTAGATGCTAAAATCTTCTTTGGAGAAGTTTGGAGTGCACAGCCAACTGCCAGATATCTAACTAGGAATTTTATAAGAATTTACATTATGTTGCTCAATTAGATTTTCAGCTCTGCTTATGAAAGCTGCTTTCTCATATGCTACTGACCTAATTAAACACTATTAGAAATCATACTAAATGACAAACAATTAGTCCTCTCTTCCCCTGCTCATTATTCCCTCTTGATAGAACTTATGCAGTGACTACTCAATAATAATACCAAAAAATACAGTTTAAATAAATTGTCAGTGTCTAATATTAAAAATAAAAAATCAAAACGAAAAGAAACCCCTCAATTTAAAATGTGAAAAGAACCCCAGACTACAACTGAAATCAAATAGAAAAATCCCACAGCTCAGATCTTGTAGAATTCCCCAGTGGAAGGCTTGATGCCTGCCTACCAGTAAACGGGTTTTCTGTGGAATCTGATTTAACCTGGATAATGCTTTAACAGTGTCTTCCAGCATAAAAGCTTTAACATTTCACATCAGGACCTTGATTTACTTACCATCTGCTCAGAGGTCTGTCATCAACAGAGATGATTTCTAGCTCCCTTCAGATAACTGGCGTTTGGCAGAGTTCTGCTAAACAGTCTATAACCTTGAAGAGAAGGAGTATATGATAACTCATGCATGTCAGTTAACCTTTCAGAGGCGTAATTGTCTTATTTTCTAAATAAAACTGTCAACTACTTCAGTTTTTTCCTAATCTTTTTTTCTTCCCACCGTCAGAAAAAGACAATAGGAGATAAGGGGAAAATGCTCTATTTTTTTTAAATTTGTATTGAAAACTGTTATTATAGTAATACTTGTCTGTATTGTTCAATGCCGCTGTAGTGATGTTCATTTCAGAACAGTTTAAAGAATAATATAGTTGTGGTTTAAAGAAAAAACATCTAGTGTTACTATCTCATATCCCAGCAAATTCTAGGAACTTAATGATATTGGGTTGTCAAAAGTCAATAAAAAACTGACTGACCTCAATTTTAGCTTTAATACCAAGTCTGCCATTTGAGGAGGCTAATAATGCGTTTCTTAGGCTGTTGAGTTAATGATTGAATTAGTCATTAAATTTAAAGAGCAGAAGAATATTTCTATAGAGGCAGCTACATTTCTATGTTTGCTTAGACTGGCGTTTAGATGTTGGTTAGGCAGGTTTCCTGGTATTTCGTACCATATTCAAAGTCTTCATTCTTTTGGCTGGTTGAGGTGGAGGATTTTCAGACAGATAGAAAAAGAATCACAGCTCTTTCTACTGAATCTGGACAAACTGGCTATGAACAGAACACAGTTCTACCTAATTAAACATTGTTCCTGATTTATTTATTTATTTTTATTCTGGGGACAATTTTGATGCTGACAAGGTCCCATTTGTAGCAATAATGAGAACTATAAGCCTGGGCAAAGAGTTTAACTAACGTGAGCTTGAGCTCTCCTTCCTAAGCTTTAAATGTGTTTGAACCCATATTGCGCTGGCCCCTTGCTCTTTGCATGAGCGTAAACAATTATTTAGATGAATCCTTTAGATAAATCCTTTTCAGCAAGATTTCCTCTCATTGGAAGCTCTATCAAAAATAGGTTAACTTAGGCCACTCCTGTCAAACGAAGAAAGGAGATGTTATAGAAGACGGGCCTGTAATCCACACTGTAAGCCAACAGGGAGATGGATAGTGGCAAGCATGTTTAATCCAAAGCACAGCTTTATGGTTGAGGGCTTATAACCTACATCTAATTGAGGCAGATGATTGTAGTTTAGGGTGGGGGGAAAATAAGAGAAACCATGCAAGTTTGACTATTTTTCCAGTAATTTTTTAAGCCAGAATGTCTGTGATTAATGGGTTCTCTATTCTGTTGTTCAAAGCAAGTTGGAATGAAAGGTGACTTTCTAAGGGACAGGCTGTGTGCGTTCTACCCTGAGGCCTTGTATACTGTGAGGGGAAGCAAGCTTCTGCGTGCATTGTAGCGTATGTTTTTTCCTAGGCCCTTTCAGCAAATTAACATGGGTCTTTTCCCTATTGATAGGGGAAGTCTCACTATATGAGCTGATAATTTCTTACTGGAATTAGTTGAGTTGATGTAGTGAAGGTCTGGTACTTGCTTACTTCCTCCTTTTGTATCTGTCTGACTGTCAGGTGTGTTCAGTGTTTATAAGCAACTGAGAACTTCTAGATGTTGTCAATGAATTAGTGGGCCCCTTGCTGTTTTAGTAAACTGAAATAAATTGACTGGGGTGAACTTGGATTACTGTTAGACAGGTAACAGATGAAAAGTGTAACTACTGAAAAAAAAATGACCTAGGTCCATGATGGATTTCCCATAGGGAACACTAGATTTCTCTCCTGCATGAAGGTCTAATAAACCTGGTGAGACCAGGCAAAAAGTCTCAGCTATGTTTACTTCATGTCATTTCCCTGTTCCACAGTAATGAAGAGGTGGTTGTGAAACTTGATTCTGTGGAAAAATCTCTAAAGATGTGCACAACTTTTGCATGTGAGCAGCTCTCTCTGTGTTCTCCACAGCTATGCCTGTATAAACAGGACTGTCATTGCTCTTTCGCATACAGAACACAGAGATATAATAATTGGCGTAAAGTTGGGTAACAGTGCAATCTTCTTTTAGGTTTGTGGAGGCCAGCTGAGAATTATATTGCAAACCACCCTTCAGTCTTTCCTTCTAACTCAGCTTCTTTTGAAGTAGACTTTTTAATGCTTTATTCTTAAAAATATTTATTCAGTAGTATGTTGGATGGCCTGGATATCAATTTTATTGGCATTATGCCTGATGTACATTGTTTCCTCTAGGATGAAAAACAGAGTAATGTGACTCTGAATGGTGTCCAGGTGCAGCAACACCTTTTTTGTATTGCGTCTGAATTCCTGACTGTGCACAAGGACTGCAATTAATTCAGAATAAGGTTTGGCATAAAACACCATAATTTGGCTTTAAAGGAGCCCAAATTAGCTTAGCTGTGATTAGCTTATGAATGTTTCTATACTGTTAATGATTGACAGGAGTCCCACAGACTTCATACTACAAATAAATATGATTTATCCCTTAATGAAAGTCACTTTTTTATTGCTAGGCATGTTAAAATAAAAGAAGCCATGCTGCAAATCTATTGTTGTTTTCTTAAAACACTTAAGCTTGTTAATTACTGTACAAGTAGTATTCATAAGCACCTGTATTGTAAGCCACTGTTGTCTCTGCATATGTACATGGTGTTTTTTCATTTGTGGGTGCTTATGAGATGAGATTATGAAGATCTCTTGTCAAAATGTCTGAACAGTAATGTCTACAGAAGTTGGTCATTTGGTAGGCATGAGTTCCTGTGCCTCCAAGTGTCTTGTGACAGATGTCAAACACATTGAGATATTTAGATATCTCAGTCTAAATATTTATCAGAGCTAAGAAGACTGCCCTTCTGAAGAGGCTAGTTTTCTGCTCCTAGTGTATTGTTGAATGTACAAGCTTGGGACTTTCTTGGTGGGATTTTGACAGCTTTGGACTCAGCCTGGTGCCCATCTAAAACAGGTGATCTTGAATGCTCAAGATTTTTGGATTTTTGAAAAGTTATACTTGTAGTCCTAATGGCTGCCTGTCATTCAACATAGTCTGCTCTGCTTCAGTTATGTTCTGCAGAGGCATGAGGGAAGCTGGAAAGGAAGCAAACTTGTTCCTCTTTGAGAGATGGAGGATTCACTGGTACTAGAATCTTGACTTTATTTGTGATGTTTTGCCCAAGTTTCTCTCACTGGGACTGTCACTCACATTTTTGCTTTGTATTTGTCTGCATCCCATGCTCTGCAATTTTTCTTTTTAATTGTGCTTAGTAAAGCTCACTACTGGGTAGATCATCAGGCAAACTCTCCTGTTTTACTAAGGCCTTTTGTGAAGCATCTTTTCTGTCTTCTCAAGCATCACCTAATATCTTAAATTGTTCTAAACAGTCTTCAGAGCCAGGAAAGTGTACTAAAACCTCTGTATGTGGAAACCCTTTCCTGGTGTTATATTTAAAAAAACAAAACAACAACAAAAAACCCAAACATCTCCTAATGTTGAAATACAGTTGTAGAGCTCTGGTTTCTGAGCATAAAGTTGGTTTAGTTACCAGATAGCACCTCTGAGCTGCAGTAGCACAGATGAACGGATTTTTCATCTGCAAATGGCAGAGAGAAAGGAGGAAAGAATCCTGAGAGGACAGAAATCAATTTCTACTTGCTGATCCCCTCTGGCTTGTGATTCTTTCAGTCATTCACTGTTGCTATAAATTAGAGCAACGTGAGGGGTCCAGAATAAACTAGGGCACTCTGACTCAGAAGGAGCATTCCAGCTTCCATGTATGACATAAGTCTGTTCTCCCCTTTCCACACTGAGTGGAGCTCTGGCACAGGGGGGAGGACCTTTCCCTGTTCTCTTATTTTCTTCTGATAATCAAACGTGTCAGAGATATAAGAGCATAATTACTTCATAGGCACTTAATATTTTTTTTATATACTTTTTGTATTTAATTTTTTAACTAGCTAGTCTTTTTTATCAAATGTCCTAACTATGCTTCCCTGATTTACTCTCTTGTTTACTAACAATCTCTGGAGATGTCAGTTTATTAGTGGTAGATAATTTTGATAAACATTTGGAAGCTGTCCAGTTTCTGCATCGCCTTCAGATAAAGCAGTCTTCTGTTTAAAAGTGAGAAGATAAATGGAGGGCTTCTAAACTTCCTCCAAAATGTGTGAGAGCAGGCTGAAAACATAAGTTAGGCTTACTGAAAATACATTCTGCTATCCTTATGTTTAATTAGATAAGTAGAAGGTAATGCAGTCTGATCATGAACTAACATGACCAGAAATGAAAAGGACCAGATCTTCTCTCATCTGTCTTTTGCTCTGGAGTCAGAATCCTGCTACTCCACTCGCTGTGTGGTGGTTTGGTCTTGGAGGAAAGATGTACTCTAAATCCGTATGAACTGAAGTTTGATTCTGTGTTCAAGAGGCAGGCTTTATTTTTCCAAGTTCTTCCGGTAGATCGTTATCTTTTGTGCTGTTTTCATCTTTTGGGAAGCCATTTTCATGTTGCAAATAATGAGAGGTTTAATGTTACATAAGCTTTGGGAAAACAATATGAGGAAAGAAGGTGAAATATTCAAGATGTTTTTTAAAGTGGGCCAGTCTTTTTTCATATTGTACATTTGCAGTGTGTTCAGGATTTAGGCACAATAATTACCATCCCACTAGAAATCTACATTTTGCAGTGGATATTTGTACCGTAAATTTTAAAATTTACTAAAATTTTGGTGCTGATCTCTGGGTGCCTTACAAACAAAACTGATTGAATTTAATGGAAGTATCTTTAAGAGAAAAGTGGAAGTATGTAACTGACCTCTTTGTTCATCTGAATGTGGTTGGGAAGAGAAACTGAATAACAACCAACAGAGGCATCACTTAGGCATACAGAAACTGCTACTGTCAAATATGCAAACAGAGGGAAAAAAAGCCTCCAACTGCTCATTGATTTCAACTAAGATGAATTACATCTATAGGTACCCAGCAATTCTGAGCATGTTTAAAAGCATTGTCTGTGTAATAAATACACATTCTTAGTATGGTTCTGGATGTCAGGTATGGTTGGGAATGTGTCTGAGTGGAATAACAAATTGTCACTAGTCAGGCTTATGCTGGATGTTGGTGGGCAACAAGCCTGTTATGCCACAGGAGATTTTCACTATGAATGTGTTAAGGTGTTTTGAGTCTGCCTGGTTTACTGAGTCTCTTGCACATGCAGTAGTGGGCCTTGTCACACAGAAATGGGGACCAGATAACAGAAAATAGGTGCCAAGGATCAGGAAAAGAATTTGAGGTAAATGTCTTTATGGGATAGTTTGTTGCTTCATCAAATGTTGAAGAATGTTTTGAGAACACTTAAAATTATTTAAGAGCGTGCCTTGTTGTGTTTAACAAAATGAACAGTAATGCCAAATATTTTGATAGCCAGAAGAAGCTAAAAGACTGTCAGGGGCTGTAAATATTATCTGTACATTCATTAGGTAGAAGCCACAGAATCCTGACTTGAGCAGTATGTAACACATTGCAGTAAATGACATGTTCAGAGTAAGCAAGGGACAACATTTTTAGACTTGAAAGAGGGTGTGTGTAAGTTAGAGTCAGTTGAAGCGAGTTGTGGTTTATTCGGGCTTTTTTTGTGTGTGTGTTAAGGTGTCAGACAATGGAACATGTTGCCTAGAGTAGTTATGGGTACTCCATCACTGGGAATATTCGGGTCTGGTTGGATGGGGTTCAGGGCAACCTGATTGTGGTAGGGAGATTGGACTCGGTGATCTTGAAAGGTCCCTTCCAGCCCAAACCATTCTATGACTGTGAGACTTAAGGTTTCTGAGGGAGGGAACAAGCCTCTTACTATGTAAATACAATACTAATTATCTCAGTAAATAATAAGGCTAGAAAACAAAATATGTTGCATTGCAAAGTTAATATATCAGGCAATTAAAACCACAAATTAGTACTTCAGAGGAAATAACCTACTGTAAAATCAATTTTATCACTGTGAGAAGCCAGATTATTATTTTTCTTCCAACTTTCATTTTAATAAGAGAAATCCCATTTGTCCTGGGAGGTAGAGCTGTAGATCTTAGGAGGTTTTTGCTGCCATATTTGACTTCACATCGCTCTCATGCAGTGCTGCAGGAAGGAAGGATGTGATCAATATGATACAGTACAGAATTCTTGTAAGGGTTTAACAAGTTTGTTTTGATTAAACATGCCAGCTACTAGGAAGTGACAACAATTTCTGCCATATGTAAACAGAACAATTTTGTAATCAATTTATTGACTGTTGTAACTGATGGAAAAGCTTTACGATCAGCACAGTATGTTCAAATCATCCCCCTTTTTCTTCCAAAAACAACAACAACAACAAAAACCGCAGACCAGCAGGCACAGCCTGTTGAGACTGTGAGGAGCCCTGTTGTGCAAGCTAGTCAATAAAGAATTACAGTAATCTAATCCTGAAGAAAGACAAAAGTGTAAATAGCCTTTTGAAAGGCTTCTTGAGTTGGAAATGACAACTACTTGGCAGTAGCCCTTTCAAATGGTCTGGAGATGTTCTTGTAATGGAGATGAAATGCTCCTGTGGTCTGACATGATTTTTAAATATTTCCAACTCCTAAAGAAACCATTTGATTGCAAACCAGAAAAATATGTGGTGGAGGAATAACTTCCTTTGAGATTTACAGCCAAGAGGCAGCGTGTCTATGTTGTCCAAGGAAAGTTTGACACAGGGTATTGAGTATTCACCAATAGTTGTACCACTGATATTATCCAGTCTGCATCTGTTCCAATGGCTAAGCTTACATACAGCCTCTTGAGACAATTACTGCTCTTTTGGCCACAGTACAATATCTATACAACATTCCTTATGTGGGACTTGTGTTGTCTTTAGGGTGTCAAAAGACTTGCCATATCTTTCACAGTGAGCCAGTTCAGACTGCCATCTTCATTCTGTATAGACCTTTGTGCCAAACTTCTGGACAGCTTAAACTCATTATTACTGTTATTTATTTTATTTTATTTTTTCTTAGGACTTATGAGAATTTCTCTTAATGTGTTGCTAGTAGAGACATTTTCCATTTCATATGCAAAAGATTTTAGAAGAGTAATGCTGTCTGATAGAACAATGAGGTCTCTTGCAACCACAGTAAGAATTTGACGCTTGTAGTCCTGTGGAAGAGGAAAACCACATGTCTTTTCCTTTTATTGTTAATTTTAAAACAAAAGTTGCAAATGAAAACTATTAGTAAGAATGACTTAAGCTCTGCAATGTTCTATTACTGAGCCTGTTAGTAAAAAATGTGGTAGCTCTTGAAACTGCACAGTTACAAGATCAGTCTGGAGGTGCACATTGACTCAAACAAGAAGATTGATTTTCTTTTAATTCCAGTTAGATTATTTGCTGCAGAAATTCTGAATTTTCTGAAGGTTGGTACTAAATCAAGTGTCTGCTTAGTTCCTTTATGCAATTTTAAAGGACTCTTTTAGTTGTAGAATCTTTTCTTCTTGAAATGGATGCTTATAGACCTGTAAAACACAGTTCCACTAGAGTCACTCTTTAGCTGCCCTCAAGATTATTTTTTTGTACTTCCAAACCTATAAACAAGTGTTTTAAAGCTCTGTATTTTTCAACATGTTTGTCTTGTGTATCTGAGCTCCCTTTGACTGGTTGTGTTCCTTGGCTTGGCAATTACTGTTTTCATGCATGTCTTTTGGGACTATATTCTAAATGCTTTTGAGGGGGTGTCTAGTAATAGGAGCAGTAGTGCTGGAACTGCACCCAGGTGCATGCACCAAAGGATTACTGAGTGGGGACGGAAATAATATGAAATAAGTTCAGGATATGCATGATCTCTTGTGAGACGTGTCAAAAATAAGTAGTAGAAGTATGTGTTTAGTTCCTGTGTCTGGTTAAAAGAACACAAGGCTTGCACTGGAAAGCAAATAAAGTGGATTACACGCACTATTATCTAATATAAGCCTATTCCTCTGTTACTTTATTTACTTCCAGTGCTTGCTGTCTGAACGTGAATGCATTCTTGCAAGGGATAGTTTAGAACCTGTGGTCACATCAAAGTGCTTGCGTGCTTCTGTAGACATCAGAAGACAGATCTAAATACAGTTAAGCGTGAGCTCCTTAAGGTCCTGTTTACACTGCGGCAAATCTGAGCATTCAGGTGAGTTATGTGGTAAGATTCTATAGAGAAGAAAGGACAGGCTTGTTTCAAAGGATACAAGGCAGCTGTGGATTTCCTGCACAAGCAGACGATGTTAGAAGTGCTTGATTTCAAGCATTGCATTTTATGTAGGAAGCAAATATTCTCAGCATCTTTTTTCTTTTCCTTTAGATTTATCTTATATTCTAAGAAACTGAAGTAGAGATATGAAGATGCTCTTTGAAGTTAAACTTCATAATTTTTAAGCAGTGCCCTCTCTGTTTCAGTAAATCAGGCCTTCCCATGGTAGCTTCCCATGATAGATCTTAGTTGGCTTCTTTGAGGAGCAGGTAGGAGAAGAACAGCATCTTTGCCTCAATCAGAACACAGTCCTTCTCTCCCAAGCTGTTTGCTTAGGGAAGTGATGTTGCAGGGATCAGAGGAGTGGGAGAAAGGTGCTGCTGAGACTGTGCCAGAGGTGAGAGACACAAATTCTCTTGTGAAAATAAGACAATTGTTGCAACTTCAGTGTTCAAGTAGGAGCTGAGGCTGAGATAGGGCAAATACTTCAAGAGGACAAAGTGCATAGAAAATTACTGGAGAAAGAAGATGGCCAGTGAGAAATGGAGAGTGATGGTACAAGGGATGAGAAATAGGGAGTGATGGCACAAGTGATAAGAAATAGAGACTAAAAAGGATTGAAATACTTCCAATTAAGTTACTCTTCTTGAAAATAACTGAAGTAATTAAAGAACTCCATTCATATACAGGTGAAGCAGTGATAGGAGATGTGAGGAAGTACAGAGAAAAAGCCATTTAGTTCAGCAGAAGGTTTATCTAGAAAACATTTTAAAATCCCAGACATCACTGTAACTTTGGCATTTATTCAAACAGCTCTTCAGATGCCTTTTTGCTTTTATAAAATTGTATATGTTTATAAGAAGGTGCAGACACTGTGAAGAAGAGCACTGATAGCACTGTAGAGACAGTAAATATCTTATGAAAGCTAATGCAATTAGTGATTTTTTTTTTCTTGTTTAAAGACTACACAATAAGCTAGACTAGTTCTACATTTCTTGCTTTCAGAATGTTTTTCTCACATGAAGTAGGAGTTTTTCATTTAGAGATGTGATTGTATAATCAGTCTGTTGTATTTTCATGAGAATTTGATGGCTTTTTATTCTTGTACTTCTTCAGTTTTGTAAATTGGTGGTCTTTTGGTAGTTTGGCTTGCTTGATTTTGTTCAGAGTTTTTATGGAGTTACCACCCTCATTTTGATGTGAAAATTTAATAAGGCATTTCAGTACAACTTAACATTCAAATCTGACCTAAAGGTAAGAATTTGCTTGAGCTATATTTGATAGAATGTAATTCAGAAGGTCCATTTAGAATTCATACCGTAGAAGCTGCTGTGAATTAGTGTCTCTGTAGTATTAGCAAGCCAAATACTGAACTACTAAGGACTGTGATCAGAACACTGACTGCAAACTGGAAGTGAAACTTACTGCTTTTATGAAAACCAGTTCATCTGCCTCCATGTGCTCAGTGTAGATATTAAGTAACACCAAGTGGTATGACTTGAATTGTACGTGTACATGTATGGTCATGTCATTGCGGTGTAAGCAAATATTTTATTTTAAAAAAAATTTAGCTTACATTGATATAATTTCTGTGACAAGATCATCTCTAAATAGATAAGATGCATTTAGGAAGCTTAATGTGTACAAAAATCTGAAACAAATTTTAAGAGATTGAAAAATATTAATAATGAAGTATTTTTATAGTTTGAAGTTTTCAGTGATTGCCTTCTTAGGTGTTATTTGGAAGCCTTTCATCACTGATGTGATGATTGAGAGAAGAATTTCCTAGAGGTCCAACCTGTAAGAAGTTTTGATAGGGATTATTTATTTTTTTTTTTTTTAGCTTAAATGCATTTTTCACAGAAGATATTTTGCAGTGAGGAATGGGAGATTATGGAACACGTGGGTCAGAACAACAACAACAAAATCCATGCTGTTACTGCTATTTCAGAACTAGAGCTATATGAGAATGTAAAGCCATTCCTTATGTGAAGAGAATGGTAAATTTTAGAATCTGTGGGAACAATGGTTTGTAAATGTTTTTGCACAAAGGAAAAAGAAGCAAAACTGTCTGTGCCTTGGAGTAAGAATGTGGAGTTTTGTCTTTTTCTAAAGCTCTTTAAGGAATGCCTTGGGCAAGGCATTGTGGTGGTGGTGCTCAAGCTTTGAAAAGTATGAAAAGCCTTAGTTCATGTAAAGTGTGTTATAACTGGAAGCACTCAATTCAGTGTGGGATCTCAGTTTTACAGTTTTTTAGAGCGAGCTTCTATGTTCATGTTTCCCTACTGAAGTATGGGAAGAAGGATCCAAATTATACGATGAATAGCAGCTTATGTTTGGTTTATTCACCTTTCCTTGTTTGAAAATAAAAGGAATTAATATTGCAGGGGAGTGCTGTCGTGACCTCCATCATGACAGACTCCAAAAAGTGTGATGGTGCCATGCAGCAAAGCAGAATTTGTAGAAGCTGTGGCTTCCCCTGAGTCCATGTAAGTGTGGGAAGTACAGCCTTGTACTACTGCAGGATGTGCATCTTTGGTGTTGGGAAGCTGGGAGGAGAAAGCTGAACTGTGACATGCAGGCTAATCTGTCACCGGCTACTGCAGTTCTCTGCATGTGGTCTGGATGCCTTCTCACAGAAAGCAAATTATTTAACACCTTCATGCCACTTACAAGCAAATTCACTACTAGGTTAATGCTGTTGATCACTACTTTTAGGAAGTATTTAAAATGTGTTTATCTTGTAGAGTAGTATCTGAGTACTACATTATGGGTTTTTACCATTCTCTTTCTCTCGTGTCCTCTGGATAGCAGGGGGAGCTTCAAAAGAATTTAAGGGTAAACTCAGGTAAAGGAGGGAACTTTTGTGAGCTCTCTAACTGCTGAGCTATTAGATGAAGAAAGAGTTCTTTCTATAACCGTTAATAAAAGACAGATGCACCCTTAGTGGTTTATGATAGAAAGGCCTCAGAGTTGGAAGTTCAGTGCGGAGGCAGCTGTTTTCCTGCAGTGAGAATTGTTCACCTGGTGTCTGGAGCCTTAAGACACAACTCCGGTATTGTGTGAATCTCATCCCTGCTGAACCCTCCTTCTGCACTGTACAGGAGCCCTGGCACCTGACTGGGCACTGGGGATTGTTGTAAGACTTTGACTGTGAGTTGTGTGTTCTGTCATTGTGTGAAAACTTTTGACTTCTGTTCCAAAATTTCAAGAGCATTTTTGGAAATACTTAATTTTCTTTTTTCTAAGCCTGATTTTGAAAGGTGATACAGGAGCCTCTGCTGAAAAGGGGCTTGAACTTCATGATCCACAGACAATCAGCACTATCTGAAAAAATAATTCTCAGGCTCGACTTTCTCAGTATGTGATATTACGTCTTGAAGTGAATGACCTCTTTAAATAGTCTTTATCCTGTTCTGATCTTCCCATTTCATGTACTGTAGCAATGTCTTTGAGAAAAATCCAGATAAGCCAGTAGAAAAACTTTCTGAATGAGAAGTACTTGTCAGAAAACTGTGAGGACCGCTCCATAAAGAAAAAAGTGTTTCAGGACCCCCATTGTTTTTGCTAGGCTTGTGTTAAATGTGTGGCTCTCCTTGACTGGATAACCTGAGGTTTTCAAAGCTCTCCCACACTTTTATCCAGACTGCACCACAATGCTGTCAGGGTATTCTTTATTGATGCTTAACGTAGTCCGTAATTATTTAATGTGAGGACTCTGTCTACAGTGTGTTTTCATCCGTTTTCTTAGCAAAGCTGAGAACTCCAGTTGAGATGGATACAAATTATGTGTTTACAGTTACTGTTACCTGTATGAAGCAATTTAAAAAAGAAAAATATAGTGAGTGATTTATTGTGATTACTGCATGTTAGAAAGTTGGGTTTTTATTTATCTGTTTTCTGTAAATCCCTTTTGCCCTTTCTGAGCACTAAAGCTCAGTATTTTTTCCTATGGAGATCTTCCTAAGGATCCAGCACAGAATGCATTTCTATCTACTTGTAACTTGGTGCGTGGAAATTTTACTCAGAAGATGACTCTTTTTCCTTCCTGGGGATGTATAACAGTTATTATTCTATCCTGAATTTCTTTTAGCATGCAATAAGAGAGGAGTAAATCATCTGAATCCCCTTATGTGGAGAAATAACTTCAGAAAACTGTGAGATTATGCAGTGTAATACAACCCAGTAATAATTTAAAGCATGAATACTAGAATCAAATAATACGGAAGGCATTTAAGTTCAGTATTGAAGCATCTGTTGCTCTGAATGCTGATAGCCCTACACTTTGTTAGAAACTCTTTAGGTGTGAACATGATTGAGAATTACCTGTGCAAGTCCGGGGTGTAATACTCCTAATGCATAAGAGGTGGTTGCAGCACACCAGAGGGTGCATAACCCAGCTCAGCAATTTCTGTCTGTCCCTCTGAGCACTTGAGGAACAGACAACTTGACAAACAGCATCTCATGCATAACACAGTCCCTTAGTACAAGTCTCCAGTTCAGCTTCACCTGGGCAAGCTGCAAATTTACCTGTTGCAGCTACTTGATATCTTCATCTTGCTAAATTGATACAGAGTGCCAAAGTAATTCTGAGTGTACATTACTTAAGATCTGATTGCACCTCATTAGCTCAATGCAGAAGATACCAGTGTGTGGGCCTGTCTGCAGGAAGGTGCTGCAGTTAAGAATGTGCTAGACAGCCTAGACTCGCTTCTTTGACTTGTACTGCAAGTGCAAGGATCTGGATTTAAACTGTTTGCAGATGGGAGAGGCACATTGCTCAGTCTCTGTAAGAGGAACCCAGCTCTGGATTTTCTACTCCTTACTCAATTTTTGCATGATCTTAAGTATATCTAGGTTGGAGAGCATTCAGGGCATAATGTGAAATTGTATTTGAAAAGCATTCTAAAACTGCAGTGGGTAGAAAAAAAGTCTGGGACATCCTAATATGCTCACTGCTGGCTTGTCGTGATGACTGTTGTGTTTTCTGGGTATGAATTCTGCTATTTGTTAATGAAGGTCAGGATCATTCATACCTTGTAGCATTTTCATTTATTAAACAGAGCAGTCTAGAGTAGGAATTTGCGAAGTATGATTGTGGAATATTTGCAAGTGGCCTGCAATTAGTTTTGGCAGGTGCAACAGCCGCATTAACTTTGTCTGTACTCCATAACCTGCCTGATCACCTAAGCTGTAGTAGTTATAAGCTCTCCCTTTGCTTTCCTGGAGCTTTTGTGAGGGCGTGTGCTCCAGGAACTGCAGCTGTCTGATGCTTGGAGCCTGCAGCTTTAAGGCTGTTCCTGATGTCAAAAGATCCTCCATATCACTAATCTGCAAGGCAGAGAGATGGGCGTGGAGACTGTTTCTCCTTGTACCTTTAGAAGAGTTACTGCATTACCAGCTTCAGCATACCTTTGAAAAATAAATTGGCCTGTAGTTTTGGAACTCTCTGTGGTTTCTAACCTGTTGGCAAATGGGCTTTCTTTGAGTCAAATGAGGAGGAATTCTATCTCGAAAGGCTGTTTGGATGTGTTAGCCCAACACTGGCGTGCTTCAGAGCCATTTTCCTAAAAGGTGGTAGCAGTTGGTTTTTATTTTTATTTCTCTTCTTCAGGTTTGAGGTAGACCATATGTTATTTGAATAACCAACTCGTTTTGTTCTGTGTGCTGTTCTAGAGGTAAAAGCGTTCAATTGTCAGGTAGAATTTCATTCCAACAGGGGAGCAACTTTGGGTTGGACTCATGAAAAGAGGATAACAGTTCTCAGATATTGCATTCTAGTGAATAGCTGGTTGTTATTCAGTGTTTACCTATTGCGGAAGTTTGATGAATAGCTGGAAAGCTAATTATTGACTTTCTGTATTTATGAATCATGGTGCTTCAGAAAGTGCAGACTACTGAATACCACAGACAAATCTCTGAGAGTATTCACTTAAATTTAGAAATAAATTCAGCCAAGCATGTCCTCATTTACTTATTTTGCCCTTAATGGCTTTTTGCCATCATTTGAGCACCTGTTTGGAAGATACACAAAACGTGAATCAAGGAGCAGCTGTGTAAAAGCTTTTTTGCAGTGTCACTCATCACTTTAGCACATCTGGGAAGGAACCAGGGTTCTTAGAAGGCTGACACGTCATGTTTAAGTGTGTCCTGGTATGGCTAATTTCTCTGAATGTGCTGCTATGGATGCTATGTCGTGACAAGTTTAGAGGTGAATCCCTGTATTCTTCTAGCTGTAGGATGAGTTGTGCTGCTTTAAACCCTGGCCATGGAGCTCTGACTAGCTGGGGCTGTTCTCATCGGGAGGTTGTGGCTCAGGTGACCAGGCCCTTCTTTTAAAATGAAACACTGCATTGTTGAAACAGAAATAAAAATAAAAGGGAAAGAGGGAGAAAAGATGTTAGTGTGGGGCAAGGGCTATGAGCAGGTCTGTCACTCTGAGGCTCCCTGCTCCCCACCTTTGCCTCCTCTGACACTGTCAGGTCACTGCAGATGTGTTCATCAGCCTAACAAGAACAGAGTGTTGTTATTGAACTATTTGTGGCTCTTTTGATCTCTTCCCTGCACCAACAAAACAAGTACTGTAACTTGGCTTGAGCTTCTTTACAGCTAATATTGAAAGCAGGAAATAATCGCACATATGTGTACATCAGGGTGCTAATTTAGAACCAATTTACTGTTTCTTCCATATTCTTGGTGGTTCAGAAAGTAAACCAAGAGAAGTATTCTGATTAGTGTGTGGATGTAGATAGATGCACTCACCCATTGTATTCTGGGATGAACATGAGGATTGTGTGGAGGATTTTTGCTGTTTTTTCAAGGCAGCTCAGTTTTCCAACATGGAAATAGCTTTGGTTCCTTGCACATATAATTTTGTGGTTTAAAATAAAAACCAAGGGGAAATAAAGTGCAGCTGTGTCACTATCTTGATAACACTTAGAGTCTGAATCAAAGCTTTCAGAACTGGAGATTATTAAAAAATAAAAGAAAACCAGACCTTATATTTTAATGCAGGCTGTTGTTTTTTATCCTGAGAAGAAAGCTTCCATAATTTTAGATTAATGCTGTCCTATGTCAGCAAAGTATGAGTGCTGCTCTGAAAGTAATGCCTCATAATTGATTATGTTGGCCTGCAGTATCAGCAGCGGATGTTGGTTGTGTGGCAGTAAAAGCTGAAACTTCTGAGCAATATTCCTTGCATTGTGTTGCCATGTATTAGGTGGGCCTGTCTAACAAAGCAGTGTCTTACATGGAAGTGCAGATGAAGCAAAGATGTGTCACTGAGCTCCTCCATACAGCAAAATGGCGCTCACTGATGTTGATTGGTACTTGCTGAGTGTTTCTGGAGACCAAACAAACCATGGATATGAGTGCAGTGAGGCTGTGGGTGGTGTGTTTCAGCAGTAACAGTGACAGTGGGTCACCTCTGCTGGTGCAGACTGTTACCAGCGTGGAATGCGGGCTCATGTTCATTGCTGGTGAGAATGTGTAACTAATGGTGGAGACCATTAAAAAAAGAGTGTTTCATAACTGAGAATTTCTTCTGTCAAATAATGTCATTGTGCTTGTTGTAGCTTGCATGAAAACAAACAGGAGGTGTTACTTTTGAAGCAACCCATGTATTTAATAATAATGCCATGTAAAGTACGTGACTACTTTCAGTATTTGTTAGCTGTATGCTTTCCCAAACCATAGTTTTCCAAGAACTTGATCTTTACTAAATACATACAACTCCATAGGCACCAAGTTTTGTTTTCTGGGTATTTTATTTGCTCATTAAGTCTGAGCTATACATCCTATTAATTACCCATAGGTAAATGAGGCACACCGATGTTGTTCTACCTGATACAGGGAAATACTGAGCAAAGCCATTCTTGTCCTGTGTCACTGTATGTAGTGCAGGGAGTATGTAACTTTGTTTTTTTAATTTTGTAAAAGGATTTTAAGAGCATGTGCAGCAATCCATTACATATTCCACTTCAGACTATTAAATATACACTTAAAATATTTTCTGAAAATATTTTCTGAATCTTTTTGTGCAGTTTGAGATTTATTTTTCCCCTTTCCCTCATCTCATCCCTCTCTTTGTGGGGCAGCCATTTAGGAGTTGGACTCTTCATGAGAATCTCTCATCCACAAACCAGAGGACTGCAGAAATATTACTGTGATGATCAGCACATTCATCTGAAGTGGGGAGAAAAAAAAAAGCTGAGCTATTTATTTATCTTTAATTATAAGTGGCTAAGCAAGGAGAATAGACTTACAGTTCTTACTGAACTTAAAGTGGCTTATTTGTGCCAGCTAAAAATTAATTAGTAAGGAATTTTCAATTCCAGCATCCTGGGCTGAGTTTGTGATAAAGATGTCCCCGTGGAATACAGTTATGAGATCAGATTAGAGGGAACATAAACTTTGTCTCATGAAGCTTGTACTTGGTGCATCGATGCACAGAGCATGCCCAGCACTTTTTGTTTTCTTGCATTGGATCTAAAGTGCAAAACTGAACAACCTGGATGTCCACCGTGCCAAATGGAAGAGCACAACATCCTTGAATATAAGTGGAAGATTCTGAGGTGGAAAAGTATTAGTGGTGTTTGAAGGTCAAGTGTAAAGCTGCTTTCTGAGAATTGTTGGTGAACCTGAAATGATATAATAGTGTCCAGTATCTGTTTTCACCATGAAAAACAACCAAGGAATGGTAAATAGGGGGGGGGAGGGAAGAAACTTTCTGGCTCTCGAAATCCATGCTTGCTGATTTTTCCTCTTCAGACAAACTTTGCAATGCTGAGTGGAGGTCAAAAAAAAAGATGTGTGTGATATGGAATTCAGATTTCCATTCAGACAATCAACAATTCTTAACTCCCAGAACTGCTGTGTTGTTTTTGTTTGTTAGTTCTGACATGTGAAAAGTTGCAGGCATTGATGAGGAACTTTGAATCAAATGACTTTGTATTCCTCTGAACGTTATTCACAGATCTTGACATTAATTAGAAATGTTTGGTGTTACTCTCAGTGCATTCTAACACTCTCTTGGTGAATGGGAGCTGTGGTAGTAGTTCCCATTGGTAAAGGTCCCAGGAAAATAGTGGCGTAGTATAAAGTCTATGGATAACTTGGAGAAAGTAAAACGATATTAGTGTAAGGTTAGTTCTGTAAATATTATTACTGGCTTAATCTATTTGAATCCAAGGCAAATGTTTTCTAGCAGCTTTTTCTTGCCTTAGCATGATAGAAAATGTTTGTGTTGGTTACTCTGAGTGTACAAGTCTAAGTGTATAGAGATGAGATGTGGTGGGTGCTGCAAAGAAAAACTGGGAAGAGATCAGTGGATGCTTCACTAATGTGCCCATAGGATAACATTCCTTATAGTTGTGGAAAGAATATATTCAATTTTATATAAGTAAACTGACTTCTATGGTACTCACTGACAGAACTCACTGGAAGATAGTAAAGGTAAAAAACAAGCAAAAACCCAAACATAAAAACCAGAGGTTAAAAGTAGCAGTAAATGGTAAGCTCAAATGAAAGAGTGCTCTAAGAATCACAGTTGTTTTGTTTTGCTTTTGCTTTAAAATTTAAAATAACTGTGGAGTATTGGGAAGTCTCCCAGTCACAAGATTTAAACCTCAGCTAAGACCAAATCTGTACAGCAAAGAGCTTTCTGTTTTGATTACAAAATGTGTGAGACAAATATTTTTCTAGTAACAGAATAAAGTATATCTAAAGATATTTGTAGGGATACTTGACATAACTTGTGTTTGCTTTTAAATAACAGTTTTATTTAAAGAAATGAATCTTCTGAAAAGGGTAAATGCATTACCTGTCCCAGCTGATGTAATGTACAAAGGTTTGAAAAGATGAAGATAGGGTTGTGATTCTGTGTTCTGGGCTTACTGAAGCTGAAAGACACTTATTTTTGGTTTTGGAATCAGCAGGAAATAGTTTGGTATTTAATCTGAATAGCTGAAGATGTACTTAGCATCCTGTGGCAAATGAGCTGAAGGGTGGCTAATGTTGTCCAATTTATTTAAGATGGTTGCAAATAAAATACCAGAAAATCTGCCCTTTGAATCATTTTAACTGCATTGAATACTTGTTTAAAATTTCTCTGTTCCTTTTATAAAAGGGGACCATGTCAACGTATTTCTTCCCTCTGACTTTATTTCAATTGAAAGTGGTAAAGGCTTTGCAAACTGTACTGTGGGTTCTTTGTTTTGCTGTTTGTAGATTTGTTAGACTCGTTTGTTAGTTTGAAAGGCAGAAGTTGCATGTTTATTCAGCAGTATGGCTATGGGCATTGCCATAACCAGCTGTTGCTCTTTGCAGTTCATCCTGCGTATGAGAGTTCATAGGCAGTCACAGAACAAGAAGCATGTTCAGCCAAAATGAGAGGTGAACGCAGCTTGCTTGTGGCTTAAATCCTTATTCTGGAGGAGCTTCTTATGACCTTACGCAGATATATTTCATAGAACATGTGTTCTAGATCCAGTACCCTGAGTAGGAAAGTTATTTATAACGTTCTAGTAAGACTTCTTTTTTTTTTTAATATGAATATGCAGATGGATCTAGAAATTCTCTGCAACTCACAACACTGATAGTTCAGAGGCTATCAGAAAGTGTTGCAGTATCGTAAGTGGATGTGGACTATTGGGCTAGACAAATTCCTACCTGAGTAAATTGAAAAAGCTTGTGTGTGTGTGTGTGGTCTATTTATACAACTGAAGAAAGTGGAAATATGTGAGACTGACTTTGCTTTCTTATTATGTTCAGAAGGTTTTTTGTTTTTTTAAGTTAAAAATCAAAATACTGTATGTGTTTCAGCATTGTACTTTGAAGTGTACCTAAATCTGCTTTTTAACAAGTAAATTATTGAGGTGCAAAAAGCATCTATTAATCTGTGGTCAAATTATGTTTGATTAAAGAAATACTTTTCCCATTGTATTTTTCACCACGGAAAGAATGAAAGCTGGAGGAGAAAAACAACCAAACAAAAAGCAGTATTCCAGCTTCAGTTTTTTGTGCACTACTGAACATGACAGCTTTAATAGCAACTTATGGTGTAAGAAAAAGTGGTATTTTTTTTTCTTTAACTGTCAGTTGTAGATGTTCCTTACCCTCATCTCCAGACTGGGGAAAGCCAAATCTTTTTATCTTTCTCTATCTTTGCTCCATCAACGTGCTCAAAACTATTTACTATGGAATTCTTCCACGGATTTGTTCAGCTTAATACTTGGAACTCCATCTTTCTAGCCCATATAAAAATATACAGTGTTTGTAGTTGCAAAAGACAGAGGCTTCGTGTACATATGTTTAAAAAACAAACAACAAACAAAGAAGCTTCTTTTATCCTAGACTTTCAGTATATCTTTTAAGACTTCTTAGTACATCGGGTTTCTTATTCAGATTCCCTCCTCTGTCTCTCACCGTTTCTTAACTCAGGTTGAGAATTGTGTCACTGGGTAGCATCAACTGTGTGGGAACATGGTGCAAAAGTAATGCAAAAACCATTCAAATAATGGAGTCAGTCTTGCAATACTTTGGTGTCTCATTAATAAAAACAAACGATTGTCTCCAGGGCACGTAAAAGGGTTAATGCTTTTTGCTTTATATGCTTTTGCACTAGGAATAATGTTGCGTCATAGAGTGTTAAGTTTTCAAAGAGTTAAAGTGGGCAGGAGAATGCTTTCAGCAATGCTGGGCATGCGCTAGTTGACCTTTGCACACAGTAGATGGCTTTCCATTTTTCTTTGAAATAAAAATATTTGTCATGATACAGTTTAAATGAATCAAATGAGGCTTCAAATTATATACAAGCAGAATAATTATTTTGCATTAAATTGCAGCTTTCACTTCTGCCTTTCTGGTATAATTCAGTTTTAATGCTCATCTAAGCTCTAATGTCTCTGCTGTAAATTTGGGCTGTTTAAATCAGCTGATGTTTAGTGTAATTTTTTGTTATGTGTTAAATGAAGGAAGTCTTTATATGTGTAGGGTAGCTAGAAGATCAAGTTCTGTAACCTGGAGAAAAAAGAGGGAAATCAGAAGGTATGATAAGCAAAGCTCCTCACCAGTGGGGTAGGGTGCTGGGAAAAGCTTCCCACCTGCTGTTCAGAATGTGTTCTTCAGTTGCTGGGTTGTGATGAAGTGGGAACACTTCCCCATCTTTCTGAAGGCAATGTGTTGGAAGTAATCATTAACGATGCAGTGAAGTACACAACTATGTAGCACAACGAGATTTGGAAGGGAAGCATGGCAGTGCTATGGTAGGTTTTATGAGTAGTTGACTGTGGCTGTGTGTCAGTGAGTAGGCTGTTCTTCACATACCTCACATATGTAGGTATCATCTTTCTCTCCAGATACTTAGGAGAAGTATCTTTCAAATAATGTTTTAGATTGCTGCAAATAAGTACTTCAGCTAAACCTTGTCCTCCTGTATGTGCATTAATTCCTAGAAAGTATCTTACTGGTGACAAGTTGAGTCACAGCAATAGAAGATGACTTGTTGTTTTCCTATTCAGAATGATTTAGATATCTGAACTTATAATCTAATATGCTTTTCTTGGCTTGTGCAAATTTTCTTAATGATTTTGAGTGAATTTGAGCTTTCCAAATACACGTGAATTTTCAAATACATTGAGGTCTTGCCAGTGAGCCAAATAAATCAGAATGGTTCTTTCAGGTAAGGGATTCTGAAGGGGGTTACTGACAGGCTGTGCTGGTAGGATGACAGACACGTGAAGGAATAAAACCAATGAACAGTTAGATGGTGATAATATTTTCTTCTAAATGAGAAGTACTTCTTTTCACTTTAATTTGCTTGTAACTTTTCCTATAATTGCTTTTAGGGAAACACAGTTTATTTAAAATTTTATTTTTTATTTTTTGCAACAAAGAATATGAGTTATGAGTCTGCTATAAAGGAGGATCTGGGTATCAAACACTGTGTTTGAGGGAACGGCTGTTCAGTAAGAATACAATTAAGAGCAAAATACCAAAGCAAGAGCTGATTAAAAAACAGCCACCCTTTTTTTGGATGGAGAATGATCCAAGATTTCAGAAATGATGTCTGACTGTTTTACTGGAGGAACTTCCGATTTCTTGAGAAGAAAAATATATCTTTAGATCTGATTTTCCTCTTCAGTGTTTCCCTCTGTGTCTCCAGAGAATATGGGCAGGCTGAATTGCTCCTCTAATTCAATTAGATTACCTTTGTGGGAGGAAGAGGTTGTCTGCAATTGTATGAAATGTGAGAACAGTGTTCATCTTGCTGAAGGAAAATATGCTGATTTTTTTTATTTTATTTTTTAAACCAATCACAGAAAAACAGCAGCACAGCCAGACTGAGAGGGACGGCTCTGCCTTGGACTTTTGCCTTAATTCATTCCCAAAGTATTGAATTCTTAAGAACTGGCCTCAGCTGTTGCTGCTTACTCTTTACATACAGGGCATGCTGATTGTGGATGTGGTGCCAAGGGTTAATTACTTGATACGTTCTGTGCTTCTCCACTTCCTTTTCTCAGAGATGGAAAATCCTCTAAGGAATGAATACAAATGGCCTGCTATGTACTTGCATGCGTCCAGAATTTGCTCATCTGAACATCTACTCCTTTTTCTTCCATTTGTGGCTTTTGCTTTTTCTTCTTTTCCTGAAGAGCCACTGAAGCCACAGATGTAAACTGGTTTAGTGGAAGCAAATGTGCCTTAGCCTTGGCAGCTTGTTGTGCCAGAGAAACTGGACAGCAAGAATTGGGGTGAATGCTGCAAGGGAACAGCAAAGACAGAAAATGCCACCAGCACCAAAATACAGTAGTTCTTCCTGTGTACCCAAACATGGGTCTGCATCACTGTGCTTTCCACAACTGCTACACTGGAGCTTATAAACTTCCTAGGAGTGTTTGTAAATCACTTATTACATACTGTGGCTGGAAGTCATTGTAGTGCAGATCCACAGAAAGGGAATGCAGGCTACTGTGTACTTCTGGTTTGGGAATGTACTTTGGCATCGTCGTTAAAGTAAGATGTTTAATAACCATGTTATTTATGTGATTTTGTGGTACCCTTCTAATTCAAAGTGTGCTATTAATGGATTACCACTACTAAGGCAAAGCAGTGGTACTCCACTCTCCAGTGATGTATGATTTTCCTGCTTGTGTGTGCTTTGTGTCTGTCCTGCAGTCCTTTCGGTGGTGTCTGGCTGTGTGCAGTGTAGCTGTTCTGTCACCCTGGAAGTGTCCTGAAAAAGTGTCTGCATAATCCTACTATCTTGTCTACTCCAGAGTTGCACAAGGTTTGCATGTTTTTTAAGTTATTAAGATTTTTAGTTACTGAACATCTATATGGAATCATCAAGATAGGCATGAAACATTTGGAATTTCTAATGCTGTGACATCTGAAAGAATAATTTCTGGGCCACTCTAGCACGAAACATTCCCAGCAATTTCTAGAGCACTTCTAAATCTAATGAACCCTTTCTTCCTCAAGTTTCTCAGCACACAGAAACTTGATAGATATCTTTGCTGCTAATGCCATCTCACTTGTTTAAATAGGCTTAGCGATCAAAGTTGATGACCTGTGTTTCGGACTGAGTTGGAAGTTAGACATAAAAGACCAAAGATTGAAGAAGACTTTTTCTGTGCCCAGGAAATGTCTCAGCAGCGCACCCACAGTCAGAGGCGTCTTGAAAGAAATCATGGTTTTCTTCAGTTATATACAGCATGAGCACACTGTGGCCTTAGCTTTTCCTGTTGGGGTCCTCAGGTTTTTCAGGCACCCTCTGTTCTTTTAAAGGAGCGGAGCTGTTCTGTCTCTTTGCTATGCAAGTGCTGTGAACATGTAGATTGTTGCCTCTGCAGGCTTGCTAAAGGTCTGTCCTGCTCTAGCTGATTCCTACTGCTGGTGACTTGAGAGGCTTTAGAGTGCAAACTAATTTTTTCTCTATGAATTCCGGTTCTTCAGACACTCCTCTGTGATTTCCCCCCCCCCCCCCCCCCCATAATTTCTTTTTAAAAGCAACCAAAAAAAAAAAAAAAAGGAAATGGAAAAATTACTTAGTTTTCAAAGTGGGAGAAAAGATACATTAAATGACAACTATGTTGTAGGGTAGGTATATTAAATCTCAGCAGCCTTTAGTATGTTGAGGGAGGAAAAAAAGCCCATACTTCTTCCTAATTTAAAGTATTAGGAATACTAAAAACAGTCCAGCAAAACACTTGAATAATCCTCACCGTGGCAAGTAGCTCGATTGTTCCTGGTACTGGTGAAAGGCAGTGCTCTGGCAGCTTGGAGGAATGAAGTCCTCTTTTTTTTATTAGCTGGGCAGGTTTCCCAACACACACTGCCTGGTCAGCCTGCTTAAACCCTGAAGAGAGAAGGATAAGCTTTCTCTAAGGATAACAGGCATTTCAGTTTCCACAGCTCACATAATTCTCGCTTCTATTTGGAGGTTGCCAATTAGTGAAAAGTGAAGGAAGAGAGTTTGCAGGAAACTGCAACTCTAATCCAACAAACTTGCATCACAGAAGGACCACCTCGCTGCTCTCGGCACATTCCAGCGAAGCTATGCCAAAAGGGCTGTGAGCCGGAGCTAGTGTGCACTGCACTGCAAGGGTGGAACCTTCCCCCAGAGCCTCAAAGTAAGGCACTGGGAGCAAACAGTGCTCCTGCCTCCCTCATTTTCACCCCCGTCCCCTCTCTTGCCCATTCTCAAGCAGGAGGCAGAGATGTCTTCATTTATCACTGGCAAAAAACTGCACAGCCTTTTGTGCTCGTATGCTGGGTCTTCCAGGTCTGCAATAACTGAGTGCTTAATCTGTGAGGACAAACACCACTTACTCAATGGACAGATCTGCAAGTTGAGCTCTGATCTCTGCAAATTTATTTGCACTCTAAATGCAGAATTGTTATTCTATATGCTCTGCTCACCTCTTTCAGATGTAGACAGCGATCAAATAATCAGAAATATCATGCAATATTTTTTATTTCTTTTTTTTAGACACGTGTAGTTGGAACTTCAGGACCTCCAAACCAACTAGTGCAAGACTCTATGCTACAAGCTTGAATATCAACAATGCAAGGGATAATCCGATTTGTGGATGCCATCCTGGAGCAAGTACACCATGGTATGTTTCAAACCTGTTTTTGAGCAGGCCCTACGTGAGAGTGGTGACACAGGGGCCATGGGGCTGCTCAGGATGGGTTTGCTCAGTGTTTTCTGGGAATGCCATCAGGTACCAATGCCAGCAGTGCTGATAGAAGTGGTGTGGGACAGCACCTGGGTCCTTGCTGGCAGGAGGTGGTGTATCAGCTGCCTGCACACAACTGAGCACCACATGGGAAGAGCTGGCAATGCTGTCAGTACTGATACCTTGGTTTGATACAGGTGGTCAGGCCATGCTTCCTATCAGAACCTTGTGTGCAGAAGGCCACAGGGCTGTGCACGATGTGGCCCCTTTCACAAGAAGGATTCGTCCTTCAGCCTGCTCCGTATGGCAGATGTTACTTTGTTTCAAAGCGGGGTGAACGGAGCACATGGTTGCACCGTGATGCACGATAATGCCGTTAGAAGTCCGATCTGATGCGTAGGAGTTTTCCGATACCTCTCCCAGCACCTTTTGTCCCGTGTCAAAGTGCACCTCGTTGAAGGGGAGGTATTGTGTGAAATGTGCCTGCGTGGCTGCTGAACGGATGGGTCCTGAGATGCTTAACATGGATGGCATCTTCTGCCGCAGCTCCAGCTGAAGCACCGGGGAGGGAGCGGGCCGTGTTTCGAGGTTCTTCCCACCGGGGTGAGGCCGGAGCCGCGAGCCCCCCCGGGCGCGCCGCCCGAACCGGAGGGGTCCGGGTTCGGGTTCGGGAGGCGGCCGAGCGCTTCCTGCCGCCCCGGGCCGCGGCTGCGCCTCGCCCTCCCCTGGGCCCGGCGCGGGGCTCGGCAGGGCCAGGCCGGCCGCCGCCTCCCCGGGTGTCCGCCCGGTGCCCGGGGCCGTGCCCGCGGTGCGGGGCCGTGTCGGAGGGCGGCGGGGCGCGCGGCTGGCGGTGGGGAGCGGGAAGCGCGGGGGGTGCGGGGGCGGGGGTGCGCGGCTCTCGCTAGCGCTGCTTGTGGTCACAGCCAGGCAAGCTCGCATCCCATCTGGATCGCGCTCGCTCTCTCCCTTCTGCTTTTCTACCATAGAGTTGCGCTGGAAACAGAAGATAGAGGGAGTGTAGGAGCTCGCCATCTCCAAGCGATCTACATTGGGAAAAACATGGAGTCCGCTCCGGCAGCCCCCGATCCAGCAGCCAGCGAGCCGGGCAGCAGCGGCTCCGAGGCGGCCGCCGGCGCCAGGGACACCCCGGTGAACCTGGAGCCCGCCCGGAAAGGCGATGCGCCGGCTCCGGTCCGCAGGCAGAGCTACTCCAGCGGCGGCGGCAGAGGTAGGAGACTTGGGGAGGGGGGGGAGGGGGCCGGGGGAGTGGGATCGGGGTGGGTGGGAATAGGAAGAGGGGGGCAAGAGAAGGGGGAAATGCGGCGATTTCATCCCCCGGGGTGCCGCCGGCGCTCGTGGCAGCCGCGCACGCAAACGCGGAGCGCTCCTACCCCCTGCCAAACCTCGCAAACTTTTATCGCTTCTTTTAATTGCGGCGGGAGGAGGGACGGAGGCGATGAAATACCGAGTGGGGTTCGGCGCTCCCCTCGCGCTCCCGTTCGCTGCCCGCGGGGTCCGGATGGGCACCGCGCTCCCGAAATTACATAATTTATAAATATATAAAGCAACAGCCCCGAGTGCGAGGATGCGAGGGAACAAACTTTTAAAGCTGCAGTGTCCTTCCTGCCCCCCGCCCCCCTCCCGGCGCGGCTCCGTTTGACAGTTTCCCAGCCGGTGCGCTTCGCCGGGTCGCGGATGGGGGGATCCGCGGTTAAAGGGAGCTCGGCGCAGCGGGGAGGACCCGCTCGCTTTCTGCGTGCCGTTCTCCCCGGGTTCCTCGCCGTGCTCCGCGCGGAGCGGCCGCGCTCGGGGCCGCCGTTGTTCCGCGGAGACGCGCAACTTCAGAGGGGGCTCCGCCGCCGCTCCTCGAGCGGAGCCCCCGGGAGCCCCTCCCCGCCCGGCCCCGGGCCGCTCGCACCGGAGGGGGGGGAGGAGCGCTCCGGGGGGGGGGCTCGGCTCGGTGCGGGCGGTGGCGGAGGGCGACGGATTAAATAAAGGCGCGCAACGACGCCCGCGGCCGCCGAGCGGGGCGCCGGGAGGTGCGGGGCGCCGGGAGCGGGGCCGTCCTCGTTGTCGCGGGCCGGAACATGGCTGACCATGTGCCGCCGGGTGTTTTACTGTATTTTTCCCCGCTTGGCCACGCCCCCTCCGCGGGCAGCTCCCGCTCGGGGACCCCGCGCGGTGCGGGGCGGCGGGGGGCGGCGGCGCCGCGGGCGGGGCCGGGCGTGCGGGGCGCGCGGTATATTTAGCGCTTGAGAGAGAGGATGTGGCATGCGAGCGCCTTATGTAACGGGGTTAATGAGAAACACCGGAGAAACGGCCTCTCTCTGGCGGGGAGTTCTCCGGGCGCTCGCGGGGCCGGCGGCTGTTACACAACGGGCGGGTGCGGGCAGATGGTGCCGCGGGGCTGCGGGGCCCGGCCCGGCGCTGGCGGAGCGCGCCGCGGGGCGTCCGGCAATTATGTAACGCTCGGTCGTCGCTGCCGCCGGGCGAGTGCGGGACGGCGCCGGGGCGGCCGTGGGCTCGGAGCCGCGAGGCCGCGGCGCTGCTGACCCGCTGACCCACATGTCCCCGATCCCGCGGGGCGCTGCGGGACGGGACCCCGCTCCGCGCCCCGCTCCGCCCCGTGCCGAGCCGACCGGGCACGGCCGCACGCGAGCGGCGCCGGTGTTATGTAACGCGCGGCTGCGGCGCGAAGGTCGGCGGTGGAGATGGAGCGGTGCGAGCTCTGCTCCCCGCGGTGTGCGGGGCTGCGGGATGGGAACGACGGGGTGAGGGGAGGGGAGGAAAAAGAAATGTTTGGGTTTTTTGGGTGATGTAATGGAGTTGGCAGAAAATGCGAGTCTACTCCTAGAGTGCAAACAGTGAGAATATCGGAGCTGGCGTTCTAATGTTGTAGAAATTACAGTATTGGGAATAAATTGGGCTACACACTGCACAGCAGGAGACTGTGGGACTGAAAACACAAAGGTACAAATCTGGGCAGGAAAACATCACGGTGGTCGCATTTTAGTCTCCTTGAATTTGGTGCTCAATGGTGATGCAAGGTGGTCCCTGCAGACTTGGATTACTTAGTAGTATTATTATTGTTAATTGTTGAAGTCAAATTTTAGTTCTTGCCTCTTTCACGTGGTTCTGGATTTCCTACAGCCGCAGCGTAACCTTACTGTGTGTCTGGTACAGGAGCCTGTAAGTTTGTGTATTCAACTGTGCATGAGTGTAGGAATTTTCCTGCTTGGGCCATGGTTCTGCAGCGTGATCCAAACCAGCAGCCCCATCCAAAGCATCAGCCCTGGGCTCTGGGGCAGCACATAGACAGGAGTGGTGCCATCAATACAGCTCCACGTGCACACAGCTGTCTGTCTGCAGGAATCTTTGTTTGACTCAGCACACCCTTCAAAACAATAGGAATGTTTGGTTTATGCCCCTTATTTTCTTTCACGATCACATCTACTTCAAAGCTGCTCTGATACTTCAAAACTGGTGACAGCCAGCTTATATGAAAAGGGGAAAAAGGTGAAGAAAGAGCTACTGGTGAAGAGCAGAGCGGGACAGTTTGCTGTAGACTGAATTCTTAAATGCAGCTGCAGTTACTCACACAGTGGTGTTTCGAAGTACCCAGCTCCCTATACACATATAGGGTCCACCTGTGCTTGATTCTTATTTTGCTGAGGTGTTGTGTTCTTTGTGTCACTGCATGTAATGCTGAACTGAAAACATCAATTCAGGAGTTACCAAAAGCACCTTTCACACTGAGAGTTATGATCTGGTTTATTTGGGATATAGGTATGTGTACATTGGTGTGTTGCAGACATTGTACTTTGGTCTGATATCGAAACATTATTGGAAAGATGGCAACGTTAATGGAAAAAGCAGAAAACTTTTGGAAAAGCCTCTTTTCTCCTCCAAGGGATATGGTTGGTGTTAACGCTGATTATAAAGGTTTCCTAAGAGCAGTTACTGTGCAGCAGGTTTGATCTCAGCCTGTGCTCGTGTTCCCATAGGGCCTGTAGTTCCCCATGATGGGCAGAGGCAGTGCTTGGCTCAGTGGCTGTGGCCTCAGCCTGAGGCTCTGAGCGCTGTGTGTTGTCCTCTGCCGGTCCTGGTGGCTGTGCAGCTCTCCCCAGGCTTAAGGCCTGATGTTCTTCTACCCATCTACTTAAAAGTAGGCATAATTGAATAAGCGATGTTTTAATAGAAAACGATTGTCTCATAAAAAATGAGAAGTATGTAAAAGCTTTCTAATCTGATAAAAATGCTCTGGTTTTGGCGACCTTGGTCTCAGTCAATTGAGAGGATGTTTTACAGGGAAAAAAAGTCCTGAAGATAGCATTCAAATCAGCAGAAGATGCTGTGTTTGAGTATTGTTATGATGCCTGATATTTACTAACAGGAGGCTGCAGCTGTGTAGGTTCCTGTGGTTCTCAGTCACATTATCATGCTGTTGAGCTGCTGTTGATTATTTTCCAGAAGTTTTCTTCGGAATTTAATATGTCACCTTGTCAGCCTAATCCTTTTCTTTCCAATAGATTGGGTGGTGGTGGTGATTTCTGTGTTTAATTTTGATTTGGGTGCTGTTCCACAAGTAGGGATATGACAGCGTTAACAGTGACATCAGTAGGTTTGTTTTATTCTTTTCTTCTAATCTTCTGCTGCTGGGTTTTCTCCACTTCTGTGTTCTGCTCCGCAGAGTATGGCTGTACCAAAAGCTGACGTGTTGTTTTGGGAGGCCTCTGAATTTTTACGAATTTGGATCCGTTGTGTAGATGCAAAGGGCTGCCTTTGTTATCACCAAAGGCTATTCCACATGTGCTACTGGCTTAGTTTGTTTTGGTGTATGATATGCGGAACCCTTTAAAGGACAACACTGTTTTAAATGCTTGTAACACAGGAGCAATAATAGCAGCAGTGTGCTGTTCTCCTAGGAACAGTGCAGCTCCTGTTTCAATAAACCGTAACCCATTCTCTTACTTTATTTGCTTGAAAAATATCTCAGGAGCTCATAAACCAGTATGTAAATACTGTTATCATTCAACTAAGCGCTGTAATTTTACTAAATAAAGAATGTGTTTTGTAATGGAGATTAACGGGCTGTGTGACAGTTTCAGTTTTGATACAGCACTGCATTTGAATGGAAAGGGCAATTTCAGCTTTGGGAGGTTGTCTGGTTTTTCTAGTATTTGTTTTCTAAGCTGCAAAAATGCGCACTGGGAAAAATCTGGAATGTCTCAATTGATCTCGGTGGATTTAATGTGAGAGCTATCCCAGTGAAAAAAGCAAGGAGAGAGAAAAGCTAGTTCTAATTTATACTGCTATCTATATCTCCCTTGAAATTAATTCGCGTGCAGGTGATCCATTCTGTGCTGAAACGTGGTTGAAGAATGACTTGTCAGTGGCAGGCCGTTGGAGAAGGGCAGATGTTAAGAAAAAAAAAATAACTAAAAAAAGAGGGTATATCTAAACGTAGTGGCAAGTCTGGGTCCTCTGTAGCCTCAGGGTTGCTTGCAGATGGTGTTTCCTGGCTTCTAAGCCTGCAGCAAAGGGTCCTGCAGTTGGAGGCTGGTGGCAGGCAGCTGGATAAGGCTGGGAAGGAGATCATCAGGCTCAGGCAGGTCGCAGGAGCTGTTGGAATGATGTGCTTGGACTCGGGCCCTTGCTCTGTGTGTTGTATAGGCAGTTGTGCAGCAGTCATATGTTCATCCTGGACCTTTCTTTGGCTGCATGCATCTACTCACCCACCCTGGCTCCTGCCATCTCTGATCCACAGGGCAGGATATGTGCAGGAAGCCGATAGCTGCTCAGTGGTGCTGAGTCTGTCACAGTGCACCTACATCCAGCCTGGGCTCACTGGAGACCTTATGTTGTTTTTGTGAATTTCTCCGGCTTTGGTAGGAGCAAAAGTTAATACAGGTGTGAAGTCAGAGAGACCTTAAGGTGGGGGAAGCTTTTAATGCTTCATATGCGGAGTTCTGCTGTCCTCTATTCTTCTTCTCATTCTTATTTTATTTTTCAAGTATCTCATGTCTCTCTTGTGAAGGCACTCTATGCGGCCTTATTAATCCCTTGTGGAAGTGTAATATACAGAGCTGTAAGTTTTAGGATTCAAATATGCATGTCCATACAGCTGGCAGATGATTTGTATCACATGGATCCATGGAGCACTGAGCCTGAGTCCTTGTGCTGTCACTACATCCGCTGCGCAATTTGCATCGTAAACTGATTGAACTTCAGTTTAAAGGCTGTTAGCTTTTCTGGCTGCCCTGTTCTGACAGAAGGTTTTTCTACAGCTTTACTGTTCAAGTGATTAGAAGGCTTCTTCTAACTAAATACACCTGTGACCTGGTCTGTCATTTCTTCAAATAGTGGTTATAAAATCTCCTTGGACCAAAGATGAGAAAGAGGCTGGAACTGTTCTTGGTAGCTGGACTAGCATACTGAGCTCTGTTCTCTGACTCATGGCTTAGATCTTCAGCCTGTCTGTTGTAGATGGTCTCTGCTGATAGAAACGCCAGAATAGCCTGAGCTGCACGTTAGGAGGAGTTAGTTGTATAATTTCTTGAACGTGAGGGTTGTGAATTATTTCTCATACTCTTATCTGAGGGCTCATCTGGGCATGTTACATGTTCAGCAACGACTGAGCTCTTCAGAGACTGAAGGTATTAGGGTGTGTACTTTTATGAAGAAATTGCGGGGCTTATTTTACGGCAGTTTAATCTCATAGTTTAGCCTCATTGCACCATTCATTTGGAAGGATCCCCAGGTGTTTTAAACTCTATCGGGAACCATTTTGCTTATTACTGAAATCCAGCCACTTCTAGTGTGGAATCTGACAGCTGCTTAATGGTGCTCAGCCATGCTAAGCAGATCAGAACAGAAAGTGAAGAATACCATACCTGATTGAAACACTCAGAGGGATTTTAGGTACAGATAATATAATTATCTACATTGGAATTGGGTCAAACAGCGCTATTCCTGTACAAAATTACTAGGTATTTTCAGGGACTGTGTATGGTCAAGAAATTGGTTTAAAATATCTTCCTGAAAATTGTACCTGCACCAGTGAGATAATCGAAGATCCTGCTGCTTACCCTATTATGATCACCAGTCGCAGTATTATCAGTGTTCTCTTTGGGTATTTCTGTGTATGTGAATTGTTTGGTCTGGTGATGGTGTGGGAAATGTTACAGAAGAGAGGAGAGAACTGGGTTGTCGGAGGTCTTCCTTTGTGAAGCAGATTTCTGTGCAGCTCTTCCTTCCAAAGAAAGCATTCTGTGATGTGTACTGATATTAACAGAAGTTTTCACGCTGCTTGTGGAGGTTCTGTTGGTACTTAGGCCAGGAAGGAGTGGAGTGCACGTTTTCCATTGTCCTTTCTTTGGGATAATGTGGGGCTCTCTTCCAGTTGTCTTCAATTTCACTTCTCATATGATCTTGAAAAACAGAATGTAAACAGAAGGTCTGTAAAGATGCGAAGGAACAAATGTTAAAATTCACGATCAACTGAATGTGCATAAATGTTCCAGTCATCACAACTGACTGCAGAGTCTTTCATTTGTAATTTAATCTAATAATTTCCATGCACTGCTAAAGGAACACGCTATGAAGCTGGCAACTTCTGAGAAATTGCTGTGCTGTTACAAACAGCGTTTGAGCTGGCATTATAGCAGCATGATAGATAGGGAGATGGAGAACAAAGTTAGCAGTTGAAACCGAGCTGAGAAATTGCTAGCAGAGTGTGAGAAAGCGGGGCTGGATTATGATAACCTCCCTGGTAGAATCAAATTAAACCTTTTTAAAGGTATTATTGATTTTAGTTTATAGTTGTACCATGTATTTACCTCACATGGGTGCAGGAGATTAATGAGGCAGGTGTAGTGATCAAGGAGTGAAAAACTGCGGTGCTGCTGTTCTTTTTTTAAAGGTTTCATTTTGTACAGACTGTGGGATATTTACAGCTTTAATTGACAATATGTCTGCGGGCTTCAGTTCTGCAACTGTTTAAATGGATTGGAAATGTTTAATCTACGGCATTGGAAATGAAAACTCCTGAACTCTGTGAAGGATGTTGGATGGCTTCTCCCCCTTTTATAACTCACGTAAGAATCCTTAAACAGTGCATACTTGTCCATGGAGACGCTTTGTGTGAAGAGTGGTGAATGGTTTGGCTGAGAAGGCTACGGCCGGTTTTAAAAATACGGCTAAAAGAGTAGAAAATGAAAAATCAAAAGCCAGAGGTAGACCATTTGGTGTAAGTGCTTTTGAGTATGCATCCGAGAGCACTGCCAGCTCCTCGCATACGAGTGAGGAATTTTTTTCTGTACTTAGATAGAAGTGTTTGCCTTGTATTCTTGAAAAAAACATGTTTTTGCCGAGCTGTAGACACCACGGGGAAGACTTAAATTATGTATTAGTAGAGCTTGACTTGACTGTTCTGGAACTGAAGCAAGGTCTGCTAGATACAGTCAAGGATAAAACCAAGGCCAAGGCTTGTGAAATACAGATTGTAGGTTTTATTTTCTTCCTGTCACAGAAGTGTGAGAATACTTTAAGTAGAGGTGGGAAAAAGCTTCTTTATGAACTGATAGATGACGATACCAAAGTCTCTGCCAAATGCAAATCACTTAGAGGGCTGTGCTGCATCGCATCTGTAACTAAGGGCAGAAAGGTAAGGTTTGAACTATTACTTTGAGAGAAGTACTGAAATTTGATAAGACAAGCTGAAACACAGCTTTTCTTAATGCTTTACTTGAAGTCAAAGTCTGTCAGTATAAAAGCAACTTCTAAATCCTGTGTATATTAAAAAATAAAATAAAATGAAACCAATCTCAATGGAAACTGGGGCATAACAGAAATCTCTTCTCTCTTTGCATCATCTTTCATTTGTGTAATCTTCAGGAGAAGTTTTGTAGTCGTTTATGTTGTGGTGATAGAAGTTAGAAAGGCTTTCTTCCTGCCTGGATTATTGTCAAGTGTCCTTTTAAAAATTCTAATGGAATATACTCTGAATTATTAGCATCTGATGTTGAATCATAATGTTTCTGAGGCAATGCGTGATAGTCTGTTATCAGAAGCACAAGAGCAATTCTTTCTAGAGCTGGTGCTTAGAAGAATAATAAATGAAGACAAATGCAGTCGTATTGTAATTCCAGTCTCTACACGTTTTTGCCCATTTATCAATGACCAGTTCATCTTCAAACTGAGACTTTCATAACCAAGCCAGTAAGTCATTTCTAAAGATTTTGTCATTTAACACTCGTGATATTTTTAGTGATTTATTATGTTCTGCTAAGTTCAGGTGTACTTTTAAAAACTGAAATCTTATTTCCATGAACACCAGTCTGCAAGAGATCAGATTTACACCCATTGTGTTAACAGTATGAAGGCTTACGTTGGCTATATTAGAGTTCTGATCTGCTGGCAGAAGACTTGATCATGTGTGTGTTTAATATTAAGCAGTGTGAATGATTCTGTTGATGTCAGTGATAATAAGTAAATGTACAAAGCTGTGTGCTTGTTTAGGATTAAGAGAAGACTTTACTAGGAATAAAGAACTGCACTGTAAAGTTGTTGAAAAAAATACAGGCTCATAATACTGATGAACATAATTATGGAAAAGGAATAAATGGTTGTTTGCAGTGTAGGTAGCACTGGTTGAGCAGCTGCAATTACTTTGGCAGATGTTACCCAGCTATGATCTTGCTCCCAGAATCACGTTGCAGCTCTATCGCTGGAAAAGAATCAGTCTTCATTGAAGGAGAGTCTTGTGCATGAAACTGCCATTCCACTTCTTAGGTCACTGTATATACAGTCAGGCTAATATTAGTAAGAGTTTGTGGTATGTAATCGGTGAAATCCTAACTGTTCTTTTTGTAACAACCAGAAAGTCTTTTCTGCGTCCTGCTGGAGAAGAAGAGGGAGGGAAAGGAAAGCAAACTATAGGGACTGAATGGTAGAAATCTGGAAGGCTGATTGTTGAGGTGACTGGGCTTACTGGTGTTGAGATCTTTAGACATTGGCTAGTTACCAAGTCTGTGTGTGCCAGTTTGGTTCCATCTAAGAGAGTGTGACTTATAACTGAATTTTTTTACCTTTCCCCCCTTCCCAAGTAAATAACAGTTTGGGATATTACCTCGCCTTAGGGCTTCCTGGCTGCAGCTTGTGATGAAGTTACAGTTGGTAATTGCTGATCATAATGCCCCATGGAAATTACTATACCCAGGTCATTAGCATCCCAGAGATGCTCTGGTGTGACTGGAAGTGCAATATCCAAGGATATGCATAAGATCGAGGTGTGGTCATACTTATTTATTTCTTAAAGGGACAGACATTCGTTTCAGAATTCCAGCTGGTCATTAACTTTCCCCAGCAGTGATCGTGTCTGTCAGTAGATGAAGCAGATCTGTCCCGAGAATCTTTAGTTTCAGTTCTCCAAAGAACACTCTCTCCTACCACCTTCAGCTTAGAGGAAACAAACTATTTTAGACAAAGCCAGGATCAGCGAGGCTTACAGATAACCTGCTGAATGGAACTTGGTGTTTGCGTCTTGTCCCACTGTTGAGTTTCTCTGTTCTAGCCCTGTGCTGAAATGGCTGACTGGAGTTCCCAAGTCCGCCTTCCTGTTTTCAGCTCAGTTTTAGAGGTTGCAGAAGTAACTTGTCACAGATCTCTGGAACTGACAGTTCTCTTCTGAATTTCTTCCACAGATCTTCTTTTCCACAGCAGAAGTTCAAAGTGAAACGTCTTTAGGGATTTGAGAGCAAATGATCACAAATGTCTAGGTGGGAACTTGTGCCAGTATACAGAAAACATTTTGTTGCACTGCTTTTGTCTGCACACAGCAGAAAGCATGCAGAAAGCAGACTCAGCTCTGGAAGGACAGCAATAAAAATGTGAAAGCAAACCCAGAAAGAAAGTAAATGAGGCCAAAGGGGAGCTTGGTAGTTTTGGGTAATGAACAGTAAAAGAAAGACGTGGTGCTTAGGGGGAGCAATGATAGGCCATAAAGGAAAGATGACCGATTTGGAGATCAGCCTGAAAAAGAATCCAGACACGATTGGAAAAGTGCTCTGCAGTTATAGGGGAAACATTGGTGCCTATTGAAGGGAAAGGATAAGATTTTGTTGCCTTATTGCCTCAAGACAATTCATAAATTAATATTCTGTGATGTCGTCTTTGCTGTGGAATGTAATAAAACATTTTTTTAGTGGACAGTGGGGTCTCAAACAGTTGCCTCTTGCAGATTTGCTACAGCACCCTATTGTTCTCAATGAGCTCTGACTAAGTGCTTTTGCCATAGATGTGCTAATGTGTTGTACGAATTATTTGTCTTATCTTATTGCTGTGAAATTAGAAACCCTTCCCCACAGTGTGTTAAGCAGATTAAAATGAAAGCCTGTTTTTATGGTCCAGGAAAGTGCAAATATCTTAAATAAACAATGAAAAATAATGTGATCTAATAGTGGGGTGCTATTAGAAGGCTGTATGAAGCAAATGCATTTTGTAACCTAAATTTCAAGCTTTCCTTGAAAAGTTATATATTGCTTTTTTTCTGATGCCTTAAATCAAAGGGAAGAGCTTGAGGTAGGTAAATTGCACCAAGATACCTTTTTTTTTTTTGCTGTTTCTTGAAGTTAACTTCCTAGGCGGCTGCGAAGTTCCCTCTTCAAAACTCTTTTTCTGGCTAAAGGGCTGTGTTTACCTTCTAGCAGACCATCTTGGAGCAGATTTTTGTCTGTCCTGGAAAGTTTTAAGCATCATACAAGAGGCTACTACCTGCTGTCTTTTGTTTACGAGAGAGAAGTTGTTAGAAGTAAAACTCATCTGATGGCTTTGCAGAGTTACATACGAAATTCAGGATTCCTGTTGCTCTTTCAAACACCTGTCTTGTGTACCACTCCCTCCTATCCCCCACTTCCCTTGTGGGTAGAATGTATTTTACTTACAGCTGTATTTTGAGATACCAATTTACTCTAAACTGAGTGTCATAGTGTTCTGAGACACTTCATGTGTTCACTGCTCTTCTACCTATGTGGTCTTTGTCCCATAGAAAGTTTAAAGCTGTAATGCTATTATTGCAGATAGGATGTACTTAAGGTATAAAGAGTATCTTACTGTGTTTGAACTATAGCTTAATTATGAGATCACATGCTATCGTTGTGTGTTTGATAACAGACACAATGATAGTATAACGTAAGAACTAGCATTGTACTTTTTCAGGACAATTTCTATAATTTTCTTAGTAGTTTTTTCTTATTATCCTACATGGAAATAATAAACAAGATTGTATATTGCGATGACAGTGTGATGCTGGTCCTTGGAGCCTCTTCAGTTCTTGGTCAGGGTTGAGAAGTTTGAAAATAGTTGTTTGGAGGTTTGAACTGAGGTATACTGAGTTTCAGATCACTAGGACAGTAAAAGGCAAAAGGTGTGTGAGGGAGATACCCTGTCCGTGGGTTTACAGCACCAGGCTGAGGAAGTGTCATAGAATGTCATCCTTTTGGTGTATATTTCTAGCAGAATGGAGTGGTTTATAATACATTGTAAAAACACGGTGTTACAGCAGACCCTTGAACAAGTAACCTCTTGACATACTCTGTATGGGCAAGTTGGAAGAAAAATAAAGGAGTTTCTTTCAGTGGCACAGCTGTGGTTATAAGTTTGTTTTCTGTTGCTGGTGAAGTTTACTTGTGAATGTTGCCTTTGAGGTGCCCATTCCTTGGAACTTGATTAAAACTTCATGGGGTGAAACTGTGGAAGGTGGAGTGCGGATATTTTGACGTGCTTTGCTGTTTGTTTCTGATATCCAGAATAGCATCAGTGAACCTGCCTGATTTTTACTAATTGTCTTGCTCATGCAAGTGTTACTGTTTACACTAGTGAGGAAAACTGCTGCTTAATCAAGTTGTATTGAAGTGAAGCAAAGGCGCTGAAGATCACTGCTGTTTGTTTTTTTCCAATAACCATCCTGATTAACAAAATCCAGATTTAATCTTAACATGAAGCACTCACATTGAGGTGTCACTTGGAACCTATTATTAACGTAGTGACTAACTTCATAATGTACAAGCATCCTTGTCATGCTTAGAATGTGATAAGATACTGTATCCTCCAAGACTGTTATTTAATAGAGTTCTGTCCCAGTTGCTGTTGATGTAAACAGGGAGTCGTCTTTGGTTCTTTTGTAAATTTTGACTCAGACACATAAGAATGATTGAAATGGCAAAGATTTCTTCCCAAGAGTCCAGGGAAGCTTCTACTGTTCTTGTTTAAATTCTACTAAGGCAAGTGCTATGGGATGTTGTCTGTTACATCTGTAGCAATGTGAACGTCTTTGATTTTTTTTCTGGGTATTGGAAGGAAGCAGGCTTTACTCTGAGTGACTTCCATGCACCTCTGGTTCCCTCATACTTTCTTAGCACCAGAGTTCTAAAAATATACCTATGTACATAGGTCACTCCAAAAGTAATGCCTCCTATTTATTTTCATGGAAATCAGTGCAGATAGAGCACGATAGCACTGTTTGATAGGGCAAATTTTCAGCTACAAAACACTTTTTTAACATAGTCACCATCAATAGTTATGTATTTTCGCAAGCAAGGAACAAGAGCCTGCATGCTACACCTGTAAAAATCTGCACCAGTGGAGGTGACTGTTTCACAGCTGCTCACACAGCGTAGTTACTGGGAAAATGCTGCCCACGCAATCCTTCTTTCATCAGCCCATACAAATGGAAGTCAGGAGGTGCCAAATACGGACTATATGGTGGGTGTGGTAGGGCATTCCAGCCAAGATTGGCTGTGTGCTCTATGGTCTTCTAACTGGTAGGAGGCCTGGTGTTCCTGTGTTGCAGGAGATAGGTTGTGGTCTTCTCTGGTCTGACTCTGAAAGTTGGAGCCTTCAGCTTAGTCAGCACTGCGACACAGTGGTCAGAGTTGATGCTTTGTCCAGGTTCTGGGGAGTTGTGAAGGATCACCCCTTTCCCATCCTGAATGGGAGCACCTATCACTTCACCTGAATCTTTCTGAACTTTTTCTTTGATGGGGAATTCACACATCGCTGTACCATGGACTGCAGTTTTGACTGGCTCATAGTGATGATACCACAGGAAACAGTCATCTTCAGCCTCGTTTGGTTCAGTAGATCCTGACAAACTTGGATACAGTGTCCTTCCCCTTCCTTTGTGAGACCCACCTGATGCAAACATTGCAATATTCCAGTGTTGCTACTATAGTTTCCAGAGTGTTGAAGCTGATACTGAGCTCTGTATGCAGTCTCCTGGTTGTAATCTGCCAGTTTTAGTAGATGAGCTGATCAAGTTGTTCTTCATTTCATGATGTGACAGCTGTGCATGATGGACTGAAACGTGGCTTGTGAAAATTCACCTCTGTGTATGGGTCTGTGTGGTCTGCATCTGTCACCCATTTGATTATAAGCTTTTTATTGTTGGGATCAGTAAGATTTTCTACATTTGAGAATAAGGAGAACATCTGGAGAAAGGCAGCAAGCAATCTGAAAATGGCAAAGGAGGATTTTAGAGAACAGCAAATGGAGGGGATGTGGTGTCCCATTAGCAGAGATCACCTCCCAATCTGTTTTGGTTTTTTTGTTTTTAATTAACAAAATTATAACAAATTATGGAGTGCTGGGATCAACATGTTATAATGACCAATTAATGGAAACAAGGAGATGGTTTTGTTTCAGAAAACTGATGTGGTGAGCAATGGGAGCAGATGTAGGTATGCTCATAAACTGCTAAATTGATGCATTGAAGTACTGCTTCTGAACAATGAACAGCTGGGTAAGAGTTTGAGGTAGTGTTGATCTTTGACTTAGTGTGATTATCAGTACTTATCTCGCTAACAGAAATAATGCTTGAGTGTTATTTTGCTGGCTGGTATGCTTTGTGTGCTGATATTATAATTGAGTTGATGTCTCCGTCCACTGAGGATTAATAAACTGTTTCATTTGTGTCTTTGCTTGGAGTAATTTTGCTTTAATACTTTTGCTTTCTCACCTCTGTGTTGGTTGTGCTTCAGCCTTCTCACCCACGGATATTTCTCATTTATTCCTTATATATCTTGTTCCTCATTTATAGCAAAGAATGTTTTTCAGGGTGAGTAAACTTCATGATAGCTTAATGAAATTTAGCTTTGCTTGTTGCTGTCCTAACAACCTTCCTTCTGGCTAGACAAAATTAAGCTCCAGTCTTTCAGAAGACATTTTTGTGTGCAGATTTGACAAGTAACTTTAGCTGATTGCTGAAAACAAGCTAAGATTATGGGCTGGCAGTATTTGCTACCAATTCTGAATATTAAAGAGGCAGTGTCTAGTACTTGCTGGGAAAAGAGCCCCTGTTACCGCTGGTGATTCAATGAAATAAGCTGCTAGCCCAGTTGTGTTTTAAGAAGTACAATGACCAGTTTATTATCTTTGCTGTGGGGCTGATTACTGATGTTTTTGCTGTGTTCTTCTTTATGTAAGACTCAACTTGAGGGAGAATAATGTTGCTCATAACTCTGAAACCTCACTGCTTAGGTTAGCTGAGAGCAGTCTATAGACCAGTGCTGGTGTAGTGTGCAGCATCTCCGAAACGTGGCAGAAACTGTGAGCATCTGTAGCAATAAACATCTTCAGAGGCTTAAATGGCTCTCTATTTCCTGCACTACCTTTCACTTTTGAATCAGTTAGTTTACACTTCATAAAAAGTAAAACTTGTGCCAGTTTTATTTTTGTTTGCTTTTGACTGTAATGCTGGATACGTGATCCGCGTTGCAGTATGAAGTAGTCGTGCAATACAAACAACAGTTATTTCCAAACATCCAGGGTCAAATTAATGGGATCCTAAGGGGCAAAAAGAACAACTTTCCTAAAGTTAGTTGCTCAGAGAAGTTTTGTTGCTATCACAATAGGTACAATAACCATCTATGTACTGTATAACTATAGCATTATAATGTACTTAAAAGGAATTTTTGGAGGGGGTTAATTTTATATTTTCATTATATATTCATTATATATAATTTTTAATTTTATATTTTCACTATATATTCATTTTCTTTAAGCAGTGCCATAATATCTATAGTGTAAAAATTATCTATTCCATTTCTTCTACCCAGACAGAGCAGAATCCTGAGAAACTTGTATACATCCTCCTGCCTTGGTCCCTTCGTTGGGGAGGTTATGTTTGTGTGTGTCAATGAAATTAAACAGTTTTGGCAGAAATGCAGAAAAACCCTGCTGGTATCCTGAGTAGATATTGTCCCTGGAAGCATAAATCCTGAAAAGCAAATGAAAGCTGCTCCTTGGGCTGGGGAAAGGAGTATGGCAATATTGTTTGCATGGTATCTGATTAATGGACTGATGAGGAAAGGGCCTGATGTGGACTGGGAAAAAGAAGATGAGGGCAACCATGTGCAGAGAGGTTTCTGATGCCTGGAAACCAGATGAGTGAGTTACGCACCCTACAGGATTTGAGATTTGCTTTATGTGTTTGTTGCCATAGTGGAACTGTGGATGTTGTGGATACTAACTTGCATATACATTACTGTGTCACAAGTCCAGTAACATAAAGCAATATGGTTTACCTAGTTCACTGATGGAGCCTAGCTATTTCTTATCCTCGCTTTCTTTGTGATGGCCATGAAGCTTCAGCCATTTTCCTTCCCAGTAAGGTCTGCATTATCTATCCTCATCAGGTTTCTCTTTCATAGTTGTCTGAAAAGCATTAGAAGGGAAGAGGCAGGTCTCCAAGGATGATAAGAAGCCTTATTGTGTTTCACTTTCCACACTGATAACTGCCATAGGGTGTTCTAATACTCCTTGTCTTCAGGTATGCAACACTGATACCTCTTGCTCATTGAAAGCGCTGCATGTGAGGCAGTTATCTCATGTTGGGTTGATCTGGCAATTCGTAGATGTTTGCACAGTAAGTTCCTCAAAATGTCCCTAATTTCCTGAAAAAAGAAAAAAGAAAAAAAAAAAAAAGAAAAAAAAAAGAAAAAAAAAAAGAAAGAAAAGAAAAGAAAAGGCATTTAAGAAGCCCAATGTTTTAGGGTATACAGCAAATTCAGGTATCTATACCATGTGTGTTTAAATGTAGGAGTGAGGAAGGAATGCATCTCATTGGCATAGCATGCAGGGAAGAATTCTATGGGTATGTTTACTTGGGGCGAACTTTCTCCTAGTAAGAGATTTTAGGGCAAAGATAAATTGAGAGCAGACCATATACCTACTTTTTTCTTCTAGCCCCGGTTTAATAAAGTTAATTGTGAGTTTGAGTATTGGCTCTGTGTGTATTTAAATGGCAGAATTTTCAAATTGCTGAGCATGGCTGTCAACTCAGTGAAGCTGAACATGATTTTACTGTTGGAGATGCAGTCCTCTGTACACGCTAATGCAGGAAGAGTCCATCCTTTCTTGTGACTGTTGCATTCCTTACGGGCTTACTGCAGCAATCAGAAAAGTCACTCATAATTCAGCAGGAGCAAAGAAAAAAAAGAAGGCGATCAGAACTATATGTTGGAGAATAAGTGGCCCACTGCAGTTAGCGTGGTTCAGATCTAATACAGCTATTGTTATAAACACAGAGCTCTTCAAATTCCTTTTATTCAAGCACTATATAATGTTCTCCATCTTCAGCTAATTTGTGCGCCACTGATTGGAAAATACTTCACACTGAATGAAATGGAAAGTCACTTCCAGTTCTGTGTATGCAATACTTAATTTTTTATGGGGGACTCTTGGGCCTAAATATGCTTTCATGTGCACTTACAAAGCTGCTGTGAGAATCCACACGTGGCATAACTGAGGGTAGAATTTGGCCTTCCATAGCACTGTATTGTAGTTAAAAACAAAACAGAACCCCTCATGAAATAGTCATGATACATACAATATTTTAATAGCTGGAAATATTACCGTAATGTAAAATTTCACCTTTTATTTACACAGCTCCCTCCTTGCCCCCAACTTTCTTGCTTTTGCTGCAGCTTTCTGACTCTCATAGGAATCATTGATTTTACACCAGAAACATTATTGGATCAGTGGACTTTGAAGATTAGTAGGTCATGACCAGGTACAGAATGCATGTTGTAAAACCCAGGCTCTTGCATTTGCTCAAATCTTTCTTCAACAGATGAGAGGGGGTGGCTTTGAACAACAGACATGTTTGAATGGATTAATTCCTTGTGTATTTCAAAGAGCTGAGAATGTGCTGAAGAAAATACAAATGTGGAATTAATTTTCAGTGACTTGAGAATTCAGCTAGCTGAGAAATGGTTTGTTTAGATGAGCCAAGATGGTGAGGATGGAAGTGAAACAGTGAAGGAGGAGAAGCAGTACATTCAGTTAAGGTTTTGCTTTTCATGCATTCCCACATTCTCTTGCAAATGGAGATCCACAAAATTGGCTGCCATATTTCAGACACATTTTGAAGTTTTGTTTTCTGTGCAAGACTGGACACTGAAGTACTCTTCAATAACTCAAATGAAGATTTTCATCCCTTGCTGAACTAATTTGTTTTCTTTAACTGTCCAGCATTCAGCTACCATCCTGAACCATTCTGCATAGGTTTTTTAGAGAAGTTTGACTAAATCCAAGTAGCTTTTGAAGGTCTTTCCAGGGATTCCATTTGTGAGTTGTTTCACCTGCTTATATGTTGAAGCCAAGGAGATTTAGAAAAGGTTGCTGATTTGATGTGGCATTTGGTTGTTGTGAACAGATTAGCCATAGGATGCTTGCATTCCTTTTCCTTTTTTTTGTCTCTTCCCTTCTCTCAAGATTGCCATCTTTGTTTTCTCCTTCATTCTCATTCTTTCATGGGGATTTCGATTTTAGATGCATTTCTATTTTTTAATCTGTCAGTTTTGGTCATGTTTGACAGAAGGACAGATGTTTCAACAATAATGACGTATCTACAAGTTTTGTGAGAACAGGCATACAGCAGAGGCTTAATTACATGCAATTAAAGGAAAGTACTTATTAGACACTAGAGAATCTATATAGAGGAGTGAATTTAAAAATGATTCCTCTCCAGAAAAAAATGCGAGTGGAATTTCTAATAGATAATAAAAAGCATTGGGTCGCTTTAAAATCTTTTAACTGCATCAGGGCTCCTTGCTGTGCATCAAACTGCATTTACAATGAAGCATCAGTAACGTTAGTTGGCATACCCGGTTCTTCATTCACTGACTTCCTAGTGTAAAGTACAGCTAATTCTTTTCCTACTGCAGCTAAAATTGGTACTAATCTACAGCAACCATGCGAGTCCTGATTATTTGTTCCAATTAGTAAATTACCATACCAAGCCTGACCACAGTATTGTTGGGAAGTGAAGGAAAATATTCCCTAGGGCAATTTTATCTGCTCTCTCCTTTTCTAAGGCATTGCTTCTTATTTCTTTTTATGTTATGATATAATATGGAAACCTATATATGAATCAACATGTCCATGGAAATTGGTAGTTGGGGGCTTACTGTAAGGATTTGATCTATGGTGAAAATGGCTTTTGTTTTACTGCATTATTATCAAGGGCTTTTTGTGGGCCTTCCCTCACACTTATTGTTAGGGGAAAGATCTGTCTCTGTAGTTGCAAGGTGTGCATTGAATTTTTAGGGCCATCAATAGTTTAATTCAGGAGTGATCTAATTAAAGATCCAGAGAAATGGATTCAGTGTATCCTTAAGTATTGACTGTCCTGAGAGATGCTCTGGCAGATGGTTAGTTCAAAGGGAGTTTACCTTGGGCTCAGTTTCTTTAGACTGACAGCTTTTTTTACTCAATTAAATGAGACAACTGTCAAAAGAACAGACTCTGAGTTGATGCAAATAACTATGCGGCACAGATAAAGCTTAAATGTGTTCCTTGAGTCAGCTGAAGCTGTCAGGTGCTTTGAGTAACTAGTTCAGCCAGCCAAAAAGGCACACTGGCAAGGAAAAGAAAAGGTTGGGAGGTGCCTAAAAATAAAACAGCTCCCAGGTTTTTGCTATCTTTTTCATTGACTAATGTTTTTGTCACATGTCGCTATGGGATATTAGGAACTGTTTTTCACTCTCGCTCTTGTATTCACTTAAGTAAGGAATCTCGTTATGCTTTACGTTTTAATTATCCTCTGAAGTTTATTTGTTGTTAGTGTGCCCAAAGTCCTTAGGCTACGAAAGCGTGAAAATAATGAGCTATTACGATGGAGCTGTCAGGCAGTCTCGGAACTAGTTGTCCTTTGCCCTGAGAGTTCAGCTGTTTGCAAATAAACTACTCCTTTTTTTTTTTTGTTGTTTATTTTTGTTTTTGTATTTTTTTGTTAGTTTGACAATCCACCTGTGAAGCTCATAGCTAAAATTCACTGTGCTCTTCTGTTCCCTCTCTGAGGGAGGGTGAATCAGAAGATTCAATGAGATCTCAACTAGCTCTTCCTGGTGAGGTTCTCATTCAGCAGATGAGATCCCGTGTTTCTGCTCTGTATGAAAGTCACCACTTCAGTTTCCTTGTGAGTTAATGGGTGCAGTGAGCTTAGTGGAGTAAGGAGGCCCTGCTGGTGTTACACCACCACGTGGATGGTGGCTCCTCAGCATTTGTCCAATGTAAATTGGGACTGGAAGTGGTGAAAGAGTGGACAGAATATTCTCGTGGGTGAAGCAGAAGCTGCTTATCTGCTGCTAACCTGAAAATGAGGTGTTGATATCTTAAGGACACGTACATAAGTGTGAAATAAGAACAGCAGTCGTGGAAGTACAAAAGCCAAAGGCTTTGGAGGTGACTGCAGAGGTATTTGAGTACCTGCTTGTTGCTGTGCTTTGCAATGTGGAGTGCTTAGGCAAAAGACTATTAAAATTTTACTGCATTTTAATTGAGAAAAGGGTGAAAAAGCAAAAAAACACCCATAAACTTTACTTACCTTTTCTTCTATAAATTTCCAGTTCAAGAAGAGGAGTGGGATGAAGCAGGATATGAGAAGCACCCATCTCATCAAAAAGTAGATCAATGATTGTATGAAAGTATGCAGCTTTGAGGGTGCTTGTTTTATGCCCTCAAATATGGACTCATGGAAGATTCCTAATTTTGCCTTGTCTGAGATGATTAGGAGTGTTAACGAACCTGCGTGATTTAAATTCTTAGGAAGTGGGCAGAAAGTCCCTAGAGAGAGCTTGGATTCCTTCTCAGTGCAAAGTCAGCAGCCTTTATTGGTTTGTTACTGTATCAGCTCCCAGTTTTATAAACTACTTGGTAGACTGACTGCAGCTTCTGTCAGCTGGCTGATCGGAGAGCTTTAATTTCATTCCTCAAATGTATCAGAAACATGAAGCTTTCAAGTCCTAGCTACGAAATTTCTGTTATTGCTTGCATGTGAACTCGAGAATCAGAATGGAAACGTTCTGCTTTGGGCACCTCCTCCTTGTCAGTAGTTTGCCAGCTTCCTGAGCAACGGCTTCCCGGCATCCCTCCCTCCAAGGATGACAGACTGCTTTCTCTCCTGCTGGCTTCACAGTGCAGTCATGAGAAGTGTACAACACCAAGCTCATGCCAAATGCATTAAATCAGATCAAAAATGTTCCTATCAAATAAAGAAGAGTCCAACAGTATGGAGCTGTTGTATTTAAACTTTCCGCCTCCTTCATTTGGATGAAAGTTTTCAGTGCTATTATTTGTCTGGCATTCCAGCTTGCTTCTGAAGTTGTGGAGTCAGAAAGCTTTATTTCCCTGAACAAAGCTCAGTCCAATGAGTTTTGTAGAGCTTTTGCATTTTAAAAACATATATATGTCACTTGATACATTTTCATGAACTTATTTGAAAGCCTTTTTATACTAGGAGCATTAAGCTCTAATTTCAGTGTGAATGAAAATGCTGACTATAATGAAAGTTAAAGAGAAGTGATGAGAACATCAAAGGCCTTGTTATGTCTATTAGGAAACAAGATACAGAACTGTCTGCAAGCCTAGAGGGGAAAGGGAATTATGAAGCCAGGAGTAATTGGGCAGCCGGGTGTGGCTGGTGGGTGTAATCTGCAGGCATTGAATGGGAGAGGAGTGTCTGGCTCCATAGGAGCTTGTAGGTGGGCAGGGCTTCTGATGGCAAGCTTAATCACAAGGCCTTGCAGCGAGCTGCTGCCCTGTTTTTTCTTTCCACGTTGGAAGATCGTTTTTTGATTGACTTGTTAATGGCAAAGTTGTGGATTAATGCTATAACTGAGTGATAAGTGTTTAACAGCAGTGCACTTACCTGACACAACTGCTGCAAGTAGTGCTGGAAAGATTCTCACAATCTGAGTGTATAATTCTAACAGGTGGGTGGCAGTGGAGATTAGCAACAGACCTTTATGTGAGTGTAATTTATGGGTCATAGGAACTGAGGAGTACTTGGTCAAACCTAATTCTGAGCTTTCCTCTGTTGATATTAGTGAAGATTCCCATTTTCATTGTATATATATATATATATGTACTTTCGAAGGGAGGAGTGGTAAAAGTGAAAATAGAGAGCATTAAATCATTCACTGCTGTTCTTGACCTTTGCGTTTTTTTAGTACTCCGCAGTACTGTGAGGCCATGTGTCTGACAGACAAGATTTGAACCTGTAGGATCAGTTTGACCAAAGCTGTGCAATGCACTAATTGTTAATTGACACATTTATCTCCAACAAAGAGATGGAATGATCTAGAGTGCTGTGGGGCCTAGATTGTTAGCTGCTCATCAGTCTATATGATTATTATGCTTATTAGTTGTTTCTTATTTATAGAAACCATTTGTTTGGACAATTGATGGGGCTTTCACATTTCTTTATGGAGTCTCCTTTAAAAGAGAAAGAAGAGATTGCATTTGTGGTGCAATGCATAAGTAAGGGAACCTGCTGGTGTGGAAAGGCTTGTACTTGGCTGTCCATGCGCTGTATAGGTGGTCTGGGCATGCTCAGTTCAGTGCCTTGGGCAGTCCAGCATAGTACTCACAGCTCTGTTCTTGGCTGTGCTGCAGGATGTCTAGAAATAAATCTCCAGTAAGTTTTGTAAATCCTGCTTTTCAGCCCCAACAAGATTTGTGGTTGAAAGAAGGCAAGCGTGTTATTTTCATAACCCCAGTGCTACGTACCTGTTTGTAAATATATTAGCATACGCTTTCCTGTTTAATTTTAATAATTCTTTTTCCTTACTTTCTTTTTCATGTCTTTTTCATTTTCATCCTATAGCTTTACTTTTAAATGCAGAATGATTTTGAGTTTTAAGAGATATTGCCATGTCCTTGCTTTTTAAGTATATCAGAATATCTGTGGATGCTTTTTCAGCATATGCTTTCCTGAGGTCCCGGTCAAATTTTCATCTTGCATTGTTTAAGTGCATTTGCTTCATCAAATGCTTTTCCTTCCCAGGGGATTCATCTAAATAAAATGTTGGCACACTCTGTTTCTAACCTGTGAACTGGATGATCAATTACAGTCATGAAGTAATGTGGTGGAAGCTGATGATACAACAGTCTTTCCTTTTGCAGTGTCTTCATTCGTTTAAGTTTGAAAACAGGTTTTTCTTTAGAACTGGAAACTGCTTTTAGCAGTGACAGTAATCAGTTTTTACGTTCAAATAAGTGCAGACCTTTCCCAGTGAAACCTGAAGGGATTTCCAAGTCGGAAGACTGATATCCCCAGGTTCTGGCCTGGTCAGTAAGTGTACAACAGTGGGAGGGAGGGAGCATCTCTTCTGAACCAAGCTCTGGAGTTCTGTGATTTGCAAAGAACTTTATGATGTTTCTAAATCATTAGAAAAGAGTATGTCAAGACCCTAAAATGAGTTGATAATCAGGCAGAGAGGCTTTTCCATAAAAAGAACTGTCAGTTCTGAGACATTTGTGTATTTATTGCCACCTGCTTTCTTGTTTATTTTCAGACACGGGTTGTCTGAGCTGTGTTACATTTACCTGATGCTCTCTTCTTACATGCGTGCTAATTCACCAGTTTCAATGAACAGTAACTCAATGACTTGCCTGTTGATAAATGATGAACAGATTCACAGATTAACGTTAACTGATAGTCATAGGGAAGCACCAATTGCAAGTGCTAAAACAGTTTCATAACAGTGCTAATAATACACTTTATTCTCATTATAAGGTTCCCTGTTATGATTTCGTCACGGTAAAGCACGTGCACTTTGGCTTCTTGCTATATTAAACTGTGAAACTGACTGTATCGCCTGTGCCTGCTGTCTGAGTGCATGTGGGGGAGATCAGAGCCAGCTTTGTAACTGAGCAGCCGTGCTTTCCTCAGGATTTACAATCTTGCTATTGCAGTGGCCAGTACCACCAGGTTTCTGTAATAAGCAGGCTGGGGGCTTGATGTGTGGGTGCCTTATCTAATTATTTCTGTGCAGGAAAGAAACTAGAATGGGCCCTATGTCTTTAAATTTCTATTATTTCATACTATCTGTCAGGCAATAGACCTCTGTCCTAAACCTGCAGAGTTAAATTTACCCAGAATGACAACTGTATACTGAGGGTTTAGTTACATAACAGCAGTTGCTGCGTTTCACATTGCACTAATCCAAACACAGTGATAAAGCAAGCCATGAAAAAGCTGTCTGTTTTTGGTGTGTTACATGGACAGTAGGATAAAGAGCTTTTTAATTTTCCATTCTGCATTACTATAGGTGTTCTTTTGACTAGGTCGTTGTGCCATCCAGCAGCTTATTTATTGTTTCAACCAGTACGCTGACAGATAATGTTGTTTGTTGCACAACTTTGTAAGTTATAAAGATGGGTGAGAAGGTGGTTGTATTTGTAGGCAGCATGCATGCACTTCTGTATGTGTTTAGATAATAGCATCAAGTCTGGAACTCTACGGTACCATAGCGATTAAACTGTGTTTCACCTTACATGTTTTATTCTGAATCTGGTCGTAGCTTGGCTTTGCAGCAGCACTTTCCTGCAGTACACAGAGGAGAATCCATGTGCTGGTGTCAGGCAATTATCTCTGCGTGCTCACAAGCCCACAGTGGTCATATCATCTATCATGTATCCTATTGATAACATGGTATGGCTCAGCTTTTGAGCCCTGCTGAGAGCATGCCATGGCAGGGAGGTTGGAACTAGGTGATATTTATGTTCCTTCTAGCTCAAACCGTTCTATGATTGCACTGCTGAGTTCCCTTTCTGAGTGTAGGCATTCAGTTTCCCATGGAAATGTTTGCAGGATTATGTTAAATATTAGAGACATTTCTCCAAATTCCCTTGTGTTTAATCGAAATAAGAACTCTCCCTGGAGGTGAGGAATGGCAGTGAGGAGGAAGGAAAAACATGTTTGTTACTTGGGTTCTGGCAAGGGCTTGGAGTTAGGAGTCAGCTTGTTCTAGGTCATGTCTTTCTTTGAAACTCCCTCAGCATCCTCACTGAGTCCTTGAACTTCTTTCTCAGCTGTGTCACTTTTGTGAGAGTCCTGAAGCAGTTATAGTTGGTGTTTGTTCTCTTATACCATCTTGCTTGGCACTAAGTAAACAAAAAAGGCCTTGCATGCCATATAAAGAGCCTGAAGGCTGGGAGCTTATGCCTCGGATCCTGGGAGAGAACCATGTCTTATCTCTGGCAAAATGCCTGTGTATGCAGTGGAGCGTGGCAAAGACCCATTACAACCCCTCGTGCATCACTGCACGGTGCACTGCTAGACCAGCTTTGTAAGGTAAGCTGCAGAATGCAAAAGGTTCTGAGTACAGCAATGCGAGAGGCCCAGTGCAGAACTTTAGCAGTACAGAGGTGGTAAGTGTTATGAAACTGTGCTGTAGTCAGCAGGTGATTGGTCTGGGGGCACCAAGGAGAGAAGTCTTAGTAGAGTTTAAAAGCAAGTGCTTAAAATGAAGTTGTTGAAAGAGTGGAGGTTATCATAAACCTTGCAGAGTGTTGCAGGTGAAGGAGACAAATCCATTGTTTGGTGTTCAGAAACACTGTTGACAGTTTGAATTAAAATAAAAAGATACAGTATAGGACTTAAATGTGTGTTCAGAACAGCATATCTTTCTGTTCATAAATGCAACTTATGTTATTTGTAGTCAAAGAATTTATTTGGATTTTCTTTACTTCCTGCTAATTTTTATGCACAGAAGGGTTAAGTTGATTAGTTAAATAGTTATACGCTGGCCTTGGCAAGAGTACACAGACAATTTGCATGAATATATTACCTTTAATCTCGTGTGCATCTGTCTTTAAATATAGAGGTCTCACTTCTTGGTCAAGAACCCAGAAATATAAAAATCATTTTCTTATGCAAAATTAATGAAGGTAGATGTATGAGATATCGGGCATAGTGTTAATAGGTGACCAAAACCAAAATGGTTTGGGTTGTGTTTTCTTTTGCTGAAAGCAAAGCTTCCAGGGGCTAATAAGGAGCTGTGGTTAGATAATGCCTGAGCGTTCAGAAATGAGGTTCTTTCTTCTGCTACAGGATGATTTGTAAACCCCAGCATAATGGATTGCATTTTGTTTTGTATTTTTTATTTTGGACAGACTGAGCTCCATTTGTGAATGTTCTCTGATACTTGCATTTTATCTGGGAGCTAATGGGCTTATTTTCTCTTTTGAATGAACACATGTACTGTTCATCCCAATTAGAATCAGGAGATGTAAAACTTGATTTGTTTTTTTCCTTCCTATTCAGCTCTCCCATGTTTCCTAATTTGTGTTCTGTTCCTTGGACACTGTTGTATGAGCAGCTGTTTTGGTCACCTCTTTCAGGATGAGAAGACTCAAGTGTGTGTGACAGTGGAAAAGTAATGATGAGGTGAAGGGTGATTCTTTTCTCTTTATAACATACTAAAAAATGTCATGGTTAATAACTGTGTTTCCCAGCATCACCTCAGTATAGCTTACCTTCACCTTGGTATAGAGTTCTTAAGGGTGGATGTGTTGCTGTTAATTCATTTCCTTTGAAAAAGGAATTGAAATAAAAAATGGAAGCAGATTGTGCTGTCATGGGTTTTAGAGCAAAAAGTAAGCAAGCATCAAATTGATAGTGGCTGTAGTGACCATCCCTATTGCAATCACAACTGTGGGACAAAGAGAAGGACCTGGTCTTGATCTCTGAGTGTTAGATGAAGCTGCTGTCTTAGTAAGGATAGCACTGTATTCAGATGCACTAAATTTGTGTCCATCACCTCCAATCCTTGACTCTATTGCGAGCAGCACTGATGTTGAACTACTTGATGGAGGTGTGCAAAGTGAAATCAGTCAGTGCCTTTGATTGTTAGCTCATATTCAGCTTTTGGAAACGTACTCTTTCTCCTTAAAACTTTTTTGCTTTTCAGTGGGTATCATCCATGTGCCAGGAACTCAGGCTTGAGAATAATGTAATGAAGCTGCTCTGGTTGCTTTTCTGATATCCTGGGCAGGCAAAGCACTGAAGGATCCCTCTGGTTGGCTGGGTTCTGGTTACTTTTTTCTGGTAGTGATTTTTCTTCTTTTCTCTTTAGCTAGATGACTCTTTTCCCTCACAAAATGACACATTGTGAAGCTGTCTTTCAGTTCCAACAATGTTCATAAGAGGTCTTAATACAACAGGCTCGGTCACTTTGTCCCTGTTCTGAAGTTTTCCTTGAATTTTGTGGATGTCTGAATGCAGATATACTCTTCTCATCCTCTTTTTTTTTTTTTTTTTTTTTTTTGTTGCTGTTTGAAGGTTAGTTTTCTTTAGGGTATCACTTCATTCCTGCCAATCTGATAAAGCTAACTTAATTAAAAATATTACCATTAGATCACACAGTTCTCTTTATTAGCTTAGTCCATGGGGCTCCTTTTCCACTGGGAAATTATTTACTTAAGAACTTGCAAGAGTAGCCTTCACTGGCTTTGTTTAATGCAGCTGCTTTAAAGCCTTCTATCAGATAAACATTTTCCAGGTCTTTTCTTGCAGGTACACTGTTATTTGGAGATAACTGTGCTCAGATCTGCAGTATTCACTGCAGAGCAGGGATCTGATGGGAGGGCTTTATGGCAAAGGAGCCACACTGATTTATTTTGGGTGACTGGTTATTTACTCCATTTTTCTCCTTTTTGTTTCCTCCTCACTGCCCCCACCTTATTTTTTCCTTCCAAGTGAGAAAACCACCTTTTGCCTTATGGGCTGTCTGAAGTCTTTGTTTATTCTTCCAAGGACTTTTTTTTTCTCTCTTATTTCTTTTGGCTTTATGAGGTGGGGAATGGGGAACCACCAGATAGATCATGTGGCTGTTCTCTTATAAACAGTTTTAAGCAATAGCATGGACAGCTTGTTTAGTTGCAGGTCTGACCTGCAGGTTTTTATTTATACTTCCATTTATTGTTTTGCAGTGCAGACGAGGTGCTGGGCAGGATGCTGAAAGCAATCAGCATTGTATGTCATATAATCTAGAGATACAGGTTAAAAGAGCAGTGTGTAAATTCTGTGCTCTTGAATAGGTTGTGGTGTGACGTGGCCTCTGTTCTTGTGCTGCACTTTCCCTCCTGTATCTGATGTTTCTTGCAAGTATTCTCTTCCTGGGTGCTTCTGTAAAGCCTAATGTGAGCCTTAAAGCTGCTGAGACCTCAGTACTACTCAGGTGCAAATGAGAGGTGACAGTGAAATTAGTATTGTGGTTTTATTCTGTATATTTAAACTCTTTCAGCACATATACCCGTTTCCTTTTTTTTCCCCCAAATCCGGTATATCTAATCAAGAATTCAAATAATATTTTTCAGTAGGTACTTCTAAAACCCCGATACCGGACTAAATAAACTTACATTAATGCATCAGCCTATAGAAACATTCTGGCAATTAGCTTCCAAGTGCTGTTGCTGTAGGCAGCAGTCCCAGCCTGGGCAGGGCAGCTGCTGCAGTGGGAACCAGCTGCAGGACGGCCAAGGCCTCACTGGGCACAGCCACGTTGGAGGCTTATTTCTAACCTGTTCAGTAAGTCTTCTGTTTGATGCATTTGAGATGAGACTGTTATTTCCAAACCTCTCTCTTCTGGGGCATGTGACACGATTACTTAACATGCCTGTATTAGTCTGTACAGCAGTGAATGTGCTTATGCTCATAGCATTTTTGTTTTTAAGCTGATCTCTGAATATTTAATCTACCTGTGAAGCCAACTCCTCTCGTACTCACGCTGGCAGACCTGCTGAGGTGAGAAGTGCAAGTAAGGTTTGTCCCCTCTAACCTTGCCTATTTCTTTTTCCATAGCAAGTGACTGTTGTAGTTTAGGCCATACCTGATGTTAACATGCAGGTGGCATTACTTTTCAGATAGCTCCATTCCTCATAATTGAAATTCACGAGCAGTTCCCCAGGGAGCCACCTGAGGTAACGGAGTCTTTTCAGTCCGCCATTAGGACGCAGGAACACTGAATGCAGGCATTTGGCTGTATTCACTCTTCCTCAGTCTTCCCCTGGCTGGTCGCCTGTTTGTGTTGTGAAACAACAAAACTGAAATCTGGACAATTTATATTTCAGTAGCGATGGGATATTCTCTCATTCCCTGTCACTTCGCATTAAGGACCTGCCACTAATAAAACTAATTAATAACTCTTGGCTCCACGGCAGAACTCTTGGGCTCCCTGGTGCTGGCACAGCGCCACCGTAGCTTTTGAAACAAGTGCTTCATCTTAGTCAGGGACAGGATGAATATTTCTTCACAGTCGTAATTGGACAAAGTGCCTGAGCATTTCAAAGGCAGCAGATTAGCAGGCTGTAGATACTCCTGGTGGGACCTCCCTTCCACAGCCTCTGAGGGGAGGGACCACAGAGTGTCATATCTATGTGCTGTGGCATGAATGGAGTACAGGAGAGGACTGCACCAAAGAGGTGGTTCCCAGGGGAAGGTTTCACCCTTCACAGAGTTGGCCCTTAAGGGAGGTACCTATAGCACCTGCAAAAAGGAAGAGGTATAGGCAGCATAGCTTCTCACTTGGGACAGAAATAAAGCACTATTAAAAGTATGCCTCTGTTAGAAAATCATCTGACAAAATGAGAGAGACAGCACTGACCAAATGACAGCCTTGCTGGAAAGCTGCACATCTGTGGGAGGCTTTGTCGGCGTTATGATTCCACTTGTGGGCATATTTTGTTTTGTTTTGTTTCTTTTTTTCCCCTTCTCTCTACTGACATAACTGTGGCAGCAAAACTTTGTAGTATAACCTGGGTTGTGTTATATAAAAACATTGTTCTGCCATCTGCTCTCAGCCCTCTTTCTCCATATAAAAAGATACTGCTTGCTTTCACTCTTCGAGACCCATAGATGGATCTCTGTTCAAGACAAGGAAACAGGTGCCAGTGGCCTTGGTGATCCCAGATGTCATGCTATATGTATTTATTCATGAACAGATCATTATAAACAAGAATGCTCTCTCTGACAGCCATGAAACACTCTCTACATGCTTTAGTTCCTGCTCAGACTGTTGCACTTCTTTCTGGACACAGTTTTTCATACAGGCTTCATTCTGAAGGAGGTCAGTACAACAAGGAATATGTTTGAATGCGAAGTGAGCCAGAGAATTTCTCTCAAAGGAAATTTAATGAAAAACAGTGATGTGATTGTATGTAAAGAAAACAAATTGCAAACAGCAAGCCCTTTTGGATTATCTCACCTGGGGAAAAAAGCATCCAGTCCCTTACCACGATTTTGCCTGAATTTCTGACTGTACCTCTGTATAATTGGTGATTATTTTTTAGGTCAAGTTATTTTTCAGTGTTTTAGTATGGGAAAGGCTTCAGGCTTATGAATGACTGAGTAGATTCATAGTTAGAATTAACTAAGCATTGATTTTAATATCTCAAAATGTTGGGTAAATAAGCAGGTGTTTTCTGCATTGTACTGAGGAGCTTTTTGTCAATATAAGACTCTTCCCATTTATTATAATTAATTTGTAATTGCTGTTGATGTTCCTTTACTAACAGAGGTAGATACTCTGACAACTTGTACCCGTAAAATGAAGCTGGAGGAGGTGGGAAATGTTGGATTAGAGGTGAAGGATGGCAGTGGTGACAGTGAAAGTACACAAAAACCTGTGTTCTTCACAGGGCCAAGGCATTCATAACTTTTTGTAATGAGCCAGTAGTCAAGCATACACTTCTGATATGCTTTTATTATTATTTGTTGAGTTCCTGGTACCTCTCTTTGCTTACAGACCCTTAGCAATCACAGCGATGGAGCTTCAGCAACGGATACCCATGAAACAAGGAGTACTTTTGCTTAGCTGTAGTGGTGTCTTTGTTACTAGGAGGAATATGTTGTCAGATGTGTATGGGGAGTTTGTGCTTTTTCAGGTTTTCTGTCCTCTTTGTTGTGGAGATGATAAAAGACAGGATATGAATCCAGCCCTTTCATGATGGTGTGAATCAGTAGTGCCACTGACTGCACTGTAGTCGTTTTGGAATTACACTGGTGAAACTACAGACAAGAATTTGCCTGCTGGTCTTCTTGCCAAGTCAACTTAGAAGTGTTGGTATTAAATTACTGAAGAGCAGCTCCTGACTCCGCAGATCCTGCAGAAGTATTAAAGTCCATGTTGTGCTGTCAGAAGAAGGTATGAGTCTCTAACTCCCAGCTACATGCTTTCCCTAGTCCTGCTCCTGCAGGGGTTCTCCTTGACGTTACTCTTTAATCCCTTCCAGCAGAACAGCCAGTTGGCAGCTTCGTGGGCTCAGAAAATAAAGTTGTTGTCTCTTCCCCCCAGCATTAAAAAAGGGGAAGGTTGGCTGGGTTATAACTGGTAACTTCAGTTCCTTCATTACAGAGAAAGCTTTCAACTACTGCCATCTCCTTAAATTTTTGTCTGGATGTCAAGAATAAGCACGGCTGAGCAGAAGTGCCCCCCTCTCTCCAGCCATGGTGCGCTGAGTTGTTTCCAGTTTCTTATTTGTGAAGTCAGAGGTGATGCATGAGTGTAGGATCAGTGAGACCTGACCCTTTGTTTTTTCCTGGGAGTCACTGTTTTCTCTACCCCGTCCCGGATGCTTTTTTTTAATAAAAGGGTTGTGTTTTTTCTATTGAACAGCAGTTGCCTTTGCAGAAATAGTTAGGCTCGGGCTGTGTTTCCCACCAGTGATTCTTTTTAATCAAATCCAGGTTTTCTAGGCAAAAAATCAAATTCCTCATTTCTTAACTTAAAGAAAACATTTCAAAAATAATAACAAAAAAGTGTTTCTTAAAGGTGCAATCCAAAGTAGTGCTGTTGGAGGAAAGCCAGTGCTGGGTTATTAAATTACCTCTATTTTACAAATTACCACATAGCAGAGGCAGGTAGGAGAATGCTGTCAGTGATCAGCTGTGTAGGAGAGCTGTCTTGGGGTGATATACACCCAATTAATATGCCAATTTGGCATACAGGGGATTAGGTGAGAGACCATCAAAGGAACTGTGGGTGACAAAATGAGCTGGGCATTTAAGCAGCATCCGAGGAAGCTTGGTCATAAAGATTACAGGAATGCAAAATCAGGCTTTGGTTAAAGCACAAGTACTGCTGAAAGCGAGGCTGTTGCTGGAGTTTTGCAGAGATATTGCTTGTAATGAGAGGGAGTTGTTTCAGAATGCTGAATTATGATTTCTTTTCTACTTCAGTTGAGATGCTTTATTACGATACTATTGCCTCTGTCACTGCATTTTAATGTAATTGCTTCAGTTTTCCTTTAGAAGTTGTACTCTTACTCAGAATGTAGGATGGGGAGGTCTTTGTGCTCGCAGTTCTTACCCTTTTCCCAGTATGTCTGTGAGTTCTCTTTACAGAATGTATGACATGCCTGCACTTCAGATATGCCTTGATGTGCTCTGCTTTATTCTATAAAATCAGGAAATCCAAATTTCACCGCATAGTCAAATGCCTGGATGTATAGGAAATGCTGTGCTATCTCTTACTGGAGTTCTTGAGGACTGATTAAAGCAATCAGAAGTTTGGAGTATTTCTACAGCCGGTGCCCCAAGTGGGACTGTTTAGAGATGATCATGTAGCACTTGCTTGTGGTTTATAGTCAGAAATGAGAGCACTTCAGGGACTGCAGAAGACTCTAAAAACATCGTCTTCAAACAAAACCAGTTGGTGTATTTCAGATCAAAAGCTTGGCTACAATCCTGGTCACTGCACTGTGGCACGCAGGTCTTATAGCCGCCCTTCCCTCCCACCCTGGGCAGCAGCAGATCCTGCAGCCTCTGGGCAGGTCGGGCTGCATGCCCTGCTGGGGAGTGCTTGCCAGCACTCAAACCCTTTGCCGGTGAATGCACTCATGTGAATAGGGAAAAGAGAACGGGCTTGTCTGTAGTGGTGCAGTAAATCCTTTTTTACATCCAGTTGTTGAAAAGAAGTGTAAGAGTTAAGAAGGAGGGTGTTTCACTGAGTCGGAAGGTGCCATAGAGAAGATTGAATTACTATTGAGTGCTCCAATTTGGCATGCGGGGAATATTCTAAAACGTCTTGTTGGTTTTGTTTTATTTAGTAGTTATGAAAAATAATAATTTAGAGCACAGCCTCCCCTAAGTACTCCTCTTTAAAAGCTTTCTTGTTCAAACAGATGATTTACTTGACTGCTTTTGGAAGGCTTTAGAGTGTTATTCAATACTGTGCCTATTTACAGTTTAAACGTACGGTGACTTAAAGTGTTTGGAGGGCAAATGCTGCTTCGTATCTGACTCATATTTTTGACTGTTTGCTTCCTAATGAAACAGCAATGTTGACTTTGATTCTTGCACATCTGTTATCTAGAGGAATCCCCCTCAGCATTTACTCCATTGTAAGGTTCATTCATCAAAAATAAAATAGATCTTGCTCCTGTTAGTTTTGATGGTGATATAGTCAGTACTGTCTAAACAAGATGCACGTGAAGAAAAGTGACGATGCCATAAATCAAGATGGTGGGCTTCTGCAAAGTCCCAGGGAATCATCTCTCTTCTGTTGGGTTCACTCTATGTATTTCATAGGTAAAGTCTATACACACGGGTTTCTGCAAAACTTTACTGACTGGATATAACTGTTTGTAGTTGGAGGTTGGGATATGTGATGCTTCTGACAGTACGTAAAATTGAGGTCGCTTGAAAGTGTATTTTTTCTATGTTTGCCAAAAGGTTACAGCTTTTCTGTGGGCAGTTATTAGCACGGAGACATCCCTTTTTTGTTTGTATTCTGGAGAGCCTCTCAGTCTGTAATTTCTGTGTAGTATTCTATATGGATGTGCAGGTACAGAAAGTTTACCTTGGTACAGCTTGATAGCTGCATTTGTAGCAGCATTTGTAGGGGGAATGGAGTTGTATAAATTTTCATATAGTCCAACTCCTTCATGTTGTGTTGAAGAAGTTAGTTAGTTAAATAAGGATATATGCCTTTTGTTTTGTTCCCAGCAGTGCTTCACAGAAGTGTAGCACTGGAACAATCTTCTGATACATTATCATAGAGCTGATTGAGGTTTTGTGATGCATGTCTGCAAACAGATCAAATTCTCTGGACAGTTGTCAGCCCAGCCTGTGTAACAGGAATTTCAGAAGGGAATCTGTACAGAAGGAAAACTGGTTATTGTGGAAAGCAGTCACAGCTTGTCCACTGGAACTTCAGTGCGGCATCTGCCAGCTTGTTATTAGTGACAGCCTACTCATATAACTGAATGCATATTGCTTCTTGCAGCATGGAGAACAAGAAAAAAACCCAAAACACCTCAAAAAAGATGTGACCTAGGTAGTATATAAGATACATTTAAACATTATGAACATCCCTTGAGGAGCAGTAAGGATATTGAACGAGAAATATCTCCACTTGTAGTGTGTTGGGATGAAAGTATAATTCTGGTTTATCTGAGCTGCCTTTTTTTTTCTTTCATTTTGTTTCGTTGATAAAAGTGGAAGTGCAAATTAAAATGCATCGTGTAAGCATGACCCGAGCTGTCTCACCCAGAATCAGGGTGAATCAGAATTACATAGTACTGAAGTGGTGCTTTATTAATATAAATAAATAATGCTGTCTGGTACTGCTGAACCTCCTATAGGCTTTTCAGGCAACAGAGGTTCTTGATCTGGACATACTTTCTCTAATAAGCTTTTCTATGTACATCAGGACAGACCAGCTTCTGTCACAGGTCATCTGATTTGCTGATTATTCAGAATTCAGATCAGGTATTTGCAGTGAAATTAGCATGTGGAAGGAACATTTCTGAAGGTGTTTTCTACTAGGAAAACAAACAACCAAAAACCCCAAGCACAATTTGGAGTAACATTTGGAGTGTAAAAACATTTTTTATTCCCATGGACTTGGTTGCTGCAGGGAATATTGAATAAAGGTGAATAATAATAGTAGTGAAATAAAGTGGCAGTTGCAAGCTTGGAAATTGCCCACATCTTTAGTTACAAAGACAAAAAGGAAAAAGAAAGGGGGGGAAGAGGAGACTGAAAAAGGGGAGAGGAAATGATTAAATCTTTCAGTTTGGTGGAAGTAGCAGCATAAAGAATCATACATGGAGCATGCATAGAGGCTGAAGAAATTCTCAACAGCTGGAAAAAGAAAAGAAACAAGAGTTTTATAAAACTAAATTACAGGGCGTCTATTCTTTGGATGACTTATACCATCTAGTTGAGAGCTTGAGAGGAGAAAGAAGAGACATTTATGGTGTTGGTCTGTGTTCTGCCATCTGGATGGCAGTATTCTCTTATACTATCCTTTGTGCTGGTTTGTTTGGTGTCACAGCTCATAGCTGATTTCAGAATATATTCCCAGTGCTCTCTGTATATTATTTCTTATGTGATAGATAAGATGGTGAATTTTCCTTCCTTTGAGATGATGGACTTTTCCAGATATTTGTAGTGAACTATGGAGATGCTATATCATCTTCCCTTGCCCTCTTCTGCACTGCCCCAGTATCTCATCAAGGCAAAGCCCAATGGGGTCAGTTTTAAGCAAAGAAAAAATGAGGTGATGTGGTAGGAAGATGAATGCATTTTGAAAAGGTAGCTGAATTTTAGCTTCTTATTCCCTTGTGTTTTATCCTTATTTACTATCACGCGGTGCTTGTATATAAGTTTATTTTTGCAGGGGTTCCTGCTTTCCTTGAGTACCTAACCAGGTGTAGGTATCATGCCATATGTATCATATCACTCTTCTTCTTTGGATATGCTTCTCTCCTCACTGGTATGATTCCCATGTACTCCACTAGCAGCTTTGCTTTGGAGGTGAGGCACATGTAAGTATTCCAGCTGGACTGCTAGGGCTCTGCCATGTGCAGTGACAAGGTTCCATTGCTTTGGTGCTCTTCATGTGACGCTGCCTCTTGTTTTTGATCAAACTCAACTCAGGATGCCTGTAATCCCATTTGTCTTGTTCACCATTTGTGCAACCCAACTTACAACATGAGTTGTGTTGCACCCAGTGGCATCTTCAAAACAAAGCCTGTGTGCTCACAGGAACAGCTTTGGAGACTCAGTTACAAAATTGCTTACAGTAAGACACAAGAGTGGTAAAAGCACTTGGCATTTCTAGCTGAAATAGTGGAATAGAGTTTTTGGAAGTGTTAGAAAAGGAGAAGCCTTTCAGAAAAAAAAAAGTCATTTCCCTCCACAACACGGTGAAAATTTGTTGAGCTCTGAGGACAGCTTTATGTCTTAGACCTTGTTTCTTTTGGAGTCGTGCCTCCAGTCACCTGTGCGGTCAGAATCTGAAGGAGGATGGTGGCCCAGCAACAGGGGAGGAAACAAAGTGAGCAGTGAAACTGTTCATCGCTGTGGTACTTGTTAATGATTCTTCTGTGTAGCAATAATGAGCAGTTGAAAGAAGTACTGTATGTACCCTGAATAAATTGCTTCCAAACATCGTAATTGCTACAGTTCTGGCTTTCAGTAGACCTGGTAATGAATTTTTGACTGTTGTCCACATGTAATGCCTGTTGCTGTACTTGATTTTCATCCCATTTTGAGTTTTCACATAATGGGGTGGATGTTATTTGTATTAAATGTATTTGCCCCAATTCCAAAATATTGGGAATGGTAGTAAATGTGAGCTTGAAATCAATTCTGCAATTGACTGCAAGCTGGTTTTTGTTTTTTTTTTTTTGTATGTGTGTGTGTAAGGCTTCCTTTTTGTGATTCTTATTAATTTTGGTTTAATATGGATAGATACGTCATTTCAGATGGTACTGCCTGGGAAACTGGTGTACTGATAGCAAGAGTAAGAGGATACAGCAGCCTTTTACAGAGTACTTTTATACATAGGGGAAAATAGATGCCTTCTTGTCTGGGAAATGTAGACTGCACTGAGGTGCTTTGAATGCCAGAAAATGGCTTCAGTTCTGATGGGCACGATAAAGCTGAATGTCCCTTAAAGGCTTGTGGCACATGTCTGTCATCAGAATTCAACATGGTTCTCACCTTCTGCTGACAAAATGAGGAGGAGAAGTGGCAGATCTCAATTTTCCTTTCTTTTTTATTTTTTGGAAAGAGAAAAAGAGAGAAATCTGGAGAGATTTTTACCTCACTTACATGAGCTCTTCCTATATGTATAATTTAACGTGGCACCTTATATATAATTTAACATGTGAAATAAACATCACATTTGAATTTCACAACTGGAACTCTTCTACTTACAGAAGTGGATTTTTCTCCATCTGCTTTTAATTTGAAAATTCCCTTTCCTAAATGAAATGAGCATGTATCATGACTTAGAAATATTGCTAAATCCTAAGGGTAAAGATTGCCTGACATATTATGCTCTTTCTAAGATAGTGAGCTGAACCACCATACAAGGCATATATCGAACTGGCATCAGCATCATGACTGATAAATCACTTTTATCCTGCAATGGAGCCTTATTTATAAATAGCTCTTTAATAGAATGCCCACAGTTTGCCATGATGCTTTTTCAAACCCCTGAGAATACTGGCTCCTGCCTCAAAGAGCTTATAGTCTAAATTAAATAGATATCCAGGAAGAAAGGATCAAAGAGAAGTGGTGAGAAGCAGTGGGTAGCAGAGAAGGGAGGTGGGCATAAATCTCAGCTCAGGTCCTGCTTTTATATTCTTGTGTTGGCTTCTTATTTTTAGAAAGAATATTGTTTGCTGCAATTGTGATTGAAATCAGATAATAGTCTGGAGCAGAGCTCACTGAACAAAACTAAAACTAACTGGTCTTGACGGGTTCTGTGGAGGAAGAGAGGGTGTTTTTTTGTGTTTCAGGAGAAGAAAAGCTGACTTGGACATCAGGAGCAGCACGAAAATGATGCTTGCAAGGAGATTTTTGCAGTAGATTGACAGCTAGTGTCAATACTCAGCCTTATGTCACTGATTTTGATTCATTCCAGCTGAGAATGTAACCCAGAGGAAGCAGTTAGGAAGGGTAGAGGAAATTGTTTTTCCTGCATTAAGCCTTTGACCCTGCAGTCTGAATTATACCTTTACTCCTAAGCAAATGCACAGCATCATGCACAACGGAAGTGACCAACTGTGTGAGCACGTTTAAAAAACAAGAACAAACAAAAAAAAAACCCACTCCAAACCAGCAACAAAGTAAAAACAAAGAGCAACAACAAAAGCAACCAACGCAGAAAAGAAGTTATGTGCCTTTCTTCTTTGCTGCCTTCTGATATGGAGGTGTTTGCGACAAAACTGCTAGTGGCAGAGACTGTAAAAATGGGGAGATGCATTTATTTAGGGTTTCTTGGCATAGAGGAAAAAATAGCCCCAAATAAGATGTTTAGTGCATTTGCAATTTGACAGGTGTGCTGTGCTAGTTTGTTTGTTTGCTGTGTTCTGTTTTGGTTTGTTTTTTTTGCACAAAGTTTGCTTTTTGTGTTGTTTGCTCATCAGAGTCTGGAGCACAGAGAAGGGGAGAAAAATAAAGCAGAGTCACTAGGCACTAAGCTGTGGTTTTAGTCTCAATAGTTGTTAATTCATTAGTTGTAATCTGTATTTGCTGTTTAGGTGAGCAAATACTAGCAGCAGATGAAAGAGGTTGGGATTGGATGAGGCCTGGTCTTTTAGTTCTCACTCAATTGCCAAATAAGCGTAATGAAAAAAAAAAAAAGCAATATAAAACAATATAATATAGAATTACAACTGGTACTCACCTTTAGCTTTACAGCTTTGACCCTTCTGCTTTTTGTCCTACTGTGTAGGGAAGGAAATATACCTGTACACGTGTAGCAAAATTAAGCAAAGCTTCAAAGCCAAAGCAGACTTTGTATCTGCTTAGAGGGCTTTGCTTCTGTAAGTATGTCATTAGTTTTCTGAAGAATGACAAGGTGCATGTAACAGCTGTCATTTATAGTTCCATCTCTAAAAGCAGAGCTTTTACACTCAGGCCTGTCATGTAAGAACTATGGCTGCTTTTCTGAATTTTCAGTCTTAACCCCATCATCTTGTATTTGAATGTAAGTACTTAGCCTTTCTGGGAAGAGATGGCAAAGCATGAAATTTACTTGTTAAGTTTGACAATATATGCTGTTTTAAACTGAGTTAACTTCAAGGAAAAAAAAAAAATCATTTTTACAGATCTTCTTCTCTTAAAGGTGATGAAGTCTGCGGGTGAGAAGGTGTCTGGATATAGAAAATTCCAGGTAGTACTTCTGGTGTTTAGTAGATGTCTACCATATAAGATGCTTAAAACCTGTTGCTTGCTTTTTGTGTTGCTGCTTTGCAGCTGTGGGTATCTCTTCAGGCTGGGGAGAGTGAGAATGTTCTCATGAACTGAAATCCTGGCAGTCGTTTTGAGTGTTGGTAGTAGATCAAAGGTCTGATTAAATTTTGGGGAAGTACATCTCCTGTTCACCTGTGGTGGATGATGAGAGAAGTTTTTGCAACTTGGAGTGATTGCAAGTTTAGGGTGTGAAAGCAGTACAGTGGTGTTGATGTGTGATAGCTTCCAACCTATCTTCTGGAAGTGGAAAGCAAATGGAAACCCAAAGGGAGAATTGGAGCTCTCTGGTTTGTGGCAAGTATTTTTAGAGTAGTAATGTTACAGCCATTTAGCTGGTCTCATAAATGGTCAGAATTTCTTAACAAGACTTATAGCCTTGTTATGGAAACCTTGCAAAAACTGGAGTTACTGAAACTTTCCCTTTTAGTCCTTATGCCATCAGTGATGATTGTAAAATGTTTCCAGTGTGTGGAAAAGTTTGTTATTCCAAGAGAAGCTTTCACAAATGAAGTACAGCATCCCAGCAGGAATCCTAAGTTGTGTCAGACTGGTAGAGGCTTCTGAACAGAACCAGTAAGTTTTCTCTTAAAAACAGTACTAAATTCTTAGTTTAAAAATATATCCTGTGGAAGTGTAGGATTTGTTTGCCATTGTCAAAAGTGGAAAAAGTCTCTCTGCCCATTCTCTTTGGTGCAAGGAATTTCAATATAGAAGTGATGATAAAAATCCTTGGTACTGAACCTGCTTCTGTTAGGGAAGATGAGTCAGAGTGTTTTAATTTCCAGTCTTGCAAAATGCCATTTCTATAACATCGTTATTGTATGCAGGCTGTTGGTATGGCATGCCCAATTAAAACATTGTGCGTTATTAAGCAGTCACCAAATAAAGAAATATAAAGTATTACTGTTGCCACTCAACAGTGGTGAGGTTGTTAACTTTGCAGCAATAAGACCATTCCACTCGTCATTTTCTCTTTGTAACGCACTGTTTTTTATCTTATTGCACAGTTATGCCTGTGTTCTTGTATTTTACTCAAAGTTGGTAAAACATCTTGCTGCTACTTTTCCATTAACCTTGCTTGGATGAATATAACAGTGGTGTAGCGTAATATTTCTTTTATTGATTCCCTCTTTTACCTCCCTGAATTGCTAAGCCTACACCGAGAGGAGTGAATAGCTATTTTTAAGATACCTGTTATGATTAAAAACTGTAGATAAGACACTGACAATTTTTCTCTTATTGTGCTTTCTTGGTTGTCAGCTGCTACTGTGGCAATTTAACCTCCAGCTGGGAGGGTGGACAAGTAGCACCCTCCTGGATCTTAGTGCAGCACAGGCCATGAAAAAAGCTTTGTGGATGGGTTGGTGCAGTATATAGTGCTAGCCAATTTTCTGAAAGCAAATTGACCTGTTTTGTGTCAAGTAACAGATCAAACCTGCAGCCACGTGTGCCAGAGTTTCTTCTAAGTGCAGTATTAGATTTTATGTTGTGATGATACCAGCTGATTTGCTAGTTGGTGTCTTCTCTGTTCACACTCCCTCTTGTTTTGGTTCAACCAGGACTGCTCCTGAATGTGTCTGTATAAATACTCATAGTGTCTTATAATCGCAGGGCAAGAAAGGAGAGCCCTGAGGATGTCCTGGCCTAAAAATACCCTCTCTGTGGATCTTGCTCAGCGCAGGTTGCTTGCGGTAGCATCTTCTCTGCCTCTTCTAGGGGCACCTCTGTGTGCTCAGGCTTTCACTGCAGGCTGACATAGCAGAGACAGGTGTGATGTGGGACTGAATCCCAGTCCTGCAGTCAGCAGTGTCTGCAGTGCCTTGAAACTGAATGAAAGAATGGCTAAAATCTGTGCTGTTTTACAAGATTCAAAGTGATACGTTTGTCTGTTGGGCCTTCTTCAAGCTATGGAGGGAAAAATAGAACAGGCTTTGTTTTTCCATAATCTTTCCCCTGTAGCCCAAAGAAGACTACACAGAAGAGATGTCTTCTCTAATCTTCTCTTTCTACCCTGCATTATTTTCTTTCCCTCCTCCTTCCCTTCTGTCTCACAGCTCCCCTCCCCACACGCATGCACGTATATACAGACTTTTGACAGAACACCAGTTTTATTCTCAAGCCCACATGGGTGTCTAGTCAGTGCCTTAGCCCCAGCTAATACACGAGAGTTTGAATAAATGTATAACAGCAGGTAGCAAGTGACTGTTGACAGGGTGACATATTGACTTAATATCTTGTGTAATGTGATATGAAGGATGTGCCTTTTGGTGAGTATTTTCATTTAATTTTTTTTCTTTCTTGCTTTGCTTAGGCAGACACTTGTAGGCAGTTTTGAGTAATTGTCTGAAATCATTAACATGTTTATTAAATAAGGAAGCAGAGTGCATTATCTAGCGAATCAATTATGTAAATGCACAAAAAGCATAAGAGATTAGTCTTTAACTGTTGCTGAACTGCAACCACTTTCCTAAATTATAGATGAAAGTGGGTTTTTTTTTCTCAGTGTCTGTGTGATGTTAGGCTCCACTTTGTTCTGATGGAGCTTAAAGTAACAACAATTAATTGGGGGTACTGTGCAAGAAGAGGGCAGTTCTGATGTGCACTAATGAACACCAATGTGTGTACATCTTTTCTATAGAGAGAAACAGATGGTCTGTAGTGAAGAACAGACGTAATCTCAATTGAAGGGTCTGGATGACAAGATAAACTGACAGTGAAGCACTAGCAATTTATTCTCTCATCTAGACACTGGGAAAAAATCTCTGGGAAAATCTGTTAATCTTCAGCATTTTTAGCAATATGTTTTCTTTCTTGATAACTTATGATAAAGTGAGAGTGTGCCTCTACAGTTATACCAATCCTCAACTTTACAGGGTGGGGAGAATCGAGTTTAATACTTGCTGCGTGTGTGGAAAATTCACCACTTGCAATTATAGCTGTGTAAGTGGTGTGTGTGTAGGGGAACATGTAATAACAGCACAAACTACACTGCTCCATTTTCATGCACTGTATTTTTGATTTTGCTCAATGGTTCTGGTGATTATGATTTACCCACTATCTGAAGTGTGTTGTACAGGAAGGAGAAATACTTGCATCTGTTTACGTACGTGTTGGATACATCTGCAAGAGTCATAGAGAAACTTACGGATACATTCTCGAAGTAAGCAATGCTCATGGAAACATCCTTGTTCTTCTGTATTAACTGCATATATGATCTCTAGCTTCCAGTAGGAAATGAGACCTTTTCAGGGGGGTAGCAGAGTAGGAAAACATCTTCTATGGCATCAACTGCATTTTTTTCCCCCCTCCTGCTACTGTTTTCCTTCCATGTCAGCTCCTGTGTATATTCCATGGAGACGTGCAGAGATGTTGGACCACGTTCAAATACCCAGGGCAGGGGATGCAGAATTCCCCCATAATGTTGCATCATTTTGCCGATTATCATAAACACTTGAACTGCCTGCGTCATAGTTGTCCCGTGCAGTCATTTATGTCTGAACTGGCTGCTTGCTGTCATTGGAAGGATTTCTGGAATGTGTATTGCTGATGTTAGAAATGGGCAGATGTGATGATTTAGCTGGAGGCAGTAAATTACAGTACCTGAAAGTACAGCTGTTTTAGTTTCTGATGAAACTTTTGCTTGTGCAACTCTTGTATAAAGCCAGTGTCTTCCTAAGAATGTTAAAGTAACAGGATATTAATTGTATTGTGTTTATTAATTGTCAAAATTAGATCAGTTTTAATGGGGCTAACAGATATATGTGGTTCAACTGGGAGATAAAGATGGAAGAGCTAGTGGATTTCACCAAGGAGCTGAGAGATGCTAAATGAGATGACAAATGTGTCTGGATGAGCTCGAGTGGGAGAGGAAGAATGCGGTCCTAGTCATTTCCTCAGGGAAGGAATAGTAAGCATTGCAGACACTGAAAAAGTGTTTTGAGTGAGCAGGAACTGAGGAATTCGATTTGTGCCATCATCTGACTTTCTGGAAGTGTCTCCCTCTTCATGAGAAGTTAACATAGGGGAGTCAGTGCTCTGAGAGCTAGGGTTGGAAGTTTTATTCTTGTTTAGATTAAAAGATAGAGCACAAACTGTAAAATATTATTGTGCTTGAACTGATTCTTTGTGACCTTAACTGTATCCATGCCTTCAGTACTCACAGAGACTTGAAAATCTTTTGCCTGCAGTGTTTAAGATCTATCCTGCAATGACTCACTTGGGAGCAGAGTACCATACCTCATCAGAGAGTAGGAATAAATCCAAGGTTAAAAGATGGGTGATCGAAGTCCAGCCTCCCTCCTTTGTCAGAGACTTTGTGACCTTTCCAGTGAAGTGGGAAGAGCATGTCAGAGTAATATGAGAAGAAATGCAGTGGGATTTGCAAAGCATCCACGTTTGGAGTTAACAAAGTACCTAAGAGGCTCTGATAATATGGCCAATATACGCTTAATATTATTTCTAGTATCTTAAAAGCTAAATTGGCTATCATAAAATTAGTAGGAACACGTCTTACTGCATTTGATGTTTCATCCCATCCTTTCACGTACATTTGTTTTCAAAACATTGAATATAAGCTAGATTCTTGAATGGTGACTTTGGAAAAAGAGAGCTTACAGTTGTTTCATGTGATAATACTGCATAGGTGTGGCACTTCTATAAAAGTTGGTTCAGAAAGTCTGCATAACGCCCCCTCGATGCTATAAAAATGTCTTTGTGATGAAGCTCAAAATATGCCTAAAATATTTTGATATTGTTTTTAACTTTCTGATACGTCTCTTGGCTTCAAAGATGAAAGGATTCGCTCCTAAAATTTACACTTCTCTGATGTGATTAAAACTAGATAGGTGTACTCTAAATAGAATATGCTCTCTATGATGATAGGTTTGGTTTGCTGTTCTTTGAGCAGGAGGTTTCATACAGTAGAAAACAGCTCTTCTTGATGAGTTGCTTGTCACTGTTTTCAGCAGCTCCTCCTTTCATCTATTATTCATTTTGAGAGACTTAATAGTATAGTTTGGGCGTGGGCTGGTACCAGATACCAATAAACTGTAACCCCTGCTAAAATAAGAGATCAAGCGTAGAGTGGAAAACAGTAAAAATGCTTTTTTTTTTTTTGGCAAATAACCCCAACTTCCAAAAGAAGATACAGTATATGGTATAAACTCCTTTCATCCCTTATTTGACTGCACTACCAAGCAGAAAAAAAGAAAGGCTTCTGTGCACCATTTGCCTGCAGTAAGGTATGATATGAATGAAGGCCTCTGTGCTGTACTGAATGGAGTAAGAGATTTGATAAGTATTGGAACACAAAGCAGTATCTATGAAGATTGCATCTAATATTTTTCTCTAGTTCATGAGGACAGGCTTCAGTGTTTGTGAAAGGTCTTCACTGGCACAGGTTGCCCAGAAGTTGTGGGATCTTTTCTGTGGAGATCTTCAAATGCCACCCGTTCATGGTCCTTGATACCCTGCTCTGGGTGGCCCTGCTTGAGCAGGGGTGGGACCAGGTGGAAACAGAGGTCCCTGCCAACCTCAGCCATGCTGTGATTCTGTCTGCAGTTTCTTGACTGTGGTGAGGTCTGAAGGGCTACAGTTTAGTGTGTATGTAATGACTGTGAAGTCCTACGTGACCGAGGATATGTTGCAGTCTCTGTGTGCATATAGATGGATGTATTTATAGAAGAATCCCTGTGAATGTGAGAAATAAGCCTTTGAAGTGTCAAGCCAAATATTCTAGGGGGAAAAAACGGATTTCTTGTCTACATCAGAAGCTTGCATTTCATGTAAACTTGTCTCATTTTACCCAAAATATCTCCCCACAGGTTAGGAGAGCTGAAAATAATAATAATGCTGCAAGCAGGGGGAGGGAGAATGGGAGAGAGAAAAGAGGGAAATAACAAACATCTCTGAAATGTTTTTGTTCTTCCTTACTTCAGGCTTGTTTCTTTTCAGTAGCTTCCCTTCTCACTTTATTTCCTGTTCTACCAGAGGATTGCCAGGGCTATGGAGCTATTTTGCTTCCCTTCCATCGGGCCCCTGCAGGTGCCTTGTTGGCTAGAAGCAAGCAATAGAAGACAGCTTTCAGTCTTCTCTGAGCAGCATGGACCCCTCCAAAGCTCTGTTGTGATGTTAAGTCAATGTGTTGGGAGCTCTTTGAAGGATGTGCAAACCTCAGCTCCCAGCGTGGCTGCCACCAGAAGGCTAGGCCAACCCTGACACAAAGATTTTTATTGTTCTTTGCTTCCCTTTGGAAAAGAGAAGGCATATTGTCACTCCAGAGTCACAGAAGGTGTCCAGTAGTCTTTCATTAAGCTGCAGCAGTGATACGAGAGCAGGCTGAATGATTTTTGGTTATGGATTAAAGCTGAGGAGTGTTACTGAAAGAGGCTCTTTGCAAAGTGAAATAAAAGGCAGAGGCTTTTCAAAATGTGATGTTCAGTTGATGGCAGTGTTTTTATGTGTTTCATGTATTGCTTCCATTCCAGAAATAGGAAAGCAATAATTTTTTATCAAGAGCTGTTATAGGCAGCAGTTTGAGGCAGGTAGGCGTCTTAGCACACACTGCTACTGGGACATCTCAGAACCTTCAGCTGGTGCTTTCAGTGAGAAATCCTTGATCTCTGTTAGCAGGTTTGAAAGTGATTCTCCACATCCTTTGCTGTATATTTATGCCTTGAATACAATATATTCTCACAATTGAAAAAGTATTTTCCAAATAGTTTGTTGTGTTAGGATGAGAATTTTGGTTTCTTGCTTGTAGTTAGTCACTATATATATATATATATATATATATACACACACACATACATTTTTATATATATACATACAAATATATAGTCTTCATTATTTTCATATTGTTGTTGATCTTTGCCTTCCTTTTCCTGGTTAATATGATGTGTATTAATGAACCTAAAGGAAACCAAGAAGGCAAGAGCATTCACTTGCAATTGGGACACAAGAGAGTCTGTTTTTAAAATACCATATATTTTGTATTGTTGTGTTAAGCCTTTTCATGCTATGCTGTAAGCTTATGTGCTAACAGCATGTGCTGTTAAGAGGTCATTTCAGTCCTGAGGAACTAAAACCTTCCGAACAGCTATTTGTTGTGCTCTGTATTTGAAATCCATTATGTATAATCCTACCTTGATGTGATTTCAGTGATTGTTCTAGTTCTGTTCTTCAAGACTATTAGGAATAACATTTTTCTTTAGCATCTAGCAGACTTAAAAATCCTCAAACTAAGGCACTAACAGGGTGCTAGCTGCCATCTTTAGTATGTATTTTGAGCAGTTCTGTGGAGACCCAAATTAAATGAGCAAGTGTCTGGAATTAAGAAAGCATTAAAATGTAGCCTCAAATAGCTGTAAGAATCAATAATTGCAAGCGCTTCATCTTTGTGTGGAAATATCTGGGTTGGACTGGGCTTGCACCTTGGCATTTGAATTGACTCGCACGGCTGTAGGTAAATGTTAACATACAGCAAACACTGCAGGCAGATGAGCTGGCTGCCAAAAGAAGGGCATTTTTCAAATGTATTGCTGTAGCATTGGATGAGAAGCTGAGAATACGGTTTCTTTGAGAGATTTGCAATACTAAAGAAGCCATTAGCAGTAAATGGAAGTGCGCCCATTGGTGAACAGCATTTGCCTGTGTATCAAGACAGTTTCTGGAAGCAAAACTTGTAACATAAATTACTGAATACTGAATTACTGCAATGTGTTAAGGATTCTTTTTAATTACAGGATGTTAAGGCTTCAAAAATAAAATTCTTCAAAGTTAATCATGGAGTAAAATAACTCCATATTTAGCTGAGCTTCAACTTCATTAAAGCTGTTCAAACGGCTGATGGAGCCCTAATAAGTTTTGTTCAAAGATAGGAAATCTTTGAAAATTTTCTGCAAATCTGACTGTTATCTTTGATACGCTTTAATTGGATATTGCTATCTCTATTCATGTTGCCCATCGAATTGCGTCCTTGATATGGTGTTGCAAATGTATCCCCTTGTCCTGAAATTAGTCAATCGGGGCTTGGAAGGGCTGTTTTCAAGGCAGCATTTAAGCCTTGAGCAATACTTTATCATTAGGCAGGTACAAAGAATACGTTCTTCCTTGTATAAATATAAATCCACACAGTGGAGCAGAAGGCAGGGGAAAAACTGAATTCAGAGCATCATGCTGACAGTATCAAATCATTAATGAGGGCACCAGTTCCTTAATTATTTACAGCGTATTCGATGTGCTAATCTGTTTTAGGATTGTTAATATTGAATGTGTTGTTTTCTATATACAAGTCTTTTTTTTTCTTTCTTTCTTTCTGGTTTCCTCTTTGAGATGTAATTTAATTACCGCTGCAATTCAGCAGTGCTGTAGAGATTGTATTTTTTTTTTTATTCTTCAAAATAAAACCACGAGGTAATTTACTCCAGAATTCCTCTTACTGCAAGCTGTCGATACGATGGGGGTGATGGAGAATCCTGACGCTTACTTTGTCCCAATGCGGCAGTGCAGGTCCGGAGCCGCGGGCTGTAGGTGCTGCGTTGCCATCCGCCGGAGCGCGTCCGGGAGCTGTTCCTTCAGCACCCGCCCAGGCCGTGGTGCTCGGAGAGCAGCGCGGACCGCTTTGCCCTCTGCTGGGAACCCGGGTTTGGCGAGCACGGAGCGTGAACCGTGGTTCCATACCTTCTGCTCACAGGAATGGTTGTAAATCTAGAGAAATATTCCTCCGGTTTGTAGATTAATTTTTTTAAAATTTTTTTATTATTATTTTTTTAATATCCCCTAACCCCCCCCCCGCCCTGCGGCTCATTTTTTTTCCGATGTTTTAGCAGCAGCTTGGGTTCCTGTTTTCTTTGTATGTGATGATTTTTCTCCTTTATGACACCTTCTAATTTTACATCAGTGTGGTCATTAGAAATCATCTGTGGCTCTCAGGCCTCAATGAAGTCTTTTGTCCCAGTCCCTTATAATAATATGAGCTACTGCATTCTTCCCTGCCATTGTATTTATGGATCTGATGTGTGGTGTGAAAAAGTGAGAACTCAAAAGGAGGAAATGACCTACTTTCTAGTTCTGGTATGGAAGCAGGAAAATATATTTCTTATGTAATTGTTGCTAAACTTTTTGTAATGATAATAAAAGAATGGTTTAACGTAATTTTGTTGTTCTGAAATTACATTAAGAATGAATTATTTTAGCGGCTCCTTGAATGAGCCTATACATCTTAGGGAATTGTAATAGTGGATAGGACAATTCCTTCTTTATATTTGTCTTGTTACCAGTAGCATAAGACTCTTTGGCTACAAAGCTGCGCAGCAGTTTCAGGAACATGATGCTTGCATGATGTTTAGCTGACCAAATCTATTGCTGCACAACAGCAGGAATGTCAAAGCCCACTTTCCTGAAAAAGTACATACACCGACTGAAAAGACCTGAACTGTGGATAAACTTCACGGTCTGTTCACTGCAGAACATCAAGTTGCCTCAACTCTCAGTGATAGAGAGGAGAAATATTAATTAGGTAGAAAATTATTGTTTGGCTCATTTTGTATCAAAGATCCTGAATTTTTACCATCAGCATCGCTGTTTTTTGATCTTTACTTAGCCTGAAACTGAGCAGCTCATTAACACAGACCATCAACACAAAACCCTTGTGCTTTATTCATGTGAATGTAATGTGTCATGGATATTTTGGAGAGGAAATTTATTCCTTTCCTTGCAGTGCTGAGCAGCTTCACAAAACTTTCCAGAATGTTGCAGCATTCTTTCATGTCAGCATATTGTTAATTGTGGTTTGAGAACCCCTCTGGGTTGGGATGAATTTTATACTTGGGATTATTCAGTCAAAATCTGACAGACACTGATCTGTGGCTGGTGGCCATCTAGAACCGTACCTTTCTCAGAAGGAAATCATTGGGATTCATACAGGGGAAAAAAAATAAAAAATAAAAAAAATGGCATGGAAGTCCCACAGAGGAAAGCGTTAGAAGAGATGTTTTGGCATCTGTCTTCAGTTCAAATACTTGACAAGCATTGGAAGCTTTATCTATGTAGTTTAGTAGCCACTAAGTATTGTGTGGTTCTTATTACTGTGGTTTTTACTCTGAAACAAATTTTGGCCACTTTAACTGAATGAAGTTAGCTTTGTTTTGTTTTTTTTTTCCTGTAAGTTATCATTTTATCTGCAGATCTGCCTCAAAGACATAAGTTACCTTTTTTGTTTTGTTTTTCTAAAGGATTTTTTTAAAGGGAAATATCTCCAGAGCAGGAGACAAAATACGGAATAGGCCCATACCGTTTCCTTGATAGCATGTAAAAATGCCACATGGATGTTTTGATTTTCTGCCCAACTGAAAATTCGTTTGGTTTTAAACAACTGAATTATCAGATTATTCATTTTTATAATTTTATTCTTTTAAGTTAAGGAAACATAATGATTAAAAAAAAGGCATGTGTGAAGGTCAGTTTAAAATCCACATGAAACCCTTTTACCTTGAAAGTTACTGTCATGAATGCTTTGTGTTTTGTGCCAAGTACTGTGAGATCAATTAACTTAATCTTTAAATAATTTCTCCCTAGCCCCCAACACCATGAACCTACTCTGTATTTGTTTGGTGTTCTTATGTGCATGGACGTGCTTTCCTGTGCATCATTAAATGAAAAATGGTTTAAAATGATCTCTTGTTTAAGGCTCACACTGAGGGCTATTTTTATGTATCACTTCTCTGATCCCACTTCCATAGCTGTGACTTTTACTCTTAAGTGCATTATGCCACAGTGTTTGCCAGTGTACACATACGTGTGCACACGTAGAAGCCTGTGGAAAGATTTGGTGAACACATCTCGGAAAATTTTCCAAACTTAAAGAAGAGAAAAATAGAGAAGTGAATGGATGAGGTACAGATGTGCTTTACGTAGGGATACAAACAAGTATTGTTTTCTGGCTATGGCAAGTATCTTGAAGCTAGAAGGTTTGAGTGCTGTTCCCAGCTCTGTCAAAGGCTTCCAGTGCAGTCACTCAGTGTCTCACTGCCTCAGCTGTTAATGTTGCCAGGTTCTTAATGGCCCCTTGATTGCGCTGCCTAAGCAGACACATCATTGACATACTGAGCTTATTGCAATAACTGTAGGTTTTTTAGGACTATAATACTAAGAAGTTTGAAAGAAACATTAGGAATATTGCTCCTGCACACTGACTTACAAACTGTGGGGAAAAAAAAAAACCAACTGTAATTGTATGGGATTAATTATGTTTTTATTTTATTTTATTTTATTTTATTTTATTTTATTTTATTTTATTTTATTTTATTTTATTTTATTTTATTTTATTTTATTTTATTTTATTTTATTTTTTAATCATTGAAATACTGTCAAAACTCAGCTGCAAGCATTTTTGTGTTGCTGTAATGTTTTTTAAATCTTGGAAGATAATGCAGATAACATTCTTGATTGTTACAGGATGTTGCAATGCTTAATGTAAAGTATTTTTGTTACTATCATTCAAGTTTTCTATCCCTTGTATCCTTTGCATTTCTGTATTTCATCAGCAGCCTGCTCTCAGTTTCACTTCCTTGGTGGCTTGAGTGATAATATTCTTTGCCATCTTCAGAAGTAAGTTGTCCTGTAACCGTGATACCGAATCTACTCAGTCATGAAATCCAGGGCTGGTTCCTTCTGCAGAACTATATTGCAGGCGTTGCTAAATGCAAATTTGAGACTGGAAAATCACAGTAGCTGTGAAGTTAGCTCATTAGATGAAAAATTTATTGCTGTTCGAAGACTATACTCATTTATTTTATTCTTTTTCTCTGTTCAGGTGCCTCATATTCTACAGTGTACCTACTGAATCTCAATAGTGACCTAATTATTTACTTTTGTTGGTGAACGGTGTCAACGTGGCACAGTCATACACAAATGTGTTGTCTCCTTGCTACGTAACTTGTCCAAGAATACAGGAAATAAGTGGCAGCATTTATGCATATGGTAAATATTATCTGCACACTGGTTGGGCAGAGTAATTAAGTGCAATGAGTGGAAGAGGGCTATTTGTTGATTATTGAGAGACAGAAGTAGCTAGCTTCCCCAGCTTCTTGTTAGTCGGTAACTCTTCTCTTGATACATCGCTGATGCTGAAACTGCCCTAGCAACAGCTGGGCCTTCTGTTGCAGATTATGGATAGCAGAGCAGGAAAAGTAATATTCACACTGTCCTTTATGTAAACAAGCTGGAAAAAAAGGATTATTCAGATACTGTGGTTTTGTTTGTTTTTAAAGCTTTATCATATCAAGGATGAAAATGTAAGTGAAGTGCAAATTAGTGCGTGAGCAGGATATGCTTGTAAAAAAAAATCAAGGATAGGTGAGGGAGAGGAAAATAGCAAAAATAGAAACTAAGAGATGAAAGATGGGAATAGAGAGCAAGAGAAGGTTAGGAAAAATATGAAGTGGAACCAAGATAAACCTGACTTTCAGAGTTAAAGATGACAGAAATCACAGTAGCTATTCATCTCTTTAGCTTGGCTGAATGCAGAGGAGTGTAAAAGTTAAGGTTCTGTTAAAGGGCAGGTCAGCAGTGTGGCTTAATCATTCTGTGCTCCTACAGCAGTACAAGGGCTTAGAAAGAGGAATGAGATGAACTAAAGGTACACTGGAACATAAAATATGCCTTTCTCTTTTTCCTCAAGAGATTATGATGATTCAGCATGAAATAGGGGCAATAATGCCCAGTGCTTTGAACTGGATTTTTTTTTAACCTGAATGTTTAAAATACTTGACACATTAGGGATGGATATCACCAAAATTATAATAATTTAGGCCATCTCCATCCAGATGAAAATTACTTAATTGATTCAGACCTCTGCCCTTTTTAGTGTCTCTTTTATCTGACAGTGTTCTGTATTGGTTGCTGTGAAAGGAAGTGTGAGAAGACATAGAATGCCAAGTTAGGGAACGTGGCCGTATGCGATATTTTTCCTTTCTCAGATGAAGACTGGCTTATGCCATGGAGTATTTGGGTTTATATTCCTTCAACATTTAGTTAATTTTTTTAATGTACAAAAGTTCTAACATTTGAAAAATAAGCACAATTTCCTATCGCGTAAACCTCCCAGTGCCATGGGATACATCCCTATTTAACGCCGATAATTCCATACTAGGTAGATTCTTTTTGTGTGTGTGTGATGTCCTCAAATTGTTCCTATTAATGGTGAAATACATGATATGTCAATATCTTAGCCTCCTCAGAAGCCACTGAAATCTGTTTGATAGCTGTCATTGAACTACATGCAATTTTTGATTCTTCCCTCTGGGATGTGAATTCAAAAGGAAAGTAGGAGAAATGTTTGTGAGAAGTTGCTGACTTCCTCTTTCTTAAGAATGGTGAGCATATTGGTTGAGCTTTAATTTGGGTTTTTCCCACTGTCAGATTTACTAAATAAAATGGAGATGGTAAAGTAACAAGTAGTTCTCTAAATTCAAGAAACCCACAGCACGCATCAGGAGATAAGTAGTGAAGTCACAAAGAAGTTGAAAACTTGGTTAGAATCATTAATGGAAACAGACCAACAAATCTATCACTGAAAGAGGATAATTGTTTTATAAATGAGGGCTATGTATCCTAATGAGGCATCTTCTTACACCCACCAGGCAGAAGACATACCCTGTACTTTTAAATGTGTAGGAGAAATCATGAATCATTCCATCAGAGTATGTTTCAGAAGAGGAAGAGCATGCCATAAAAGAAAAGAACATCTGGTATTTTTCTGTTGGCCTTCCAAAGGAACGCAGTCCAGTTATGCTGTAACTGGTTTGTGACAAAGGAGTTACCTTTAGTGGGGAAAAAACAAAATAAAAATAAGGGGCCATCCATCATTTGGGAATGCTAAATATATTGAAATATATCCTCTGGGAAGGACACTACTAAGACTGTATTTGGAGACAGCAAATCCAGGAGGGGAGATAAAGAGGTGCCCATGTCATATCGCCTTTTGCTGTGTAGTCCCCAGTGAGAGGAATGTTGTTGCTAGATGGGATGTGTGTGCTCTGGTGAGGAAGTTCAGCCAAGAAAGAGGCACAGCCAGAGTCTCTGAGTCACATGGCAAAATCCCATTTGGAAATGGCAGTGGGGGGCACGGCAGGAAAGTAAAAGATTGAGCTTAAGGTAGTCATGGGAGTAAAGGGGAAAAGTGGATGGCTATTGCCTTTTCATTTTCTTTCTTTCTCTCCTGGCAAACTTTCTTCTTTCCTTGTTCCCATCCTGGAACCCGTATCTCATGTGTAAGCAGCAGCCTCCACCTACCTAATGAAAGTTTTAACTTTACCTATTGGGTAGCTATGAACTTGGAGAGAAAAGACAACTCCTTGTATCAGGGGGAAAGACTAAACAGGGCCTGGATGGGGAAGCAGGAAGGCAGCTCCATGGGATAAGCATTCTTCTGTGGTTTGCAGGGGGAGTGTACTAAGGGCTGTCTGCTCTCCAAACTCCAACCTATTCACCTATATACAAACAAGAGAAGCTGTTGTGACTGGAATAGTTGGCTGGCAGCTGTTCCTGGCAGATGTCAACACTGACTGTGCCTTGAGGCAGCCCTGGGCGTAGATACTTGAACCCAGACTTGGACCTTTTCCTGTTCTGGCAAACTCTGTATGGAATGAAACTGCTGAGAGGAGAGCACTAGGCAGTCACACCTCAAAGCTGGGCAAGAATACCACGTTTCTTGAAATGTAGCTATGTTTTGTAGGAAGCCAGGTTCCAGTTTGTGTGTTTAGTAAAGTGGTGGTCATTTGGTTTAAGATTTATCATTTTTCTCTTGATTGCTACTGGAATAAATAAATTGCTTGTTGTATTCTTGGTATGTGATCTATTTCAGAAAATGGCATTCCTTGCTTTTCCTGTCCTTAGATTTCAGAAAAGACACAATTAGTAGTGCACAAGGAAATGTCCAAGAGAGGAGGACAACAAGGGGTGGATGTGCTCTTCTATCTGGTGGGGGAGCTAAGCAGAATGACCTCACATTTTGGAACAGAACAGACATGCAAGTTGAGGGATATTGGAAGAAGAGTTGTGGTAAAGTACACCAATTCTCCCAGTGGACTAAAATAGAAAGCACATAATTGTCCTCCAGGTGGAAACGTATTGGCATAATTTTCTGACATCTGCACTGCCAGAAATATGAAATCCGGAGAAAGAAGGGTCTCCAGCTGCAGCAAATAATTGAATGGGAGCAGTTTCTGCAAGGATAGAAGATGATAAGAAGCTGTTCAGAGTTACAGCCATCTAGAGACTGTTTTTATGGGCCTATTCAGTAAGATCAGGGATTTCCCTAGGTAAGTGAAGGCTCAGCTAACAGTTACTGTGATCTAGAAGCTCTGAGGAAAGCAAAAGTCTGGGAACAAAATTATGTACACTTCTTGTTCCTTTTCTTTGCAAAATGCGTGACAGATGAGTGGGAGGGATGGCCATGGATAGCTGGGGGGAAAGAAGATCTGTACTTCATCTTGACCTCTTCACTCGCTCATTCTAGAACTTGCCTTCCTACTCCCAATTCTTTTCCAAAGCGTTTCTGCACTTGGTTGTTAAAATATCTTCTGAATGCTCTGCAGGGTAAACCCACATCTGCCTTTTTGACGAGACTTATTGGCATAACCGATTTATGGTATACTTAAGATAATATATCAGTAAACTTGTGCATTTCAGTAAGAGTTCTCATGCAGGATTTTCCCTTCAAGAAGCAGTATGACCTGGCGTGTTCACATGAAGGTCTTGGAGGGCTGGTTTTTCTTTTAATGAATTTCAGCTCCTTTAAGAAGATATATTTCCCCAGCATATTATTTTAAGAAGCAGGTTTGCTAGTCCTTCAACAAATGGTACAATAAACTGTCTTTTCTAATGGCATCCCAAGGAATGCATTAGTCTTTGAAGCTGAAATACTTTGACATCACATTGGGAGATGAGTTGCTATGGTTTCAAGGGAAGTGTTAGTGCTAGGAAGAGACTGCGTCCTTGAAATGTGCGCATGGGCAGTTCTGTGCTCCTGTATATTACATGTCCAGAACTTGGGAAGCATCCTTTCACATCAGTGACTCCTTCATAGGGCGTAAGGAAAATTACAAGTAAGATGTGCAACTCGATTCCTCTGTACTAATAGACATTTTATTAGGTTTGAATGGGTGGAGCTGTGTGTGGCAGCTTTCAGCACGCCTGGAGTGCTCTTTGTACGTGGGGGGAGCTGTTATGGCAAGCAGAATGTGGAGCAAGAGGAGGTACAGAAGGAGAGGATTCCTGCTCTGGTGCTGAATGGGCTCTTCCTGCAAGCCATTCACCAAACTTCTTGGAGTAGATTTTTCAATCCATACAAATAGCCAGATTCGATCTGGTGCAGAGAGCCACTTTGTGTATGTGTACGTACTTTCTCTGAAGAAGCAGCAATGCAGCAGTGTGTTTTTAAGAGTATAAAACCACATTTTTAATAACCAGAACAAATGTATTAGCCACCCTGCCTTAGTTTTCATTTTAATGTCTTAAAAAATAGAGCCCTCATTACAGTTTTCCCTTGAGTTCTCTTGCCTGCAAATAAGAACCAGATAAATGTTGAATGTTTGAAACAAAACATTGTTTTTCAATATATCATAGAAACTAATTCCTCTGAGTTGTATTTAATACATATATCAATAGTAAATATGTAATAACTTTGCTGTGGTTAGTGAAATGTGTCTCTGACAGAACGAATAACTTTCTTAGGTCTTAATGAGCCCCTTATGAGAGTTTCTCTTCCCTACAAATAATCTAATTTTGATAAAACAGGTATAATCACCATGATTGTCGTTGTAAAATTTCCTCTGTTTTTTCCATTTTTTTCCTTCATGTAACCATGGCTGGATTCAAGAAACCACTATTTAGGTTTGAAGCTGTGCTTGGTTGCTGCCCATATTGCACATTTTCCTTTCTCTACCTAAAACAGCAGAGGGGCATTTGTGAGGCCCAATACATGCACCCCAGGTCACCTGTCAGGCACAGGCCTGCGATTCTCCTGCTTGTCAAGTACTTTTGTACATGCTGAGAGATTAGTAAGACTTTGTGGGTACATATGAACAGTGAGGAGTCCCACAGTTTGCCTATTTTCCTTTCTGCTATTCCTTTTTTTTTTTTTTCTTTCTCCTTGATCCTTCTTCCTTCAGCTCTGTTTTTTCAGTTTAGTTGGTAAAATGTGACTTTTCAGAGGAAAGCTACCTGATATTTTTGGGAGCAGATATTTGATCCTCAGTGAGTTTATGGATGTGTTTAGACCAGCAGGATTAGCAGTTTTCATCTAGAAATTTCACATTCCCACCTAAGTGTAGAAAGGAAGAAATGGTGCCAGAAGGCTGAATGCTGTAAGAGCTATTTCCAACTTGAAATGGTTGTAGGCACACTGCGATTTTCTTATTCATTTGTCATCTGTCTAACAAGCTCATGGCACATGTGTATATTTGCCTGTGAATAACAGGGAAGTGTTTTGGAGGTCTGTAAGGAATTCAGTTAATGAATTTGATTCACTGTACTATTTATTAGCCATGATGGCTGGGCATCAGAAGATCTGCCATTTTCTTTAGGTAAAGTTCACTGTATTCTAACCCCAAATTTTTGAGATTAGTATCTTCTGTTACCCAAAAAAACTACATGTTCTAGACCTCTGCAGTGGGGTTTTTTTTCTTTTTCTTTTTTTTTTTTTTAATGGATTCAGCTGAAGTGCAAAATGCAGACATACAGAAACCAAGGGTGAAAGAATCTGAATTCAGGTGTGGGTCCTGATGGAATCTTATGAGGCCATTTAGGCAGTCCTTTTTATTTTGTCTCTTTACCTACTGCTACTTAACAGATTGTAGAGATCTTTTGAAACTCTATTACTTCGTGCATTAGAGATTTGCCTGCTTCCACCCTCCCCCTTCTGGGATTCTGTGAGGCTTTCTTCTTGTATGCTGTGCCAACAGCAGATTTTGCCTGAGTATCCTTTTTCTCATTAACATCAATTGAAGTGAGACGTCAGAAATCCAGGACCATTTGCAATGACAGGACAGTGCCAATGCTCTTCCTTTTATAACCCATAGGAATAAAACTATGCAAAGCATCATTTCATTATTCACTGTATGATAGCCTGCATAAATTACAGATCATAAGCTGGGGAAATAATTTTCATGATGTCCTTTGTCAAATATCCAAAGTTTAAATTTTGAGAGGAAATAGGAGGAAGAATAAAGAAAATGAGAACGCTACCACCGGTGGATTTTGGATGGCATTTTTCTTTATTTTTTTGCAGGACACAATGTTACCCTACTTCAGGAAGTGAGGGTGAACATCAGACCACCTATTTCTTTGCTCCTTTAAGTATTGTGTGCTGAGGATTATTACTGTGATTATAATGAGCATTGCTCTTGTTTTCACTAGGCAAAATATTTGGGGTTAATTAATGTGATAAAATCCAGTCGAATTGGATGTAGGGAAAGCCATATTGTCGCTTACTTTTAGAGTAGCAATGACCTTTTATTTTTTGCTGGATTCCCTGAGTTTTGCCCACATGAGCAGAACAAACCATTTTTCTTCATGGGGATGCAGCTGCAGCAGTCTCTGCCAGAGCTCAGTTCCATTTTGTTTTTCTGCTCCTTTGTTTGAAAGTATTGCTTATGTTGGGATGAGCCAATAGCCAAGGGGGATGGCAGCAGACTGTTCTCTCCAATATGCCCAAGCTTTAATAATATGATGATTAGGCACGTTCATACATTTCCTAGTTTAGCATCATGAATTTTGCTGCTTTCTGAAGATAACAGATATTTATTTGGAGAGGATGACAGAAAATAAGAAAATGAAAGCAAAAGTTCCATCAGTCTTTAGGTATCAGATGTTGCCATCATGCCTTTCTGCTGTAAAATAAGCATTTTTGTTTAAGGCAAGCTGTAGGAGTTAAAGAGGGGATGCCTTCATTTTAGGAGAAAAAGATGGAGGAAAGTTGAAGATACTAAAATAATAACTCAAGTTCAACACTTCTCTGAATTAGTTTAAATGCAAATTAATTAAACTTACTGATTTTGAGAATATTTAGTTTTAAAAAATAAAAGTGAGGTACCTGTTTGATTTTGTGTGTTCTCCTACTACCTTGCTCAGGGGTCTGTAGAGCCTGACAGTCTTCTGTCAGACCAGGGGAGCAAGAGGGTTGGGTTTTATTTCCCCTCTGTGGGTCATGAGAAGGAAGTCTGAGTTTTAAAATGAAAGACAGAATGCCTAAGATGCATTCAGAGGTATGACTTAGTGTGTATGGGTTTGTAGGCAGAAATAAGCTTTGGAGTGGTGAACAGTTATAATGCATCAATGTTGTTTGATATGAGGAAAAGAAAAGAAAAAAGTCATGCTTTCTATCAAATGCAGAAATACATCAGAGTTTGTTGTTGCTTTTTAGATTCACAAAACTCCCTGTACTCGTGAAGTGGCATTTCGGGGTGGTTGGAAGGCGTGTTTGAGGAAGAAGGTTTTCATCCCTTCCTGCATGCAAATTATTTAGAGTCTCAGTGTTCATAGATCCTTCTCTTTGTGCCACAGCTTTCTGGGACACGGGTTTTAGATGTCTGGAGCCAAGAGAATGTGATAGGAATTGGAATGTTATACTTAACATCCTGTACCTATTCGTTTTGTGCTTGTGCCAAACAGCCAAGGTAATTTTTGGGAAGGTTGCTTTGCGTGTCAACAAATCTCTTGAAGACATAGAAAAATAAAGGACACTTAACAGTCACTTCACATAGTTCTTCTTAGATTGAGGTAAAGTTCAGTAGTAAAGATGAAAATGAAAACAAAACATAACCAAAGGCACTGTTAGTGTAACTCTAAATGTCACACACCCCTTACAGAAAGTATCTCTCAGATTAATTATGGAATCCCTGGATTTCAAGAAATCAGTTACAGAGGCAGGAGGGATAACCCTCCAGGGAGGAATGTAAAGATGCCTCATGCAAACAATGAGAAATTATTAGGGAAACAAATAGCTATGAATGACTGAAAACAAAACAGGAATAATAAAAAATACCGAATCAGCAACTGAGAAGTTTTCAGGCAGAAGTAAGAAGGGAAAGGAAAAAATAGAAATGACTTTAAAGAATTAGTGGAATAGAGAGGGCTTCATGTGGCTGTGTCCAAAATGTTTGGCTAATTTCAAGTCTGTTATCAATATTCATTTGAGGTTACTTCTGTAAGTGCATCAGGTTTGATTCATGCAGATGCAGCTCACTAATCAGAAACACTTCAAATAGATCATATTGTGTTCTTTGCCATTTATTTGGGTCTAAATCACTTCTTGTGTTGTCAAATGTCATAAATGTGTTGTTTATCACATGGTCTGACATAGTGGCCGTTTCTTCATTGTTTGATGTTTGAATTTTTTCTTTTTTATCCTGTAGCATAGTAGGAATAACTTGCTACCTATTTCTAATCTGCAAGTAAGAAGATGGCTGGATTACATTTTGTGTGACCACTGCTTTTCTGCTGCCCGCCTTGAGCAGCCTTGCTGGCATTTGCTGCTATAGCTGCTGCAGTTGTGTGCATCTGGAATATTTGTGTGTGATAAGGCAAAAAAAGAAATGGACGGCAATAGTTAGTGCTTCTATGGCAGATCTGAGTGTTTATCATGTGGGTCTGGTAGTTGTGAGGTGATAAGTATGTGACACTGAGAGCTGGGGCTCTGAATTGGCCTTAGTGTGTTACAGAAGAGCAGGAGATGCGCTGCACAGCTTGAGGCAGAACTTTCATTTTGTTTTTGAGGACAACTACAGCCTGCTTGTGAAATGCAAAAGATAAAAGTATTTATTGTGGCTTGTTTAAGCCTTACTGGTAGGCAGGGCTTGGAAGGGTTGTCCAGTCTGGGTGGAAGGCAGAGGGAGAGGTCTGTAAAAACTTGGCATAATTTTCAGAAATTGTCACCAACTGCTTTTAGTTTTTTTCCTCGGTGTTCATAAGATGGTAGGGCAAGAAATTCAGGCTGAGAATCAAGTCTTTGTCTTCCCAGGGACTTGGGGATAGCGGTGGGTTTCACCCAAGGTCCTTTATCAGGAGTCGAGCTATTTGGATTTTACAGATTTGTTCATCTGGTTGGCAAGTTTTTATGCTGAAATAGGAATAAAATGTTTTTGTGTAATGGGAAAACTTGTGTGTATACTTCTGAACTGCTGTGTTCATATCTCATCCTTTCTCTTTAAGCCAGTCTATTTTATTTTGATCTTTAACCCTTCAGATATGAGAAAAAGCAGACGTGCAATATTTGGACAACAGTTTACTAAATCATTTCTGATTCCTGCTTCTCAGCTGACTGAAGTGTCAGTTGGCTCAGTCAGTGTGTTTGCAAAGCAGCAGCCTTTATTTATTTGCAAATGTGTATTAAAGTATGTCCTTCTTTTACTTCTGGGTTTGAACGACTAATCACTGCCTGTTTCCTTGAAGCAGATGGAGTAGGTTGTCTCAAGTAACTATCAGACAGCACTTGTTTCAATTATGCTCAAAGGTGCTCTGTAAGGGAATGCAGTCCAACATGCTCAACGGAGACAGAAGCGTCAGAAGTTTAGATGTACTGCAGCTGAGGGAGCATGATCTCCTTCACAGGTCTCAAGTTCAAACTGGTCACCAAATAGTGGAGATGGATGATGTTCAGAGGGACTCTTAGCATCCTTTCCCTACTGCTCAATTATAAAGCACTGCAGGCCTCAAATGGTACCTCATTAGTAGGAGAAGTATTTCTCTCACTTGTCAGGTGCTGCATGTGGCTCAAGGCAGCTTACAGAGTTTGTGGCTTGGCATTTTGATACAGTATGGTAAACTGTGGTTGTGCTTTCCTTTCTCGTTGATTGCTTATTTGTGAGCATTTCTGAACCCTACCTCCCCCATCATAGAATACTTTATTTCAGAAAAGGGAAGAGAGTAAGGCAGTCCTAGGCCTTCAATGTTTGCAAAACATTACAGTACAAAGCTTTAGCTGATTGGTTTCGCTAACATTTTAGCCATAACGTGGTTTATAGCTCCCAGTTGGGTTTCGGCAGGGTTTGGGATGAGGAACTTTTTCAGTGAGTGTTCCCGACCTTGATGTGCAGAGGTGATTGGAAAATAGAATAGATTCCTTTATTTGAAATGGATGACAGAAAAAGAGCAAGGCCTCAGAAGCCCCTCTGTGGCAAAGAGAAATAAGGCATGCGGCGATTGACAGATTTACGTATCTAGGCAAAATCTTCCACCTTTCCAAAAGAAGAACTTTCTCTTTGTGCAGTGTTAGTTTCAAAGCCTCCTGCTCCTGCTGAGCCTAATGGCAGGTATGTTTCCAGCTACTTCCTTTTTATGCTTGAAAATGGGATCATTCTTAGGTCTGTTCATTGTCATCTGGTAGCTCTTCCCTTTCACTAATTTCCCCAAATGAGTTGTGGCCCACTCTGAGGACTATGGGATTCATTAGAGTGAAGCTTTTTGAGAATGTCCTTGGTGTTCAAACAGGAAGGAAAAATCCCCAAGGCTGCCAGAGATAAAGATCACCCACTGAAAGGATAAAAATGAATAACGCTTCTCAAAGCAGACCTAAAAATACAGTACTTGGTTCTCTCACACAGAGTTTAGTTAGTGAAATAACTTGATTGTACAGTGCCAGGATTATTTTTATCTAAAGGAACTATGAAGCCTTGCAAATGTAAACAAAATGTAATGGCAGGGAAAACAGTTTCAAGTCTAAACCTTACCTGGTGTTCTAGGGTGGGAGGGGTTTATGTGCGTGGCAGTATGAAGAAAATGGGAGATCACTTTTCACTTCTTAATTTGTCTGCTGACTTGTTGAATAATTTTGGTTTAGGTGCTTTATCTTCTTGTGTCTGTTTTCTATTGGCAGGTTTTTCAAACGTGAAATGTAACAACTGTGCTTTTTGCGTGTGAAAGTGGATTAGAGATTACTTTGCTGTGTTATGTGTTCTGAGTCAGAGACATATGAAAACAAGTCAAGTACACTGCAGCGTTTGTGACAGTCTTCAGGCTGATACCGTTGCCTTTAAACTCATTATTTATTAGGTGAGCTTATGCTTAAGTTCCATGCTGAGTAGTAGTTCCACATTAATAATTGAGCTGTTCTTTATATGTTTTAACATGAATGTCTGCTTAGTATATGCACATAAATGTAGTAGTGTTATTTATGAATTCTACATTCTGTAGTCCAGATTTTAAGACACTGTTAAATAGCACAACTCTGTGACATTCATGTGCATAAACACATACAGCTTTCTGTTGTGGATCTTTCTGAGTCCTGCTTCAGACTGTAGAACTGGAGGAGAAAGAAGAAGAGAGGTGTAGACAGTGCAACCAATTGTTCCTACTAGGTAAGGATATGCCCCTTCTACTTTGTCTGTGATGACGGCTTTTTGTTTTTAGCTACAAGCAAATCTAATTTGCAAATGAAAAATATCATTATAGCAGAAGTTGCCTGCGAGGGAATTAAAGCAGGCAAATTCAAAAGAATTCAACAGAACACACAATTGCTTCTTAAAGAATGGGTTTATGATCCCTGTTCACAATTAAAATAACAATTGCTTTTAAGTGGTACCTATTATTTTTAAAAGGTTAGATGTTCCAACAATAGATTTTTAAAGGCGTAAGTCAGCTTGTGAGCAAAACATGTGGTAGGTAATTGGCAAAGCTCACTTAATATTTTTTGTTTGCTATCCAAGAGCTATTCACGATGCCACTGTAACAGTATGTTGTTGGTACAACAGAGCTGACAGTTTTCTGAGATGAAAAGGAAGAGAATGGAATTAATCACACAAACTTCATCATCCAGTCTGGCATAGCTGAAAGAGTGAAGTGAGTTCTGCTGTAGTTGAACTATTTTAAATAACTGCATGTTTTATTAATGCAGTTTTTTCACTGTTAACCTCTTCTGTGCTTTCTGCCCAAAATCATGTTGTGGCTCCCTGTCCTTTGAAGGGAAGCCCCAGATATGTAGGTAGCTGTAATACACAGTGAAGGGGAATCCTGCAGCAGCCCCTGTACTATACTGTGTGTGTTATGTCAGGTGAACTCATTGTAAGCATGAAGGCTCTGTCAGGTTACTAGTTCGGAAGGGATGAAATAATTTTCAGTATGTTTTTCTTCAAGCCTATTTAGCAGTCTTCTTCTAGCTGCCATGTTTGACATAATGCAGAAAGTGCCTGGCAGACCTCAGGGGAGTCCTGCCTCCTTTGGGGAGGGTAGAATAGAGTATCAGGTGTTGAACCTTTCCTGCAATCAAACTCGTTCTTTGTGGTTTTGGGTAGTGTTTTTACCCCTTCCTGTGTTTTCTGTCCCTGCTGGCACAGTGTTCCTTCAGACAAGGAACAGTATCTCTCTCCCTTTTTTGTTTTTATCTTTTAGTTTTTCAGTTCAGTGCAATACCACGTGACCTGCAAGTTCTTCACTTTGGCAATATTTTGATATGTTGGCCTTTTTCAGAGAGAAAACAAAGAGGTCATGGCAAGAGAGCATTGCAAGCTTCCAAGAAAACTGCCCTAGGTCTTAGCTTTTACATATTTAATATCAAGCAGTGAATGTGTTTGTGCAGATGATGTGAAATCTAAAAGTCTATTAAATCACAAGATCGCTTCGATTCCTTTCATTCTTGTTCTACTGAAGTTGCAAATTGCATCCACTGTGATATAACATTTGTTGGATGTTGTGCTGGATATTTGGCCTGAATCTGTTATGAATTTATATGTCCATCTGGCACTTGGATTTGCCATATTAGACTCTGAAGACTCTATTCAGTCTTTCTCTGGAGCAGAGTCCTGCACCTACAAAGTCCAAGAAGCTGGCGCTCCATGAAACTGAATAGTCTTAGCTCATGGTGTTTGATGTTCCCCTGTTGACACTGAAGAATCTTTCAGAGCTACAAATATCTGTTCTTTCAGGCTTTTATGTAATTTCTCTGTCTCAGGAATATAAATTGTATGCTCAAAGAAGACAAAATGGAGATTTGAAATACTGTATCAAGACAAATGCATAAAACAGTCTGAAACCATTTGGCTGCCACATTTCTTTAAACAGATTCTTGCATGTTCCTTGACATGTGGAAAGTAGTCTGTGATGAATGGATGACTGTAACTACCATGTACATTCTCTCTTATAGATCTGTTAACTTTCTTTTACCAGAGCTTCTTACACAAGGAACTACTATGTGACTTTCTTCTGGCTTCACACAGTCTCATACTGAGGTTGTCAGGGACCTCTGGGTCCATCTGGTCCCCATCCTTGCTCAAGCAGGGCCACCCACAGCACAGTGCCCAAGCCCATCTGCACGTGGCTTTTGATCTCCAAAGAGAGATAATTGATATGTGATAAAATGCTCTAGGCCAGGAACTGTATTTTAATATATATCACGTTTGTAGCATGAAGAACTGAACTACAAATACTCTTCAGTGACACTGTGCTGGAATGGTCCTTAAGAAGAGACTTGGTAGCACGTCTTTAAAAGGAAATAATAATAATAAAAATCAAAGACTGTTTTCAAATGAGTGTTATATCTTAGTTACTATCAGATCACAGTAATGAGTGCTTGAGTGCACCAAGAAAAGCTTGGCTGAATTGTATACATTTATGATCAATGCTCTGGCGCTGCATGCTGAGACCTGTTTCAATTTAAAAATATATATGTATGTAAAATAAAAGAGTATTCTTTGTTCCCAGGTTGCGTTTCATGGCCTGCTTGTTTTTTTGCCAATGAAATTTCATGGTCTGCATTTAATCAAAGGGATGTTGCTTTCTAGAAATCAGGAAAGATATTTAACCTGACCTGAAATAAACTAGTATCACATGCCATAGACACGGTCATGTTATGAGATGGTACAGTGAGCATTTTATAAGAATATTTGGAAAAACCTGACTGATTTTCAGGACACTGAAACCTCTGTGCTGCTTTGCTGGGGAGCTGAATCTGACTCACTCTCTCCCCTTGCCTTTGAGCTGCGCTTCTCTAATAAGGAACTGCTCCTAGAGCTGCTGTCACTTTAGTTTATTTCTTGACTGTCTTTTTACTCATCTATCTTACCGTAGTGCTTTAAGTATGAGTAGACAATTTGCCTTCTTTATGCGATGTGGAAACGCTTTATTGTTGCTTTATAAACACTGACAGTGCTTTTTAGAGCAGGGATTGCCAGCCAGTCTGCTTTGTTCAGACTCTCGGAGGCAGTGATGTTTTGAAGCAAAGTTTATTTTCTTTCATAGTCTGAACTTTCAGATTAACAAATCGTTTTCTACATGCTAATCAGTTTAGATAAGCAGAATACATGTTAACACTGTTGTACAGATGGGGGAACCAAGATACAGGAACGTTAGGAAACTTGCTTGAGGAAGTCTGTTGCAGCTGACCCTGTTCTGTAAGAGACCCACGCACCATCCTGTCTTGTCAGATTCTTTCTCTTTACTTAAACTCCTCCCTCTGAGAAGCCTCTGATACATAAAAAGATCTTTCAGATTGTTTCTATGTATCTATATTTACCTACAATTTATTCTTTTTCCATATGTGACCGAGATCCTCATTCAATCATGAAGCTTTCTCTGGCTTTATAAAGCAAACGTGGCTTTGCTGGTTATCTGGCAAACTGCTTTTCAGAGGCAACTGCACCAGGAAGTGAGTTCTGCAAGAAGTACAGCGAGTGTGCGGCGTGGAGCTGACTTGCATAAAGAAAGTGTTCCTTCACCTCAAGTACCCCGCAGGTCGTGAGCCCGGCTGCACCGAGCTGCACACTCTGTCCTTATGCTTAAATAAGAACCTCCAGTGCAGTTGGGTACTGCGGAGATACGGTGTTTTTCCTCTCGGCAGGAATGGATGTATGGAGTTAAACAGTATAGGGAACTAGACATTTACTATTTCCATGGCAACTTCAGATGATGATTTATTAAGCTGCATTTTTTCCACCTTCGAGACTGTGCATTTCTGTTGGTCTGTGCTCTCCAGTGAATGTTTCTTTCCACTCCCTAGTGAGCCCTTTTCTCTCATCTAATTCTTCCCTTCTGTTTTCTAAAATGACAGAGAAATGGAAATATGTTGTAGCAATCTTTGTTAGGCAAATGAGGCTTGATCCAATCGTTACTTTATTAAGAAATATAGTAATTCTTGTTACCACTTAGAACTCCGATGTAATTCTGATGGCTAGTGTAGCAAGATCCTTAGCGGCAAAAGGGAGAGTGTCACAAGAGTTAACAGAGCACACATCGCTTCTGGAAGAGAGAAGGAGACCTTTTGGCCCAGCTGGGCTCTCTTCTCATTGATCTTAAACTCTCCCTCTTGCTTTTGCTCCCCTGGGACCATCTCTTGCTACTCTCCACTCATAATGGTGGTTTCCAGCACCCCCCTCTCTGCGGGGTCTGCCTGAGGAGCACAGTACTGCTGCAGTCGCTCCTTTGAATCGCAGTACCCCTTTGGAGTCTGCAACCTGCTCTTACTGTAGCTTAGTGGAACTCAGCTTGACCAAAAATGCAATGGTCTGTGTTTGTGATGTATTTGTGAAGTTAGAGCCTCAGTGCCTTCTGTGGTCATAATGACACCTTCCAGCTCGTTTGTACTGCTGTTCTGGGCAGGCAGTGTGATGGCCTCTCTCAGTGCATGCTTCCTCACATACTGCAACTATTCTCTCAGCAGTTTGCATCATAGGCAAGCCTGCTTTGTTCAGCATTTGGAATGCCAACAAGATATAGCCCTAAGTAAATTCTCCAGATGCAAATACAGGAGACTTAATAAATTATTCATTTTGGAGCTGCATAGACACAGTTTGAAAATCTTGAGCATGATGGTAACCAGGCCCATGCAAACAAAATGAATGGAACAGTTACTGAATATAGAACTGTGAAATGAATCTCAGAGCAGAAGAGATCCTTTTCGAAAACCTGTCATCTTTCTTAACATACATCTATCTTTATGAGCATACACCAGTCTTCGTGGCTCTCATTTATAACAACACTAATTTCTATGTAAACTTTTTTATCTCAAATATCAATTGCAGATGGTCTATTTACATTTGTCTTTATTCTCTGAATTAGATGTCCTAGAATGCTAAAGTACCACAGCTCTTGATGTCTCCTATCAGTTTCTGCCAGCAACTTGCCTTCTTTGCATGAAATGTATTCTTGTAGTGAGGTTCCACTAAGATTTTGCCATATTTTATACTCTTTTTTTTTTTTAACTCAGTAGGTTATTATGGACCCCATGATATGGCAAGTATGTGTTTTTAGGTGTATTTGCTTCAGTATTGATTAACTAATTTTTAAGTAACTTAGTTCTTCAGCTGAACAACGTGGATTAACTTAATCAGCAAATGAATACATCCATATCTCTGTGGTTAATTCCAGTAACAATTTTTGAGTGAATTCAAGTAACTAACTTGGGCCGGGCACACAGCCCTTGTCCAAGAGAAGCTCTTGCATTTTCCCTCTCAAATAAAATACACTGCACTGTCCTAAGGCAAGGATATTCTTCTGCCTTAGTTTTGAAGAACATTATAGAAGTACTTTAAACAATTATAAAATTGGATATAAATAGCTTAATGAACAACATTGGATTCAGTCTTAAGTCTTGTCAGTAGAGAAGCTTTGCTGATATTTCTCAGAATAATGACATGAACAAATCTGCGTAGGGGTTTTTCTTGAAGCACCCTTGTGTCTTTACAACAGCACCTAGTGGCTTTAAGTACCATCACAGTTCATTTTGGAAGGTATCACTTTCTGCACTGTGGAAGTGTTTTTAAATACTAATGTGCAGGAGGGAAATACAGAGTTAAAAAAATATCAGAATTGTGTAATTAAAAAAGTTGCTGAAGATCATATGTAATATATGTTCATATCCCCCTTGTCTGTCCCCCAGTATCAAAATCATTATTCTGCCATGCTGGACCTGGATTATAGGAAGCATTTTTAGGTTCAGCTAAAAGTGGCTCCTTTGTGCTTGCAGCCCTCTGCCACCCAGTTCTATTGTTTGCTCTGTGCTGCTTTTCAGAACCTGGATAAAATAATTCATCTTTGAATGTTCATTGCCAAAAGACATAAACGTATCTCCCAGCCAGTACTTATTAATATGCCTCTATCTTTTGGATTTTCGTGTACAATGCAAGTTTGAAAATGTCTTTGTTAGCTATTATTGGTATCCCATAGAAATCAGGTGCAGTAGAAGAGCTGAAGTCTGATCATAGGCTAAAACTGAAATTTCCCACTGTCGTTAGGAAAGTCAGCACCGTATATTGTAGCTCTGATATGAAAAAGTACTTTGCCAACTCACCAACTGCTACAGGCACATTTTCTATAATCCAGTGCCTGTCAGGCACAGAAGAGATTTGGTTCTGGCACCTATTATACATCAGCATATACGTCTGATGAAAAATTTTGTACTAAAGGCATGTAGGAAATGGAAAAGAATAAGAGAAAGATCCGTTTACTGCCTCCTCCGCCTTTTAGAATCTCTCTGCTTGAAAACTTGAATGAAACCCCTGGGTAACATTGACTTTAATGATAATAAGAGGACAAGATAAAGAATTAAAAGGAAAAAAAGAGCCCAAATACCCCAAATTGTATAGGAGCCCCAGAGAATCACTGGCTGGATATAGTAGCTGGGGAGTTGCAGTCCCACCGTTATTATCGTGTCAGAGCAATCACTGGGAATTGCTGCTGCAATTTTATGGACACTTGGGGAGAATTCAGCCAGGCAGAAAAAAGGAAAGCAACAACCCCATAAACAGATTAGTAAAACTAATGGTAAAAAAACAAACAGAGAGAGAAAAAAAAAAAAAAAAGTTGCATTTCCTGCAGTTACATCTTAGGTAAATTTAGGTAAATTGTTGTTAAATTTTCACGTTGAAAGGACTTCTGTAATTGTCTAATCTGACTTTGATTTAACAGCAGCCACAGACTTTTGTGCTGATGTCGCACCCATGCATTTTTCTTTCCATTTTGAGGTTTTCTGTGACCTGATGCGCTTCAAACAAGGCATAAACAGTCCCTCTGGTCGCCATGCTTACTGAGTGCAAGTTTTAGAAAGACTGGATGCTTTTACAGTACTTCCTGAGTCTAGCAAATGATTGAAGAGAAGCACTGCAAAACAAGGGAGTCTAATAGGCTCACCCACTAATAGGGAACATGAGCTGGGTTTAGACTGTCGTGAGACAGGTTAGTTTTACCCTACTGATGATGTGTCGTTGCACTAGTAATTCTGTCTCCATGTGCCCTTCTGCTATAGGGATCTGGCTTCCGACTTTGGAAGGATAACCTGCCAGCAAATCTGTTCTTCACGTGGTGCACGTAGTAATTGCAGGAGGTAATATATACAGTCTAACTCATGTGGTACCTTTACTGTTCCTTGAGCGGTGGCCTAAGGGCTTCATGGCATAAAGGTATTCATTTAAGGGAAATGAGTAGAAGAATTTAGAGAGAGAACAAATTTGCTTTGTCTTAGTGACATAATGTGGGATTAGAGAACAAATATTGGTGGATGTCTTGGTCCCTTTGGTGCGCAGTATGTGTTTGCATTTCAATATCGTGACTCATCACATCATGCCCAGGAGTGTTAGCCTTGGAGGTGCTTGTAATTATTATGACCCAGTGAGGAAGAGTCATATGCCAAAGCAAAGCAAGTTAAGGTGTGATGATGTTCTGTGCCAGTAATGCTTTCAGATGTAATGTACATGATTGAGTTGGGATGTACCTATTAGTAATGGCTAGTGTCATATATTCAGCAATATTACAGAGATGCCTTTAAATCACGCAGGTGAAAGGATAAAAATAAGTGAAAGCTGTGACAGTGAGAGATTGCCAGTGATTGGAGGGGGACAAGGGTTTTGTCCCACACATCTGTATTTTTCCCTGATTAGTTCTGTTTTCAAGAAGTGAGATCAAACTCGGTCATGTTAGGATGAGAACAACTCATGCAACATAGGAAAGAATGATTATAACAATAAAAGAGAATTATTAATAGGAGAATAACTTACATCAAGGAATAGTGGGAGTAAAGTGAATTTTGATGTTTTGAAGGTTGGATGGGTGGGTGGGCATGTTGACAATAACAAGACAATCACAGCTTCTTTAGCAACTTCGTAACAGTCTTCAAGGTTTTCAAATAAAATGTATGAAATCTGTGGAAAGTATTGTTTTGATGGCAGTAGGAGAGAATTGGTGTAATTTTGTCTGCAACAGACCTGAACATAACTTCAGCTACATGCTGACCTTTTTGGTCACAGAAGTTTTTGTTTCCTGGAGTTTTCCTTTGAGCATCTCTAGGGTTAAGTGCTGTAGTTCAGTTTTGCTCTATGTAACTTAGTAGCTTTTAGAAATATTTTTCCTTCTTTCCAGGAAGCATTTCCCTCATACAGAAGCTGATATTGTGGGACAGAATCCTCAGATGATGCATTTGGGCAACAAATGTAGACAAACTCACACTGGCTTCTTTGTCTACATATATCTTAAATTGTAGCCTTAAGAAGTTTGAAGTGCTGACATGATGGTGTTAATGGCAATCTGTAAAATGCCATTTTAGAGGAAAAAACACGGAAATCAGTGGCTGTTTTCATATACTGTTATGATGTTAGCTGAGATTATAGGTGTTTTCTAACCATTGTGTCATTTGAAGTAAGTCTTTGGAAGCTCAGCAAACAGATCATGCTCCACTCAAATACATGATGCGATGCTGAGCACTTTGGGGTTGGTTAAAGTTAAACTTAGGTAGCTTCTGCATCTTGCCTTAAATTGCTGCATATTTTTTTCCTAGACATTCAAAGTAATGAAAAGCAGTTAAAAGCACTGATGACTTTTTCGTGGCATTTCTTTGTTTCCAAATTGCTTGTTCTCATGATCATTTTCCAGAATATATACTTGATGAGTAATATATACATTTGGAAAAACATGTTTATTTGTGTGTATATGTATACACACCATAAACATATACAAAAATTCTTTGCACACCATTTTGGTTTCTTAGTTGGCTTCAATTATGGTGTTTGCAATAGTTAGTGCTTTATTAACAGGCACTGCTTTCACTCTGATGCAGTCCACTGTGTCAACTGCGGAGGCTGAGGAGGCATAAAATCTAATCAGTTTAACCACAGTGGGAGGTCAAATGTTGAAGGCTGTTTCTTCCCAGTCCCTTCTTCAGTGTTCATAGTGCTCAGCAAGTCCAGGGGTCAATAGATGGAAGAAGCACCAAGAAACCCAGGGGCTGTTAAAAGATGTAGAATGTCGGGCAGATTTCTTAGTGTAAGCCTTCCCAACAGTAATTATCTGTCTCTCCCTATTTTTGTTCTTAGGGAATGATTAAAAATAAAAGCTGTATTCCCTAACATCTTATACAATATGCCTATGTCTGTTTTTTGGGCTTTTTTTTCCTCTTTTTTTTTTTTTTCTTTTTTTTCCTCCTCAGCATGTAGTAAAAAAGGAAGCATATAAAGATATTCTTGAATGAGAAAGGAAGGATCTTTAATCAGATGCACTTATTGTATCTCATACTTTCACTGCATCAAACATGCTTTATGTCTTTTTAAATGTAAATAAGTATTACAACCTCTGCTGTGTCTGTCCTTTGCTGATGTGCACTGTCATGTCATCCACTAGTTTTGTTTTCAATATTATTATTATTTCTATGTTATGCCATTGTTTCACAGCTACAGTTGTGGGTCTTTGAGGATACTTGGTGTGGAAGATACCACAGATGGAGCCTACAGGCACATTTTTAAAGGTATATATTATGAGTGTACAGATTTTGAGCCACATGTGTTTTCTGAAGGTATTCAAGCACAGTAACTGACCCCAGTGTGTGTTGTGCCCAGGGAAATCTCACAGAATGTCTCAGCCATGGGAGTGGAAGTTCTCCACTTCTGGGTGGGTGACCTGCATAGGAAGCTCTTGTTGCAGCTCTAAATAAGGAGCTACAGAGAGGTGATGTGGCAATCATGTGAATCTCCGTTTTACTGGCCTGATTTCCTGCAATCAGTAGGAAATTCTGCAAAGTGCTCTTTGGCATAATAGTCCCTGCAGCGATTAATAGAGCGGTCATGCTTTCCGAAGCTCAAATAAAAATCTACTGACCCTCATGGAACACCGAGTTTTCATTTGGGAAGTACCACTTGATGACAGAGTTGATGAAAGGTCCTCAGACATCAAACACAATCTATATATATATATAAAAGGCAAGCTATATATGGTCATTACTTTCTTTAGGAAGACATTCCTTCTGTTGTTCTTCTTTTCTTATTTTAGTCATCTGTTTCATACCTCCTCTTCACCACTTGACCCATCAAGATAACCAGTCTGTGGTGCTGATCCATATTTTTTTGCTCAGAAAACATGGAATGAGAAAGGCTGTTAGCAGTGGTGCTTAGGAGTTCCTCATCCTCTTCATCATTGCTTTACACCAATGGATCTTCACCTTCATGTTGCAAATATGATGTGGTTTTGAGAACTTCTGAACTTTAAGTTCACGTGCAGTTCCTGTTTGTGAGAATTCTTCATGCAGCCACAGTGTGGGGGACTGAATGCGCTTTATTCAACAGAACGTAACGCAAAGTTCCTTCTTGCTTCTTCCTGTGAGTTCTGCTTTAGCTGCAGCAATCTGTGCACTAAATGCGGCTCTGGCCACCTGCCTATCTCAGACACATCCATGGAGAATCAGTGTAAGCTGGCACAGCCATTCCAGAAGGATTGGGAGTAGTTTCAATACTTTAGTATTTCTGTTAATTGTTTGGAAAAATCTATGTGAATCACCAATGCTTTATTTCCAAGTAGCACAAAGAGCAACAGAATATGAGATTAAATAAGAACTTGTGACAAAGCAAGCTCAGAATCGTTTTGCCTCTTTAAGCAGGAGGCTTGTGTATGTCGACTCACCTGAGAAAAACTGCGTGTTTGAGTGGGAAAAAACTGTCCTATGAAGCAGAAATGCTCCACTCAGATAATGGCTGACTACAGGCTTCTAGTAGGGAAAAAAGTCACATCCAGCTTCTTTGTGCCAATGGGAATGAGGCAGAAGAGAGATGAGGCTTTGCCTTTTAATATGCCTCTGTGTTTTGGCAATATCATTAATGAAATAATTCTTTACATTCTAGGATTCGCATATTAGGAGGGACCTGGAAATACTGGTAAGGTTCAGAAAGTTACCACAGAGTGTTTGGGATGGAATGGAAGGGTCTTCATCCAATTGAAGCATTCTCTTTTGGATTTATCAAGGAGAAAACTGGGAAGTCTGTAGGATGACAGTGTTGAAGAATCTTTAAAAAGAGAAAAGACTGGATACTGAAGGGACTATATTTAAACTGATGGAGAAGCGACATGGGACTCAGTAGCTAAATGCTGGAGCAGAGGAATTCAAACCAGAGTGCCGGAAAAAGTCTTCAATACTGAATGCGAGTAAACACTGGAACAAGTCAATAGAAGGAGCAGCTGATGCATCATGATTGAGCTTGGATGCACTTCTGCAAAAAATGCTTTGATCAAACACTATTTATGGGGCTTAGTGCAGGAGTTAACATGAAATGCACCAACCCTCGGTAGGCATGTTTTACACTATGAAAGAATAGATCACCCTGCTGGTCTTTTTTTGACTCCAAAGTCTGTCGATTGAAGCTGTTGCTACATGCTTGGGCAGCTGTTGGTTGGAGGTCTGCACTGGTGTGGCAGTGGCTTGCTCTGCAAAGTGCATTATTGTTCATGTGCTCTTTGCTTCCTTGTGGTCTGTGTATTTGGTCTGTGTTGAAGACGAGTCAGAGTTGCTGAAGGAGGAGAGCTGCATGGGGATGCCAGCAGAGCTGCCCCGGCCTCACATGGACACACTGCTGGTGGTGCAACGAGGGCTGCCAGCCAGTGCAGAAGTGTGGCTCATTTCTGATTGAATGATCTGCTTGAAGATAATAGGTGCACTCCTCCGAGGGGTGCAGGAAGATTCCATCCTTCACAAGTTAAATTGCACTTCTCTGAGGTGTGCAAAGGAGAGGAAAAGGCATCTAAGAGTTTTAGTTGGTTAGTTCTCAGGCAGATACTCTGTTCACCAGGGTTAGGGCTGACCTCACTTTGGTGCTGACAACCTGCTCCAGCATCCACCACTGCAAAAGGGAAAATCATCACAACTATAATCTTAATATAGAAACAGATATATAATCTTCCAGAGTTTATAAAGATGGTATTGAAGAGTTTGCTTAGTGGTTGAGTTGTTTTTTTTTTTGTTTTGTTTGTAAAATCAACTGCTATTTTTGAGCACCAAGGGCTGACAGCTGTTCTAGTTTTGCTTGGGGACGTTTTCACAACGTGGATTAATCAATGTTATGAACTGGGTCCATGGGGTTTTGGGAATGTAATTGGTTTCAGATGACACTTTGCTAGTCAATCTGTGAAACAGCCTAATGTTGACACAGCTGAACAATTCCAGCTGTTTCCACTCACCCCTTCTTCCCTCCCTGGATGCACCAGACCTTTCTCTCTCTCTTGTCTCTCTTTCTTACTGTGACTTCATGAAAGAAATCTGTAATCAGTGTTTCTGTCATTTATCTCTGCTTTGGTTTTGCTTCTCTTCTCACTATGCTTTCAAAATAGATTATTGTAGGATTACACATATATATACATATTTTAATCAGTTTGGGCCTATCCTTTTTTTTTGCCCCATGATGGGGTAAGAACAGAAAAAAGTCATGCGGCCTGCATCTGGAGCTTTTAGTTACTTTATCTGTGCTGTTCTGATTTGTAGCAATAAAGAAGAAGGTAGATGCAGAACACTGTAATACATGTCTCTTTTCCATGGCATTTTTCATGCTCTTTGAGCTTTAGGGAGCTTTGCAGCAAGGACCAAAGTTGGGCCGTTAAAAAATCTGCTTACACACACATGTACACATCCAGTATTTTATCAGGTAAGCCAAAAGCACTGGAGAGATAGTCTGGCTGTGTTAGTAGAGCCTTTGGGTCCCTGTATCTCCTGTAATACGCTCTTGGCCAATTTGTGCTTCTTATTAGTAACTACGGTGGTAGTGATTTTCTATTCTTAGCATTTTCCCATTACAAAGTCAGAAGGATCTTGAAGGATGTATGCTCACTTTTTTTTATTTGTGTGCCTCCTCCAATGGCAGACTGTTCTAATTTAGAACTGACATTTAAATGCAAAAATCTGCTGTCTTTGGGCACCGGTTAACTTTAGTAAATTTTAGGAAGTGCAGAAAGCACCCACGTGTCTTGAATCACTTCAAATCATGCCTATTATAATATATCAGAGTAGCATGGAATGGAATGGTCGATCAAGTAGCTTCCACATACAGTTGTTAATACTTGGCCTATAAATTTGTTTGACTATTACATACAGCCTACTTAGAAAATTGTGTATATATAACAAACTAGAAAAGTGGTGTCTCTTTGAGCGTCTTAGTAAAGTGTTGCTGACAGAGAAATCTGCAGATTTGTGCACTGTGGTTTTCAGAAAGTCTCAATGTTAATTCCGGGGATATCTTTGTTTGGTTTTGTTTATTGGTTTTGTGGTTTAAATAACAGAGTTATTCCATAACATCTCACCCTACAGATTTTGTGCTGGCAGTGAGAGCTCGAGTTTTTGTGGATTATGTGATGGGAGAGACTTGGGAGGTGTCCTCAGCGCCCAGATCCACACAGTTCTCTGTCACTATAAACCAGCCACTTCACTTGTCTCAGAGGCCTCATTTGTACCCTAGGATAAAAGTTTCTACATTTTTCCAAGCTTTTTTCCACATTTTCTTTATGCCCTGGAGATTCTGGATTCTTACCAGCAGTTTTAATGAGTATTGGAAGTCCTCATTGGGTGTGAACTATTGGGTTTCTTATTAGTGAATAAGATTTTTCCCAGTAAGTCTCTTAGCTTGTGCTGGAATTTTGTATATGAGTAGAGAGAAAGGAATTTGTCTACGGCTTGGGATTACTAGAACTACGTATTCTGGGTTGATGTAGTTGCTACTGGGCTACCTGGAGATTGGTGCCTCTGCTCAGTGTGCTGTTCTGCAGGTGCATCTGCTGTAGCAATGCAATGAATTCAGTCCTGTGCACAAACAAGAAAGAGCAGGGCATGCGATGTCCTAAGCAGAAATAGTTACAGCTTCCTCTTTTTCTAAATGGATTGTTGTCATATTGGAATTGAAACAATTCACTGCTTTTTTTTTTTTTTTTTTTTTTTTTTTTTTTTCCTGAACTCAGTAAATGCTGTCAGTGACCTTGACATCCTTTGCCACATTTGCAAAAGGAAAAATATTGAAGACTACAGTGTGTTACTAAGTGTTGTGATTTGTCAGATCAGAACCACTAATAGCAAACCGAATTTACCATTGGGTTGTTTTGTGTCACAGTCTCAGATGCACAATGGAAAAAAAGGTTTTGGGGGTTGAACCTGCTGAGAGCACACTTGTATGAGCTTTGTATACATATGCTATCTGGCATGATCCTGTCAGTGTGATGGCTGTTGTGAATTGCCTTTGCTTTTTGAGCTAACAAGCGATCTGATGAAGGAAGTTGGATTGAGTGCAGCATACCAGATTCCTCTTTTATTCTGAAGTACTTGTTCGTATCTGTAAGGGAAACTGTTGATCACAGCCTGTACCTCTGATTAACCATCTGAGGCAAGTGATGTGTCAGCTGTGGGAGCACAGGTGAAGGTAATTCAGCTGTGCTCCTGGAAGGTGTGGAGCTTGACTTCACTTCTCTCTAGATCGCATTTAAGGGCTGACCACCACTAAGTTAGTATCACTTTCTGGAGTTTTTGTGGCGAGCCTCAACATTGATGAGCATTCATCACGACTGAAAACCTCAGCACTGGTGAGTCTTTTCTTAGATACCCTCTGGTTAACTATTTACTCTGTAATTACAGCTATACATTGTATATTCCAACTATATGGTATCTCTTGTATCTCTCTCTTGGTGTGGTCTCAAAACACCTAAATGCTGAAGCAGAAACTTCAGCTAGAACCCCCTGTGAGTCATCCATCCCAATCAGCAGCCTGATGCTGTTGTTTCTATGGCATAGCTCTGTTGTCAGCTTGGAGCTGTGCTGCTCGGATGTGACATGCTGGAGGAGGGCAGAAGCAGCCTTTGCCCCCCGATGCTGAGCTCTGATGGAAAGTGAGGCTGCTCAAAGGCATGCTTCTGCAAGAGGAGGTCTTTAGTACAGCCTTTGTGAAGGCTTTTACATAGGAAAGAACAACGGGGGTAGCAAGTTGGTATGCATTGGCTACTCCAGAAGAAGTGCTGTGAGGATTTTACTCCTGAGGTGAAGGGCTGCCAGCAGATGGGCTTCCTCACCAGCTCAGCTGGCTTTGCCTGAGATCTGCTGATTGCTGCAGGGCCTACTGGGTGCAGGTGTGCAGCTGGTCTGGCTGCTATTTCAAAATCAGAGGAATCTTGGAGTAGTATGAGGTGACTAAACCTCACCCCTGAGTTACTGTGCTGCTAACCAAAGTAAATGTCTTTACTTAGGAACAATTTGCTTTCATTACTTGCTCTACTCTCATACCTTTTCTGGGCAACAAAGCCCAGGTTACCTCAGGAAACTCTTGTGCTAATGTCACTTTTAGGAACAGAAAGGATTTCTAAACTTCTAAAAGTTTCTAATAATCCAGTTGTAGCCTTTAGTAATCCCAAATCACCAGTCACTTCAGAAATGTAAGAGGCCTTCCGGAATAACTAAAGAGGCTTGTACTGCATAGGTGGGGAGGTACATTTCCTTTGCTGCCTGTCTCATCTGTCAAGTTGCTGGTAAAGGCACAGTTTTAAGGGAGAGAGCAGCACCTGTAACTTGTGTGCATCCAGTGTCATGTTGCAGAATTTTCTATTTCAGCATTACCGTTCTCGTAGCAAGCTGTGGTGTTTTTCTCCTCTGGCTATTTTGATGTCAGTCAATACTTAGTAAGCCCTGTCAGGGTGCTGCATGCACTAACAGCTTATAATTGCCCTGACTATCCTTACCTGTGTCCTCTGCCCTGGGGCTACACTTAAGCTCAAGTCTGGGCTATGTCAACAGATGTATATATTTTCCTTTCTCTTACAATTTAATAATGCAGTTATATATAATTTAACAACTCTCAAAGTGTGATAAGAAGAGATAACATAGCATTCAGAAAATTTCCACACTTGATTGTATCGTCCTGTACTGGTAAGGGGTTGGCAGTTGTGCTATGCTGCTTAGTTTTTGAGTCATTGGAAATAAAATTTGAGTCATAAGCTCATATATTCACTTGATTGATATATTTTGAGTGGTTTTTGTTTGTTTTCTTTGCTGATTGTAGTAATTCTTCTCAAGAGAAAAGCTGGTAAAGCAGTTCTGAGAAGCAATAGGGTTACAGTAAGAGTTGTGTGATAACAAGAGGAAGAATTGGAATAGAACATAAGAACCTTGGCTGATATTTCAGTGTACAATTTGGTAGGTATGAAGGCACAAATCTGCTTGGGAGTTTGTTGATTTTGCTTCTGCCCACTTAGTCACTAGCTCATGCTATTGAGAAAGATGATTTTGAGAGTGTGACAGATGCATCAATGAAAACTTTGAATTCAGAGTTCTTTAGAAATATCAGAGTTCACTGTTAAAGTAGCATCAAAACAGTTTCAGTCTTAAACTACAGTTGAGTTTTGCAATGCATAAAACCACACCTCACATCAACAGTGACACCACAGATTCTGACAAAAAGGTTAATCAGAAAGATCTTCGCTGTACTTAAGTTATCGTTGATAGAGATTAAAAATAAGGTTGAGATATCACTACATGTGGGAGGAAGCTGCATGAGAATCAGAAGCTTTGTCTAAGGCTTCATATGTTGAGCTTGCTTCCCAGTTGTCATCTTCTGTCTTCCTTGGTGGCTGAAAGCACTATGAGAAACTGTGCAATACCTATCATTTCCCCCATTATGTAAGATCTTAGGATCTTTTTGAAGATAAGTTCACGTAGATATAAGTTGATTTGGGAAAAGGTGTCACTGAGGAATTCTTGCCTTTTTCAAGTGGTTCACTTAGTTTGATGTGCTTAGGCAGCAGGTGAGACGTAGCTGCTGGTGGAGGCTGCTGGCAGACCTCATTTCATTAAGGATGTTCAGACGTGGCTGAGCCTGGGTCTTCCTGAGTGAAAAAAGCTAGTCATGACTTGAAGGCAGCAACAGCAAGTTCTTTCTTCAGCACCTTCCTGTCCCTTCCCACATCTACTTTCTGGCCTGTTTTTTCCTTAGAAAGCAATAATGTAATTGGTGTTTGTAAGGTGCAAATCCTGCTGCATCTAGGAGGCTGGCTTTGTGTGTTGCCACATGCATCATATCTCTTACATCATCTTGTTTCTCTCTGGAATAAGCCATCTCTGCTGTTGGTGGACCTGCCTTCTGGGTACCATGTGTTCTTAAGTCAGGGGTGATGAGTTTGGGTTGTAGTTTCCTCAGTGCCCATCTGCAGACCACTGTACAGGGGAACATCAATCTGTGACCCAATGCCCATAAAAAAGAAAATGGGGCTACTCCCTGTTTTTGTTGTTGTTGTTTTTCCTTTGTTGAAAACCATGAAACAAATGTATTCCTTGTGGAACACAGCTTGTTGCAAGGTTTTATAAACTTGCTGTGATGTTCTAAATCTTAGAACTGCATTTCCTACTCTCTCACCTGCTTATACAGTCTGTTGTGGGTATTCTGAGATTTGTAGGTGATGACCTCTTTAACCTGTTCTGCTTTTGTTTCTTTCCTTGGTCTGTCTCTCCTTCTGTTGCTTCCTGTTTCCTTAAATAAAGCACTCAGGTGAGTTGAGCAGAAGGAGCTGCTGACTTCCCACGTGGTTGCCATACCTGGCAAATTCAACTTCTTTGCCTTGAACTATAGCTTTCTTTGCTCCTTGCTGAATAACAGTGTGGATGAGCCCAGATTTCACTTCTGTAGACCTCGAGCAGAGCCGGGGGTATCAGCTCTGACTCAGCTCCCTGCCCTGTGATGCAGCTGCAGTATAAAAGCTTTGCTGAGAGGAAGGAGCCAAGCCCCAGCTCCCACTGCTGAAGGAGAGCAGCGCGTAGAGAAGCAGTTACATGGTTGGGTTCATAAATGTTTTGCTCTCGTGGAGTGTTTGTATCTTGACTCGGCTACTGCTGATACTCTTTGAAAATGGTACTGAGAGTGCTTGAAGGGGGAAAAATCAAAACCTTTGGCAGCATTATTCCAGAGAAGAGTGAGCTGAAGTGAATCTGATGGGCACCTTCCAGTATCTGTGAGGAGGCTATCAAAATGATTGAGATGTGCTCTTTACAGTGCTGTGTGATAGGAGAGAGTGGGGATTATGGGCTGAAGTTGAAACAATGGAGATTCCAGTTGGTATAAGGGGAAAAGAGATGTCAGGAGAATAACCAGGCATGGGATAGGTAGGTTGGCATCTACGTCATTGGAGATTTTCAAGACCAGACTGAATAAAGACACAAAATACCTGATCTTGTCCTATAGCTGACCCAGCTTTGATCAGGAGGTTGGAAGAAAAGCCTCCTAGGCACCCTTCCAGCGTGAACAGTAGTTTTGTGGAAGTCCATGTGGTTGGTCTGTGTGTGTAGCACTGTATTTATGTTGTTGCACATTATGCAACAAAATTTTGTCACAGTGTTTCCTGTTCAGAACAGAGCCTTCTGTTTAACTGCTAGCTCTTGTTTAAATATGTCATTCTTTCAAAAAATAAATTGCTTGCAAAGGGGTTTATTGGAATTAAGACAGTCTATAAAATGCTCGGGGGAGGAGGTAGGATTGGCAAAAAGCTGCCAGTCTGAAAATGTCCTCTTTGTCTTTCCTGCTTTTGTATAGAAGGAAAGAAAATGGCAGCGCTAGATTGCCAATGGAAGTTAGGTAGAAGGGATGAAAAGGATCACCTTTGATATACATGAAATACGTGACCATTTCACAACTAGGGGAAAACCTGTTATGGTTGACTGTAAGGAAAAGGGGAGAGCACAGATATGTAAGTATGCTAGAAAGCTTCCTAATTCTCTGTTTATTTCTCTTTACTGTATCTTAAACCATAACATCTGACTGCTGTGGTGAAAGTATCAAATCCAAGCCAAACTGGCAACACAAGGAGTAACCATTTCATTTCTGGTGAATGTGATTCATGTGCTTTTGTTTTGTTTCTTATGTTTAATGGAGACTTTTCTAAAAATGGAAGACAAAGGAGTTACTAAAGGGGCTCAGCAGGGAGGAGAAATCTCTTAAGTAAACAGTGCTTATTTTCCCTTTGATCCTGGTGCTTTTTAACTTCCTAGGTTCCACTGCTGCAGCGTTCAGATGACAGTGTTTAAGTTTTTAATGAGTTCACTGGCCACAGCTCCATGGAGGCATGGCCAGATGCACCAGAAGGTCTCCTGTTATTGTGGCTGGAGCTGCAGGCCAGAAATCAGGCTGGCGCTTCTCCTTATGCCTCAGCTGAGCAGCAGCAGCGGTGTGTCTCATTAGGTGTGCTCTCCGGAGAGGCTCAGTAATGCCTGTGAGACCCAAACCACACCACAAGGCCACTGAATGTGTGTCTGGGGAGAAGAGCAGGAACAGTCGGTGTCCGTCAGTGCGGATGATTCTGAGCTGTTAGACAGGTGCTTACCTTTCTGTGCAGCCTTTTCAAAGGCTGATACTGCTTTTTTTGGTTTGTTTATTGCATAACTCCAATATAAAGGAATTCCTGAGGCATGAATGCTAAGGAGGAAGGAAAGAATAAGTGGTGCCAGTTAAATTTTCATGTATTTATGCCTTATTATGGCCTGACAGTCAGAAATAATATTCTTTTCCTTTTATCCTGATTTTCTCTTTTGACTGTGTATTAAAAAACCACCAGCAGTAACAAAGTGTAAAAGATTGAATTAAATCCTAGTTAGAATGACTTCACCTTAAATACTGGAATATCTTAGATCTCTTTCTCTTCCTTTTTTCTTTCTCTCTGTCTAGTCTTCAGAGACTTGGCAGTCTCAGATACCCTTGGGTGTTCAAAGGTAGATCAGTCTGCGGCAGGGCTGCCTTTGATGTTTTCACCTACAAAAATGTCACATCACAACCTGCTCTGTTATTTCACATTGAATGTGAAAGATTCACTAAAAGGTTAATTTCAAGTCTTGTTGAATTTTACACTATTAAAGTCAATGCCTTTTCAAGGATGCACCTAGAATGTTTTCAGGAGGGTGAGAGAAGGGGCTGGTTATAAGCTGTGCTGGCATCTCACAGCCACATGATACAGTGCTCGTGGCTACACAGCCCCTCTGTGAGGCAGTGTTCCACCCTGTTTTCCAAACGGGGGAGGTGGTGAATCACCAGGCGTACCCTGAATTCCACTTTATCTGGCTGTGCTGCCTTTGCCCACTGAGGCAATGTTCTGTCCCATAAAAGAGAAATCTGAAGGGGGGGTGGGAGGGTAAACACTTCTAAAGTGATCTTGTGTGGGGTATTTTATAGGAGTAATTCCAGATTTCTGTTCTGATTTATGGGTTTTAGGAGTGATTTCTGGAATGATTGGTAATTACAAAAGCATGAGTAAAATATTTCAAGACATTGTTCCTCTTGTTTCTGATCCCCTGCCTCCTCCCTGCCCTTTTAAAGCTGTTGGAAATGCTCCATGTTTGCATTATATGAATGGGAGATTTCTTTGTGGATACCATAGATGTGGCTGGAAAACCTTCTTTTTGAAGGATAAGTGGCACAGCATTTCAGATGTTATTTTGGAAAGAATAAGCTTTTCTAAAAGACTGATTGGATTTAGAAAGAGTACTTGTTTGTGTGTGCCACGCAGTGTGTTTGCAGGATTTCAGAATGGGCAAATGCTGAAAGAATGGGAGAGGTAGTGCTGTGTGTTCATTTCTTTAGTGATCACCTCACAACTATATTTTGTTTTCTCCTTTTACAGTGAATCTTCAAACATAGTGAGGGCACTTAGGAAACAATGTGACCTTTCCTTCCAGCTTCCCTTAGCTCAGGTATGTCCTTTAGTTGCTGAGCTCAGCGTCCTCCTTTTTGTCCCTTCATGAAATCCCTTTTCCTAGTGAGCAGTGAGAAGTCAGGCAGCTCGCCATGGTGTCTTCATGTTTGTAGCATAGCAGAGGCCAGGATTACATGCTCCGTCATGCTGTGTTCTTAAGGATGTGCCACATTCTCCTACTGTTTTAACACAGGAACTGGCTCTGTTGTTGCTTTTCCCTGCATTCCCTGACTGTGTGAGAGCTCAGGGTGCAGCTGGCGAGCGTTTCCAGTCTAATTTGGTGATGGAATCCTGAGGACAGGAAAAACAATTAGAAAGTTGTGGTCAACTTCAAGAAGGGCTGTAATTGAGGCAGAACTTAAATGAAATTAAAAAGTATATTTCTACCGATCTACAGTGGAAAGGACGTGTGGGAGTCAGCTCTAAACAGCAGACCAACTGAGGCTTTCAAGTTTGGCTTTCTGCAGTGAAGTAGGAGACACTGAATGTCCCTGGGAGAAGCGGTGCTGTAAGGACCTGAGCGCCTCGAGCATACCTGGCATGGCATTTAGCTTCTCAAGCTGCTTCACATTTTTCTAAAGGTATTTGAGGATTACCATAGCTGAACTCAGGATGTTACAGAATGTCTCTGATGTTGTTCATCCCCTTTTCAGTCAATTATATGCTAATGATAATACTGAAACACGGCCTAGCTGGTCCGTTCCAACCCTCTGGCTTTCTCTTTGCTTTAGGTCAAATAAAGAAGTGGAGGTACTGGAAACAGTCTCGAGTGCTATTTCAGCCTGATTAAAACCGGGGTGACAAAGGGGATAGTTTTACTGTTCAAGCTTTAACAGTTGCTGCATAAACTAAGTGATGAATCAATGTAAAAATCTTCCTCTTGCCATTTCTAGTAATTGGATGTAGGGTTTGTAAGAGTGTAGTACAATACGTAACTCAGCAGCTCATTGCTGTTTTGTCCTTTGACTGAAGGTTAATAAACACCAGCAAGTTCTAGTTCTTAGAAGTAGCAGTGCAATCTGTCACATTTAGTATGGCCTGTGTAGTAATGGTTGTTTGTTTTGTTCTTTAAATCAATCTTAACATTAATTGTAGCTGTATAACTAGCTGGCAGTTATGTAGGCAGGAACACAGCGTGTATATTAAGCCTCTGTACTGAAAGAATTGACAGCACGCTTCCTGGTCATCGTGCTGCAGAGCTGCTGGCAGGGGGATCAGTTCAGCCCTTAGCTGTGATGCAGTGACCCTGTGGAGCAGACAGGGGCCCAACAGCCCTCTGCTGCCAGCAGCCTTCTAAAACATACTGGGAGCAACTCTGAGCAGACAGAAAGCAAGAAGTGCCTGGTGTTTATTAGCTAGCCAGTTTGTTTTTCTTTCTACATTACCTTGATGTTAGAGATCATGTCACGCTGTTGTTCTGCCAAATATTTGCTTGTTAAGATGATATAGCAGTGTTTGCATAGGGGAGCTCTGAAGCTGCTTGGGAGGAACTGCACTTCTTACTTGTGAAACAAGATGGACAGCCTGCTTGCAAAGCAGCCTGTCTGCAAGGTGTGATTGCACTGGAGTACTTATCTTTCAATCATTTTAAGTGATGGCTGTAGTGCTATCTTTCATTTCTGCAGACTCCTCTTCCCTTAGTCTGTCCCTCCCTCTGACTCCAAGTATGAAAAATTCATTTGGGCACTGCTGAGTTCTCTTTCGTGGTGTGGTGTGTGCTCTGCTGAGGATCTGCGGTGCTCCTGCTGCAGCTGGAGCAATCCCTCATCAGGACGTATGGCTGTAATTTGTCAGACTTTGTAAAACATGACGCTGTTTAGAAAGGCAGGGTCATGGTTGTAAACTTCTTGGAAGAGTGTGATCAAAATCTGAAGGCCAATGTGTTTTAAAGTACTTTGTAAATGTATTTCATGTATGCCTTCCTTCTAGGGCTACTGCTCTATGTTTTCTATAGCTAATTAGGATCTTCTGGTTGAAAGGAACCTCTGGCCATGCTGTTTTCTTAACAAGGGCAGTACTTTTTAATGGACGCTATCCTGCTACTTGCAGGACTTTTTTTTTTTTGTTGCTGTTCACTTAGCAATAGTAGATGCTTGTTGTACAAAAAACAAACTCTACAGGCTGTAAGGAGAATTAACCAAAGTGATTTATGTCATGATAATACCCACCTTATGAAGCAGTAATGCTGCCAGAGTGATGTCAGCTTGATCCTGCCTCATTCCTCTTTGCGTGGCTGCAGTTTATTCTCTGTGTTTATCTTGACAACTCCTCTTGTTCCCTCTGGTTTCTGTAAATCTCCAAGGCGGCTGCTGCTGCTGGCACTGCAGAGGTGATGGGCTGGAGCTGCTGTGTGCTTGTTGTGCCTTGCTGCTGTCTTGGGATGGTGAACTGTATGGGTGGCTCTGCAGGAACTCAAGGTGTGCTTTGACATGTGGACTTCTGCTGAGACTGGTCTGTTCTGTCTGTGATCTTTCTTCCACTTACTTTGGACTGAGAACAGTACATGACAAATATCACTAGGTGGCATAGCCACCCTGGTGTACTATGAGGTAAAACTGCATTTGTAGCAATTCAGTTGGTGATTAGAGTTAGAAATAATTCCTGTCTAAAAGACGCTATGTCCTGGTCTTTTATAGCACTCTTTTAACACTTCATCATTGAACTCAATCACAAGACAGAAGGTAGATAGGCATGTGCGCTCAGCCTTATGTAAGTCAGAGCTGTCCTGAGAAACCTGAGCTGCTTCTGCCAGTGTGCTACAAAGCAGTGCAGGCAAAATGCTGAAGATTTTGCTTACTTGGAAAAAATGAAATTAAATTAGTGTTTCCAGAGCTTTTTAGAAAGTTGTTTCACCAGAAGCATAGTTTAATCTCCCTGTTGAGTTACTGAGCTCCTGTGATGTTCTGTTTCAGCCTTTTTGGAATTTATTACAGGAAATCCAGCGTATAATCCAAATTTAAATAAAGCACTTTAAAGTAGGTGCCTACGTTTTAAACATATGCTTAAGTGTTTTCACCAGGGAAATGAAGAATAGAGAAAAAGCTTTTGCTTGAAGTTGAGCACCAGTCCCAGGCCAGCAATACTCTTAACTAGTCTGAGTATGTATTTATGAAACTGGTTGGGGGAACTCCATATAAAATCATATGACAGATCCTGTATGCATTTCTCGTAAGGTAGAAAACAAAGTGTAGAATGGACTATATCAGAGAGGTGACTAAAGTCAGTTTTACTTTGAGTTTTTGTAAATTAGGATGTCTTTATTCATGGACTCATAAAATTCTCGGAAATTGATGGGAAATGTCCTTTTGTTTTGAAGTAAACTCATTGAACTCTAACGTGTCAATTCAGTTCTGTGAACTCTGATGAGTCAATTTGTGAAAACTCACATTGGTTCCTTGAAGTTGAAAGAAATTGTCTAAGAATGGAATTTGGATCTGAATTATTGTAGGTTGTTCTGAAAGTAGTGCCTCCTGTTTATATCCGTAGAAACTACAATAGATAGAGAAGGCATGAGAACTCTTTGGTAGAGCCAGTTCTCAGCTACGAAACACTCTTGGGTGTAGTCATCACCATTAGCAGTGCAATTTTGCTGATAATGAACACAAGCCAGTGAACTCTCCAGTGTATGTCTTACATCTTTATATATGGCTTATATCCATCTCATGGTATCCCTTCAACTAACTGAGTTGGTTTCTTAGGGATGAAATTCCTGCTCTCTCATATGATCACAAGCAAAATGTTTCATACCCTCTCAAGCATTAACTGCAGAAGTGCTCGATTCCTGGCATGGGATCTGGGGCTGTGGGAATACCTGGCTGTCCTGAATGGGTACGGATAGCAAGTTGAATGTTTAACATACGCTTGTCATCGAGTGCCATTATTGCTTGTGTTTCATTCTTGATGTATGTCTGAAGAGCCAGTTGTCTCTTAAAAACGTTCTTAAGAAATCAGAGTAGTTTGTCAAAGTAGACTTTAGAGCTGTAAATGTAGGGGGCTGGGTACATTTTACCTATGATAGTGTGTGTTTCTCCCCATTCCTGTTGTCAAAATATTGCAAAAATATCACATTTATGTATTGTGGAGTCCTTTCCTACTTGGGAGAAAGGATCTTTCACCATGTGGATGAACAGCGCCTTCCTCTCAGGCTTAATAGCAACAAGCAGTTGGGCTACCTGATGCTGATGTGTAGATTTTTGCAGGCAGAAAGTGAGCTTCCCTAATGCCACTGGCTGAAAATAGAAGACTCCTTACAGGAAAACAGCTCTAATATATGTGTGTCCATCATCCATGTCTTTTTTTTCTTGTTTTTGGTTTGTCTTTTTTTTTTGCTGGTTGGGGTTTTTGTCTTAGAAGAGACGGATTTCTCTCTGTGATCTTTCTTTTACCCTCTGCCATGTCACTTCTGCCTAATTTTATTTCTAGGTATGTGTTTCTCCACGTGCAGATGAGTGCAGGCATGTAACTGTTGGTTCATACTGTTCCTCTCCCTTGATGTGCCCTATGTCTTTGTTCTGTTTTTCCTCTTAATTAGGCACTCAAAGCAGCTTGGCCAAAAGCATGCCACACATCAGTGGGGGAAAGCACAGACCGAATCTCCAGATGTTTTGTCTTCCACTCGCATTATAAAATGGAAAGTTACTTTCCCTGAAACCCTTGCTCCAAAGTGTTCTTGAAATGAGAAATTAAGGAACATCAGAATGTATTTTCTGGCTCTTACTTGACAGCCTAAACAGTTAAACCCTTTTAGCATTAATCTTGCTGGAAAGAGAATCATTTGTTTTAAAAATCAGTTTCATCTTGACTGTGAGTGTGGTGTGAAGAAGAGATGAGACCAAGTCTGGCCAGACATGCTTGGTTTCATTTGTACAGTGTGGGGGAGGTGAGGGCAGAACTGAGGGCAAAGCACTCCTTGTGACGGAGAGGTCAGGCTTAAGTGCACCATCTGCTTTGGCTTTTTGAGTTACAGATTAGTAAGTAGCACACTGCAAAACCCAGCTATGAGGAGTTCTTAGTCTGACATACTTACACATATGGTGCCAGTAATTGTTCTCACATGGGATGTTGAATTACACCAGCAACTACATACTATGCTGGTACCTGTGTTGAATTCAATTGTCCTTGTTTTGGCTTTTCTGAATTCCTCGAGGTTTGTCGGGTTCATCTAAATTTGATTCAGATGGGAAGGACACCAATGAAGAAACATAGCTGTTGCCTTGCTGTATCTCCTTCCAGTTGCTGCTTTTCACAAAAGTCTTTTTAGAGAGCTGAACCCACAAGGACTTTGTAGAAGTTGTGTAGCTGAAAGCCATAAAGTTCATTTTTGCTTTTCTTGCTTTTGTGTGGCTATCACTGCCACGCAGATACCAGTTTGCAGGACAAACAGTAGAAGAATTTGAACTAATTCTAGTGTGATCAAGTGGTGCTGTACAGGAACATCAGATTCTCTTCGTTGTATGCTCTGAAGCAAACTATTCCAGGCTGTCTCTGTAAAAGCAAATGAATGTTAATTGTACACACTGCCTCCCTTATTTAAGGAATTATGCAGCATGTCCTTGAGTTGCTACGTGTCTGTTCCTAGCTGACAGTCTTTTCCACTTGTGGGCCTGCAGGACAGCTTTGACTTGAGATTTTCAGAGGTCTTAATGCTGTTTTCTGAGCTGAAAAATGTGATGTGTTTATATGGAGTGTTGTGGGCATGTAACTGGAGGCTTGTTCTGAAAAAACTGATTTGATCTCTAAGGACATCAGTCTTGTACTGCTGGTGAGATGGGAAGGACCAGGAGGACATACACACTTTGACAGACAGCTTTTGTCTTTGTTCTTTTGGTGTGCTGATCATTTCATTCATCAACCAGGGTGTTAGATACACACCCTGTGTTGTGGACTTGTGCTATGTCAACTTGATGGATATGCACACAGCAGTGGTGTTTCTCTGCCAGTTCAGTGGGAAAGCCTACAGCTATGGTAAGCCCTTTTAAGCAGGTGCAGATTACTTTTGTTTTGAAATTAAGAAAGAAATTGGTCCATGAGGTCACTATTTGATGACTTAACACTTGAAATGCTGTTATATTTTGCACTTCACTGACTTAAGATAGTCGTAGCATATATAATTTCTTAAGCTTATTGGTTTCAGTGAATCTATTTTATGTTTGGTTTTTGGTAGACAGTGAGTAGAATAGCAGCCTGCCACTGGAAGAGCAGTTTATCCTAGATGCTGAATTTAATAAAGTATTCAGAAATCAGTTTTAAAATGTACACACCTGGAAAAAAAAACCCTGCCAGAAATCGAAACCAACAATGACAGCAAAAGCTGTGCTGGTGGGTCCAAAACTGTGGTAGTGAACGTAGGTGTGTCCAAGTGATATTCTTGAACTGAGGCCCTTCTGTGGGGAATCTTTACAACCATTCAGACAGAATTCCTTTTAATTTCAAATAAGACCCCAGGGCAGTGAAAAGAGGAAATATTTCAGCAGTTATCCTTAAGCTTTCTGCAGAAGGATAACATGCAGCAGGATGGGCATGGCAGGAAAACAGCTGCAGCTGGGGCAGTATTAATGTGTTTCTAGCAGCCATTCTGGAGCTGTCATCACGCCTCCCCAGCCGCTGAGAGATACAAATTAATATCCTATGGCTGACCAATTCCATTACTTTGTCAGAAAAACAACTTCTGGGCAATAGATGCTTTAAGAATGCTGCCAGCACTACTTCTTCCCTTTCACAAACTATAGAAAGGCTTTGAAGCTTCTGTTGTCTATTGCTCACTTGATTGCTATTTTATTTTTGTCAGTAAAGGTCTGAAAATGGTCAGTTCCACCCAATAATGAAGGAATTCTCAGGAACGTTTTGGAAAGCTTTAATTCTGTATTTTATCTGGTTTCATCCTGTAAAATCAGTTGAACATGTCAGTAATGCACTTAATGAAGCCAGTGTTGCAACACAGAAGTTAAACTGTGGTTCCATGTATGAGAAAGGATTGAAAAGCAAGTTAACAGGGATTTCTGTGTCTGAGTGATTAATCAACTGGGAAAGCCAGAGACAACTTAATTTGTTAGCTGCTGATTTTGTTAAATCACATACATAGTTGGTTTAATTCTGCATTAGTTGCAATTGCTTGTAGCATGTGGATAGTAATTCTGGCCTACCTCTGTAATGTGTTTGAAGACATGCGCTGGAAAAAAAAAAAAAAAAAAAAACATTTTTAAGGTTTGAAAAATCAACTAGTAAACACAAGGAAAACTAAAGAAAATGCTGAGTAAATTTAGTAAATGAATTGCAGTGATGGGAACGTCATGCATTTGAGGAGCTTTTAAGGTAGTATAAGGGAAGAATATCAAGGAATGATTCCTTGAGGAAAACATGGGAACAACCTGTGAGGTGTGACAGCGCTGAAGTAAGTCTGGCAAAAAGAAGCTATGCACAATTTTCCTCTTTTCTGTCCCTCTGTAGTTCTTACTGGTATTTAAAATGAGCAAGACCTCTGTTGTACGAAGGCCTCTGGGAAAAATGTGTAACCATAAATGTGAAAGCACTTAGGGGGAAGCAAAAATCAGCAGCTTCCTGCTAGGAAAGCAAGTTTAAGCTTAGTCAACGCTAGGCAGACTGTCAAATACCAGTTAAAGAACTAGATAAGATGCAGAATAAGATTCTGATAAGATAAGAAAATGAATGGGGCTTGTAGAAGCTATTGTCAAAACTCTTGCTGATTCGATGTGGCTGGAGTTGCACATAAAATATACTGTGGTTGAGCTGTTCCCTTAATTCAGTGACTTGTCATCTTTTTTTAAGCATTTCTTTAGCTTTATTTATTTAGAATTCTTTAGCTTTTTCCTACTGCTGTAACCAGCTCTGAGCAGACATGGGGAAAACTGTGCAGAACATTCTGTGCTGCTGCTGGTGTCTTGGGTGATGTGGACTTCAGTCTCTGACATGTAGAAACACTCAGTCTCTATAATGAGAAAGCTTAATTTTTTTTTTGTTATAGAAATCTCAGGACTTGAGATGTTCCAGTAACTTCAGTGTGCACATGCACAGTTGCTTTCCTGCTGGGTGCAGGTATGGTTTATGGGAATACAGAAGGCCATGTACTAATGATGGCATGAGAAGATACTTGCAGGACTTAGGCATAGGCCTTTTTGGCATTCAGATAGCCAGGTGAAGTTAAATAAGAAGTCATGTTACCATACTACAGTTTGCATTGAGAGCATGAGGTTTTTTTCTTAGCTATGTAAGCAAATAGTAGGAATGGCTCAGAAGGAGTGATGATGAGCTATGAATTTTTGGTGATAAATCTATAAGTAAAGAGAATAGGATGGATGGAAGACAGTGTCACAGAACTGGCAGAGCTGGTGCTGTAAGATAGGTTGGGAAGTAAATGACAAGTCCTATTGGAGTCTGTGGAAAGATAGGGTTATTTTTCCAAAGAATTGCCCAAGTTTTCCAAGTATTTTTCCAAAGTGTGCTGAAGGAAGAAGCAGGAGTAAAGGATAAACTTGGACACTAAGTAAATGATGCTATTTAAATAACAGGAATGCACTTGGGTGTGCTGAAGAGGGCTGAGAGGTTCAGGAGGGTAACTGCGAAATTTTCCTTCTGAGTTATGAATTTGAGTCTGCAAAGACAGCAACCTTGGTCTGTGTGGGGAATAGAGAACTCATTTTATGGTTCCTGTACTGCACTTGGAGCAGACTTCTTGGCAGTAAAATATTTCCTGACAGCTTAGAGAGGATGGCAAGGTGGTGGTAGTGAGTCAGGGCAGTGTTTCTGCTGTGGAAAAAGTGAAGGTTTGACTTACCTTAGCAAAGTCAAAAAAGATGAAGTGCTAGATTTAGGCAGTAAAGATAGGAAGCATTGGAAAGATGATGATAAAATATTGCCATGGGGAAAACAGTTGTGTTAGAGAAAGGGGGGAAAAAAAGCAGGACATCTGCTTTATCGTTGATAGAAAAGGAGTGTTGACATTATGGAAGAAAAATCAAATTGAAGAGAGAGATTTCATTATCCTCACCAGAGTTCTTTGAAGAAATCGTTAAAATCGCATCCAGAAAAGCAATGGAGACAGATATGAGTCAAAGACAATTGAAAGTTGACCACAATGGTGGATGCAGGAATCAGTGAAATGAGAGAAGTAATGGCTTTTCAGGGAAGATAGCCAAACAGAAGGAGTGTTTATATTGGAAGAGGGCTGCCTAGTTTTGTTATTCAGTCTGTGTTAAAGCAGCAGAAGGGCATGGTGTGCCAAGAGGAGGGGATGAGCCAGGATGGGGACTGAGTCATCTCTGACTTGTGTTCTTGCGTTGTAATGATTCACTGCTACCAGCACAAGTTAAGGAAGGGGAGGGCTGAAATCAGATGAGAATTGTTAGTGTTGCTACTGCATCTCTACTGCTTTGATTTGTCGCTATGATGAAATTACCGTCATGAGAGAAGAAGCTGCAAACCAACCCTAAAAACAACTAGAGACTAATACAATAGATCTGTTGGCCATCAGAGAGGTGTAGGCTCCTGTGTATGCTAAAACCCTTTCAGCTTTGCCTTGGTACCTACAGCCTGCCTGAACACAAGTATCACATATGAAATCTTAGGGCTGTTCTGGTTGGTCAGGAAGCTGTGGTTTCTGCACAGTTGTTGAGGTGCAGCAGATGTAACCAGACTTCTCTCTGATATGCATAACACCAGTGTGAACTGTGTTCTTGGAGCCTGGTGGAGCAAGGACGTAATGCAGAGATGGTTTTTAGATGTCCAAATAGCTACACGTGATTCCCAAGCTGGTGTCAAAGTGTTAATAACAGTTCAAGGTGAAAAATATGGTTACTGCTCCTAAGGTAATCTTGGCTTTCCATGTGTTGGTAGATTTTCGCATGTTTGTTTGTTTGGTTTTTTTTGAGCTTTTTAATTAAAAGCCCAGTTGTTATTAGTGTTTGAAAGGTGAAAAAGTACACAAAGAAGTACTATATTGTTCTGATATGGGTGGTCATGTCCTAAACTGCATGAAATATTCAGGAAAAAAAGTTATTTTATATATCTCTAAAATATTTGTCAGTTGATTCAGTGAATTTAGGAAGTACCATATTAGGCAGTATCCTATGATGCCTAATTTTTCCATGCCAGAAGAGAAGTAGACAGCATGTATGAGCTGCACAGAGATTTTTCCTGTAGCCTTTCAGAACAAGATGTTGTCTACTTGTCTTTTAATTTTCCAGGTGAGCCCTTTGGCTTGGAAATAGAAACAAACTCAGTTTAACTAATTTTGTCTTGTGTTGGGGCCTTTAGAGGAATGTTTCTCAAACAGACCACTATGTTGCCTTGCCAAAGTGGTTATTTTTACACAACACCACTGCAAGCCACCTGTCATAGACAGCAATACAGAGGAATGCTTACCTAGATGACTGCACAGCAGCTGGCCTAAATTCAGAGGTATAGGAGCAATGGTCTTGAGACAGACAAGTAAGGAAAGAAGGCCATGATAAGGAAGAAATGTGAGTAACATTTGAGGCACTAAGACCTCATAAAAGCTGTACCCTGGTTTTCATCACAGTTCAGGGCATTCACTTTCCTTCTTCAAAATGAGTATAAGTGAACTCTCCTTCGCTGCCAAAAAAACACTACTGTTGGCTTTTCAGTATACTTTCTAGGGTTTGGATCCTCTAGTATTACAAAAGTTGGTGTAGTCCTTCTTAATTGCAGCACAGCATTATACCCCATAATAGTTTGATTGGGGGCTGGTTGTGTTTGCCTTTGAGATATATGCCAAGTCCTAGTTTGAATAATCTTAGCTTTGTGATGAGACTTGAGGTTTTACACTTGGATATGAATTTACATTTTATGATTGTTTGCCATCACAGTGCGTAGGAGAAAAACCTCAACTGGCTTTGGACTAGTACTTTCAGTTCAAAAAAACTTAAGTTTGGGGCCATCTATGTTATTAATTTTCAGAGGTTCCTAGAAGCCCGTGTTACCACTTAGTTGCATTTCTACTCCCTGGGTCTGTTGGTTTCTCTTTTTAAAAGTAGCTGCCATGTGATGTGAATGATATTTTCAAGTCCTGTGTTTGAGTTCTTGAGATACCAATGTGCAGAGAATTGGCAAGCTATCTGAAACAAAGTGGCACGCTTTATTTTGTCACTAGAAGTCTGTTCAGTCTGCTATTTGATTCCCTGTAGCATTTTGATTAAGAGTTCCAGTGAAGTTATGTGAAAAGTGAAAATCCTCTTTATTCTTTCTCTCCAAGAAAATGAGACGCACAACGTTGTCAAAATATTTGCCTAATCTCACAGATTTGGATGCTTGTTGTAGTTCTTCTGACAGACCAAAACAATGGTCATTAAATGAGAAGCAGATGCAATAAGTATGCAAGCAAGCTTACCGTGATAGACTGATTGGGGGGGAGCTGCCAACAACGCTCACTGAGCACAGGAAAAAAAAGGAAAATAAAATCCTTCCTTGCAGTTGTACCCCATAAATAATCATTCTGTCTTAGTAATCTAGGCATTATACTTCTATGCATCGGTATTTTCATATGTTCTCTTGCAATATTGACTAGAAATCTGGATGCTCCTTTTGGCTTACTGTAATTTTTTCCCTGCCAGTGAAGGAAAATGCCAAAGAAATGATTTAGCTTTTTTTTTTTTTTTTTAATTTTTCTCTTCTGGTTTCACTCACTGTGCAGCGCTGTTATTTTGGGACTAAAGGACAGTGTCCAGAAAGAATCTGCTTATGTTAAGTTATATTCGCAGCTTTGTGTGATTAGGAAGGCAGAAAAACAGGTGAAAACAAAGCACCGAGTGTGACCTTGGGAGCTGGCAATCTTGATATCAGACACGCAGTATGTTTCTTGAGCTGGTAACTAGAAGTCTGCTTTCTGGTTGCAGGGCTGCCATGTGGACCAACCAGGGTGCTAGTCCCAAAACTGCCTTAAACTATAAGGTCTGCCTTTAAGAAAGAGAACTGTTATCTTAGAAATATGAAGAAAACTATGGTCCAGGGTCTTCCTCAGAGATTGTATACAGACTCATATGTGAGTACTGTTAGTGTTTCTGGTTTCTTGTTTACCTTTGTTATCCTTAAGTTACTTGAATTGGCTGCTGTGTGAGAATTCTTAATGCTTAAAAAAACCAAAGCCAAACATTGGCAATATGGTTGTGTCACACTTGGTAGCTCAAATTCTCTCTCTGCTGCCCCATTCTCCAAATCCTTGCATCTTGTTTGCATTTGTGGATGAATATTTGCAAACAAATGGGCATGAGCTTATCTTCAGAAAGAACAGAATGGAAATGCTTGTTTTGGCATATGTGGAAAAGTGTACAGTAAGGACATGGGCATTAAGATCAGCCTATGTATTGCAGAGAAAGTTAAATGCAATAGGCAGCCTCTAAGCCAAAGGTACAGCAGTTGCGCAATGTATTGCATTACAGAAATACATCATTTATTAAAAAAAAAAAAAGCCAGAGCTGTTTACAGGACTCACAAAACAAACTGAGTCCATCTTGACTGCAAAAACCTGTTCTGGTTCAGATGTCTCCTGGTGCTGGCTTAGTTCTTTAGTGTGTGGTTACTGTCATTAGTTGGTTACAGGGTCTGTGTGCAGAGGCTAAGCACCCCTTGTGCAGGGTGTTTATATTGCTAGCACAAGCCGTGTGTGTTCAGGGCCTGCATTCACATGAACAAGGCCTTGTTCACAGCCTGATGTCTGTGGATTGGATTTATTTGTGTGTGATGAGCTGGAACTCATGTCTAAGGCTTGGGAGGAATGCTGTTGTCTTACATGTTAAACCACGTACCTGGCCTTCTGCAGAGTCCTTTGAAAGAGAACGTGAGAACTACTGTGCAGAGATGTACAGCTCCTTGTAGAAAAGAAATAATGTCAGGCAACACCACTGCTTGAGTTTGGGTGGGGTTTTCTGCATACTTCTGGGTCCCAACTGTAGACTGTGCCATAATAAGTAGTGATTTTGTAAGTGGTGTTTACCTTGATTTCAAGGGCATGGAGTTCTTTGGGAGAATGTTAGCCCATGGTTTATGAGTTGTGGTTGTTTCTTTAGCTGCCTGGTGACAGACTGAGTGTTGCCCAAGTCCCATATACAGAACAACTACAAGTGGCTTCCTTGCATTTGGCTTGTGGATGGTGTTATAGTATTTCAGGTTCTCTTCTATTTATTTAGTTTATTTATAAGAAGTTCCAGAGAGTTGGTAAGACCTGAAGGATTGTATGGATTGTTGCTAGTGTTCTGTGCTGTATGTAAGTCTTTCAGTTAACAGTTGTTGGATATGAGATATGTCAGTGTCTTGAGCTTGTATGGTACTTGAGATGTTGTCCTTCTTATTTATGGATGGAAATTGACCCTGTTTAAGGTGGCGAATAATTTCTAAGCAGCATGTCAGTTCCTTTCACATCACTCTCTGTTAAAGGAGAAGTGGTGATCCTGGCCAAAGCTTAAAAACAGCCGAATCAGACCCAAGGTCCAAGTTTAAACATCTGGAAAAAAATATTTATAATTCCTGAGAGACATACAGAAATGTTGATCATTAACCACAGTTAGAGAGACTTCATTCACACATGCACTGCTTCAGTAAGAGTTCACTGTGTACAGCATAGCATCAATGCTGGATCTCTCTTAAGGGTTTCCATGTGTCATTAACTCTGGGTCTGTTCCCACTGAGTAGCTCGGGCTAAAGTACGATGTGTTCAGGAACAAAGTCCTGCCTGCTGGCGGCCCCACTCTACTCCTTTTTGCACGGCTTTCTCCAAAACATACCCTTTTCTTTTTCCATGTTGTACTTCTAATGTCTCTTATCCCTCTGGTGTTAAAAACACATATTGGGGGGGGGGGGGGTTTAGGCAGCATTGCTGAGGTCACTGTCACAGTTGGCTACAGCTGAGAGCTGGGGTGTGTTGGGTGGAGGAGCTGTGGTCCCACTGCAGGGCATGTTGCTGAGAGATCTATTTCCATACAGGTTGGATGGAATGACCCAAACCGTGCCAGTAGTTCAGGAAAGGTTGGCTATGGTTTATAACAATGGAATTGCACTATTTTTCACCTGTTCACACTAAAATATTATTCTCTTCATTTTACTCCACTGTTTGTATCAGCATAGGATGATTCTCTGTAGAGAGCAATGTATTCTAATGCTTTCAAGATGTACAAAGAATGATTTCAGAACCAAAAGTGATCTGGATTTCAGTCTCTGCTTCTGATGATTTGATAGTCTATTTTGTGTTGTTTGATGCCTCTGAAATTAGAGCAGTAGTGTAATTGGCTAAGCTAGAACTCCTCGCTTACTGCTCCTGAAGGGTGTAAATTGCAAGAGAAAGTTAATCTTGGCAGTGCTGGGATTAGGAGCCTTATCTCCTTGAGTGAGTGCGCTAACCACCACGAGCCTCCCATTCACCATCTGATTAGTTTCAGACTCAAGTTTAAAGCCAGTCACAAGTTAATAAGAGGAATAAGTGCTCCACAGATGTTCAAAATATCTATTTTTTCAGGTTGTAGTTTCTGTCTACCAGCTTCAGCTGCCTCATGAAGAGACTGAAGCAAAGCAAACTGACTTGTATTAATTATTTTAATCAGTGAAGTTAAGCTGAGGGCCAACTTGTAAGACTTTGGTTCTACCGGAATAACATCTCTGATTAGCTTGGGGCAAAATTACTAATTCCAGTCAGGGATTTTTACTTTATAGTTGAGCTTAATGTGCAAAGCCCTTAAATATTCTGTCACGTTTAGTAATCTGAAATATCGGGGCCCTGTGAGTCTGTGTCTAAAAGGCTAAACCTTAGAAAAATACTGCTAAAGCTTTTGCTTTAATACTCTAAACTGAAGTGATTTTGCCTGTACTGTAATTTTCTGAACAATAGTTTAGTATTTGAGTACTTTTCATGTGATGATTTCTTCAGTGTTAAGGTTATAATTTTGTTTGGTACACATGAACTTGTAGTACTGTCAACAAAGAGATCTTGCCAAAAGCCTTAGAATTTTGAGTGTCGTTCTGTATTGGTGGTAACTCATACACGTCCAAGCACCAAATGTGAAGAAGCAGGTACTGAAATGAATGTAAATCGAGTTTTAGCTGATGATTAGTAATCTATACAGCTGTTAGCTTGAACTCTGTGAAATCTGGGGCTTTACAATTCAGCAGGGAAATGAGCAGAAGTGGACAATTCCAGGCAGTGATGGATGTGTTGTTAGTGGGTAAAAATAAATAGCCGATAATTGTGATAGCTTACAAAGAATGAGGTTATTTACAAATGCTCCATTTTGCATGTAATCTGACGTCTTTTCCCATGAGCTTGCTTATAATTCATATTCTGCTTTAATGTGCCTGCAAAATGTGCTTCTTTCTGTATGTGTATTATTTTTAGGATGTTATGTTTCCTTGGTGCATACACAATGAGCCTGAAATCCTGCAGGAATGTGTTTAATTTGAAAGTTTTATCCTCTGGGCCTGGTTAATTCAAATACAAGGCTCAGAACATTGCTGCAGCGCCTGGAAGAATGCAGGAATGGCAAATCATGTGCACAGAGGCAACAGGGAGCCAGCGCTCCCTCCTCCTGTGATGCCTGTGCTGAAAGGGGCTGCTGTCCTGAAGATCTCTCTTCTGCTATTCCTCCGCTCACGTCTTTCCTCTGGCAGTTCTGTGCACTAATAAAGGGAACGTTTGGCCAGGTCTGCTTTCCTTTCTGCCCTTGGGGTCGTTCCTTGGGATCTCATTGTTACCACATATACAGATCATCCGTTATCCAGCAGTACAGTATGTAGCGAGGAGCTGCCTTAGCTTCCTTGCTGCTGATGCAGTGCCTATACAGTAATTTAAGAGGGTTTGTCGGTGCCATTCCCCACCCTGTTTTCTTTGGAAGATGGAAAAATACAGCTGCTACATCGGTGCTGCTCGGAGCAGTCAGCTATGTTTGCGTCCATAGGAATGTGTGTGCCGAGGAACAGGAGTGTGCAGCCTGCTGGAAAGCGCTGCTGGCTCAGGGCTGTCCATGAGGGGGGGAACCAAAAAGCATTTTTCATAATACCCTGGGCACTGTATGCAGGATGTTATGTCTGGCTTAGACAGGGCTGACGTGGTGGCTCAGAATTTCTTTTTTTTTTCCTCTGGAAAAAATAGATATAAGGGAAATATGGAGAAAACTGGTACAAAATTAAAAACAAGCTTTGTATTTCACAGTGAATAATTTGAAGCAGCTTTCCTCTGAGAAACTGGGCTGCTGGGAGAGATAGAAAGCAAGTGGCATTGGCTTTCCTGCAGATGTATGCAGGCCTCTTGAATATACATCCACAGTCCAGCAGCCCTGCTTGGTGTCTAAGGAAGGGGCCCACTAGTGGCCATCGGCTGGAAGGAGCCCTGTGCCCTGGGAGGGTGGAGCGGCTCTGATTCCCTTTCCATAACTGATTGAGAGCAACTGCAGTTGAAGGATGCTTCCTTGCCAAGAGTAGGGTGTGGTCAGATTTCTGTGGTCTGAAAGTAGCCTGTCTTCAGTTCCAGGCAGTGCTCAGACTGGTACCCTTCTTGGAATAAGTCTCTCTTCCTTGGCTTTCATTTTGACTTGATGCGAGACAGATTTTCCTCCTATCTGAAATCTTGAAGCATGTACAGACTCCGTGCAGTCCTTGCCCTCTGTGGAATTTGTCAGACACGGCTCAGGATTTAGCCACTCCTTTTAGAAACAAATGTATTTAAAAGCAAAGAGAGGAGGGGGAGCGGAGGTGGAAATCCCAGTTAGTGCTGCATCCCTGATTGATGGCTGCATGCTGTCAACTGCCTCATTCGTTTCAGTATATTAGAAAATCCCCAAGGCCGATTGTTGACTGGATTAGACTACGTGCAAGTGCTTTTCTATTCCAGTGAGTTTGGTAGTCAGAGTCCCAGCGGCACAGCCAGTACAGAGCAGCCCCTGGCTTACAATAGGCAAACCATGCTTGATTCTTCTTCTAGGCTGAGCCTTGCATCACCCAGGAATTATTAGGTTCCTCCTCCTGACTTTTTATGTACAGCCCAAACAATAGACAAAGGTTTCTTTAATCATTTCTAAGAACCATTTTTAATAGTGAGAAAAAAGACAGTAAAACGGCTGTGACATTTTATCTGCATCTCTGTAAATGATGGGTGCTTTGTCTGATGAGAGGAAACTGAACGCTTATTGGGATTCATTGCATTCTTCAGCTTCCAGAAGTTGCAGGGAAAGGATTATTCCCCCTGCTTCCCTAGGTGTGTACACTGGGACTTCCAGCTCAATTTTATTTCGCTGAGACTTTGGAGTGAAGTTTTATGTGTAAGTTTTTGATGTAGGACCTAATTAGGCCCTACATATCTTAATGCTTTTTGCTACATCTGCATTAAAGATGGTATTGCATATATTTGCATGCAATTTACATTTAAAAGTTAGCCATGCTGTGAGCAATAATCATTTTAACTGAACACCATTGACAGTCAATATTGTGAATAAGCAGGCATAATATGGATTTATACATGCATTCTTTTGTCTTTCTCAAGCACCCTGCATAATTTTGGATTTCTTTTTAAGCATCTGAAGTTAGCTGTTGTCTGGCAATATTCACTTGTGAGAGAAGAGTGCAACTTAAAGATGAGATTTCTTACTTTAGCTAGAACTGTCTGTGAAAGGCCGTGTCAAGTTATCCTGAAATCTGAGCATACTTGGGCTGCACGAGGTACCAAGGTCAGCTGGGGGATGTTCAGATCTAGCATTTGTTTTGGAGCTCTAGGCTGGTGTGTCTCCAAGTCTAGGTGGTGGCTAAGAAGGGGATCTCTGTTAGTAGCTGTTGGCTCTGGTATGTAAAAGGCTGTTTTCCAATCCATTTTCTAAAGTGCTGCTCATGGACAGTCCTGAGAAGTCCTGAGGTCTTTTGGGTATTGCCCTGGAAGCACACTGGGTTTTTCATTTTTTTTTATCTATCAGAAATGAAATCAGGATAAAAATTTACAAATATCATAACTTCATCAAAAGGAATGAACAGCTACCTTAAAGGGCAAAGAATCTCCATCCTTTGACATTTATGCCAAGTGTTCATTCCAAGTGATGCAGGTTAACGTTGTGAATAGTCAAGGTAAAGAACATACCAGAAGTGTCTCTGTTTAACTCAGCAAAACTTGGGCTGTGTTTTTAGCTTGAGGGATCAGCATCTTCCTTTCCACGATTATGACGCCAGAGTTTCCTAAAATCTGTTCCAGTGTTCCAACTTTCATAAAAGGATAAAAGGCATGAGAAGAGCTTTGTGTCTGCTAGTGGTAAGACTAGTAAAGATCCCACTGAGCCATGTTCTCCATAGATAGAATCTGGATCTCATTCTGTCAGAGGGAGAAACTGCAAGTTTGACTTTGGTACTCCAGGTGACGTGTACAAACCATAAGAGTCAAATGTTAACTTTCATCTTGGTGGTTAAGTAATAGATTTTGTCCTTCTTGGCTTTTCTTGCAGTCTCTCATATGCAGGCAAATAATTGTCCTCCTTTGCATTTATTTATGAATGCTTTTGACTGTAGGTGTTAGAGGCAGCTGATGGATTAAAGATTTGATTCTTTGACATTTAAGCTAACAGTAGGTTTTCTCATAGTCTTGATCACATGCCCTAGAACCATTCCTCTGTTCAGGAATGGAATTAATCATTTCTTCTTCTGCAGTATTCCCAGTTAGATGAAAATGTGTTCCTGATCATGGAACCTTTTATATTTAGTACCTATAGTTTCTTCCACTAGAAACTGAGCTCAATTTAATTCATCTGAGGCGTTACAAATGGATTTCGTGCTGTTTCTGTAGCAGCATAAAATCAGTTGTGCTGGTACACCAGCTCCATGTATGCCAGCTGATGTGGTTTCATGAACTGGAGTTGCCAATATTGGATTAAGTGTTATGGTGCTGCTAGAACTGACTGGGAGGATGAGGACAGCTGTGTTTCCCTTACAGTTGAATCAACTGCGATTCTGTCTGTGCCATGCGTTATAAGAATCAAGCAGATGTCATGTTAATAATCACAGTAACAGAGGCAAATGTACTTCAGATAATCTATGAAGTAACTGTTGTGTCTCACCAAGCATCAGTGAGTAGAGATTTACGGAGTGATTAATGCTTCAGGAAGACTTATCTTAAGTCAATGTTTCTGGCCTGTTCAGCACATGAGCTACGTGATACCTGCCTCGCCTGTACAAGTTTAGGACATTATGCTGTTGTAAGACTTGGGCTCCTGGATCTCTGATCTTGTGGCTGCTGGAAAACTGACCTTAGAATAGCTGATTTTGCTACTAAAGAAAAGTCACTGTGCTGTGTTTCAGTGATTTTGTTCTGTATTAACTGTGTTTCCTAATCTACACAGGTTTTGTTCAAATCATCATCTAACCCAAGTCCATCTTTCTCCATCGGGGCCGTTTTCAGACAAAGGGCTTTCAGAGCAAATCTGCTTCTCTCAGAGTGCATTTTTCACCACAATAGTAGTATGGTGGTTTTGCTGTAAATTTTTTTATTATTATTATTATTAACATGAAATTCATTTTTAGGCTTTTATTTTGTGAGAATCAACTTAGTTTCAAAATCCACCAATTCTGTAGCACTCTCTGCTTGGAGGGGACTTTTCTAAGGTATTGTTTCTGCTGCTGTATTTGCAGGCAGATGTTCTAATGATCAGAATGATTATCATGTGATGCTTATTACCTGTTCTACGAGGGATGGAAAAGCTGGCGGGTGATTAGTGATCCTGCACTTCCCTCGAGTGATGAGAAACTGAAACAAAAGAGAAGAATGCAGAAAATAGAGCATAGAAAATTAATGTTTTACTTAAAAATCTTCCAGATTAAGCACAAAAAGGGAAGAGGAAGAAGGAAATTCTTACAGTGAGTGTTGCTAAAGCAAGTGAGATATTTGAATCCAGAATGCTTTATGTATAGTTGATTATTATAATTTATTTTGATTGTTACTCTCTTGTTTTGGCATTACCAAAGTTTAGCATCATTGTATAAAAGCATCAGGAAGGAAATCAGTGGTTTGTAGATTTATTAGTATTATTTTATATCCATGTAAATACAGAATCATTGTGGTTTTAGTCACCTCAGAGGTGTGAACAGGTTAGTTGTACATAATCAGCGCACAGGCACTTAAATTGTTCTCAAATTTAGCAAGACCTTGAAATCAGTCAGACCATTCATGGTATGCAAATATCATTCCAAGCTGTCAGCAGACTCAGACAGGTGACGTGTGAGCTCACGGATCCTCCATGGTTTTTGTTTGGGCTGGAGGGGGGGGATTAGAAGTACGAACCTCAGACTGGTGTATGATTTAGTAGTAAATCCCTCGTAAGAAGGAGTTGGGACCATTTCCAGAAGCCTTCTGAAGGCTTTAAAAATAAAAAATAAAAGATTTGTTGCAGCAAAATTGAGACACTTCAGTCTTCCTTTGAAAAGTTGTGTGCAGCAGGAGAACAAGAGGCCTCCATCTGTGTTTGCAGCAAGGGAAGTTCCTGCTCAGTATGAGTGCAGTCAGGCTTGGTGTTCCTGAGAGGTTCTGGAATCTCCATATCACATGTTTATGTATTTGCAACTGGTCTTCACTGGCATATAATGAAACATGATTTTCTTACAGTCATTACAAATGATGTATATAACACCTTTCAGTGTCTTGTCTTATGACCCTAAAACACCCTTCCTACTGCAGTCTAGTTACTAATGGGTATTATCTGGATTTGCCACAAGGCAGCCTCTGCCATTTTAGTGTGAAAGCAATACTGTTGTTGTAGTCAGTGTTCTCCTGAAATAGTTAACCTATTCAAAGAACCTATGTTCTTTGGACTTGATTTGAGCTGCTGAGAATCCTGTCTGCAGAGAGAACTGCAAGCCGCTGTGTATGGTATACCTGTAGTGGGAAGTTAGTGTTGTCTTACATGCTTTGCCCTTATAACTATGCTCTGAAATGATTAAAGCAGGCTAAGCATTGACCTTTTGAAATACCTACGTGCTATCACTCAGGCAGTATTTTATTTAAAAAAGTTCAGGTGGAGTGGCTCTACATAGCTGTTTACTGCTGCTGTTTAATGCTCAAAATCACAAAGTTTTAGAATGATTCTTGGTTTTTAGCACACAGCAGATGAATGTACAAACATTTAGAAGTTCCGTGGGAGATGAAACCATGGAACCATTTGTGGTTGATGTGTTTATTAATCTGCTGGATTTAAGTTCTTCTATTTTACATAGTGCAAATTAATGACTTGGTGAGCTCTCCCTCATGGTCTGACCTGCTCTAGCTGTGTCTTTAGAAATCTGCTGCTACACATACCAAAATGCAGATCCACATTGGGTGCTGGCCAGCTGACTTCCAGGAGTCTGACTGCACAGGGAAGGTCCATGTCCCCTCATTCTCGCTTTAAAGAAAGTTGGCTTTTCGTTGTTAAAAGCACATCTCAGTACTTTACTGCTCTGACATTTCTTTTGTTTAATGAAGGGAATGTGTGACCAGATTCTGCCCCTGGCAGAATGCTGGTAGAGGTAGAATGGATGGATGTATTAGATGCTTTCAAACTACTGTTCATCGTATTTTTGTTAGATAGGCTTATGACTTCTTATGTAGATTTTGCACTTGGAAAATAACCTTACAATGGTAACTTATCCTGTCTTCACACTAGTGGAAGGTGGGGAGGCTGTGGTGAAGAGTTAGCTGTGGTTTCATTTATTATCTGCAATCGTGCATCAAATTCTTTAACTGCCATAGCAGCCTTGTACTAAGATAGTATTTCTGCAGAGCTCATCAGGAGGTCATGGATTAAGAATCTCAAAATATCTGTGTATATATATCTGTTCAGAGTTCAACAGCATGAGGTTTTTAGTACCATAGTTATTTTACTTGCGCTCTTTGCCCATGCACTTGATGTATGCCTCAGTTTTATTAAGATCTCTTTAGAACTGACTTTAAAGAACTCAGCTTGATCCTTGCACCTTGGACTGGCCTTAGGACCTCTTCCAAACAGATGTCCTGACTGATTCTTCTCAAGGCGTTTGCAGGTATCCAGGATTTAGTGGAAGCATGAATAGCCTCGAGGAGAAGAAAAGGTCACAAACTTACTTAACAGAACAAGCCAAAAAATAGTTTACTTGTTAAAACAGTTGAAATTTTTCTTTGCTTTCATCTGTTTCTTGGTGGATGTTTTATGTTCCATTTTTAACAGCAAAGTAATCTATTCTGTCAAGGAATGCTGTCAATAAAATGGAAGCATAGTAGGTAATTGATATCAAGGACTAAAAACTCACAAATAGCAAACATCTATTCTTCCTTTGGTGTTGTAAAGTGAATGTCTTTGAGATGTTCAAAGGAGTTATAAGGCCTCCCCACTTTGTCTTGCGATGTTTGTAAAGCAGGATCCTGCAGATCAGGGCCATGGCTGTACACGGAGAATCCTGTGGTCTGCATACATTTAGGAGGAACAGCACACAAACCTCATTGCTAGCATGGACAGAGCACTGTACACTGTGCAGTGGGGGGAAAGTGAATGTGTTAAGCATCTATTCTAATCGAAAGCAGCAAAATGATTTGCTTTGCTTTCCTTACTAATCATCTGCTGTTCTCTCCCTCAAACTAACGTGATGTTACGGAGATGTCAGATGAGGTCACTGATCCATCCGTTTGTCTGTGATGTTACCTTTCAGGGAAAGGTATAAAAACTCTACTTAGCAAACCAGTTCATCTGTCTCTGCTGGCAGGGGGTGTATTAATTATCCATACGAACGCCAGGAGTTTCTCCTCGTCTCTTGGCCTTTCATGATTTCCTCTGGCAATGAGTTCCACTGGCTGCTGTGTCTGTTTAGCTTGATCTCTTCATGAATTTTCCTGTGTGAAAGGGTAGACAAACAGGTTGCATGTTCTTTACCTTTTGAAAACTACCAATTTATTGTGTATATTTCTATCCTGTACAATCATCTGTTTTCAGAATGAAAGTGCCAGTGCCCAAATTTCATAACCATACATTCAGTTTCCTTATGTTGAATGATCTTAATGCAGCTGTTACACATTATACTTTTTGTTTATGCAGTAAACTCTTTGTAAACTTTTCTTTGCGTGACTAACATCAGAGAGAATGTGTTTATTCTAAGTGATACCGTGATTATTTGAAGTTTTTCTAATTAAGACATAAACGCAAGAAGAACACGCTAAGTGCATAACGTATACCATTGGGTGCTGGGCTTTTGCCTTTGGTTTCAGTTCTCTCTTAGCTTCAGTGTTCTTCTGCCTTGCTTCTCCTGTTCTCCCTCAAGCCTTGCTGCGCACCATCACTTATTTCCATTCTAGTTGGTCTTAAGCAGTCTGTGAGTATCTGGAGGCCAGAATAAGTGAGATTTGTTTTGTTAGTTCAGAGCAAAATCCTGCTTACCAGTGTCTCTTTTTTTCCCTGTATTTGACAGCGCTTTCTTAAAAATGTCTTTTGTGCAAAATTAGAACTGAAGATATGTTGTTATATGCCAGGGGAGCAGGGAATGAAGCATTTAGAAAGCCATGCATCTGCAAATAGCTCTGTGACCAGATTGTTACATGGCTTTGTGAAATGCTTCTAACCCAGCTTGGTCTCTCTTTTTGCCACTGTAAAATGCCTAAATAATACTTTTCTCACCATGGCTTCTCTAGCTTTATTGAGGCTTAATTAGTAGTTGCCCACAACGCACAGGAAAAATTGCTGTGTTTCTTGGTATTAATTACAGCGATATGCTTAGTGATGCCAGGAGCCCATAAGATTGCCCTTGTGAGAATGGTCAGAGTTGGCTGCTGCCAAGTGTTTCCTTTAGGTTACAGATCTAAGAAAACTCACGGCTGAATTTCTTACATTAAGTAGCATGAAATAATTAAAGAAATTGCTCACTTTATAGTATCTACGCACTTCAGATGATTAATGGTTAATCCAGGATCTAGCAGAGAGACTGTCTCTTCTTTCGTCTGGTAATACCAGCTATCAAAGGTGACTTGAGTTTCCTCTTCAGAGGACAACTGATCTGACCACCAGCTTACAAGGAGCCCCTTTTGCTGCTGTTGGCTTGATGTAGGTGTGTATGTGCAGGTGAGATAACTGCAGTCTGCAGTGAATCAGCTTTGTATATTACATTTGACTTCTGAGAGGGAAGTTTGGGAAGTCCTCTTTGCTCTGTAATAAACATGTGGCTTTGGGCCATGTGCATGTCTGCTGGGGCTTTTGGCTCTGGATCTCCATATTCTTGACTATCAGAGCAGTGGGTAGCTTCACGCTGTCAGTTGTGAACCTGATAGTGGTTGTGGCTGAGCTATTGTGGTGAGTGGGGCTGCCTCTGTCAGGGCATCCGCGTGTGTGTGGAGAAATGTGATTTCTTCTCTGTTTCTCTTTGCTGTGGTTCGCCAGCACTTTCTGTCCCAAGGCTCAGTCCCATCTGCTCTACACCTAGACACACCCCAGCTTTCACACTGCTTTCCATTTCTGATTTGGCAGTGCAAGTCTGAGCATTTGGATCCCCACAAGTAGCAGTTACTGCCCATATGAAGCAGAGGCAGTACCTAAGTAAGTTTCTAATATCTTCTAACGATCTGTTTTTAAATGTCTCTTCTTGGCTCTCATTATAAAAAGCATTGGAATGCAACAAGGTATGCCCGTATCCCTTGCTTCTACTGCTAACTTCAGGATTGGCAGGTTTTTTGAATAGCTGAATTAAACAAAATAAAGAAGGGGGTGGGGTGGGAGGCAGAGGGTGTCAGATGCTCCTGGGTGCTCTTCCAATGTAAGGCAAAGTTGCAGATAAATACGGCGCTTGCTCTAAACCTTGTGAAGTAATTTAAGAAGAGTGCTTTGTGTTGAAGCGAAGGCTTTGTTGCTGGTAGCAAAAGATTTGCCACCTGAGGAAACCAGCGTGATGACTGCTGTTAAGGAGTAGCTGTTACCTGAACTGAGATTTGTGTATGACATTCTTCCTGTTTTCTGTATTGAAGGAAGCAGGAAGCATGGCATTGCTGGTACTTACCTGTGCAGTAATGTGGGTAATGTGCTGCTGTTTCACAGCAAGCACTGTGTAGGGTTTATTCACCCTAAAACATGTACCAATGGCAGTGCTAGGTCAGACCAAGCTCAAGCATTCTGTCTGAAATGGTAGCCCTGTGTCTAAACCATTTAATATAAAATCAAATTTAATATTTTAAAACTCATTATTTGCATTCAGAGGAAATGAAAGCTTCCGTCCTCTTTATGAAGCCATTGCTCCAGTTCCCTCTATATTCATTCTTTTAGCACATTCAGAAGCTCTGTGATGTTCAAGATTGAATTAACAGGATTCCCCCTGCTGTTTCTATTGAATTCAGTTAATATAATGAGTTTATTGTTAAATTATACAAAATAAAGTCTGCCGTGTGGCAGTAATACCAGTGAGATCACATAATTTCCGACTGGTAACTGGTGTCTGTACTGCAGGTTAGAGCCTAAATGGTGGGGTGTGTGTGTCTGTCAGACATGTTAAATACTTATCATAATAATTTCATTTGGTCGTGTAATCAGCTATAAAAGCAGTGTGCCTGTGGCATGGAACGCAATACTTCTCTCCCTAGCATGGTAAGTTGATTTCCCTATGGCTTTCTTGCTTCATTTGTGTATGCTTAAAAACTCACCAATTGTTTTCCTGACTTGGTTAATGCATATTGTCTTACCTGTTGCTGAACCCACGTATTTGAAGAGCTGCTGCTTAAACTGATGCCTCAGTGAAATTATTCACTCTGATGCTTATGATAATACAGACTTGTTCTGGGGAGGGGCTCGACCATACCTTAAGGCAGCACAGCCCTGCTTGTTCAGCGGCTTTATTCTTGTGTTGTCTTCTGTGCTACTGCTGTTTCATCATATAAAGAAGTTTTATATGTCTTTATAAACTAGTTTGTTAGTCATTCTGTTGTCTGTATTTCTCTGCTTGATAACACCCCTCATCCATAATCTCTCTTACTGCTTTGTATGTGCATGTCCCCTTTTGTAGCCAAATGTAAAAGCTGGCTAGAAACTAAATGTTTGTGTGTTCTCGCATTAATTCAGGTGTCAGAGCCCTGGGGTTCTTGGATGGTTGTTGTCAGTGACTGCAGGATTTGTCCCAAGTGAATGTTGTTACAGAGCATTATTTGTTTTTTTCCTTAATCTCACACACTTTGGTTATCTGTGATGTGTCTGCTCGTCTATGAACTGCCAGAGTTTTTAGCATTGAGGCCTGTCCAGACTTGGAAAAAGCATAAGGTTCAGTTTTGCTGTTAGTTGTATTTGGTTCCAATCTCCAAATGATACAGGCCTACTTGTGGTTTGCAGGCTTGTTTATATTTTGAGAGGATTCAAGCGCTTGGATTTTTGGTGCACTGCTAATTGAAATCCCATTAAACTTAATGCCTGCTTTTGATTGATTTAAAACTGTTGTTTGATTGATAAAACTCCGAGAGATGTGGCTTTGGCACTTGAATGCTTGCAAGGCGTGTGCGTTTGTGGATCTAAACCTGAGACGATTGCATAAGCCTCTCTGCAAACTGCTGACTTACTGCTGATGCTTACTCTCAGATGAGATTTATTTAACATTTGGAAAGTAACGTGGAGCTAATGTTATTACCATTCTTTCAGGCTTTATTTGAAAATAAAATAAAACAAGAATAAGAAAACCAAACCCAAACCACTCCACTTCTGGAAAGTTATTTTTCTTTCCTGTAAAAGACCTCTACATGTTAAATATATTCAATAATTTTTCCATCAATCGAGTGGCACAAGCTATTAAATGTTAACTGTAGAAAGGTTGCTGTTCCAGCTGCTAAACTATTTGAAATGTTAAACATGTTACAGGAAGTTGTTTTTTCCACTCTTTTAAGTGGTTCTAAATGTTGGAGAGATGTTTAAAATTCTTACCTCTCTTGCCCTCCCCAGAAATCCATCTGCAGCTCAGCTGCTCACAACGGTCTTTGCAGTCGGGGCCTGTTTAGGTTTTGCTCATGAAACCAAGTGTGAAATCTGTGGCCACGAGCCAATCCTGTCCCATAAGGCTGAGATGGCTGCAGTCTTCTCAGAAGCTAAAAGAAGAGGAAATGGGAGGACGAGACTGCATATGTATAAAATCCAGCCTCTGCAGGCATCGTGTTTGATCATGCAGGACTTCTTTGCAGGCCATCTCCGGAGGCTTCCTGCTGCAGGGTTCTCTTTTGTGTGAGCCCTGTCAGGACACAGGGCTTGTGCTATTGCTGGATGATGGCAGGTCACTCATCTAACTTTGGCTTGTCCTGGTCCCCACATATGGTTTGGGTAATAACTTGCATTTAGGTTCCACAGGGACTGCATGAGTGATGTTAGTTAGAAGTTGGCTTCATTTATGCTGATTTGGGGTGTTGGATTAAATTCACGGGTGCACGACAAATCACAGAGACCTACATAGGTTGTTATGTGATGTCCTTAAAGGAGCTTGAACTCTGTTGGAAATAGCAAATGCTTTGTGCATAAATAAGTACCATAATTTCTTCTAAGTGGGCAGTTGTGCATTGGTACACCAATCAGCACAAGTGGAGTCCCATCATATTACAATAAAAACAACTTATCTGTGGAGATGAGAGGCTTCCAAGCCCCTAATTAGGAAACCAGCAAAACCTTGTTCTACTTCAGCAGGCTCTGAGGGTGGATGGACAGCATTTTTGTGGCCGTTCTTTTCGTTTTCTTTGTGCATTTGGTGTGCGATCTTCTTCAACAGAAAGACAAACAATGTAGTAGGCGGACCAGCCTCAGCTGGCAAAAATGTGTTGCTGAGGGGGAAAACAACCTTAGTAAATCTGGTGCCTAGAAAGAGAAGCAGGCACAAAGTACTGCATGGATTTTTTTTCTGCTCTTTCCTGAGCTGGGCTGTTAGCTCAAATAGGTATAGAGAAGACGAGAAGTTCCAAGCTGAACTGGGACTCCTGGCAAGCGTCAAATCAGTCTGAAAATACCACTCCAAGTTAGAGACGGTGCTCCAGTTAGAAGTGTGACATCCCACACAGATCAATGTGAACAACTGCGCTGGGAAAAGTGTTGGGTTTATCTGCTGTTAAATAAGAAAACATGTCTAGCTATAAGACAGGAGAAAGTATGGAACTGGAATGAGGAGCAGGGGGGCTTGAAAAAGAAAATCCTGCTCCAAGGTCACCTTTTACCAAAGTTAGGGAGGGGAGGTTGAAGAGAGCTTTCTTGCTGCTTTTGATGGCTGCTGCAGTCCTGGCAAATCTCTCAGGAGTGGTTCAGGAAGATCTGCTGCCATACCTGAGGCAGACACTCATTTATCTGAGGCACAGTGCTCCGACTGCTAACAACCAGCCCAAATTGGCTTATTTTTTCCCATTTGTCACAGAGCCAGCTGCATTGTCTCAGCTGTGCCTCTGTGAACAGGGAAGCTCAAACCCAGAAAAAGTTTGTCGTTACTATTAAGTGTTTCTTCATCCTCTTGTCCTTTTTTTTCTTTTTTTCCTTATTTTAAACTCTGTTTCTAACTCTCCTTTTTCCTTTTGTTACCTTGGAACCTTGGTGCTCATTCCTGACAGTATCTTGTTCGAACATTCATTGACAAAAGGGAGAAATTACCTAATTCTCAGGTACTCTAAATCCCATTGTATTATTTGCACTTATCAGGTACCAAATAGGGTTGGTTTTTTTTTTGTTGGAGATGGAAGAGACAGTGAAAAAAGATGGTGGATGAATCGCTCCTTGTTGGGGTGATGTTTGAGTTTCTAGCCTTGTGAGCTCTGTGCCTTGTTCCCACTAAGGAGTTTCTGTGAGAGCCTCTACAAGAAATATTTGTACTAGGAATTTTGGCGAAGCCTTGCTTGAGCTGCCTAGGAAAAATGTCTGCTGATATTCTTGTTTATTATATGATGCAGCAGTTATTGCATACGTGCGGTCTGGCCATCATCCCCCATTTAGATCAGGGATTGGTACACCAGGTGGCTTCATATACTTGAAAAGTGCTTTCATCAATGAAGGGATGTGTACCCAGCATATGATATTGGTAGACGGGGCAGTTGTGTTTGTACATCACCATACGGCAGGTGCAGGTATTCTCAAAGGCCTCTCTGGGTAAGTGATTTGTCCCAGGTCACCCAGCAGATCAGTGGCAAAGCTGAGAATATTCTAGCAATATTTCTAGGCCCCAGACCTAATGCTTCTATTCTAAACTTGAGTGTATGCAGCCTGCTTTTCAGGCTGTTTTTCTGGTAACCGGTAACAGTCACAAGAGTTAACAAATAACAGAAAGGTGCGTTATTTTAGACTATACAACACTTAGAACGTTAAATTTTTGTAGTGGGGCTAGTCAGCCACACTGATCTTTAATCTCCTTTGTAGTTTGTTGGAATTTAATATAGCTCTGTTTGAATTGCTGTCTGTTTTCTCCTGTGAATGCTGTCTCTTCAGGACCTGGAGTTATCATTTCATTTCTTAACTGTATTTTATTTAGTCTCAGCTGTGGAAGAGGGGATTCTCTTTCTGTTGATCTGCAGCAGGCACGTTTTAAAGCAAAATGTGGAACCTGCCTGTATTGGTATGGTTGATGTTCGTTTCTTAAGCTTACTTTAAATAAAAACTCTATCCCTTTGTGCTGCCCTCAAATAAGTAATCTTGACTAGATCTCAGCTGGATTGACGGTAATTTTTTGGTGGTGTTTCTCCTTTTCCCCTCTCTGGCAAATTTGTCTGCATGTCTCCTGGTGATGAGATGAGGGCTGCTGCATTGCTGCAGAAACACTTTTTGGAGAAGTCAAGAGAATATAGAGAGGGGGAAAAAAAACAACCAACCAAAGACTGCCTGCATGCACACCTGACAAACCTCTCCAATTTGAGATGGTTCTTGCTCTGTTTCTGATAATGAGAGAGAGCGGCAGATGCCCCCAGTTTACATCAGGTGCCCTAAAACAACAAACTAAGTTTGGGGGCTTTGGTAAAAGAGAGCTCCCATGCACCTCTGCTGTTATATTGTGACATTTCAAAGAGATCATTTGGAAAGAAATGCTCTCCTGCTTGAAAGCATTACAGTTTCCTGTACTGTAATAGCTGATGAGTGAGGTAGTGGTAGAACTGACAGGACGACAATACTGATCGTGCCTGGAGACGCCATCTGTACAGCTGGAAAAGTTGCTAAAATGAAAAACCTAAATCATTTCCAGAAGCAAATCCATTCACAGACTTAGGAGTATTTGCCATGGAAGATTTATTCAGCACGGACTGCTTAGTTACAGGTGCTGTTACTTAAATGTCACTCAGGCACAGCTGAGTGCTGGTTTTGACATCAGGTTGAACAGTCTTAAGAAGGCCCTGTTACAATGACCATCACTAATGAGTTCCTTTGTATGGAGAGCACTGTAAACATAGGTACCCAGAGCTTGAGATATATTGGTAATGTAAGTGAATCTAACTATGGAGGAAGTGTGGTATGAGAATGCTGTTGTCTTACTTCTGTGATTATTTCCATCACAGTGGATGAGGCAACTGTGCTTCAGCAGTGTTGATGTTCTCCAAATACCAGGCTCTGAATGCACCTAATGCTTTCACAGCGCCTGGTGGCTATGTGGGTTTCATAGTAAATATTTATGGATTTAAGTGACTCTTCTGTACTGGATAGAGGTAAGTCTTTACCAAGCACAAATAAAATGTGCCAGTGTTCTAAAATGAATAAATCAGGTGACTTTAAAATGCTCCATTGTATTGTTTTCTGTCCCAGATGGTGTCAATTCAGTAGCAGGTGGGTATGGTGATGGCTTCCTGGTGATGAGGTTAGTGATGGAAGCACTGAAAACAGCATTTCTATCCAAGAGACTTAAGAGTTGTGAAATTCAGCTCAGGGTTGTTGAGTGCATGGAGTAGCTGACAGGTTTTTGTTAGTTTTATGTAGTAGGATTTTCTTTTATTATTTGTGGTTAAGTAGATGATCCTTCTATGGCTTCTGGCATTTTCAGCTGAAAATTGAGGTATTTTCATTATCAGTTTTGTGTAAAATTGGTCAAGGAAAAGGAAAAGCACGAAAACCAGCAGTTTGACTTCTTCAGAAAAGTGAGATTCTTCTTTGAGATACTGTGTTTCAAACAACCTTCTCATTAAAGTGGTCCTGAAAGCTGCTGATGTTCTGAATGAACTTGCCTTGCCTATGAGGATCCCATTCTGGACTTAGTCCTGCTCCAAAATACATCTGGAAGATTACTCTGGTTCATTTTCCTGGCTATTTTTGTAACACTCCAGGAGAGCTGTGGGGTGAGCACCTGGGCACTGCTTTGCCATGGGGCAAGGCATGGTGGCTGTAGGACATGCTTCCATGAGACTACCTGTGTCTTTTGTGGCTTCTCAAAGACAGCACCCTATTTCTATAGCAGCCCTAATTATTGGCAAGGATGTATGCTAGGTGCCAAGGGAGTTAATTGTCTAAACTCCCCTGGGTGCAACAGGGCTAACTGCAGGCTGAAGTAGTGTTTGTGCATGGTAGAACGATGTTTTTTATTTTATTACCTATGTGAAATCTGGAGTAAGGCTCGAAGCACCACCATGCAGTGCTGTGCCACAGAGATGCACTAAAGGCTTCTGGAATTCTGGCTGTTATTGGATTTATTTACCCTTTTCTGCCATTCTGGTTTCAGCTGGGATAGGGCTGATTTTCTTCGTGGTGTCTGGTATGGTGCTGTGGTTTGGCTTTAGGAGAAGAAGAAAAAATTGTAGCACACCAGTGTTTTAGTAGTTGCTGAGCAGTGCTGTACAGAGCTGAGGACGTTTCAGGTTTTCAGCTCCTTGTAGCCTCCTGCCAGCAGTGGGGGGTGAGGGGACGCAGGGAGCTGGAATGAGGGGCAGAATCAGGGCAGCTGACCTGGACTGGCCAAAAGGGTATTGCACACCATATGATATGGTGTGAAAAAAGAGAAAACTGGGAGGAGCTGACTGCAGGAGCAGCTGCTGCTTGGGGACTGTTAGGGCATTATGCAGTGAGTGGTAAGCAATTGCTTTGTGCATTGCTTGTTTTCAATATATATGTATGTGTGTGTGTGTGTGTATAAATGCAGTAAGGGGATTGGCACCTTGAACTCCATGTGAAAATGTAGCATTCTCTGTGAAAAGCTTATTCTTTTGTTTTAAAAATAGTTCATACAGTACAGCTCTTCTGTAGAATTGTTCACATAAGCAAGGTAGCACGCGAGTCATCCAGTAAGATGCAAAATGAATGTTTGTGGTAGAAAGCATAGTGGAACCTTTTCTCCTCCTCACTTTCAGAAAATAGGTTCTGCCGGATAGCATGCAGCTGCATATAGTCCTACTGTTCTGTGGTCAGGATTTCAGCTGGAACACTGGAAGAAGATGAACGTTATATTCTTGCCTGCACTTGCCAGAGTGTCTTTTTGGGAGATTATTTAAATGGTATTTGCTCATCGTTCAGAATAAGCTACTTGACTGATTTATGGATCTTTTTATTGGTTGAATTTAGTCAAAATAAGCAGTAAAGTTTTATTTAGCACTATCGTATAAAGCCCGAGTTCCAAAAGCACTCAGATACATAGTTGACCTTTCAGTTTTAAAGGGATTGTGGGTTTGGTTTGTCTTTAACTATGAAAATAAATAAGATTTTATTATGCTGCAAAACGTAATGCAGGCTTAAGGGAACATTCTTAATGGCAATATTGTTAGTTTTCAGTCAGCACAGCCTGGCCTTCACTTCAAATTTCACCATTTAACATCTCTGGAAAACATTGTGGTGTCAATATACAGCTCCTCCTAGCCTGTCATTGAGGTGTAGAAGCAATTACTGCTGAAGACTCTGTTTCTAGGAGGGATACACTCATCAGTCTATGAGCATCCCTTGTGGTAGTTGGTTAGTAATGGTTTGGAGTTAATACTGTTAATGTCAGTATTTTTAGTGGATGTTACAAGATGAGGCCCAGGCAGTCCATTCCTTGAGGCTGAGTGGCAAGGGACACGCACTTACACACAACCTTGCGTAAATGCTTTCTTAATTACCTCTACACGCACTTCTCAAGCACTGTTTTCAAACCTTATGGTTCAGAGCAGAAGTTGGATCTTGCCTATAACTTGGAGCAGTTGCGCACTTCATCTGTGACCCGCCATTACAGATGCTGCTATGGAGGACTAGATGGAGCTCCTGCATTTCAAGGTAGATTTAGTTTAGATTATTCTCCACAGTGCCTTTAAGAAGTCAGCTTTTGTCCTTATTAAGAAAGGGTGAAGGTGACAGGGAAGAATTTCTTATTTTTCTCTTTATAGCAGTGAGAACATTTTAGCAAAGCTAAGCCTGATTTATGTCGGTAGCTGACACTGGGGACATCCCTGTGAAGTTTTTGTAATGGGAAAGGAGTACAAGCCGCATACATTTTATTGCAGATCAGAAAAGGTGTATATGATCCCTGCCTTGATGACAATCTGCACTTATTAAAAAAAATACAGAAAACCCCCAAACCTGGAGGTGGTGATTATTGAGTGGCCCCTGGAAAAAAACACAGCACACTGAGGACTACGGAGACTGTAAGGAATCATGGCCCATATTGTGAGGGAAGAGACAGGATGAAGCTGCTGTGCTGTTGCTAAACCAGTGTGTGTAGGTGACCTGCAGGGCTGCTGTAGATCATTGTCATCTTCACTTTATTTTTTCAGAGGATCCGTGGGATTTAGAAGTGAAAATATCCTTGTTATATATGACAGAGCTGCTTTAGATAAGACTCAGATTTTTCAAGTGGATTGATTGTTAAAATCTTTGTTTTCCAACTGAAAGGAAACTTAATTACCAATCAAATTTATAAGTATTATGCAGATGTATAAGTGAAATAGTTGCTTTCTTGTAGCATTAAATAACAACAGTCCATCTTGACGTTGGCTGTTAGGGACCACAGTAATTCATCCTCATAGCTCTCTAGGCAGCTGCTGGTGCTCCCCATTGGGCAGGGGGTGGGGCTAAGCCATTTAACACTGGTGTGGTGTGTTCCTTGTGCTCTGTAGTGCACCCCCCCCCCCCCTTATTTACATAAATGGGATTGATCTCTTCTGATTGAATTCAGTTATAATCCGAATCTGTATAGGATCACGTAGTCAGAAAGCTGCTGCTTTTCTAAGGCAGCACCGAGGGCAGGAGCTGTTTGTTTACATCCCGCGTTACTTGGTGTTATTATTTGTATCATGGGAAAGCATCATGCCAATTTCCAGGAGCTGGGGTAGCTCACCTGACCATCCAGATGCAGAACCTGGATGTGGCTGAGTGCCTTGCAGGGACCATGAGGCTGGACGCACTCCCTGCCCACTCCCACAGCACCCAGTCTGTGCCATGGCTGGGGCTGAGCTTCTGTGAACCCCCACCCTGCGGAACCCCCCCGCCCTCCCTGCTTAATCCAGCCATGTGCCCGAGTGCTCAGCGAGGGGGATTACTTTAAGTCTGCATATTTTCATCTTCCCTGCGTCCAGGTCAATTTACTGGCTGGGCACAGTGAGCCAGAAACTGATTGGTGTGGTGCGGTGCGGAAGCTGCCAGCTGAACTTTAATAAAAGCCGAGGCATCAGTTTGAGAGGTTACTATGTTTACAGGTTTTCCTGCCGGAAAAATCACAGGAAAGCCAGGCCAAAATAAACAGCCAGTTTTTGCTTTTTTTCCCCTTCCTTTGTGGCTAGGTGATTATATTTAAGAAAAGTGTAGGAATTTCCATCTTTCCAGTGACACCATATGAGAACCCGCTTAGTGCTGAATAGTGACAGCAAATGCTGAAGTGGAAAAAATATTTTCATCCATCTGCACTAATCTTCTTTTACTCCAAGATTTAGAGAGAGGGGGAAAAAATGAAAGAGTGGAATCAGAAAAATCTTAAAAGCTCGGCTTAAGCTTTTAGCATTGCCAGCTCATTCCCTAGTCAATGAAGAAAGTGCCAGACTTCTGCATTTGTGGTGGGGATATTGGGATTTTAATAATTTGAACAGTGATGCCTGCAGACCTTATTACTGGAAATAAATAAATATCAGCCTTGAAATATAAACAGAGGAAGGAGAAGGAATAGCTGTGCAGAATTGATTTTTTTTTTTTTTTTTTAAAAGCCGAGTGGAATTCAGTGTACGACTGAAAAAAACCATGGACTGGTACCTTGATGTTTAGAGAGACCTGTAGAAATAGCCTGTTTGGGTTTGGTTTTTCTTTTTCTGTTCCTACGTAATTTCTATCTTATTATGCCATTGAATCGGTGAGCACACACGTTGTTGTGAACTGCTCTGCTCACTTTCTTTGGAGCCCTGCTGAACTGATAACAAACTTGGAAGGATTTAAATGTTCTGAATTATTCCCTTGCTGCTTTTACCTTGATGTATGTCACATTTTCAAGGACTTTTTTTTGTAAGAAAACCTGGGGTATTTTACTCACTCAGCACTGGATGAGACTTGAAAGTCATGTGGTTGCTTAATCAGGGATACTTTTTTCTTACACTGTTGTTGGGCCATCCTTATAAATACAAGGAAGTGCTGGATTTCTTAGTGGTATGTGTGAATCTTGTTTTAAAGCTGGAACTTCCCATTCTTACACAAAAAATGTGGAAAAACAACAGCACATTCTTTGAAAATCTGCTGGGATGCTGAGAAAGGTCTTGTAGCTCTGGTCCACAATGTGTGGATAACAAAATAGCTGGGAAGGGAATGACTACCAAATGAAGGACTTTGCAGAAGTCAGTACCTCTTTTCCCTCAGGGTGGGTCAGCTAAAAATATTACGTGGATTTTTCTGCTGAACAAAAAGCCTGGGCTAAGAACCAAAGCTAGGACACCAGGAACAAAAACATCCTTTTGAATTAATCTTTGGCAAAGGAACCCACCGTTTCAAGTATTCTTCTGGTTCGGATTTTTTCCTCTTACCGTGTTTCTGCTGCTTTATTAATTCTCGCTGTGGGTTTTTTGTGCATTCCATTCTCTGTTCCTATGTATTTCACTGGATATTTCTCCATCCTTTATCCTTCTGAGGGGGAACACAAATGTATTTTGTAATTCAGTTTTGAGGTTTCTATATCTTTATTGTTGGTGACATTTGAATAGCAGGTAAAGTTTTCTTCCAACTTGAGTTAGTACTGATCAGTGTTGTAGGAAATTGTTTTGTAGAGTAATAGTCACGTATATGTAAATAAAGACTTCTGTATTTTGCTGTGTTAGTATTTGAGCATGAAGATGTGGACATCTAAAATCACTTTAGGTTGTGTAAGGGCTGTGAGAGGTCATATTAGGAAAATCTAATTTCATGTTATTCAGCTTATTCACAGTCTTTAGGTAAAATAAGAACATTGGGTTTTATTTATGTCATTAACATGTTTCAATTCAGAAGGCTTTGGTACAAGGTAAAATAGTACAGGTTATATGCTAATCAAATCACCTATCCTGTCTGCTTCTGAATTCCTGAATATGAGATTACACGATATGTTAAAAAACCCATTGATAAAGGAATCCATCTTTGTGGTATTGTGTGTCCAAACTGCGGTGCTTGTTGACAAAACAACAGTTCTGTGGTGTGTCCAGTATTACTACATTGTCTACTGGTTTGAAGCTTGGCATAACGTGACTGCTGAGGTGTAGAATGAAAGAACACAAAGAAAATCCCTTTTTTGTTTCATCTTCTGTGGATTATATTATATAAGGACAATTTTCTCATTTTCATGCAAGAATACCTGCTGTTTAACTTATGCTGACTTTAATGTGCTCTTCATAGACCACATTTTCCTACTGAGTAGTTTTGTATTAGTGCAGTAAAAATATTGTCTAACATTGCATATAGAAATACCCAGTGTTTCCCTTCAATACATTGCTTAGTCAATCAGCTGGTCCAACTGGAGTACTTATTGTCTTCTGAGATGCTAGGAGAAAATATTTTCCTTTGAAAATTTCCTTTGTATTGTGATTTTGTGGGGATTTTTTTTCCCTCTGATGTGAAATGCAAAGACTGTTTTCCCCAAACCCAATTTTGAAGTTCCTGTAGAGCACTACTGATGTAAATGTAGGAACAGAGTGCTGAGCAGTGAGGCACCATTTCTGAGGCTAGAGAAGCAAGGGAATAGATTTCTTGGAGAGACTCTGGAATCCTTCTGTTAGAAGCCAATAAAGGCAGGACAGCCAAACATTTCTTTAAATGACACAGAAATTGCTGGTATCAGCTTTGGATGCAGATTATGTGACCTCTTGTGATCCCTTCCAGCCCTGTTTGTCTGACAAGACTTGAAGACGCTCCTGCAATGCAAACCTTTGCAGTAGAAGACTATTAACTTATATATGGATTACATCTTGAACTGGTCACCTTGACCTGTCATTGTCACTGCCACCTTTCCCGTGCTGCTCACAAACAGTTCTTGGAGTAAAAACAATGTTACACATACAGATTTTCAAGATCTAGATCGAGACTAATTGTAGTTGGCAGAGTTTGTATTCAGGACTTAACGGAGGGAAGTTCTTGTTTTGCTTTTATTGCAAATGTATAGGAGGTGAAATGATTCTATTATGGAGGTGGGATTAGGCAGGGAAAACAATCTTGCTTTTAGAGTTGTGTGGTGCCTGTTGTAATTGCCATGTTGGTTTTGATTAAATCACTGTTTTCAATACGCATTTGCTTTTCATAAAAGCTTTGTCAACCTCTATTCTGATTTCTTTGGGTTCTAATCTGAGTCTTTGTTCTTCTGGGACAAAAAGTCTGAAGGTTGATGTTTTGCCAAGATGAATGCTAGAGCACTTCCAAAGCGAATTACAATGAGAACTAGGAAAAACCACTTTGCTTCTGAATAAGAAATATTTCAAAGAGTTTAATGATCTTTAATACATAGTAATTTTCACTTTAGTTGATTTGATTTAACTTCACTTGAGTGAGAATGTGCAGACAAGCAACAAATCCCATTGATTTTCTTTGGGACTCCAAAAAAACTTGAAAATATGAATAAGTGCATCTGAAAATGTTGTCTGATCTTCTCCTTTGTTTAAGTAGTACTTGAAGCAAAACCAGCAAGCAAACAAAAACCAGCTACATTTATTTTTTGTAGCATCTTCGATAGTAATGCAAAATTGTAATGAATCCACTTCTATTTTAAGAGATTTTCTCATTGCTATGGGACACATCATGGTCACTCAGAAGCTGATGGTGCCATGGGCTTGGAATTGGTCTCCAAATGCTGCAGCCCCCGCACACATCACAGTTAGTTATCCTCATCTGCTTAACATATTTAAGTTGTTGGAGAAAGCACGTAGGAGAGGCTTAGTACAACATTTTTACTCCTTGCATTTGTAAGAATTAGCTGGGTTCTGGTTTATTTATTTACACCGTGGGTGGAGAGGAATAGAATTCTGCGTATAAACAGCAATCATTACCGGCTGTTTTATAGTCATGAAAATCCTGGAACGCTTCTTCCAGATGGTTCTCAACATGCAGCACAGCAGCTTTCTGAGATTTTTATGACATCAGCAAACTATCACTTCATTCAGCTATTAAATGGAGCTGAACTCAGACCGAGGAGTAGAAATACATTATTTTTTTTCACCCTTGCTTGTGATCCAGTGCAAATAAATGATGAGCTGGGAGTTTGGAATTTGTCTTGCTTGAAAGTGAATCGTAGAGCTCACTAAAACTTCTCTGCTGAAAATGTCATGGATGCCCTGTCTGCTTTATATATGCAAGGAAGGTTGGAGGGTGTATGGATTTCTTTTTGATGTTGTGTTACTGTCAACAATTACTTTCATGTTTGTAATCATCTGTGTGGCAGTTTGCACTAGATTCACAGAGTTATAACTGCTGTGTCATAGTTGTTTCCTCCTTATTCTAATAAGTGCAATGGCAGATGAAGTTTGAGCAAGTGTATATAGTGATAGTAAATAGCTAACAGTTTTGTCATAGATAATTGAGTAATTGGTCTTGAACAAAGCTGGAACGCTATGCTGGTAGGTAGTTTACTAATTTCTTTCCAGTATAAAGCATGTGCTTTGTTTGTTTAGTTGTTGTAGTCTGTGGTTGATGAAATACCTTCTGGGTTATTTCTTTTGATCCCTGAAATGCTTAGTCACTTGTATTCTAGTAACCCATGTATCCAGTGATATTGTTATTAGATGAGAGGTCATCTTAGCCATTCATAAGCCTAAAGGCAGGATCTTTGTCTGCAAAGTGTTTTTGACAGATGTTTGCCTTAAGAAACTTCTCAGATGTGTTGCATTCTGTAACTTCCTCAAATAATCCACATCAGGTATCCATAATGTTCAATCTCAATCTGCTTGTTTTGTTCAATTTGTACTCATTATTTTCCAGGGAATCCTCAAAACTCAAAGAGAGAAGTACAGCTCCTCCCCGAGTGAATTTTATTTGCAAACTCCTAACCTGTCTCTGTACATTCTTTTAGTACCGAGGCCAGAAAGCAAATGGCTTTCACCGTTTCCTTATATCCCTGTTATCCATTCCTGTTTTCTGTGCTTTTTTCAGCTGATCAGCATCTTTGAGATGCTCAAAAGTATCAGATTTTCCCCTGAATTATCTCCAACCCTGTCCTTTCCCAATGATTTTGTAGAGTTATGAAGTTACGTGAACCAAATTTTGTGTTTGTTCTTCCTGAATTAAGACTTGTTCCGTACCGCTCTCCAATATGTTGAGATCACAAGCAGTTTGAAAGAATGAGAATTCGAGTGATCCTTCCCAACTTTAGACTGCTTGAAGACCAACTATTTTCCTTTATTGTGAAATGCTGCTATTAAATGCTGCTGGTAAATGACTGCTTCCTGAATCAATGCCAGTAGGAGCCTAATCCAGTTGGCAAAAACCAGCCTCCAAGCATGCCAACGTTTTTTCCTTCCCTGGAGTACTGTTGTCATCCTCATATGTTCAGATTCAGATAGCTGAAATTTGGTCCTTCACGACTTTCCGTTGGTTCTGCTGTATTATGTGTGTGTTGTGTTAGGAGTCTAACTGGAAGTGATTCAGGCTCCTTTGTTTAAACAGGCCTGTATGCTGGGGTAGGACTTACCTCATAATTCACTTCCATTGCAATAAGGGTCTGTGCCTACCTTTGTATGTTTTCTCTTTCTTCTACCATAAGGTTAGAATCACAGAATCCATCAGTTATGTAGGGCTGTAGAATTGTGTTAAGCTATGTTAAGTCATTTGCCCTCCAAATTTTTCCTGAGAAGAAAGCAAGACTTAGCAGCTTATTTTCATCCATTCTTTTCCAGAAACATGTCTGTCTTGAGTTCTGGATGCATTGACCTATCTGTAACTACAGTCATTACACTTCCAATAGGAAAAAAAGATGAGCTTCTTAACTGTAAAATATAAAGGAGAGAGAAATTAAATGGAC